>NC_084939.1:22347500-23000833 GCF_958298935.1 Phragmites australis
GACGGGGATCGGAACATTTGATCTTTAAATCTGGAACATTTTTTTTTCATTTTATTGGAACATCTTATTCTTATGCCTGGAATTCACCTTCGGAGCTTTTTTTTCACATGGTGTCGACTGTCGAGGCTTGCTGGCCAGAGAGCGGCAGGGAGATGAAGAGGGCTTTCAGCGGCGGGAATTTTTTATATTTTCAGATTTCAAAAATTAAAAATTATGAAAATAGGTGTCCGTTTGATTTTTCTTTTTTTACAGAACTAGGCGATATGGTAAAAAAAAAAAACAAGTTTCCCTTCAAGGGCGACAGGTTAAAAAAATAAAAATATAATATTTCAATGCTCTCAAAATTTAAAACACTATTAAAATCATGAAAAAATCTAAAAAAATGTATGCTATAAAGGATGCTATAATATATCTCTCTAAAAAAATTAACTCAAGTCATTACTTGTACAATGAGAAAAAAAAACAAATTCCATTGAACAGAGTCTACACCACCAAATTTTTTTCTGAATTTTTCATAACTAATTCAATAGTGTTTTAAATTTCGAGAATAATGAAACACAATATTTTTTTATTTTTAAACATGTCATTCCTTGGAAGGACAACAGGTCCTTGTGTCTAGTTCTATATTTTTTAGCCTATTTTTTTTACAATTTTTTATTTTCAAGTTGTCGTGGTGAGTGATTGGGGAGGACAACCGACGAGGAGCTAAGCCACCCAAGGCCCAACAAAGAGGCAGGCGAGGCCCAGGAGGGAGATATCACCGTGCGGCCCGAGACGAGGTTCCAAGGACCTGGAATTTTTATTTTTTATATATTTTATTCTCCAATATTTGCAAAATTATATAGTCGTTTTAACAAATTGCAAGAATAGGCTACCATAAAACTAATTAAAATGAGTTGCTAGTGAGCACTAGTTTACTCATAAAACCTTTAGAATTTTTAGACCACTCATGTACTCTTAGATAAAATCAAGAGTTAAATGAAAAAAATAATTAGACATGTACGAACACAATACAAGGTAGCAAGCACGGACGTGCTGCTCGCCCGTTCAGTGGACGATAGTAAGATCTCGCTCGAGACATGGTTTGACCGTATTTTTTATATTTTTTAATTTCCTGATCAGCAGGGTCCACAAGGTTTCGCCCGATGAACAAGCGACGGTAGGCTATTTTTACAATTTGTTGAAATGAACGTGTAATTTTGTAAATATTGGAAAATTAAAATATATAAAAAATAAAAATTTCAAGGACCTGGGCTGTTGGGCCTAAGTCGAACAAGCCTTGCTATTGGGACACTGGGCCGAATGAGTCCGGGCGACGCTCCGTTCGTTCGTTTTAGTACCATACGCTTCTGAAAGCTTCTCCAGGCTCATAAGCTATCACCGTGGTGGTCGTATCACCACGAGGTAATCGTGGTAAGCTATCATCAAATATGATTATGCGATCGATACATCTAGGTCCGTCTTACGGCGAGCACGCTCCATGTTGCCGGTCTAGGATTCTTCAAGCACACTACATGCTGTGCTTTAAGCTTTTTTTTTTTGTAATTTTTTTGCAACGTCCTAGTCTAAGTTCCTCCATCAATCTTCTAAAGTTTGACCACTAATCTTTAAAGGTAGCAAGGTTGGTTGTCTAGAAAATTACGGTTAGATTTGTCTTTGAAAAAGATGGGCCAGTGGTTTGGGAGTCCCACCCAACTTAGGTTTGATCTTGGCATGCCTTATTTATTTAGAGTAAATACATACGTATGCGATTAGTGGGAAAGTGTGTGCCCACCCTCGTAAGACCATCTATAATCGTATTTCCTTCATTTTGTTCCCTTCTTGATTTCTCTTCCCATTCTCATTTCCTTTATTTTCTCTCATCTCTAACAGCTTCTCTTCGAAGGGATTCGTGAAGGGAAATGAGAGAGAACCCCGTCCTGAAGGGAATGACTTTAGAAATCCCTTCGTGACGGGAACAGTGAAGGGAAACTATTGGAACGCTGAAGAGAACGAAAATCCCGTCGTAAAGGGATTCTGGACCCTAACGAGAAACGGTTGGAGATGATCTAAGGCCTAAGGGGTTTGTTGGAGGGTTAACTCCTGTCGCAGGGATCCTGAGGGACCCCTTTTTAGAGATTCGGCCGGGAGGATGATTTTGAATAAGTTTGTTGGAGAAATAAATGGATGTAAATGCGATGGCTGGTGGGGTGGAACGATCTGGTGCGGAACGAAGTAAATGCACTGGGGGTTTAGAAAGGTTCGGACCGCACGGAGGCGTAACACCCTACTCCTGTGTAGATGCTATAAATGCCCTGAGAATGTCTCTCAGGAATGTGCTAGTTACAAGAATGTCTGTCTATCCTAGAGCTAGGGGCTCCTTGTTCTTCGGCTTCTATGCTCATACGAAGGTGTTCTTCGATCTGTGTGTGTGTCTGTTGGCTCTGAGTGCGCCTCTGTGTTCGAGCTTGTTTTCACCGTAGACTGAGTTCGATCTCTCTCTTGGACTTCTTCCGACTTTTTTTTGTCCATGCTGCCGGCCGCTTTAAATACCCACCGACGGTAGCGTGCCTCGAATGGGAGGGCACGAGTTCCAAGGTGCCATAAATGGAAAAGGCGTCATCATGGCCTCTGCGCGAAGTGACGGGGGTTGAAAACGCGCCCCTCTCCCGGTCTTCCGCCGTCATGATGGCGCTGGCAACGGGCGCCGTGGAGAGGGCCCACCGGGCAGCCGCAGAGCGGCCCGGCGTGCCCACCCCATCTTGTTTGCCTGCCACATCAACGCGGCAGACGGAACACCTCGGGCCTTGCGACGTTATCCCGAGGCGCGTCGGATGGCATGGGATGGGACCCGTGCATTTAATGTCCCCATGCCCTTCTGCCAGAATATAGCAGGAACTGACACCAAGCGTGACGGGAGCAGTTGGAGGTGAAGGCCACGCGCGCTCTTAAATGCGGCATCGGGCCTTTCACTGGCTGACACCTCATTGCTGGACCCCTGTGGGGGCCACTAACGGAGGGGCTTCCTAGGTCGTCGGGGAACAGAATGCTCGGGGGTCACTGTTCACCTCCCCGAGCACTCTCTCTCAAAAACGCCCTTTTGGTCCTCGAGGAACCGAGTGCTCGGGGGACATTGTTCACGGCCCGAGCACTCTCTCCCGGTCTTGTCTGTACGGATCCTCGGGGAACCGAGTGCTCGGGGGCTGCTGCTCGCAGCCCCGAGCACTCTCTCCCGGAACTTCCTTCGTTGAATCCTCGGGGCACTCGGGTGCCCGGGGGGCTACTGCTCGCAACCCCGGACACACCTCTCCCGGTACTCGGTTCTCCTGGTCGCCGGGGGATTTGGGTGCTCGGGGGTCACTGTTCCCCTCCCCGAGCACTTTCTTCCCGGTCACTTAGTCTTCGCAGATCATCGGGGAACCCGGGTACTCGGGGACCACTGACTGTAGCCCCGAGCGCCCTCTCCCGGGACTTAGTCTTTTTTACCTCGCAGAGATGACCTCTGCGGGAGGACGCCATGTGGCGGACTGCTGGCTAGCCTCGGGATTCGGGGACCCCTGGTTCCTGATTCACCGACAAGGTCATTTGGTAGAGCTCTGATTCTGTGGTGAGAGTGATTCTATGGTGGAAGTATGGTGGAAGTGATTATGTGGTAGAAGTGATTCTATTTGTAAAATCGTTTGGTATGTTAGTGGTGGAACTGATTTCTGAGATAATATTATGTTAAAATTGAGGAGAATCAGCCATGAATCAGGTGGAAGCTAGATTTTTCAAATACGACCTCACAATACAAATTGTGAAGTGATTCCCGCGCGGAATCCACTTCCAAGCAGAGCGTTTGACAGCACGAGAGCTGATTCCCGCGCAGAAGTACTCTACGAAGCGCTACCAAACGGGGCCTAAGTGTCTACACGAAATTTCTAGCGTGAGTGGTAGGCACACACAGGTGTGTATGGCGTGTGCCTAAAATATCCTGCGTAGTTTTCTTTTTTCCCCAAAGACCACTGAAATAGCTAAATTGACCAGAATGCCCAGCCATGGGCTCCTTTCAATGGATCATCATGATGCTAGTGCATGCATGCGTGACCGCAAAGTGCAAACGCTTCGGGAAGCAACTAGATGAATTAATTGGCATGCGCATGATTTAGGAGGGGTATAGTTGTACATTTTTGTTTTGATGAAAACTGGATACGCCCGCTTAATCTGAATATGCATCTAAAAAAACTACGCCTACTATATGTATGAACGGATGGAGTACCCTATAGAAAATATGTCAAATAAATTGATTTCACGAAAGTATTTTTATTAGTATTTATTTATATGTATTTATGAAAAATAAAGGTGTAACTCGCATAGCTAGACTGTGAAAAGTAAAAACATCATTGCTAGACTGTAAATCCTTCAACCAGCAGTGATAAACTTGAAATCACTGCCGGCTGAAGGATTCAGCCGGCAGTGTTTTGCCTCTCCTCCTCCCTTTCTCTGTCCTCTCTGTCCTCCCTCTCACTCCTCAATCTCTCCGTCTCTCTCTCAATACATGCATACAATGATACATATATTTAATGTAAATCAATAATAAATGCACCTCATTAATACATAGTAATGAACACATATTTCATGTCATAGGCATCGATAAACACACATATGTACATAATAGTTCTCACAGGTCACCCCCTGAAAAGTCGATCGAGTTCAGCCAGTCCAGTATCCCTCTACCTGTACCTCTACTTCCTCTCCCGCGATGAGGACCGTGTCTCCGCACTGTCGACTGTTGGCGTGTACATCCAGGGACGCGGGGGGGGGGGGGCGATGGTGGTGGAGCGTTGGACCCGACCACACCTGATCGATCGCAGCGTCGCCTAAGTTCTAGGCTCGCTGACGTGTCAAAGACATCAAAGTCTGACGCCTGAACGCCTCTACGGTTTGAGCCTTCGGTCTCCTCCGCAGCACACTAACGGGCCACCCTCTCGTCCTCCTCCTTCTGGGCACGGTTACGGTACGCAGCTTCTTGCTCCTCCGCAGCGCACAGCTGACGGGCCAGCCTCTCATCCTCGTCCTGGGCACGCTTCCTGGCCGCTGCTTCTTGCTCCTCTTTCGCATAATCGTTGGAAGGCCATCCCGTCGATACCAACTTCGCACCATATATAGTATTTCATATCATTCATTAATAAATAGTAATTAATGACATACATTAATATCGTGTCATTTGGCGAAATATAATACGTTGTCAACCCCTTGGTAGCCTTCCTCCTTGTCGCATACTCTCTACTAGAAGGAATGGTGTCATCTGAAGATCTGTGACGCGTGGATGGCACGATCGATTCATGAAACTCGTCATTTGGGTTGATAATATGTTCTAAGAAGAACCCGGCGATCTATTCTTGAAGGGCATGTATTTCTGCAGGTTGTAATACATTTGTGCGTGGTTTCGAGCGCTGCGTTTGAAGAATCAAAAGAATTAGTCCTTGAACATGTATATAAATTGAAAAGAAGGTATCGATATGTTATTAATTTCATACCTCAAGATCATTGAACCTAACAGCGTCTCCGTCTGGGCTAAATGCGTGCATGTTAGTAACAACATAAAACGGGAAGAGATTGGTGCCGGCTGGCTGCCTCATACACTTCAAGAGGGAAGGATTCATCAGTGGAATGAATTGAACCTTTTTTATTCAGTAGGAAATGCAAGACATGAATATTCCATGCGTACCAGAAAGTTAGTTTTTACATCATATTGCTTCCTGAATGGAAAGTAGATGATACTCTTTTTTCGGTATCTTGTGTACGCCCTGTACGTGAATATGAATACCAATTAAACTTAGATGCAATCGTCGAGAAGATTAAATGATCGAGTTAACCTGTTTAGCATGTCGATGAGGTGTTGGTAAGTCGTCTGATCTCTCTTTTATGAGTCCAAGATAATGATCTTGCTCAAGTCTGGGTGGATGACAAGGAGGATCTAATGAAAACTGCACAATATGTCACTATAGCAAATTAGTACTAGAATCGAGTTGCCCATAAAATGAGGACGCCCTGGCGCGCAAACACGTACTCATAATTGTAGGGTAAGAGTATGAATTTCTTGTATTGGTGGTGAAGCAGACACTTCAATAAGTAGTCCTCGGTGAAGTCTGGATTCTCGCTTATAAGTTCCTGGTTCACAAGCCCAGGATCATTCTCGCTTATAAGTTCCTGGTTCACAAGCCCAGGATCGATGAATCCTACTTTCTTATCTAAGTCTTGTCCGCATGCTTGGATCTCCATTCTACGAAAGAGATAAGTTAGCTATGCAATTTCAAGGTACAAAATCATATAACATGAATTATATGCATAAGTCACTTACAGAGTCCACACTCTGACTATAGCCACGTCAAGGGCATCTACCTTATACAATTCATACAAGTCCTTGAAATACACCCAGAAGGAGCCATCCCCGTTGAGGAAATAATCATCTGTATATCTTACAGGGAACGCCTGAAAACCTTGTCTGGAATGCTCCAAGTACTATTGATGTAATCGACGCATTTGAGTTGTAAGGTTTCTTTCAATATCTAGTTTGACCAAAGGTTTGGTTAACTCAAACGACCATATAACATCCATATATTGGATATCCGCTCTCACAATAAGCAGTGCTAGTTCCTCTGCTGTTATTCTTGATTTAGCAAGGAAGTACGCAATGCTTGGAGCATCCTTAATGATTGGGCCTGACTTGCTCTTGGCCTGCTTCTTACTGATGCGTTCATAGTCAGTCGACGGCTTTGTTGAAGCCGCCCCGTCTGTTTAACTTTGGCCATTTTTGTGAAACATTTCACGGCATCTTCAGGCACAACAGGCTTCGGTGGAGGTGGTGGAGGATGGAAATGAGATGTGACACTGGTATCCACAATCTTTTTAGTTTCCTCAGCAGTGAGTGAATCGACATCCTTGGGTTCCACCAACTTCTTAGATGCCACCGACTTTTTAGATGATGTTGTCTGCTTGGATGCGGCGGAACCTGATCGTGTTTTCCGAGCCGATGGTTGGATTCTTGATGGTGCTGGCTTCTTGAACGGTGGACTTCTTTGAGGCAATGGCTGAGAAGGTGGACTTCTTCTAGGAGATGGGTGAGGAGAGGGAGATCTAAGAGGCGACGACGGCCTGAGGTGTACTGGAGAGTAGAGATTCTCGGGAGCTGTCCCTGGTGGAAACACTATGTAGGCCTTCTCCCACGCGATGAATGTGTGCTCGTTCTCTCCTATAGTGTTCGCCCCCTCCTCTGCGGGGTAGTCCACCTCAACATGGCGGTACTGGTCAACGGTCTCGTCTACTTCAAAGACAGCGTAGCCCTCCGGTATCGGACGTCCGTGCAATTGTTCATTGGAGCCACGGGGATAAGCCATGCCAGAAGCCACCTTGATGGTAATGTTCCTAGCACCAATGTGTAGTTCACACGGTGTCCGTGCTATGATGAGGTCCACAGGATAAGTGATGGATTCAGCTCCCGGAACTCCTGTAGACGCATAGCTACTCCGACGACCACCGGGGCTGGAGCGCGCACCGTCAGGAGACGCTTTTTGCCGTTCTTGTTCACTCACAATTGCACCCTGTTGACGCATGAGGGCTTGGGACACTACTTGTGCTATTTTTTCTTCTGTATGTTCCCTCTCCTTTTTTAGCGCTTGTTCAAGCATTTCCATCATCCTAGCTTGTTCTGCCGCTCGTTCTACATCTCGCGCTGCTTGGGATCTCTTTCGACTCTTGTAACTGTTGACATCGCCTGGGAATCCAAATTTCCAACCCATCACCCCACGCCTCGTGTACGATCACCACACTCCTTGTTTCCCAGGGCCAAGGTGAGCTCGTCCCTATCCCTTTCTGGCTTGAAAGAGCCTTGTGAAGACTGCTCGTGGGCTTCTGCAAGTTTTTTGCAAGATCTTGCGTCGCTTCCAGGTCTTTGGAGGTTGTAAAGGATAAGCTTCCATCAGACGAGTAAGAAGCACCCCTCCCAAGAAGGAAGTGTGTCGATCGTTCGCTCCAGCCCTTTGTCTCAGGCGTGACACCTCTCTCTTGCAGTTCATCTAGCTGTTGTTGCCACTGCCTTTCTTTCCTCACGTACCCACGACTGTCGACTCTGTGGGGGTACAGGTTCTTCTTCGAGTTTGCTTTTTTAACCTCACTCAACCTCTGTGCTTCTTCCGACAACTTGTACTCTGTAAAGGCTTGCCAATAATCTTCCAGTTGCAACCATTTGTGGAAGTCTGGCATTGTACCTTTCTGCACATACGTTCTGTTCAGTGTCCCCTTCCAGTTCTTAAATGAAAGGCCCATGATCATTAGCGTCTTACGCTTAACTACTTCCATATCTGTCTCTTCAGGGAAGTTGAACTTCTCTAATATCTTGGGCCACAAGATGTCGTTCTTGATCGAATCAGGAACCACGTGCGGATCACCTCGTTCACCGGTCCACAATCTGTAGCTGATGGGCACATGATCCTTAATAGCAATCCCACAGACTGACTTGTATAGCTCCAGAACTCTCTCTGGTGCAGTTGGCTCCCCTGCTGGTGAGACCTCCATGATCATAAATCGTCCCATAGGCATCTTCGAAGGACCTCGGACACGATGCCGCTCCTGGGATTGCTCATTGTTGTGACCCTCCGGAGCGTCAAGCATCTGCGCATAAGCGAAAAAACTATTGGAATTTGTACAACAGATGCATTCATCTACTTATGAATTATCTCATCGCCTCCACATGCGTCTGTTTGGTCCAGGTTGAGGTAGTGGCTCGGGCTACCTTCTTCAATGTTTGACAGTGGCACTACACCTCCTTCTAACACCTGGCCTTGATTGGCGGTTGGTGATGCCATCACTTCCTGGGAGATTTGCATACAATGACGACGTGCGGTTGAGTATTCTACATATAAAGAGCAGAGGAAGGAGGAAGATAGAGATAAAGCCGACGAGGGAGAGAGGGAGGTTGTCAAAAGAGTGAGATAACCATAAAGGAATCGATAGGTTACGACCACATTTAAGAAAAAAAAAGTCGCATCTTACAAAGCAAAATAGGCATAAAGGTACTGATAGTTGACACATTGATCTTACGAGTCACATCATCTTACATAGCAAAATAATGATGATTACAACCAGAACTAGGATTATGACATCTTTACACGTGAAATCACATTTCTTATTTTCAAAGTTAGCCAATTTTAGCTCGGCTTGGATGACTTGACTGTTGTATGCCGCAATAGCTTCATGTTTGGACTTGTATCCTTTGTAACATGCTCCTTTGAATCCATTAACTTGTGCATGGCATTCCTCCCAACTGGAGAACACTCCACTTTTTCGACCACGATGAACAACATACCATGTCATAGCAGTCCTAAATTTCAAAGAATATGCAAAAATGATATACTACAAACCACACTAACACCAAAAAAAATTATTGCGAAGAAAATATAGTGTTCATGTTACATTACAGCACTGTGGCTCTAGCAAATGGCCTTATTAGGACTTCAGTATTGATTACCTATTCGGAGAGAAAACATTCTTCTCAAGTTAACATTTATGTGCCAGCTTGTCTTGAGAGAAGCTGCTCTCTGAACTAGTAAGACCGGCACATAAATACTGACTTGAGAAGAAAGCTTCCTCTCTCAATAGGCCATGTTGAAGCATCCTCGAGCCATATCATCATCGCCATTATATATATTTTCCTATCACCATGCCGCCCTTTGTACTTTTTCTATTTTTTCTACATGCATAACTCCAGTCTTGTGCAATCCGTACATGAGTAGTATGCAATGCTTGGCAATGTGATAATAGCATGCATCAAGCAAACATCAGTCGCAATTAAATACATGTGCTATGAAAATAATCACAATGGATGAAAATAAACTGCATCAAGCAAACTGCTTGCTGGTTTTTGAAATGCGAGCGCAACATACATGCCCAAATGACCTATCACAGCCAAGGTTGGCAAGCAATCAACACTGAGAAAATGGACCTAATCTGATACCAATTCGGTCTGTTAACAATGAAACTATGATACATTATCATCTAGTTCTACTTCATTAATCACAATGGTGTTTCAGCACAGCTCATAGTTCACCCAATACCAAGTTCTACCAATGCGAACACAACATACATGCCCAAATGACCTTGCTATATACAACCAAGGTTGGCAAGCAATCAACACTGTGAAAAGGGATCTGATCTGTTACCAATTCGGTCTGTTAACAATGCAACTATGATACATTATCATCTAGTTCTACTTCAGTAGTCACAATGGTGTTTCAGCACAGCTCATAGTTCACCCAATACCAAGTTCCAAACTGACAGTGGTCGGCGAGGCACCCAATACCAAGGAGTGTGGGTGATTTACCTTTGCTCTATCGGTCAACGAGGCGGGCGGCTGCGGACGATGGCGGCACGAGCGGGACGACGGTGTAGGGGACAGAGACGACAGTGTAGTGGACGGGGGCACGGGGGACAGTGGTGTAGGGGATGGAGACGGTGACCTCAGCTCTGGGACATGGACGGCGGGGCTCCGGGGACGGCAAAGTCGGGGAGGATGCGGCGGGGACAGTAGCGTCGAGGAGGATGCGGTGGGGACGACAGCGTCGGGGAGGATGCGGCGGGGACGGCGGTGTCGGGGAGGAGCCAGCGATGTCGAGGAGGCGGCAGTGTCGCGGAGGGCACAGGCAGGGCTCAATTTTTCTAAGTGTCAGAGGGCGGGTGTCGAGCAATATAATATAGGGGAGGGCTTTCACTGCCGGCTCAATATAACGACCGGCAGTGAACGAGTACTTTCACTGCCGACTCAATTTGAGCGCTGGCAGTGAAAGGGTACCTTCACTACCGACTCAATATGACGACCGGTAATGAAAGGGTACTTTCACTGCTGGCCCAATAACTTCATCGGCAGTGAAAGTTGTTTCACTGCCAGCCTAATATGTCCACCGGCAGTGAAACCCCTTTCCCTGCTGGTTGCTTGGGGTGCAATTTTTTTTTCAAAGTTCCGCACGCGCGTGAAGAGACTCGAACCCACGACCTGCATAAGTAAAGCTGAACAAACCGCTGCGCTACTCAAGTGATTTCGATTTAATTTGTACTATCTATACTTATTAACATTTTGTTGACCTAAAATCCTAATACATATTTATTTAAATTTGAACTTGCTATATACCAAAATTATGTTGTGTATATACCTAAATTTCCTGGTTCAACTTTCTAATACAATAAATAAATAAAATAAATATGTTCATAACTATAGGTAATTCAATATAAATTGAAAATAAATATGCTCATAACTATAGGTAATTCATTAAAAATTGAAAATAAATATGCTCATAACTATAGGTAATTCATTAAAAATAAAAAAATAGTAATACATAGCAATAGTGCTAGCTTGTGCTATTGCTAATTCATTATTAAAAATCAAAAATCAATATGCTCAATAATAAAGACATCTTCAATGATAAACTATAAACTAAAGGTTTCATAACAAAAGTGAGGTATATTAATTGCATCTAAAATAAATTCATATATAGTAATTAATACAATTTAGCTACTTTGTCTTAACGATTCACCCTTCATTATGATCATGGCGTACATAGGGAGGTTCGTCGGTGTTTTCCATGGGACCTAGGTCGACGTCCTCTCCGAAAGGAGGTAGCGTGTCGAATTGATTGTAGTCTTCCTCGTCAACAACATTCTCCACTCTGACAATCCTTCTTTTTCCTTGAAGAACAACGTGACACTCCTCATTGTTAGCCGGGTCTGGGTCCTTTACATAGAAGACTTGCATAACATCGTTCGCAAGTACGAATGGTTCTTCTCTGTATCCAATGAGTTTTTGGTCAACTGTAGTCATACCGTACTTGTCGATCTTCACACCCCCTGGGAGTCTGACCCATTGGCACCGGAAAAGAGAAACCTTTAACACTCCATAGTCGAGCTCCTAGATCTCCTCTACGGATCCATAGTAGGTCTCCCTATTTACATTGCAGTCGTAGGCATCTATACGGACACCGCTATTTTGTTTGGCACTCTTATTATCCTGAGCCCTCGTATAAAATGTATAGCCATTTATGTCATATCCTTGGAATGTGAGGATTGTAGTTGACGGCCCGTGAGCCAACACAGTCAACTGAGCACACTCTATCTACTTATACATCACTTGTCTACATAATCAAGTGCCAAAATGATCTTGGTGCTCTCACGCGATCCAAACATCGGACTTCCCTGGGTTTATGGTGCGTAGCATCTTCTGGTGTTCTTCAACATATGGGTCCACTACAACTGATTGTTGCAGAATTGAGAAATGTGCTTGCGTGAATGAAACAAGGTCGTTAGTGCGGAATGAATTTGCACCTATCGTCTCTTTCCCCTGTAGCCTCCCCTCATGGCGAGACACAGGCATACCAATCGATTTGAGATTCATGTAGTCGACGCAGAAATCAATGACCTCCTCGGTTCCCCAGCCCTCGGCCATGCAGCCTTCCGGCCGATTTCGGTTATGAACATATTTCTTCAGAACTCCCATGAACCTCTCGAAAGGGTACATCTGATGCAGAAACACGAGTCAAAGAATCCGTATCTCTTTCACAATGTGAACAATGAGATGCACCATGATATCAAAAACGATGGAGGGAATAACGCCTCAAGCTGGGATAGAGTCTCGACCACGTCTTCCTGCAGCTTATCTAGCTTGGTCGGATCGATGGCCTTCTGTGATATCGCGTTGAAGAACGAACATAGATTTATGATTGGGTTTCGGACCTTCGACTGCAAAATACCTCTAATTGCAATTGAAAGCATCTGTGTCATCATCAAATGACAATCATGAGACTTCATGCCAGTTAATTTCAATCTTTCATATTTACTAGTCTCTTTATGTTGGTGGAGTAACCCGATGGAACTTTGATTCCATGCAAGCACTTGCACATTGCAATTTTCTCCACCTTGCTCATACTGTAGCTAGCAGGACCAAGATATTTGTCGCCTTCTTCAATATCTTCGGGATGTAGATCATGTCTGAGTTTCAAATATTTTAGGTCCTTCTGTGCTTGGAGTGTATCCTTTGTTTTGCCAGGTATGTCTAGTAACGTACCAATCAAGCTATCACACACATTCTTCTCAATGTGCATGACATCGATTGCATGTCAAACCACCAAATCCGGCCAATAAGCTAAGTCATAAAAAATAGATTTCTTTTTTAACATAGGAGATCTAACATTAGATTTCAAAACCGGTGTACTCCCGCGTCCCTTTCCAAGGATAACCCCAAGTCCCTTTACCATGTCATATACCTGTCTCCCAGTGCGATGCTTAGGAGGTGATCGAGTCTCAACTTTCCCATCAAAAGCTCTCCTGCTGCCGCGGTACGGGTGATTCTTGCGAAGAAATTCATGATGGCCTAGGTACACCATTTTTCGACTATTCTTCAGCCACAAGCTCTCCGTTTCATCCAAACAATGCATGTATGCACAGTAGCCTTTGACAGTCTGGCCCAATAGGTTACCAAGGGCAAGCCAATCCTGGATTGTTACGAACAGCATTGCGCATAGGTTGAAGTTCTCTCGTTTGTATGCATCCCATACCTGCACACCATCGTTCCATAGTATTACAAGATCTTCCATTAATGGTTTCAAGTATACATCGATATCGTTGCCAGGTTGCCTCGGCCCTGGTATCAGCACCGGCATCATAATGTACTTCCGCTTCATACACAACCAAGGAGAAAGGTTGTAGATAGATAGAGTCACATGCCAAGTGCTATGACTACTGCTCATGTTGCCGAATGGATTCATCCCATCCGTACTCAACCAAATCTTATATTCCTCACATCTTCTGCAAAGGGCTCCTTGTATTTCCTATCGATGTTTCTCCACTGCATAGAATCAGCGGGGTGTCTCAGCATTCCATCATCCTTACACTCCTTGGCGTGCCACCGCAACAGTTCGGCATACCTTTTGTTCGCGAATAAACGCTCCAATCCGGGGACTATAGGAAAATACCACATCACCTTGATGGGAGGCCTTTTATTCTTTCCTTCACCATCGATATCATCACAGTCACGCTTGTACCATGATGCACCACAGACGAGACACGCTTCCAAGTCTGCATGCTCTCTGCGATACAACATGCAATCGTTTGAACATGCATATATTTTCTGCACTTCCAACCCCAATTGGCACACAACCTGCATGGCCTGGTATATGTTTTCTGGTAGCACATTTCCCTTTGGAAGCAATTTCTGCAAAAACAGTAACAACTCTGTGAAGCTTGTATTAGACCACATGTTGCTTGCCTTCAATTGTAGCAGTGAAAGCACGGTACGCAACTTTGTGTGCTCCTTCTCGCAGCTTGGGAACAATGGTGTTTTAGAGTCCTCTACCATACGCTGGAACTTTTAAAACTCTTTTTCATTGGTGAAGTTCCCCTCCCTATCGCGCAACATCTGCTCCAGATCATCGGCGTCGGCATCGGCCAACATCTCCTCTAGATCATCATCGACCAACGTATCTCTGGCAGGGGGTATATCGGTGTATTCGTCAGTCGGCATATCGGTGCACAAGTCTTCATCTTCTCTACCAATGTATTACCCTTCCTGTACGATCTTAGGTTCACCGTGCTCGTTCCAATAAGTATAGCCAGGCATAAAGCCCCTTGGCATCAAGTAGGAATGTATCTGCTGGGTGGTGGAAAACTACTTTTTGTTCTCGCAATTGACGCATGGACATCACATGTATTGAGACTATGTATTTGACTTGTGTGCCGCGGCTTGTACCAGGAAATAATCCACGTCATTCTTGTACTCTGCGCTCACACGGCTCTCATCGTACATCTATCTTCTGTCCATCTACAATTATATCATTATTGTAAATCCAAATTCATAACATCTAGAAAATTTTGCAATCACCAACAAATAAATTACCTGGTCATCTCCTACCGGCAATTGGCCTGGGTTGGAGGAGCCGCCTTTTGTATGCTTTCGTGTACGCTTCCGATGAGTATTTGTTGATGCCATCCCTAGAAATTTTCTTTATTATTAAACCCTTTTGTAGGACTAATTAAGTAAAAATAAAAAAATGCTCATACATAAAGTTTATATATTGGAGCTTGCTACTTAAATAAAATATAAAACATATAATTGGATCTTGCTACATACCTAAATATCATGGAGAAAATTTCTAATTCATTAAAAATCAAAATAAATACGCTCATACCTAAAGTTTTCATATAGGAGTATGCTAATTAATTAAAATAAAAAAATATAATTGGAGCTTGCAACATACCTAAATATCATGGTTAATTTTTCTAATTCATTATAAATCAAAAATAAATATGCTCATACCTAAAGTTTCAATATAAGAGCTTGCTAAATTAATTAAAAAATAAATATGCTCAAACCTATAGCTAATGTAAATCAATAATAAAGACACTTTCCACCATAAACTACTAATTGAAGCGTTCGTATAACAAATAAGATATAATTGCATCTACATTGTCTTAAAACATCATGGCCATAGGTGCATCTCCATCTTTTCAAAATCTAGAGCAATTTAGCAAATAAAATTCAACTAGAAATAGATTGAAGATGAAGTTACATACCTTGGAACACCTAAGGCATGAGGATTCCTCAAAATTTTGAAGCCACTAAGAACTTGGTGACCAAAAATGGCCGCCACCGAGCAAACAGAGCTCCTCTCTGTTGTGTGCTCAGGCTTGGGAAAGGAGAGGGCGACTTTTATATAGTCGAGACATCACTGCCGGCTCATATAACAAGCCGGCAGTGATGCCCTGCTATCACTGTCGGTCGGTGGATTAAACCGACAGTGAAGATGGAGCAGGGCATCACTACCGGCTCAAGCCAATAGCCGGCAGTGATGCCCTTATCATTGCCAGTTCGTAAGCCACGATAACTGTATTTTTCTTGCGTGGCTTATGAATCGGCAGTGATTCCCCATCACTGCCGGCCCATTAGGAACCAGCAGTGATGGGCTGGTATATATAGGGGTTTATATAGTAGTGGTGCATCTTTACCCACACGACTCGAGTACCATTTGGCTTGGATGACCACACAAGCCCACACAAGGGGTACTCGCAACCTTTCTCATACCCAGAACTACCCACTTGCACATGCCCCTATAGCACCGGGGTTACCGCGAGTGTGTCCCGGACACCTCCGGCTCCCCACCACCTTGCTTCTCCTTTTCTTTTTCTCTTACGCATCATAGGGCGACAAGGCAAGCGTCAGCACGGTGTATGATAATCGACATATCTTACCATTAGATCGACATATGGTTAGTACGGAAAGTGCTATAGCTAACTGCAACAATGGTCGGTGCTTAAACGATGCAAGCAGTCTATGGCATCCAGGTTCCTCTCCCGACCTACCCCTAGCACCGCCCACACCTCGCCTCATCCTCACAACTCATCCATCCCAATGTCATTATCATTGTGAACCACTAGTAAGCCCTAAGCTCGCGAGCAATGGTTGAACCATCACTCGACTTCTACCGAGGACCTATGCATTGCTAAGCATTTCGGTTAACCTTTGAAGTTAGACATCAACAATATCGTACCCAGGTTACAAGGATAAGGATCAACAACAATATAAAGGTTAAGGTAATGCATCAACATAGGTTCTACCCATATCACCCGACTCTGGAACGCTAATCATGCAAACATACATAAAGTATAATTTATCATATTAGACACAATCGATCCAAAGTAGTGGGTTGAGTATACTTAGATGCTTGCCTTGCTACTCCGGCGCTTGCCTGACGCTACCTGCGCAGCACTCACAGAACTCTGGTGGTCCGGTGTCGCCTTTAACCACTTGGACTGTCGGCGCGACACTTTCTAAATGAATCAAGAATGTATCGCATATCAAGTGAACGATGGAAAAGTGTGCATATGATGCATGATCGAACAATAATAAAGCATCGTGTTTCAAAAATATTTGCAAAGGAACGCTAAACAATCTGGGTTAGAAAAGGTTTGAACCTCGGATAAGACAACCTAAGTGAATAAAACTTGGAGCTACTGGCAGTCAGACTGATGGTATAGTGGCGGTCAGACCGGTGGCGTGCAGAGAGTTTAGGGCCTTCGTGGTCAGACCAACGGTACGGTGGCGGTCAGCCCGGCCCTAGTGGCGGTCTGACTCCTGACTATTGGATTTTGCTATAGTTTTGAACTAACTTACCGGCGGTCAGACTGGCCTGAGCGGCTGTGAGACCGCGAGACTCTGCCGGCGCCACTTTGCGAGGCCGCCGGCGAAACCTTCGACTACGAAGGGTACCAAAGTACTCCACAAGACAAGAGGAATGTTTTCTATAATTGTTTGGACAACATGCATGGTTCAAACACGTGAAACCCCGTGGAAGAGATCTAGATCTAGGTTTAACTTGGGTTTCTCGGTTCAAATCAAAACGGCGAGCGACTAGAGCTAGGAAACGACGGAAAATGGCATGGGAAGGTTTACCTCGGTGTAAGGAAACTTCCTATCGGATTGGTTCGCCTCGAGGAAGCTCCGATTTGTGGATCGAGCCTCGAGGTGGTCGCTAAGCTTGAGATGAAGAAGCCCGGGGAAAAGCATCTCCGATGATGGAGAAGAGGGGGAAGAACTTGGGGTAGCCTTTGGGAAGCTCTAGGAAGTCCCCACTATTGATCTCCGGCCGTCGGGGTCATCATCTCCTTCTCTCTCTAAGGTTTGGGTGAGGGAGAGGGAGTGAGAGAGAAAAGAGAAAAGAGAGAGCAAGAGAGAGTGATCGACTCACTTAAGTCGAGTCTCTGAGCTCTGGCAGTCAGACTGCGGAAACGGTCTTTTTTCTTTTTCTATTCTTCTTCTTCTCCAAAGTATTTAGGGCTTTCCTAAAGAGCTCTAGACCATCTCCTAAGTACTTTAAAACACGTTTGAAACTTAATTTAATAAATAAACACGTAGAAACAATTGCCATGATGATTATGCATGCTTAATTACGTGATTTACGTTTTGGGACGTGACATGTATTACGACATTGACAAGTACGCATTGTTGTCCAAACCTGGCAAGTATGTCCTGAAGCGATGCTTCTTCGCATTAGGAGCATGTATCGAAGCTTTCAAGCATTGTCGGACTATCATGTGCATCAACGATACTTTCCTTACTGGCAAGTACACGGGACAGATTATGACTGCTATTGGGGTTAATGGGAACAACAAAGTTCTACCGTTGGCCTTTGCATTTATGGAGAGTGAGAACACCAACAGTTAGTATTGGTTCATGACCGGCATGCTGGGATGCTCGCAACAATTCTGGATCTACAAAATGGCTACTTAATCTCTAACACAGTCCAACACAATCCCTTCCATGGCAAACAGATTCGGGTCCGGGTCCAACAAGGGTAAGGGCAAGATGGGTGCATATTGCCTTATGTACTGTAGCCACAGACATGCAATGAATGCTTATGATGACCTTTATATGTGATATACTTTACTTTCATCAATGAAATGGCCGGGATTTATCATTCTACCAATACGTTTTTTCTAAGCCCAATGCATTCATAGGATTCCCTGCCTTCCATGCAGATGCAACAATAGCTCATTGCTGAACTTTTGCAGAATGAAATGACCACACCAAGCAACAGCTTTCACAGAGAATCTCTGCCAACTATTATTGCCACAACTTTTCCAGCTTTCACAGGGAATCTCTGCTCATTTGTCCTTGTGCACAATACTCCCATGTTGCAGCCCCCAGCCATGCCCATGCACTCAGTCCATACACCAGCCTCCAGCGACCATAAATAATCCCACCCTCAACCATGGAAAGATCACTTATTCCTTAGCTCTCTCAACTGCAATGTGTTCCTCAGCTCCACCAAGTTCACCCAAGAAATATTAGGGGATTTTCATCCCTCAGGGGGTCGAACCGCCGATATACTGCTGTGGCGACCCTTGTAGGTTACGCGAGTCCTAGAATATCTCCTACACCTATGACAGATGCTTCTTCATATGTGCCAACTACCAGTACAACCCGCCTCAATATGGATCGTATGAGTACCCACCGGTATAGCGACATAGATCACTCATGTGGCACTTTCCATACGATCTCATGCACTGTCTTACTAATCTCCCCTCTTATTTTATTTCTCCAGTCTCCTACACCTATTTGTGACTTCATGAGATGGCTGGACATGGAGCAAACTGAGGACCAGAAGCGGTGGGTCAACATGAGCATGCAGTGGAGGAGGTAAGCTTACGAATGCTGGGAGTACGAGCAACAGCAGGAGGAACTACGACTCAAGCGTCAAGAGGAGGAGCGCATGAGGAAGGTAACGAAGGAGCGCGCCGCGGCTAAAGCACGCAGAGCAGAGAGAGAAAGGAAGCAAGAGAGGGCCCGTCACGCTAAGGCGGAGGGTCCTGATGCCCTGTGAAAGAGCAAATATCCTAGGTGCACTCAGTAGAGAGTATCTATTGTAGCCCGGTCTATTTTCATTCCCTAAGGCATGTTAGCTATAGCAGCGGCATCCAATTAGGTTAGTCTTTAGGCGTACCGTGCATACCAACGTTTGTTCTCGTCATCTCTTTACGGTTAGGGTTTATTTGCGCAGCAACGATAAACCCTATGTTCTATGTAATGTTTATCAGTGTATGTAACCTCCGTGCCGGGTTATATGATAATTATACTTCACTAAAAAAATAACTCACACACTTTTACATCAACTAAATAAAGAAATGTTAACAAAATTACATCAAACCAAAATTAAGGATAAAATGAAACATTCCGTGAAGCCATTTGGACAACTATTTGCACAATCAACATTTTTCGCCGAAATAATGTATAATATTTTTCAAATTGATGTATACAAAAGTTATATTAGAAAAAAAATTCTACATATACCTATTCTGCCATAAATTAAATTAATTCAAACGTGTCATTCGTTCACCGGGTAAAATAAAGATCTCGCCCGTTCACCGGCGCGAAATGAAGTTCTCGCCCAGTGAACGTGCGAGATGTTGCTATAACCGGTTATTAAATGCACTTACCGCCGGGGCCTACAAGGTCTCGCCCGTTCAACAGGCGAGATCTTGTTCTCGTCCGTTGAATGGGCGACGGTAGCCTATACCAGCTATTTTTTGAAACCGGCATATATTCTTGAAAATATTAAAAAGAAATATATTAAAAAAAATTCTGAGCTACTTTTTTTTTAGAGGAAGGCTAGGGCTTTATTTAATCATATATGTTCTAAGGTACTAGAGATATATCCGGAGGATACATGTGCCAAACATGACGTCCTATCGATAAAGTGACGTCTACTTTCGCTAGATTGAGAGCTTCTGTATTTGTCGCCTTTCCTTCGTGGCAAAACTCTGCCATTTGAAATTGGTTTCGCCTTGATCTGATTTCAGCTAACAACATACTATAACTGTAAGTTTTGTTGCTTTCTAAATTCTTGATCATCTGGAGACAATCTGAAACTATCCTCACCTTCTGAGGGCGGGAACGAAGACCTGGGCCCTTGTTGGACCGAGTGAGTCTGTCTGGGCGACGCTCCGTTCGTTCGCTCGTTTTAGTACCACAACGCCTCTGAACGATGGAACTGGCAGGCTCATAAGCTGTCACCGGGATGGTCGTGTGACCAACACGAGACAGTCGTAGTAAGCCATCATCACTCGATTATGCACTTGGTATTCCTCCTTGGTCGGATGCTGCGCGGCACACTACATGTTTTTGGGCAAATTCTTTATTTACCATTAAAATTTTTGCCTCTTCCTTCCTTGTCACTCAAAAAAACAAATTCCTTATCTGCCATCGCTTTTATCTTTGGTGCCTTCCATGCCATTCCGTGAGACTGCAGCGGAACTGCCGTCGAAAATCAATGTTCTTGAGTACTGTTCATATGACGTAGAGGCATTCTGTTCCTCAAAAAGTTAGTAGTCTTTTGTTTCTGTAAAAATCATAAAATATTCTGTACGTGTTCCATATTCTATGTGCAATCTATTTTAATTGTATTCACATAAAAAGCTTGTATAAAATTTAAACTAAAATTCTCAAAAAAAGTCTACTTTTATAACTACTAACTCAAATAAAATCCCAAAAATCTGATAAAATTCACTAATATTCTTATTATATGATGGATTAATTTATAAAATTATTTTCATCCCTAGTTTATATGATGAAAAAGTGAGTTCGTTTGTAATACTCTATTTATATAAATAATTTTATATAAACTAGAGCTGAAAATAATTTTAGAAATTAATCCATCATATATGAAGAATATTAGTGAATTTTATCAGATTTTTGGGATTTTATTTGAGACCCTAACAATTATTAGAAGTTATTAAAGTAGTATTTTTTTTGGAGAATTTTAGTTTAACTTCTACACATGCTTTTTAGGTGAGCTCAATTAAAATGGGTTACATATGTATTATGTACTACGTATAAAAAATTCTAGATTTTTGGAGAAATAAAAACCACTAATTTTTTAAGGAACGGAAGTCCGCTACGCCTATAACTGGGAACGGTAATTTTCGACGGCAGCCTGAGGGAATGGCATGAAGAAAGGAAAGATAAAAACAATGACAGATAAAGAAAAAAAAATTGGAATGGCAAGAGGGAAGAGGCAAAATTTTCAATGGTAAATAAGGAATTTGTCCTTTGTTTTTCCTTTTTCATTGCACGGAGTTTTGATAGTCCAAACGCATGGTGTCAGAGTGTTTGGTTGTTTGAATTTGACTTAATTCTTAGCTTAACTTGTTCAGACAAATATAATCAATCAAACACTTTTCTTTTTAATACATATAGCTCCACTCAGAATGCTTCCTCTTAATCTGCATATACATACAGCTCTACAAAATCTCAGTCCGAAACCAAACACACCTTAGTAATTTTCATTTCCTGTTCGTCTTCCTAAGCATAAAAACCGTGACTCGTACTGTGTTACAATGCACACAAAAACTACGTTTGCTATGTATATATAACAGCAGCCGTCTGTTTTACTTTCTCTTTTGGTTTGTCATCTGTCGAGATTTTCTCAGCGTTTACTCTTCACATAGAACGATTTTGAACAGGGTCGTAGAGCGCACATGTAGAGCTGTTTCGAAATTTTTCACGTTCATTTGAAATAAGTTGGTTTTTGACATTGACACAATTTTTGAAACATAGTTTTGGCTAAGTTACACCATTAAGTTGTCATATAGCAATCACTCGCAAGAGAAAAAAGTAAGCATGCAATTTTCAAATAACCAATTTTGATATTCATAAATACAATTAGACAGAGTTGAAACTGTTGTTATCACACATTGTATAAAAGGGGCATTTGCAAATACCTCCCTGATTTTTTATTTTTTGTAAGGATGCCACTCGAATGATATTTTTAATAGCATTTTTGCAATTTTTTAGTGGCAAGTTTGCAATAACACCAGGAGTAGTAGTTTTTTTCAATTATCCCTATATAAAAGGCATTCATTAACCAAAGACAAAGAAACAACAACGCTTACAAGACATCTTTTATTTTTTAAAAAAATACAATAAGTTTTGCATTTTTTGTTTAACAATTGAGCCCTTTACAATACTCCCATTACCTCTCAACAGGTAAGAGGTTTGAGTAAATCTTAGCCATCCATTGTATAGGCTTTGCTTTGGGAAACAAAGGATTAACTGGCAAGTCACGGTGGTCAATGAAATTAGAAATGGAATCAATCGGCACATAAGGAACAATTATGCTAATTAGTGAGTAATTGCCCGTAGCCTGTTTGGTAGAGCTTCCCCTGATTAAAATTCTCTAGAGGGAGTGATTCTATAGTTGAAAATGATTCTCTAGTGATTCTCTAAGGTAAAGTTAATGGAGGAAGTGATTTTGTGTGGAAAGTGAATCAGGGGAAGCTACTTTTTTCAGCTCCCAGCATCTAGTTCATTTCAAGAAATCACTCCCACGGATTCCACTCGAAAAACTAAAAATAGAAAACTGTTGTTTGGCAGAGCTTCCACTGATTCCACTCGGGAAGCTGCTCTGAGAGCTTTGTCAAACAAGCCTATAAGAGCATTGAGTCCATTTATTGTTTGGTCATGAAATGCTTATCTATTTTTTCATCTTACTTTTCTCTTTCTGAACCAACATCATAAAAATGTTAAGAATTCAAGTTGACTCTAAATATATTGATTGGATTCAACTATGGGCTGGAAAGTGACACATGAACTTAGGAAAGAAAATTATTAAATTATGTTCAGATTTTTCGATGATGCAAGCAATCGATTGATGTATCATTGACTTATTTATTCATTTCAACTTAGCTATACCGAGAGCATTGTACAATTCAAATTAATATAATTTGTGGAGAATAATCTCAGTTATGGACATGCATTACGTTCTACAATAGTTCATCTTTACACATAATACACATTCCAAAAAAAAATTAATTCCTTTAATATACTTACATGCCTAGTTGGCAAAGATAGCATTTCCTTTTTAATGGCTTAAGGTGACCTATTACCCCCAAGGGGCAATAGGGTTACCATATATATAATCTGAGTCATCAAGCCAAGGTTAATGGACGGTCCATATTACTTGGGAAGTTGGGAGTACTGTAAAATTCCTCTAAACAATTAGCCATCCATTGTATCTTTTTTTTGCGAGGAAGCCATTGTTTCATAGTGAAGAAGAAAAACAACCATATCCAAACTGGAGAGAACTTGAACATGAATAGGATGGTGTACACTCACATCTTCTACCAGTCGAGCTAGGCTCCGTTCCTTTTATCAACTTAAGGGGAGAAGCTTAGCTTATATATTGAAAGAATCCGCTAGCGTAATTCTCAAGACACACGCACAATTACTTCTATGTTGATAACGATGAACTTGCGCTGTTTTGACAATCTCTCAGATGAAATAGGATCCGTTTAACATGTAAGAACTTGATATTGCGAAGTAAGCAGTAATGCAGCAACGCCCTCTCGCGGCGAAGTGGCAGTTTACAGAGGCACCGGACTAGACCGAGTATTCAGCGAGTGCATCCTCCACGCCGCCGCCTGGGCGCACGGCACGGTCAAGCTCGTCCGCAGCCTACATGGCCTGCGCCGCACCGGCAATGACGGTTTCTACTGTAAAAAAAATTCTATGCAGCGGTGCTACAGATATTTTCTCTTGTAACATCGTTTGGATAGCTATCATATATCCCTGATATAGATCTCAAAACAATGAATAAGATCCACTCAATACTAATAATATATATAAAAAATAATCATGCATCTAGCTCTAGACGCACGACTGACGACCACCACCTGCGCAAGGCGCAGGCTCGCCTGCAACGTCCCCGAGCTCTGCTCTACCGCCTGATACACTCACCAGAGACGCGCAAGCTCGCCAAGGCCAAGATCGCGCCACGAGTTATGCATGCACGTACCGCAATTAATAAAGTAAATAGCTAGCACGAACATGTATAACACATTTCCAAAGATATGTTTTTTTCTTCTGAACTCAGGTTCACTGCTTAACGAAAAACCAATCGAAGAAACTAGTTCCATCTCAAGCTTATTCATCAAGTAATATAATTTTAAACCGACCGAAACATAAACGAACCCTTGATCAAAGTATGAAGAATCCAAGCTTAAGATAAAAGACACACTAAGTTCCCTAATTATCTAAACTAGGGTGCCGGAGATGGATGAACCTAGCTTGCAGTTGCACTACTGCTTGATCGTTCGGTGAGTCGATTATTTTGGGGGAGCAAAGAAGATCTCCGAGTCGAGCCTCTTGGAGCGGAACAGCTTCTCCATCTCCGGCGAGGTGTTGAATGACGTCTCCAGCACCGCCGGCGAGATCGCCTTCCACACTGAAGTCCTCCCTGCCAAGTGGCTAAAGATGGGGCTGCACAAGACACAATAGATAGATCGTTTCAATCAAGAACACTTTCTTAACGTGCATATGCATATGCTCCAGAAAGAAAACGCTTACTTGGGAGTAGTGATGATGGAGAACCACTCCATGCCAGTGTCGTCGGCGATCTTAGAGACGACGAAGAACCTGGGCACGATGAAGAGGCAGCCTCCCTCGGCGCGGGTCTCAAGCACGCGCGTGCCGTCGATGCCGACGACCTGGACGCGACCGCTGCCGCGCACGATGTAGGTGACCTGGTAGGCGGAGTCGCAGGAGAAGCCCGGCGAGCACATGGAGTGGGCGTCGATCCTGACGAGGTCGGCGCCGAGGCCGACCTCCTTGACGAGCGGCAGGTTCTGGGTGTTGAGCACGACGACGCGGCCGCCGTTCTTGATGTCGACGTCGAGCGGCGCCTCGAGGCAGTTGAGGACCATGCCCTCCCGGTCCTTGTCGCACGGCTCGGGCATCTTGTGTCCGTCCTTGACCCTGATGATGCCGGCGCCGGGCTGGGTGGTGACGAGCTTGGCGGCGTCCTCCTGCGCGAGATCCCAGGCGCGGCCGACGAACTCGGTGGAGAACCCGGTGAAGATGCCGGTGGAGCCTGTGAGCTGGAAGTTGGTGAACTGGCCAGCCTTGTGGCCCTTGGAGGTGTCGCCGAGGAAGAGGACGACAAGGTCGGCAGCGGCGGCGTGGGCGTTGTGCCACCAGGTGACGACGCCGAAGGGTAGAGCGAGCGCGTCGCCCTCCTTGACGGGGACCACCTTCTCCTTGGTCGCCTCCGGGAGCACCACTCCGCACGTTCCCTTGCCTGCATACAAATGTGCATGTGGATGCAACTAGCTGATCCACTCGAGAGAAGATCGAGGCCAAGCATGTATGCGTGGAGATGGGAGTAGGAAAAAAGACTGCTTGCCTTGGAGGACGTAGGCGACCTTTGCAGAGTCAGAGTAGCTGGGCAGGGCGAGGCCGCCGGCGGCGAGAGAGAGCTTGGCAGCGCCGATGGAGGCTGCTCCGAGCATGGGCAGGTCGGCGGGGGACCAGTCGTAGTAGGCGCCGCCCTCGCCGCCATAGATCTTGTTGGCCTTCTTGGGGCTGAGATCCATGGACATAACCTCGGCGGTGGAACTGCGCTGCACCATCTCGCGCACTTAACAGAGTTCGCTGCTGGAAACTTGGCGGATTAAGGATTTGATGCAGTGGAGAAGATCGATCGAGAGCGAGATGGGATGGGTCGCGAGGCGAACTAGCTAGTATTTATAGCCGCAGGGATCCGGCCCATTGGATTGGGATTAGCCGCAAGGTACATAGTCCATTGTGTCGTGGCTAACTAACCTTATCCTTCCCCCTAATCTCTCGCTGCTGGATAATGGTCATCTTCTTTTCATTTGGTCACACGTACGTTGATCGAGCCATAACGGATTATACGAGATGCATCAGTTCAAGATGTCATTATCTAAAGAAAATCAATTCAAGATGTGCATGCATGCAACTTAACCACCGATCTCCAAGTTTCTCTCGCCTAAGTGATAACAACTTCTTCTTCTTTTTTTGATCGGAGTGATAACAACTTCTCCGCGCCGCGCGCAGCACACTTCTGCATGCATCCGAACTGACTCCAGAGGACGTCGGGAGGAGAGAGAGAGAGGGGATAAGCATGCACACACACGGCAGAAGGGATCAGACGGTCCAAACTAGACCTGAGCAAACTTGGCCCGGCCCGGCCCAAAAAAGCCCGCCCAAAGAGGCTCCATAATTCTTACTGGGTTGATACACCCCATATTATGGTTACGAAGGTTGTTTCTCCACCGGGGCAACTGACATGGCTATCAAATGGTGATAAAAAAAATTAATCAGTGGGAAGATTGTTTTGTTTTTGACCTACCATTAGGCGTGAAAACAGAAACGGAAGTTCCCGTTCAACCGGAGATCGTTTCTGTCTAAACCAGAAAATGGTAATCCATATTCGTTTTTGGCATTTTTTATATTTTCCGGACTTATTTTTTTCGATTCCGAGAAAGAAATATGATACTGAAAACGGTTTGTGCAGTTTCTGATCGTTTCTGACCGTTTTCACTTTTCTACTATTTCCGACTGTTTTTACCTCTTTTCCCTACCGGTCACCCAGCACCCATACATTTGAACTTATTCTCATAGTATAATCAATGTCATCCTCATACTTAAATCTTTCCTTCATTATTTATATGATTCATGTCTCTTAAGGCTAGCGGTAAAAATGATACTAAAATGATCTATTAACTACTGTTTACTATACTGAACTTTGGTCCCTACACTGATCATAGATTGATCTTTGGTAGGAAATGACCGTATGATTCATGTGTGACTTCATTGAATTTGCCGTATGAGATGTGTGGCTTGTGAGCTATAGATTAGTGTTTCCATTCAGAATTATTGATTCTTGATCGATATCGACATATTACCAATCCGGCAATGCCATTATCGATTTTTCGATACAACCGATGTCGTATCTATTTATGGTATTATCGCTTCTGATTTGATTTCCAAAAAAATGTGAAACTGGAAACAATTTTAATGTTTTTCGATTGTTTTCACCCCCGCTTGCCATTTCCTTCTCCTATTATTCCATTTTCCACACTTCCTTTCTATAATAGGTACTGCCACATGGTGATGACATGGCTAGCATTTTTTATTTCTTTTCAATAGTGTGAGTTATTTTATGTTAATTACCAAGGGAAAAAATAGAAAGGAGAAGAAAATGCAACGAGAAAAATATACTTCCCACTATTTAAAATATTTTGTAAACAATCATCGCCACATGGTATCCACATCAGCTGCCATAGTGGTGAAACCACTTTCAAAATCACAAGATATGTTACATTCCAACACTTTCAAGTTTCTAAAACCAAAGTTATTTTATAAAACCATAGTATTTTTCCAAAAAAACCACATAAACTTAGACCCTGTTTTGCAGAGCTACAGCTTCGAGATCCATGTAGGATTTGAAATTTATAGGATAAAATAAAATAGTTTAAATATATTTTTATAGTCTAAAATAAGAACAAGATGCATCAATCAAAGATCATCAATTTGTTCACAGTTACAGTTCCAAGAATTTATAGAACTAAAGATGATCTGCTCTAAAAATTCTTGTAGCTATAGCTCTACGAAATATACCTTTAGCATCCAAACATGGCCTTAAAGGGCTTTGTTGTTTTGTTACCTTGAGTCCTCGCGGGGAGCATTCGTCGTGACTGAGAGGAAGTTGCTTCAGACTTCAGAGGGTTAGGGTTGGGGTTTGAGGCTATAGTTTTTAGGTGTGAACTCTTGAGCCCGTCCTACCGAAGAGGGATATGAATATCATGAAAGCCAGCACATGCAAAGAGTAACATGGAAGGGGTGATGAGTGTGGGAAAAAGTCGGCCTTGCCCGTTCCGTAGGCAAGAGGAAATAAAAAAAAGACAGGTGGTGGCGGCAGCTAGGTGGAATCGCGAGAAAGATGCGGGAGTTGGTTGTGGAAAGAGAGGTAGTGAGGGAGAATTTAGGGTTAGGAATTTGATCCAACAATTGATGTTTAGATGTGTTAGATCTAACTATCTAAAACTCAAATGATTTTAAGGTTACCGAAAAAAATACATGGTCATTTTCTTTTCTCATCAATTCTCCCACCCAGATTCAGGAAGAATTGTCAGAGCTTGCAAGTGGGGTCCACACGATCAAGGACCCACTTGCCGGATTCATCCACCCGAGCAGCTGTCGTAACACTTTTCATCGTTTATTTGTTTATACAATGCATTCTTAGTTTATTTATAGAGTGATGCGCAGACTATCCAAGTGATCGAAGGTGACCCCAAGCCAACAAAGTTTTGTGCGTGTTGCACAAGAAGTGTCACGCAGGCGCAGAAGTAGCAAGGCAAGCATCTAAGCATATTTCACCTTATAATTTGAATCATGTGGAGCCTAAACTGATAATTTATTGCTTATGTAAGTTATGCGTGTTAGTGTTCCAATGTCGGGTTATATAGGTAGAACCTATATTGTTGCATTAATTCTACCTTGATCTTATTGATGATCCTTATCCTTGTAACCTATGTAGAATATTATTGATGTCTAACTTAAAAGGTTAACGAAATGCTTAGCAATGCATGGCTCATCGGTAGAAGTGAAGTAGTGGTTCAACCATTGTTCATAAGCTCAGGGCTTATTTTATTGTTCACCAAGATAATAATGATATTGGGAAGTATGAGTTGTGAAAATGAGACAAGATGTGGGCGATGCTAGGGGTATGTCAGGAGAGAAACCTGAATACCATAGACCGCTTGCATCGTTTAAGTACCGACCGTTGTTGTAGTTGGCTCTAGAACATTTCATACTAACCACATATTTGATTATGGAAAGGATGAGCCAAATACCTCATGTAGTTGTGACCCTTTGGCTTGCACGTCTCGGGTGTTGTAGGTATAATAGGCTTGTAGGGATATCTAGTTTGCTTAGGAGTACTTCTAGATGACCCCCGCACCTAGAGGCGTCTGTTCAAACGATTGGGGTTACTTGGGAAAGGTTGACATGAGTACCCCTTGTGTGGGCCTATGTGATCACGCAAGCCGAATGATCCTCGAGTCATGTGAGTAATGATGTACCCTCTGCAGGGTGTAAAAATAATTCGAATTGCCGCGCTCTCAATCATGAGCATGCTTCTTTCCATTTGCAGCAGTCGTAGAGTATCGATGTGGGATGATGGTATGGTATGTGGGGACATGATTGGTGATGAATATTGATGAGATAAGATGGTTCTGTTACAGATATGTTTATGTTAGGGATTTTAGGATAGAAGTGTATATGTGGTTAAGTGTAGATGCTCACATCTTGTGTCAAAAATTGCTTTTGCATATGAATCTACTTTACCTTGTGGAAGACTCCTTACTAACTCATCCAAATGTATAATCATTGGAGCCGGATTATTATATGTACTCATTATGGATTAAGTCTTGTGAGTACCTTCGTACTCACATTGCTTTTACATGTGCTACAAGTGAGGAGTAGCTAGTGTTTGGTTACTTTACGTCCGCCGATGTAGCTGACGGGCAGGAGTAGTGCAAACTACTCAAGTGATGAGGTTTTGGGGTGGTGCCTCAGGGCAAATGGCTTCGCCCATCTTTTGTTGTTCATAGATTTTGTTTTTCGCTGCATATTATCTTTAGGTGGATAGGAGGTGAGACTGTTCTTTTATCTTCTTAGTGTTCGAGTGTTCTAAATGATAATCCTCTAAAGACTTATAATATAATTTCATTACTCGCTCTTTATTAAGTTTTATTGTGATGGCATATGTTGTGAAGGCGTGTGTTCTGATCTTGGGCATAAAACACATGTCGGGACTACCGAGATAGTATTCAGATTAATCATTGCGGTTGTGATTATGTAAATAATTGACTCAATGATTAATTAGAATACTATTTGAACGGTTCCTCACAACAGACCACCTAGTATTAGTGACCCTATGGTAAGTATGCATGAGGTAACATATGCGATTCTATGAATTTTTCTGATCATGCTATCTATGTGCCCATGTGTGAGCCTAGAAATCTATTGTTAATGGAGAACTCTAGACCCAACTCTGGCTTTGCTTAGTTAACATGCCCCATGGGTCCTCCTGTTTATAGTGCATCTGTGCATCCAACAGTAATTCCCCTGAAGGTGTGTATTTACCCTTGCTTGCCTAAATACAATCCATATGGACTTGTTAGTTCTGTGACTGGAGGTACTGAGAGGATTGGTAGTCAAGGATACCCTAGGGTCTAGTTGGTTGATCCTTAGAGAGCTCATGGAGAAATAGTTCCTCACCCTAGCCAATATTATGTTGAAGCCATCATAAAGGGTCTCAGGTTGGAAATTTAACTATTTAATGGTGATAATCCCAGTGGTTGGCTTTGAAAGTGTGAACATTTCTTTGAACTGACAGGGACTCCATATGCATAGAGGGTGAATCTTGCAACCGCACACTTTGTAGATATGGCAGAAAATTGGTTTATTGGGCTAAGAGTGCCTTGGCCATTGATAACTTGGGAGCAGTTAAGTAGAATGTTACAAGACAGGTTCTCTCCACTAGGAATTCATGAGGCAGTTTCAAAATTCCAAAACTTGCAACAATATGGATCAATTAGCACAATATATAGACAACTTTGAGGAATGCATGGCTTTACTTAAGAAGGAACACACATACTTGCAATAATCCTTCTTTTTGAGCTACTTTATAGGAGGGTTGAAGAGTAATATTCAACACCAGGTCACATGTCACCAGCCAAACAACCTACTTGAAGCATTTTGATATGCTAAGCATATTGAGTTGTCTAAACATTTTAGAAGACCTCAAGTCACAACAAAGCCTAATCCCGTGCCTAGTGGAGGTAACAAGGGTTATACACATAGAGAAGGGTCACGGTTGACTGAGAAGAACACTAAAGTGGACAGGAAGAGTTGTTGGTATTGTCAAGAACCTCGGAGTCCTCAGCATAATTGCAAGGTTAAAAAGAGGATACACTCCATATTCTTAGACTTGTCTAGGGACGAACTTGAGGAAAGGGAAGAAAAGATAAGTGGGCAACAAGTTTTTGTTACAGCTCCAAACAACCCAACTAAAACATTGAAAACCAGTTCATCAGTCCAAACTGAAGAACAAGAGAAGCTCATGATGATGTCTACTCATGTTGTTCAATGAACTGCTAGCCATATGACCTTCTCCCTAATCACACATATTAATGGTAAAACAACAGCGGCTTTGGTTGACAGTGGCAGCACTGATACACTCATGAGTTATGAGTTTGTTGTGGGTGCAAATTGACATTTGAGTTATGTACAGGCAAAGAGGGTTACAGTAGCAGGAGGAGGGGATCTTGTGATGGATGCTATTGTTTACAACTTGGAGTATAGCATACAAGTCATACAATTCTCTACCTCTTTCGAATTACTAAGGCTGAATATTTGTGATATCATATTGGGAGAAAATTGGTTTTCACTAATCATACTACTCAAGACAGTAAGTGTATGGTGAAGGCTACTAAATTGGAGAAAATGATCAACAAGGGAGTGATGGCCTCTGTGATACAAGTAAACCTCATACAAAAAGGAAGCTTAGTAAAGGAGACGGAGGTAACCAAAATTCTAAAGGATATTGTACACAGTTTTTCAGATGTATTCAAGGAGCCAAATGAGTTACCACCCAAGAGGGACTATGATTATGTAGTGCATATGAAGATGGGGGCAGAACCTCCAAATCTCATACCATACAAGGTTCTATGTTATAAAAGGGAGGCTGTGGAAGGGTTGATCAAAGGACTTCTAGAAACCTAGGTAATCAGACCTAGCTTGAGTCCATTCTCTTCACCAGATATTATGGTTATGAAGAAGGATGTTCATGGAAACTGTGTTGATTATAGAGAGTTGAATTCATTAGTAGTTATGAATAAGTTTCCTTTGCCTGTTATAGAGGATTTACTATATGAATTGCATGGCTCCACCATATTCATCAAAATTGATATGTGGTCTGGTTACCACCAAATTAGGATGCAGGAAGTAGATATTCCCAAAACTATTTTTAGAACCCATTAAGGTCACTATGAATATATTGTTATGCCTTTTGAGTTGACTAATGCTCCAACCACCTTTCAATGTCTTATGAATACTATTTTTGGCACATATTTGGGCAAGTTCATCCTAGTCTTCTTTGATGATATACTAATATACAACAAGTCTGAAAAAGACCACAGAGAGCATGTTTAGCTGGCTCTAGATGTTCTTAGGAAGAATCAATTGTTTGCAAAAATTTTGCAAACGCGTGTTTGCTGCAAAACAAGTTGAGTATTTGGGGCATATTATTAGTAGTGGAGTGACAACTGATCCTAGCAAGGTAGCTGACATAGTCAAGTGGCCAATACTAGAGAATGTAACATAGCTAAGAGGTTTTCTAGGGCTCACAGGATATACTATAGGAGCTTCATTAAAGGATATGGTCAAATTTGTAGGCCCTTGTTTGATTTATTGAAGAAGGATGCATTTGTATGGGGGAGAACCTCATACTAGTGCTTTTAATCAGCTCAAAGAAGCAATGACAACAAGCCCAATCCTGACCCTTCCTAATTTCAATAAGCCTTTCATTTTGGAAACTGATGCATGCAGTTTTGGACTTGGGGTAGTTTTGATGCAGTTTGGGAGACCCATTGCATATATGAGCAAAACCTTAGATAACAAATCAACAGGTAAATCCATATATGACAAAGAGGCCATGGCCATATTAGATGCTATTAAGAAGTGGAGACACTATCTTATGGGAAGCAAGGTTGTGATTAGGACTAACCAGCAGAGTCTAAAGTACATCACCACACAGAGATTAATCGATGGAATTCAACATAAGTTACTGCTCAAATTGCTTGAGTTTGATTATTCAGTTGAGTATAAAAAGGGGAAAGAAAACTTAGCAGCTGGTGCCCTATCTAGAAGAGAAGTGGCATGTCAGAATGTTACACTATTGAAACCAGATTGGATAGAAGATGTCAAACAAAGATACCTCACTGACCCTAAGTGCCAAAGCACCCTGGAACTCATCAAAGAAAGTTGAAATTATTCATGACACTATTCTACATATGATGGAATTATCAAGTATAAGGGGAGAATCTTTGTAGGGGCGAATACTGAATTGAGGAAGAATATTCTTGAGAGTTTCCATGCTTCCTCTTTTGGTGGGCATTCTGGAATGAGAGTAACTTATCATAGAGTTAAGAAAGTGTTCCACTAGCCAAGGATGAAATTATAGATTGAGAAGCATATAGCTGAGTGTCTAGTCTGTCAAGTGACCAAATATGAAAATGTATCTAGCCCAAGATTACTAGTTCCTTTGGAAATCCTAGAAATGGCTTGGTCTCATCTCACAATGGATTTCATAGAAGGATTACCCAAGTCTAAATTAAAATATGTCATATTGGTAGTGGTGGATAGACTGACTAAATATGCCTATTTTATGGCACTCTCTCATCCTTACTCAGTATAGTAAGTGGCTAATCTCTTCCTAGACCAAGTGTTTAAGTTACATGGAATGCCAATATCAATAGTAAGTGACATGGATAGAATCTTTACCAGCAGGCTATTTCAAGAAATCTTCAAGGCTTTAAAGGTGAAATTAAGGTTCAACACAACCCACCACCCTCAATTAGATGGGCAGACTGAGAGAGTGAACCAGTGCTTAGAATCTTACCTGAGAAGCATGGTATTGTTGGAGCCCAAAGAGTGGTTTACATGGCTTCACATGGCTGAGTGGTGGTACAACACTTCTTACCACACTGCTATGAAGATTACACCTTTCTAGGCTTTGTATGGATATCCTCCACCACAATTGGATGAGTATTCATTGCCCTGCAACATTTCTGAAGAAGTAAAGGTCATTGTACTGCAGAAGGAATAGATGTTACAAGAGCTCAACAAAAAAGCCTTCATGATGCACAAAAGAGGATGAAGAAATATGCAGATAGATGAAGAAGTGAAAGAACCTTTGAAACTAGTGATATGGTATATCTAAAAGTGCAGCCTTACAGGCAGAATATTTTTGGGTTGAGAGGCTCTATAAAGCTTAGATCTAAGTACTATGGGCCTTATAAAATTTTGGAGAAGATTGGCCAAGTAGCTTATAAGCTGCAATTTCCTACACCCTGTCTTCCATGTTAGTCAGTTGAAGAAGCATGTCGGTCAAGAAGCTATTCCAATACCTGGAGTACCTTTGGTTGGGGATAATGGAAAGCTCAAGACTAAATCCATTGCCTTGCTGGACAGAATAATTGTTCCAGGAAGGGCGAATCTGTGGCACAATGGCTCATTCATTGGCAGAATCTATCTCCGAAAGAAGTCACTTGGGAAGATGTATCATTCATCAGAAAGATGTTTCCTAGATTTACACTTTGAGGCCAAGGTGAATTTCAACAAGAGGGGCACTGTCAAACACTAGAAGTTTAGGTTATCTTCAGAGTTCAGAGAAGCGTGAGGTAGCAGCTAAAGGTGATGGCATGAAGCTGAGTACCGGTTCGTTTATGAGCATCAAACGGTCATCAGCGAGGGTCAAGTCAATCGCACGGTCGAGACTAGTTACTTTGGCGTTAATTAGCTTGATGTTACTATTTACCATTTGCTTTTTTTGTTTTAAGGAGTTGTTACCAAATTAACATGTAAGCTTCAGATGTTAAACCCGGGAGTGGTTTGAATATGGAAAATGTAAGTTGGAATCATTTCTATCTTCTAGGTTAGGTAGCGTATTTGGGTATCTGTTTGGTGATTCATGCTGTTCTTGCTTGTTCATCTAAAGTTTCCCTAAATTCTCCACTATCACGTGCGTGTTTTTGTCAGAATTACACAACATGCGTTTACGAGATCTGACAGACCAGCCACACGTTGTTGGACTTACACGGGCTCGTTGGTGGCACTGGTGGATCCCCTAACCTCTTGCGCCATGTAGCACTCCAAGAGGTGAAGCAATTCATCTCCGTGTTCGGGAACAGAAGTACGGAGCACTCATAGCAAGGCCCTCCCATGAAGATCTTTATATATTTTATTATTTTTTAATATTTTCAAATTTATATAGCCATTTAAAAAATTACAATAATAGGTTATCATTGCCTGTTCATCGGATGAGACCAAGATCTCGCCCCATGAAAGGGCGACACCTTGTGGGTCCTACCTGTAAGGTAATAAAAATTCCGATGGCTCCCACGTGTCGACCATTCAGCGAGCATGATCTTGTTGGACGAGCACACCCAAAAGGTATCGCCCACTGGGTGAAACCTTTGGGTATACAAGTTGCTGCTTGGCGCATGGGTGTGCAGACCAGGAGCGCATGGGCACGTGTGGGGGGCACGGTGTGGCTCAAACATGCTCGCATGAGGTGCTATGACCTAGGCGGGTGATGGCTTGACAGGATGTGCGGCTCGCTGGTGTGCCCTAGGCTCAAGCGTGCATGCGGGATTGAGGTTTTTTATTTTAGTCTTTTTAAACAAATATTTTAAAAACAGCAAATGAAATACTAAATTTCTAGGAACTGACCCTTTTTATCACGCTAAAGTACATGACGTGACTCACAACTTGGTCACACCAATGTATGTGGCGTGACCAAGGTGACCACGCTGATGTCCTATCCCGACGCCTTACCACGTTACCCCTTTTGTCACGCCAAAGTACATGACGTGACTCACACCTTGATCATGCCATATGTATTGACATGACCACGTGATGAGTCACACCATGTACTTTGATGTGACTATGTGCTCTTATCCTATTCCCCCATCCTTGTTAGCTTCCACCTTTTGTATTCTTCGTCTTCATAGTAGATTACTTACTCGTTGCCGCTCATGGTTTTTTCTCGCAAGGGGTTTCATGTAAATCTTGATGTCTACTCTTGATTCAGTATTTATCTTGCTATATGTGTTGATTGCTCATCATCTTGCTTGCTATTAGTGCCATATGTTCAAGTTAGATAGTGTATGATTGAGTTGGTATACGAGGCATACATGCGTTCTTTGATATATTTTAGATTAGATGATGGGATATCGATGTTGTGGTTGAGAGAGGCTCAAGCACAAGAACAAAACACTCTAATGGAAGTGTTCTTTTCTTGGAAGGGAGTGCAGTAAGGTTTAGGGTTATAGCCACACGAGGTCCGTTTGTTATGTGGGCGTCCCTCCTGTAGGCCACACTTCACCCTCGGTTGGTAAAAACTCCACGCTGAATTTAGAAGATATCTTGTGCTAAGGTAGACTTTACAATAACCTATCTAGGTTTATCGTTGTCTGTCAAGCAGCTAAAGAGAGCGGATCTCTAGCCTCTTGTCGACAAGGCGGTCGGAACGATGGCTACTTGGAAGGGGAAGGATATAGCCCCAAACGGGCGCCTAACGCTAGACAAATCAGTGATCACTTCAAAATCGATCTACTTCCGAACAGCAATCAAGCACCAAAAGGAGAACTAAAGGAAATTTACAAGGCTAAAAGACAATTCCTATGATCCGGATGCAAACTTCTATTGAGAGGCAGCTGCAAAGTCAATTGGCAAAGAGTGTGCACACCGAAGAGCAAAGGTAGCCTGGGCATTTTGCATCTGGAAGCGTTTGGAAGATCTCTAAGATAGTGATGGTTATGGCAAGTATGGAGGGCCCCACAGAAGCCCTAGGTTGGAACCGAAAGTCCATGTGACAACACCGATAGATCCTCTTCACCGCATCCACCAATGTCTTCATCGGCAATGGAGAATGCATCTCCTTTCGGCAATCACCATGGGTGGAGAGGTGCAGGCCAATGGATTTTGCCTCACTTCTCTAGTTGGCCTTAAATGGGAAAAGGAGCACGCTCAAAGAGGCAATCAACAACAATCGGTGGATCTCTGACATTTCACGTCATCATTACACCTCCTGGCAACACATTGCAAAATTTGTCCTCCTATGGAACACTTCTACATGGGTAAATCTACAAGAGCAAGTACAGTATGAAATCCTATGGAGGTTTTCAAACAATGGTGAATACTCATCCTCCTTGGCCTACAAAGTGTAGTTCTTGGGCTCCACAGACCTAAACTATGTTCCACTTTTCTAGACAGTTTGGGCCCCTCCAAAGTGCAAATTCTTCACCAGGTTGGCAAACCAGAATAGGCTTTGGACCATGGATCGTCTTGCCAGAGAGGTTGGCCATGCCCTACGGCTTGTGCCCTCTACCAAAATAACCTAGAATATTGTTTCCACCTTTTCATCGAGTGCAGATACTTGCAACGCATTTGGTAACTAATTTCTCTGTGGATTTCTTATCTGGCAATGGATCCAGCTTCCTAGCTACCCTCATCCTCCACTCATGAATGGTGGACTTCATTGGCCTACAACCCCAACACACCGCGAAAAGGACTCAAATCGCTCGTCATCCTTGTCTGTTGGAAGCTATGATGGATAGTATAAAACTACCATATCTAAACACCCTAGGGTTTTCTACATTTTTGGAGCATATCTCTATCTTTGTAAAGGGTATCCATGGGTTAATGGAAACTATCGTAGGTATCAGGATATCTTATAAACAGGGAAGTTTATCTTCAAGAACGAGAAGGAGGACTCCAGAGGACATACGCCCCCTATATATATATAGAGCTTAGGTTATTCTTGCAACTAGATCTCCTCCAACTACGCACAAGGAAGCTGTCCAACTAGAATAGATCTATCTAGGCTAGTCACGAATACAAGACAAATAGGACGTATGACTATTAACTTGAAGGAGAACTGAATCTATATAAAAAAAAACCCTCTGTGTGCTCTTGGATTCGTCAACTAGAAGCATCCCCCATCTTTCCTACAAGTTCGTAAGATCAACAATTCACCAATCGTCAACAGCTGGTGCCATCCGTGGGGATCATGACAATAGGCGTTTAAACATCTACAGAACACAAGCCATCGATGTCGCCCAAGCCTACACCAAGGACCGGCTTCTTGAATGAGGGGTTTTACAACAATTTTACCCCTTCAATCAATGAGCCAACGATTAGGTGGACCTCAATAAAGAATTATCTGGCGATGATTCCGGAGATGGGGTAAGTCATTTCATGGAATGGTGTGCCAAGGAATACAACATTCAGTTTGAACCACTCGGTTGTCAATGCTACCACGAAAGCGATGTTACCACAAGTTAGGATTCTCCCTCGTAGCTTTGGACAACATGGATTATCGAGATAGTTATATGATCAATCTGATGATAAATCCATGATGGATCTGGACTCCTCCTCTAGTGGAGATTACCCCGATAAGTCTTCGCCATTGGATATAGGGGTGATGGTCTAGGCAATCATGATGACAATCCTGCAAACACGCAAATGCCTCATGCTCCAGCTGCGAGAGACAATAGACAGCCTCTGCTGATTACAACCCCTCGGATCCCAAATCCTAATGAAGTCTGGAGATCCAACATCTCCTGACCAACTCCAAAAGTTTTATGTGTAAGTACTGAGAGTAAGCTTACACTAGTAAATGTTCATATTTCCCGTAAGGTCGCTTGAATTGCTTTGTGTTCTTTTTTGTCTTCCCTAAACTAAACATCTAGAATCCGTAAGATGGGTACACCGGCGACAAGCTTCAATCCGGGTACCTTTACATATCGCGCGCACCTGGATAAGCCCAAACAAGGTCACACGGGAATTGACTTCAGGAAACAAGAGTTTCTATGATCAGAGGGGAAGTATGAGCATTCAATTCTTTTTTTCTTACCCCAGTTGACTAGTTCATAATGACCGGCCGGCAGTTTTTATTTTATTATCTTTGATGGCATATCTGAGTTTTTTTCTTAGCTAACCAGTTGGGACTAGATGAATACAATATACCAAGAGCTAACGACAACATATTGTTCATGTGCCAAAGCGACTTCCTTCGCGTGAAAACGATATTCTAAGATACAAACTCGTGAAATGTGATAAATGTTCCTTATCGCATCCTCGAGTGCATGTGGGCTATGACACCTCCCACTCATGTTGGACCCAGGACTGACCCGATTACGCTCCCTGATTAGTAACAAAATCATCCTACCTTAGCCGGAGGAGGAAGCGAGTAGCACTAAGCATGTTAGGTTGTCGATATCTCCTCGGTATCAGGTTCCCAAGAAGTCCCACTATTTTTATTTATATATTTTTTTATTTTTTACTAAAAAAAGAATAAGTTTCTATTTCCAAGCACAAGATACATAAGAAGGACTTGGTGATTCTCCAACTAGCCACCGCGGTGGTTCCGAGTGCTACTCGGAGCTAGGGATGGCAATTGGGTATGGCGGGTGCGGGTAGTGCTCACCCATACCCATACCCATCAATTTTTACCCGTTCGTGGGTATACCCGCGAATGCTCACGGGCAAAGAGTGCCCCCCCCCCCAAACAGGTCACCCATGAGTATACCCATTTACCCGCTGGCCATATGCATGCTTATTTGAATACTAACTTTGTATTTGAACTTGTCACAACAAAATTCATAGGACTGCTAACAAAATTCACAACAAAATTAAAGAATATGACCATTTTCAGATATTGGGATTGTTCATACCAGTTAACTGAATTATTTATCCACTTCATGCAAACACATCAAGATTAATTACCTACTAGAACACAATCTATCAAGATTCTAGAATAGTAGATGTAGAACACATTCTATAGAGACTATGAACACTAATTTGACATATTTCTGATATTGACTGTAACCCTAGAAATTTAGAAAATAAACTGCTATTAATACTCTACTGTACAAATCACAAGGTGAAAATGCCAATCCAATCGGAATGGATTCTAACGCAACAAATGAATTCGCAATAAACTAGACGGACTAGAGATAGTAATATCTATACCAGTGGTCTCAAACCGGCGAGATGGCTCGCAATCCCATGGGTCCTCTATGCACCCCATCACTAGCCCTAGCGCCACGTCCGGGATCCCAAAGCTCAACACTGTCCCCAGCCGCCGCTCCCCGTCCTCGCCCTCTCCGCCCATCGAGCCAGCCAAGCTGCGCCGCACCGCGACCGCCCACCAATATGCTCCCCCTCACTCTCGTTGTGGATTTGCATGGGGTGGAGTGGGCGAGGAAGGGAAAGAAGATGACGTTGAATCAATTGAAGATGGCAGCGGGGAACTGAGTCTGCGCGGTGGGGAGCTGGGTAGTGGGGTGTTGGGAGGCGGCGGAGAGCTGTTTGGCAGCCGGGATCCGCATAATGGGCTGGGGTGGAAGGGGTGGTGCGGTTGATAGAGGGGAGAAGGGGATCAGGACGAAATCGACTGGTGGCTTGATGGGGTGACGGCAGGCATGGGGATTAGTGTAGAGTTGGACTCAAGAGTGGGAGTATGGGGCTGTTGTATTGGGCCCACTTGTCATATGGATAGACGGGTAAACAGGTACCACATGTATGGGTAAGCCTTACCCATACCCATACATGTGTACTTATTGGTAGTGTTTTTTACCCATAAACATACCCGTGGGTACCAAATACGACTCATATCCAGCCTTATTAGGGTATTTACCTGCAGGTAAATAGGCAAATTGGTAAAATTGTCATCCCTACTCCGAGCTATGATCTTCTGTGTCAGGGTCCTATCACATTTCATGTTTGGGATCTCTTTCGGCGCATGTGAGGGCTGTTGGTGCAAAATACCAGTAGAGCTGACGCAGTACATTGACAAAGGTGCTCAGTTTCCAAATATCATCTTAATTTTTTTCCAGAAAAGGAGGAAAGATTATTTCACCACCACGCAAAACCTCTGTCGCAACGGTTTAACTTTTGAATAACCCACCGAATAGAGAGCCAGATTTTCTCCAACCTTTTCAAAATCTTGAGAAGTTAGGATGATGCTTATCGGTTGACCCGAATTTCCTACTCCAACGAGGTCCCTACCTGGAGGCTCACAGAGCTACCCAGAGAAGGTCTAATATCCCGATTTAGATGACCCGATGACAACCAAGAACCTAGATAGACGTACATCCTACCCGGAAGCCTGAGTTATCACTTGGAGATGCAACCTGTCGAGACATCTTCCTCGTCTAGGCTAAGTTTCCTGATCCGTTACAACCTTATTTCACGTACTGGTGGGAGGCTTGACGATGGGTAGTATAAAACTACCGTATCAAGACACCCCTAGTGTTTTCTACATTTTCGAAGCATATCTCTTTTTCCAGGAAGGGGATCCCTAGATGAATGAAAACTGCCCGTAGGCGTCAAAGATATCTTGTAAACAAAGAAGTTTATATCCATGAACATGAAGGAGAACTCCAGTGGACATACAACACCCCCTATATATAAAGAGCATAGGACCCTACGCATGACATCGAGGATTAGAAGCCATTACATGCCTACGGAAGCTATGCATCCACCAAGCCTCTCACAGCTATATCTCCTCTGACTGCGCACAAGTAAGCTGCCTGACTATAATAGATTTATCTAGGCTAGCTATGCACCCTTTTTTTAACAGTCTTGAGATCAATATAGGATAAATATGACATATGACTATTATTCTAAGGGAGATCTGAACCTGTATATACCCTTTGTGTGCTCTTTGGTTCGTTGACTCGAAGCATCCTATTTTTCCTATAAATTCATAAGATCGACTATTTATCAATCGTTGACGCTATGAAAGAAGAGAAACAGGAGAATCTTTGAACAAAAGGAGTAACAACCAAACCAGATTGTGCATCTAATGGAAGATGAGGCTTCAATCTGGGCGTTTGCTAGAGGCGCCTGATTTTGCGAGGATAGGCTTTTAGCTTCTGCGACCTAAAGGCCTTGTGGGTCTCTTGGATCGCTTTTTTGCTTTAATTCATTGTACTCAGCCTGTTAGGCTTTTTTTTCAATTAATATACTAGGCAACTCTCATGATCGATAAAAGAAAAACAGAACCCCCTTAAAATGTCAGATTTTCAGAAAGGCCCCTGGAGTTATAGAATATTTGAAACAGCCCCAATTTCAGCATATATCATGCATAGGCAATGTTTTGCATAACAAATGAGCTAAATGGCTTCCGAATGGTGAAACTTGGCGACAAGACGGTGTGGCTGATCAGGGTCAACATGAGGAGCAAGATGCTACGATCAGTCTTCCGCTACCCGAAGGACGGCGGTCCATTACTGGAAATCATCTCCATCCCAGCAAGGTCTCCGAATACTTCAATTCTAAGCCAAGCAGTAGCAAGCCGGATCCTGCACAAGCAGAAACTATGACAAACTTGGCCAGCAAAAGCCAAATGGAGATTGAGCTTCAAACAAACGACATCAGTAAGCTAGGTATGCTAAAAGCCTATCGTATTCTAAGTCATGACAATAGTGGCCGCCGGTTCAGATCCCTTTTGGGGATCCCAATGAATTTGAGGAAGGATTGTGTGTTCATGGAGATTAAGGCCAGTGAAGCTCGTTCCATCTGCTCTGCATGCTCGTCAGACTTGCAATTATATTCATGAAATATTTTCTCAAGCTTATGTATTAGTACTCCCTCTATTAAAAATATAAGACGTATTTTGTTTATAAAAAATTAATGATCAAAATTTATTTTTGATGACTTTTAATATAATGTATTGTTCAGCACGCAAGATGACGTCATGAGGAGAGGGGAAAGATGGAAAAGGTCAAAGCAAAGGGATCTCGTGTCGTGAAGCTGGGAAACAAATTCTACATAATTTTACCTAGAAAAATCCTCGTGAGACCCATCTATGTCATCCATCCTAGGATCCAATGGCTGAGCTGAAGAGCAGAGAGAGTGAGTAGACACGTGTCATCACAGAGGAGAGGGTCTTTTTAGGACCGGATCATATAGAATTTGCTTCCATGAAACGGAAGCAAATGCTATAGGGTTCTGTCAAAAAGACCCTCACGTGATCTTATCTATACCATCTATCACGTGATCTAATGGGTGGGTTGAAGAGGAGAGATAGGGAGTTGACATGTGTCATCACAGAGGAGAGGGATTTTTGTAGAACCGTGTCCTATAGAATTTACTTTCGAGACCTTAGAAATCCTATCCATACCATATATCCTATGATCTAATAGCTAAGTTAAAAAATAGAGAGAAAAAATAGACATATATCATCATAAAGAAGAAGATCTTTTATAGAATCGAGTCCTAACTGATCTAGAAAAGTTCTTGTGCTATTGGGACAGAGTCCGGGCAACGTTCGTTTCTCCGTTTAATATCACATCGTTTGTGGAAGACGGAACTCGCATGTTGATAAGCTATCCCCAAGACGATGGACTCACCGCGAGGTAACCGTGGTAAGCAAACTCCTCTATGAGAAAATTCTTAAGTTATTGACGATTACATAGCACGCTACATGTTGTGCTTAGCTTTTTTTTTATCATTTCTCTAAAATTCGAACTTTTAGTGTGTTAAAAAGAAAAGAATCAATTTCGATGTAAATAGCATCGGCCTAACAAAGGTTTGGAGGGAAAATTGAGGGATTCGGTACAAAGAAAAAAGAAAATCCTATGAGTAGGTTTCCTTAAAAAAAAATCATTGCTCAATATTTTGAACGAATTTTACCATACAGCCGGACCTAATATTAAAAAGAAACTTGACTAAGGGGTGAGACCTCCATCCTTATATTAATATATAAAAGGTGAGAGTCAAACCTTGATTAGCTAGATGGCAACGACATCATTAACGAGATTGACTTAGGAGATAAATATATTTGAGTTCTTCAACAATCTTCTTTTCCCTGGCGAGTTAGCAGTAGGGGTTTTCGAGGATCAGCTCCACAAGCTTAAAGGGATGCTCAGCCAGCTCAGGGCAGCAGGGTGGCCAGGTGGTGATGGCGGATGCTAGGGTCAGGAGACGGAGGACTGCTAGTTGGGCGGTGTCAGGGCGGGGGCAGAGACGCAACCTGAGACGTTTGGAGATGGGCGAAGCGGCGAGCTGATTTTGCTGGCGTGAGAGAGGAGATGGAGTGTATTCGGAGGAAGAAGGGTGAACAACAGTCCGATGAAGATCGAACTCTTCACGTGTGCCGGCTCAAACATAGCCTGATTTCAAGTGATTGAACAATAGCACCTCCCTTAATTATTTGCTCTTAACGTAGAACGATTTTGTACCTCGTAGAGTAAGTTGACCAATATACTACCCGTTAAAGCCCGGGTTTTTTGGGCCTAAAATTCATGCCCTGGCCCACCCAATGAAACTATCAGGCCAGCAAATTTGGGTCCAAGTTGGGCCAAGATTGGGTGGGGCCGGGTCACTGCATGTTTTTACACCTCAACCACTATTTTGGGCTGGGCTCAGAGCAAGCCCGAGGTGCTTCAGACCAGTTATGTTCTACCTAGACTCACCTACTAAGCATCAACGGGCTTCATCGGCGGGCTTTTTTTGGTCGGGCCAAAAATGCTCAGTTCTATGCTCCCTGAACACCCTCATGTATACACTTGTTAGACCATCTCCAGCAGAGGTGGTAAATTTGCAGATTCGGCGCTACAGTGATTTTACGGTGCACTGTTCATGTGCTGTAGCAACTCCAGCAGAATCGGTATCCGGCGCTACAGTACGCTACAGTACTGCGGAGAGAGAAATTGGGACTGCAAATTGCTACAGTACTGCGGAGAGAGAAATTGCTACAGTACTGCGGAGGGAGAAAACAATGCCTGTTACTGTAGCAACACTGTAGCAGTACTGTTCACAGAGGCTGACAGCGGGTCCGGAGAGAGAAAAAGAGGAGTAGAAGGTAGAAAATAGGGTAGCTGCTGGAGATGAAAAAATAAGAAATGCTGTAATAGTGATATGGGATGCTGTAATAGTGATATGGGATGCTGTAATAGTGTTTTAGAGGATGAAAACTTGAGGTAGCTGCTGGAGATGGCCTTACCCGTAACACTATTACAACAGTAGCAATTAGATATTCATTACGAAGAATCGTTCTAATATTTTAATTAATTATCAGGTCGATTATTTGCTTAATCACAACCATGATGATTAACGGAATACTATTCTGGTAATCTCGGTACGTATTTTGTGCTCAAGATTCAAACACATATTTTTTCAACATATAGCATTACAACAGAGTTTAAGAAAAAACGAGTAATTAAATTATATTACAAGTTTTTAAGCATTCAACTATTTATAATAGTTTACATCAAAAGGAATATATGATAATAAAGAACAGATCACCTTCTAATAAAAATTAGAAACTATACAATGAAAGATTAACATCTATGAACCAACAAAGCTATGTAAAGTCATGTGCCCTTAGGCTCCACCTAAAGGCTCGCCACACGAGTAATTTTCACTACTCATTCCCGCTACCTATATTGGCGGGCGTGAAGTAGCCAAACATGAGCTCCTCCTCACCGGCAAAACCTGAAAGAGCAGCGCGAATACGTAGGTACTCGCAAGACTTAATCTATAATACGTACATATAATAACCTGACTTCAAGAATTATGCATTTAAGTCATTAGTAAGGAGTGGGCCACAAGGTTAAGTAAATTCATATGTATAACCAACCTAGACTTCTATGTGTGAGCATCTATACTTAACTCGAGACACATCTACTCTGCAACATCAACCTGCACATAATTGTAAAAGGAATCATCTCATGTAATCAATAACCCTCAACAACCAAACCCGACCAACGATACCAATCAACCTAAATCCAGAAACTCTACGATAGATGTAGATGGACAAAAGCATGCTCACAACTGAGAGCGCGGCAATTCAAATTATTTTTACGCCCTGCAGGGGTACAACTTTACCCACATGATCCAGGTCCATCCTCTTGGCCCCCGAAACAACATTTCTCATACCCGAAACTACCCACTTGCACATGCTCTTATGCCACCGGGGTTACCACAAGCGTGTCCCGGACACCTCAGGCTCCCTGTCACCTTGTTTCTCCTTTATTTTTTTTTACGCGTCATAGGGCCATAAGGTAAGCGTCAGCACGGCGTATGATACTCAGCTTATTCGTCCATTATCCGAATATATGGTTGTACAAAAAGTGCTAAAAATAACAGCACCGACGGACAGTGCTTGAACGATGCAAGCGGTCTATGGCATCCGGACTCCTCTCCTGACCTACCCATAGCACTGGCTATATCTCACCTTATCCTCACATCTCATACAACCCACATCATTGTCATTGTGTTTTATAAATAATAAGTAAGCCCTAAGCTCGCGAATAATTGTTGAACCATTGCTCGTCTTCTACCGAGGACCTAAACATTGGTAAGTATTTCGAATAACTCGTAAGTTAGACATCAACAATGTCATCAAGTCTAAAAGAATATGGATAATCAACAACTCAAGGTAATGCAAAACAATATAGGTTCTACCCATATAAATCCTACATCGACATCGCAAAACATGCAAACATACATAAGCAACAACCTATCAGTTTAGACTCCATTCAATTCAAACTAAAGGCTGCACTATGTGTAGATGTTCACCTTGCTGCTCTGGCAGTTGCCTGATACTCTCAGCATAATACTCACAGAACTCCAGTAGATTGGCGTCACCTTCACTCGCTTGAATTGCTGGCGTAATGCTCTCTAAACGAATCAAGAATGCATTGCATAAATAGTCAAATGGTGGAAAAGTGTGCATATGATGCATGTTTTATATTAATAGAGCGCTGTGTTTCGAAAAATATTTGCAAAAGATCACTAAATGATTAGGGTTTCAAAGTTTGAAACTCCGGGCAAGGTAACCTAAGTACATATAACCTTGAAGGGCTAGATCATACTGGCGTGGAGGTGCCGATCTGACCGTCGACCTGTAGAAGATTTTGGCGCTCGGCGGTCAGACCAACGATGTGTCGCGATCAGACTATTGTCTAGCGGTCAGATCGGTCCTAGTGGTGGTCAGACCGTGAGACCCTACCGACACCATTTTGCGAGGCCGTCGGCAAAACCTTCGACCACGAAGGGTATCAAAATGCTCTATGAGACCGGTGGAGTGCTTCTAAAGTGATTTGGATAATATTCACCGAGCTAAACTCAAAATACCCTATGGATAAACCCTAGGCTATGGTTAAGCTTGGGTCTAAATGGAATGAGGATTGATTAGAGCTCGAAAACGATGGGAAAATGGTAGGAGACGTCTCACCTTAGTGTAGCAAAGCCTTCTATCGGAGAGAGTCACTCCGGGGAAACTCTGATTTGAAGATCGGGCTTTGGGGTGGTTTGGGGCTTGAGGTGGAAGAAACGTGTATAGGAACTCCCTCAACGAAGAGGATGAAGGGGATGAGCTCGAGGAAGCCTCCGGGGTGCTCGAGGAAGTTCCCTCCATCAATCTCTGGTTGTCGTGGATGTCGAGGTGGTCTCTCCCTCTCTCTTAGTGTGGGTGAACGAGTGAGTGAAAGTGAGTGTGTGAGAGAGAGTGAGTGTGAGAGAGTTGGCCGATTTTTTAAGTGGAGCCTCTGCGCTGTCGTGGTCAGACCGTGGGAAGGTCAGTCAGACTGCGGGAAGCCCACGTGGCAAGCCTACGTGGCTACCCCTGACAGTCAGACCATGAGGAATCCCGATCAGACCAAAAATTTGATTCTATTTCCTATTTTCTATTATTCTTCATCTCTACAACATTTAAGGTTTTCCTAAAGGACTCTAAACTACCTTTCAGTACTTTTGAAATATGTTTATACTTAAGTTATCAAACGAATGGGCATAAACATAATATCATGATGATTATGAATACTTAATCACGTGATTAGCGTTCTGAGACGTGACATTTGTCCCTCTCCCATATACTCTCTTCGGTTATAAATAATTGACGTTTTGACTAAGATTCGGTCAAACTTTTAAAACTTTGACCGTCAGTAGCTTCTAAAATATTTAGTTTGGAAACATAAAAATTATGCGTATAGATTTGTCTTGAAAAATATTTTCATAATATTATATTTTTATGAAATATTATAACTATATTTTTTAAAAAAATAATAGTCAAAGTTGCATATCGAAGATTATAAAAAATCAAAAACTTATGTATTTTTTACCGGAGGGAGTAATAAAGTTTTCACTTATTGGCCCCTTCTTATATTTGCCCCTCAAGAGAGTGATTTGAATGATCCACTAAAGCACTTCAATTCAAACCAGCGACCAATCAACAGAAGAAATTATTGGACGTGTGCCTGCTTTGTCTCCGTTAGCCAAACATGAAGAAGACACCACCCCCCTGCATACATGCCTAACTGCATACATGCCTAACTGCCTGGTAGCTTCATTATATTTGCAAGTGAGCGAAAAGCTAGGTCAAGAACACAAGGCCGTGGACCAATGCTTGAGCTGTTGGACCCGCAGTTGTGCGAGTTCGTTCCGCATATGTCGTTTAGTACCATACCACTTGACGGAGGTGAAACTCGTATGCTGATAAACATAGTAATAACAACTCGTACTATAATATAAAAATAATCTCATAGTTTTAAATTTTAGCTTATAAGACTATTTCCCTATGAAATAACGATCTCTAGACTGACGCATACAAATGTGCTTGCCCTAAAGGCTGGACATGTTGTTTCCGACATCAAGTTGGGCTTAAAACACCGTCCGACACGTTTACACAAGTCGTGTTTGCCCCCTTTTTTTTTACAGGTAAAATCCCGCGCAGACCACTGGGCGACAAGCAACACCAGTCTGAACAAAGAACAACCCATGACGAAACCAGCGACCAATCGACCGGTGAAAAACCGAGCACTTCGACGTGCCTGCTTTGCCTTCGTTAGTCAAACACGTACGCCGCCCCAATCCACGCCAAGCTGAATGTGTTTGTCGATCTGCTGAATCCTCCAAAAAATAATCAAGCTCATCTTGTGATCTTTTCTGGTACCGATACACGAAGTCAAGCAGAACATGGATGCCCACGAAATTCAGTTAACCTGCCACTTAGTTCCACTCAGTGCCAAACCGCCGGCCGGTACTCCCCAATTCTCAACAGCAGCTGACCGCCGCACTAAAAAGTTCAGATGACTCTCAGACCACTTTCTCCTATCCATCTCCCCTCCAATCACTCCTGAATCATAGCTCACCACAATGACCTCTATAAATGAATGACATGCATGATCAGTAGAGAGAGAAGAGAAGAGGAGAGAGAGAGAGAGAGAGAGAGAGAGAGAGAGAGAGAGAGAGAGAGAGAGAGAGAGTTTTGCTGCAAGAACAAGAACTGAAGAAATGGATGACTCTTGCAGGAGGCCAGGGTCGATACCGTTCAAGTGGGAGATCTGCCCGGGGACGCCGAAGCACGCCAGGAGCAGCAGCGCCAGCGTGCCGTCGTCCTACTCCTCCTCCATCTCCAAGGCGGCGGTGGCGCCGAAGCTGACGCCTCCCCCCTCAATGGCGCCCTCGCCGTACCACTCCCCACGCGTCTCCTACTACTCCGCGCGCTCGGCGTCGGTGTCGCCGTCCCGGCGCCGCCAGCACCGGCCGACCGCCTTCCTCGACGTCGCGCCTCGCGCGGCTGCTGCTCCTGCCTATGGCGCCGGCGTCGAAGCCGAGGGGGAGGCGGCGGCGGTGCCAGCGTACAGATGCTTCCCGCTCCCCGTGTTCCTGAGGAGGGACCGGGACGGCAAGAAGGGTGGTGGCTCAGGCCGCCGGTCAGGGACATCGAGCTCGTCCAGCAGCAGCTTCGGGTCGGACGGCGCGCCGGCGCAGGGCCGACTGCGGCGGTCGGCGTCGAGCTCCTCGTCGTCGTGCCTGTCGCTATCGTCCGGGAGGAGTGGTAAGTTCGCCGAGGCGAGGGAGGTGGAGGCTGCCACTGGCTGGTTCTTCTGAGACATCAGGCAAGAGAACCAAGCAGCTATGCCGTGCGCCCATGCCGCCATTGTTGAAGAGAAAGAGGTGTGTGCGTGTGTGTCAGTGTGCTGAGACATTGAGGCCCAGCTAGATCATGTACTGCTTGGCTGGAGACTATTTGTGCGCGCGCAATTTTGTGTACAAAACAGTTCCTCGTTGATAATTTCACACGTCAGTTAAAGGATTATGCAATTAACACAAATTCAGCCAAAAGACCATACGCTCTTACTTCGAAAAAAGAACGAAAGATGACAACGACGAGCACGCAGGAATGGCAGGATCACAAAACTGTCGTTTTAGTCGAGTTTATCTGCAGACGTGCTGCCCACACAGTCACGGCAGCCACCGCCCACCAAAACGCCGAAGGTGCTCGCCGGGCGGACGCCGGCGGCGATACCCGTGCCCACAGGAGCCTCCATGGATCGATCGAGCACTGCGATTTGAGTAACTTAAATATCACGAAGCGAGGGCGGCCTGCAGTTCGATTTCTCTTTTCCGGTTGCTGACAAGTGATTTAGCAGCACGAAACTTCGGAGTAATTTAACAGCTAGTGCGCACACGCGTTCGGGGTTCATACCAGTGGGGTTTTGGACTTACCGTTCGTGTCAGGTTCGGTCTGTTCCTCTGAGTCGATCCATGTTATAGACCCGATCGGATCCCAAAAAATCATCACAAATACGAAAATATATTCCAACTTTTAGATCATCTTCAACTATATTTTCTTAATTTCGTTCCATTCCGCTCTCTGTTCTTATTCTCTTTATTTTCTCTCATCTCCAACGGCTTCCTTTCGAAGAGATTCGTAAAGAAAAATGAGAGAGAATCACATTTTGAAGGGAATGATCTTGGAAATACTTTAGTGATGAAAATCATGAAAGAAAATCATTAGAACGCTAAAAAAATAAAAATCCTTTCGTGAAGGGATTCTGGATTCTAAAGAAAAACCGTTATATATAGTCTAAACACTAGATACGAGTATTTCGGGGATAAAACTGGGAGAATAGAAAGAATAGACTAGAAGTAGCAATGTATGATCATGGTGGATCGGATTTAGGAAGGAGGAACCGATTCTTCTCAATTCTTCAGATTTGGGAAGGAGACAGTACGGGGAAGGAAGAGGATGCCATTGCCGTGTTCTGTTCGTCGATGCCCCGTCGATGGCTGCTTCGTTTCCTTTTACTGTGCCGCTCCTCGCCATTGCACTGGGCCTAGAGACAGCCCACTGATCCAGCTCGAAGACGCGGTCCAGTAGGCCACGTCCGTGACAATCCACCATGATCATACTCCGCAGCCCGACTAGCCAACAACTTTTGAGGATACAGGTCTCTTTACAGTCACGCACTCACGCATACACGGGCACCTGCCAACGACCTAGATGATTAATTTTTTGCGAATAAAGAGAACCCTTTAGGCAATCTTCAGTAGATATTTAAAAATCCATCTCCTATAATATTATTATAATATTTTCTAATACTATTATAGTTTTTTTTATTTTTTTTACATCTTCAGCAATTACCTTATTTCCTATCTTTCATTACTCTCCTCCTCTCTACGAATACACATGTATACTCTGTAAACAGTGATACAGGAGCTGTCGAGCTCCCGCAAATTTGCTGCTCCCGTCTCGCAAAAAAGTTGTGTCTGTATCCCTGTAGCGGTAGAAAAAGGCTCCGCTGGAGTGATACACAGTAATACAAAAGCCTCAAATTCAGGTGTTACAGTGCAGCACAGGGAAGCCGATCGCTTTTAAGGGCTCCGCTGAAGCAGGCTTTATTAGTTACTTAAAGTTAGATTATAATCATGAGTAACTAATTGCTCGACACACACCGGTGACGGACCACATCAAATTGCACGATATAAATGTTTCGCTTGCTGTGCAAGCGAGTGCGCTATCAAATTATGCTCCCTCTTTACATGCTTCACAGTAACCTTAGAAATCTGGCCTGTCGCTTCCAATGCCTCTGAAAAACGAAGAAAGATGGTTGCCTCCGGTTTTTCCGTGGTGATAGATCTTCCAGATGGTTAATAATGCACCAATGCTACGACGAAGCCCAATCTATTGTAGAAGGAGCTGAATAGTTTGCCCTGAGAAGCAAATTAAAGGCACAAAGCTATGACACCGTGCATTTACTTCCGATGCGTTGTGCTTCCATATCCCGAAGATGAGAAAAGGTTAAAGGAAAAATCAAACGTGCAAGAGAAAGTATCAGGGAATAATGTAACGTCTTACTTTACGACTAAGCAAATATCAACTAAATAATTAAAAAAATTACAACATCTCCTCTATAGTTACGGTGTAATTGACAACATAATAAAAAAACCATATAAGATATAAACGACGTATAAAGATCCTCACGATGCAACAATAACATACTTGTTTCTACAGCATATACAAGATTACTTCTTCTTCGAACGCAAAACTTATTACAGCACCAACGATATACTACCAAAAACAGAGTTTCAAAGATGAGTTGGGTTATTAACATTGTGATGAGATAGTGCGTGCAGCTACCAAGTTCCGTGCTCAAAATGCACATCAAGAGCTTAGGCGTACCTGTAAGAGAATTAACAAGAATGAGATAAGCTCAGCAAATAACGTTTATGTATATAAATATATCTCACTTAGTTAAAGAGTATTTCAGAAACAACCGTTTTTCTCACAATAAAAAGCCAAAACATATGAATTTAAAGGGAGTATCCTTCCACATGACATAATATTCGTCAATAGAACAACAACAATAATCTCCAACACGGTCTCCCATATATCATTGCATTAAATACTCTAGGATTTTATATTCTTCAAATATTATATAAATGTTTGAATGCCATGATGTTACTCAATTTGAGAGTTTTGCACTGAATAGATGCCAGTCACTCATGCAACTCCATATACCGGTACAAGTCACGCATAATGGTAGTGATCGGTCTTTATCACCATATAAAATACATAAATGCATATGTATACATGTGAATTGATGTCAATTCTTAATTTTCTTTTGATAACTCTTTATAACGAGTAACATCACTACTAATTCATGACACCAACGATATAATCGAAGTCAGTGAAATGGCACGGATTTAATTCATCAAAATGTAATATCATCCATGATTTAAATAAATTAGAAAATATTAGATGCTTCAATTCATTTGCAAAGAGAGTAAGATATGAATATAAACATAGCAATAAATACACCCCTATGTTACTTGCTTTTTACCAAAGGTGACGAAAGAACCTCGCTTAGACATTCTTGGAAGTATTACCACTTGCACAAGTATATTTTTAAGTACTAAAGTACATCGGAAACACATATAGTATAAAAACATTCTTCCTACATCCGGAAATGTCACATACATGTCATTACTTCAAAAACGCCGAACATTAATACTTATACAGCATGAACCGATGTGACCTCCACTTCAAGGTCGAATTAGACTTCTCTTACTAATAAGATCTTGCTTAATTAAAAAGAAAAGACATTTCACTTCGGATGCCATATCTTCATCTCAACAACAGCTATTGTAAATGAATTGGATTATCGATCACATGTATGACAAGAATTGATTGATTCAATTTAATCACAAACATCTAGAGATTACTTAGGAACATATTTGGACAGATTTTTGCTTCTCACATGACACTACAGGCGTGATTGTAAAGGTGCATGGAATTGGGCCAAGCTGCACGGATGCAAAATCTTTTGATATTCATATTTTTGGATCCGATCGTCGAAGAGCATCTTCAGCTAACTCCCTAGATCTTACTCCTTTCACATGAGCAGAAACAATAGTTGAGATTATGATTGATTGTTCGCATAAAGATAATTTTTTAATACTGACAAATAAGTTCGCATGTATAAGTTGATACAGAGTCTGCATCCGTTAAGTCAGACTGCAGAGTGAAGTTCGATTCAAACTTCACTCTCTAACCAGAATGAGATCATATATTTACACCCGTTGAAACGAATTGCAAATGAAACTTTTCAAGATTATATGTAGCTATCAGACCAAGTTAGAGCGAATTCTGGCATCCAAACACACATGAAGAAACCAGATTGACCAGATCCAAGGTTTTGTACCGGTTTGTGCATTTGTGCCTTTCAATGTGGTACGACCTCTTGGTTTTCAGTTCTAGACATGAGGGCATCTTACGCCACTGTCTGACAACACATGAACAACATATCTTTTTTCCTTTGGAAAAAGAAATTGGAACACTGGCACTCTCAAGACTCACAGCCACATCACATACGGATAAGATTGGATCATATCATTTGGGTCTTCTCCCTTCATTGATCCTTACAAGTTCTTCACTGAACGACCATAGCCTCTTCGCCAGCTCTGCATCTCTTGCGACGGCAGTCGGGGTCGCTTCGTTGCAATCCGCAAAGTATTTGCCAGACACATCTTTCAGATCGGGGTGCAACGCCAGGTAGCAAGTAGTCGCGGCTCCCTACAAATCATGTTCATCATGTCAGATGAGTCCCTTCTTATGATACCGACTATTCTGGAATTTGTAGTGAGTTAGCTAGGTACTACGATTCAGTAACCTGGGGCATGCCCTTCAGAAAAGGCTTTGCCACAGAGAGGATTGAAACCAGCACACCTGCCAAGTATTTAGTTATATTTGTTGATTGAAAAAAAAGAGAGAACAAGATTAGTTTTTTCTGAATCTTCTTGTTGAGCTTGCAATGGTATTACTGTTTGTTACGACGTAGCGGGCAATGTTAGTCGGGATTAATCCAGGATGCAGGGAATTTGCAGTGAGGTTACATCCTTCTTCCTGAAATGGCACCAAGCATGTGTAAGTTTCTGAGCATGTGAATGCGCAATGAACAGAAAGAGATTGCACACCTGAAAACGCCTGGATAGCTCATTTGCGTGGAGAATATTTGCCAATTTGGAATGTGAATATGCAATGAACGGCCAATACCTATAAATTTCCTAGTACGAGAAAATAATAAATTCAGCTTCTTTTGTTGAGTTCATGTATATTAAATTAACAATCATCAAGGAACAACGTACTGCCAACCTATCCTTATCGTTTAGCTTCTCCAGCTCAAAGCATGAACCATCACTTCTTTTATGCGCGGAAGAAGATACGTTTATGATCCTGCCTTGCACACCGGTCTCTCTGGCAGTTGATTTCATCTTGTCGAGCAGGAGATTCGTCAGCAAGAAATGGCCTGCTCGTAAGGTCGAGTTCAGTAGGTGCTTTGCTTAATCAATTGAGCATTTGCTTCTGATAGAGTGCCAAACCACAACATTTGAATCCAAACCAGCATAGCAGATCCACTGAGACTATACTTGACAGGGAAGGGCAAGCTTCTGTTCACATGAATGAGCAGTATCGCACTCACCGACATGGTTCGTCGCGAATTGCAGCTCCATCCCATCCTTAGACTGCTGGAAGGGGCAGCCCATAATCCCTGCATTGTTTCTTCAGAGAAATATGATGCAGATTTACCATGTCAGTGGCGGTGGATCAGTAGTACACAAACCGTGCTTCGTCTCAACATTTCCAATGGTTCAGAGATGATGATGCATACATGAGGATGTTCAGATGCTTGTGAGATGAGTTGAAGGACCGCGCGAAGCTGCGGACGGAGCTGAGGGAGCTCAGGTCCATCTCCATGACGTGCAGCTTGGACCTTGGGATCTGATCTGCAAGGCTCTCTTTCACCTTCATGCCACTCTCCAGTGTCCTTGCTGGTATGATCACTTTTGCTCCCCTCAGTGCAAGGACTCTTGCTGTCTCCTTTCCGATGCCATTTGTTGCTCCTGTGTTTAACCAAACGAAACCCGATTTTTTTTTGTGAAACTAAAAGGAAGAAAAACTGATGCTTTACAGATTTAGCTGACAATTGCTACGGCCAAACTGTAGAAACCGTTGGTTTAAAAATAAATTTGGCTGCAATATTTTCCTAGTCCTCCTGCAGTCCTGCCTGACTGAGCAAAGGGGGCACAGCACTGCTGCACGGGCACAGAAAGAATAAGAACAGCACCGAGGTCTAACTGACCTGTGACGATGGCCGTGAGATGGCTGGCGTCGACGCCGGCGGTGGCCTCCTCGGCGGTGGACGCCGCGCCGAAGCCGGACGGGCCTCGCCGTCCCCAAGGCCAGCCCCAGAGCCACATCACCGTCCTCCTTCGCTAGCCACCGGCAATCAATCCATCTGCGCGCAGACGTGGAGGGAGACAGATGCAGCCAGTAGTGACTGGTGAGTACTGTCGACGTGTCGACTGTGGAGTGCCGGTCGCCCAGCGACTACAGTCTCCTACGGCCCAATCAAACACCGCACCGGACGAACGCACCTAGCACATTTAATCCTGCATCATCCTTACTGATTTCTTTAGATACTCGCTTGGTCATAAATGCACGTCGTTTTGAAAAATGTTTAGTTAAAATTTTAAAACTTTGACTAACAATAGTTTTTAAAAAGTTTAATTTAAAAATATTAAAATCATAAATAATATTTGTCTTGGAAATTTTTTTATAATATCACAAATTTAATAGATTTTATAAATATATTCTAATAAAAAATAGTGATCAAAATTATGTATTGGAAACTGTATTTTATCCAAAATGATATGTATTTATGATCTAAGATAGTAACTTGCTTACTGCAATTAATTCCTCTAGAGCTGCTAGGAGTGTGCCACGTCCTCTGAAAACTCTGTAGGTCAAATGGCTGAAATCGATGCCAGAAGATAACCGACTCTACACGGTCAGGAAAAAATATCTAAAATCTCGTAAAAAGAAAAATACTTCTAGCCTTTATTTAATGGATTCAGATTGAAGTTGAATCACAACCAATGGTCTCAAATAGACTTAGCCTGACTTAACTACAGGGATTAAGATTGAATTACAACTAACAGACCCAAATAGACTTAGCTGAACTCAATTATTAATTTCTAGACAACCGACTAGGGCTGATTTATATACCAACAATCGACTCAAGTAAAGCCTAATAGGGATGCAAACAACCAAATCAACCAACACAAGCTGGGGCGAAATTTAAAATACTGACCGTAGCGCATTTACCAACATACAACTTAAGAATAATTTTTATATGCCATAAGTAAGCTCCAGTTACATGACTTGCCATCGAATGAGTGGGATTTCACTCTGTACCATCCAAATTTCAAAGTTGGCTTAAAAAACTTTCACTCCATTCTAGCTGGCAATGGTAGGAAATAGAGTATTTGAATCTGGATGGCATGGAGTGAAAGTAGACTCATCCAATGGCAAATGGTGAATTAGGAACTTCTCCGTTGGCATACACCGGATTTATTCACTATTTAAAGAGCACATGAATGTAGCGAGTTTCGCTTCAAGGATTTTACATTGCAGCCGTTATGGCATAGCTTCTGCTTATATAGAAGCTAGATTATGGGAGAAGCTAGTGAAAAGTGGTTTCTGCTTGCTAGTCCAATTCCAGCTTCTATATATAGAATCTTACCATATGGCAACACTTCATCTTCCTTTCTGAGAAGAAGCTACAGTGAAAGATATGACTAACTACCTTAGCTTAAAAATCATCATCAGTATTATATTATGCAGTGAGCAAGTGATAATGAAACTGTAGCTAAGTTGTTGATCAGTAATAAAAAAAACATTCAGTACTATCCTGAGGGCATAAAAGAGTTCGCTACCAATTTACAAGGATACTATGTTACAAAAGATGGAGGCATGTTTTACATTCCTGGAGAACATAAGCTCCTCTGAAGATACAATGACAGAAGAAATGGAGCTGCTGGAGGCAGTGGAAGAGTAGCATCAAATGTAAGATGTTAAAACCGTGCTAGCTGTAGGCCTTTTGGTCACAAAACTGTATCGAACTTAACGGTTTGCCTGACTTTGGTTTCAGTAAACTTGGCACCTTAGTATCGCTGTTGCGATGTCTCTATTATTCTTAAACAAAACTATCAAGCACTGCATGACGATGATGCAGCACAGCTCCAAGTTCAAACCAGTAGAAAAAAGATCAAGCGAATTTGAGAACATTCAGAGAACTTGCATGTTACAATAGGAGAAGAGCTAACCTCGCTGTTACCTCCATGTTTTAGTTTCTTCCCATGTTTATAACAAAAACAAATGAGAGAGTACAGATTGTACAGATAGAAACCAAAACTCTAATAAATTTGGCAAGATCACCCTTACAACATTCCGTATTGATCATCACAGTTATAGTTGAAGTGGAGCCAAATACAACTCAAGAGGCTACACATTACACAATAAGATAATTGAAGTTGCACATGTACATTGTAGATTGTGGCGGCTGACTTCTAAATGTTCTAGGCTTACGACAGTAGCTGCACAGCTGCGATTTTAGGGATTTTTTCTCGGAGCTTCTGAGTCAGCGCTACTCGGACAGTCATCACACCAGCAGCTGGACCAGTAAGCCGAACTTTCACAATAGGTTCCTCAATCGAAACAAACTCGAGCTCACCACCACCTGTGCCAGCAAGGTAAGGCCTGATCTCGTCGAGTACCTGATATGGGTGAAAACAAGTTAGCAATGCTCCAGTTTCTATCTCAATATTTTATTTATGAAAAGATACTATGTTATGCACTGAACAAAAGGACTGCAAGTATACATCTTCAAGGCTACTTTTCAAAAAGGTCAGACGGTTAAGATCATATACAAAGATAGCAGCATATCATTTGATTGTTGGTCCCCATATCCTTCTCGACTGCTTTCATTTTGCAGGAAATAAACTTGGGAATGTCTTAAAAGCACAAAACCGAGCTATGAATGATACCACTGTGCGTATCGGCGAACAAAATTTCCTACTAAATAGTACTAGTAGCATTGATTAACGTCACTTCCTCTCTGTCAAATCAGGATGTACCGATGTACAATAGTTTGACCGCGGAAAGGATGTTAATTCACATACTGAACAATCCGAAAAGGACAGAAAAGCTAAATGCATCAGTGCGTGTATGGGCAGAGGCGCAGCAATTAGTTGTATATGATATAAATACATGTAGCAGGTTCATGCTATCGAAATCAGCTAAAGTATCAGTGCTGTTACAAAAGAATACAGCGAGAACAATGATAGTTCAACTATACTGAAAAAGATCCCTAACTATACTGAAAAAGATCCCTAACTATACTGTCCCCACTAATTAAGAACTGAAGTCAATAGTTTTAGCAGTATAATGCCTTTTCCCTATGCCTTCAGGTACAAATGACTATGTCCAGTAAACTAGCATTGAAAGATGGATCTTAAATGCAAAAACGGTGGACAATAACATCATTATGCAGTCACAGCTCTGTAGAAACTACTAAGCACAATGCATCAGAAAACTCTGAATTTGAGTTACAACAATGGTCGTAAAACACCGTATGTCAGAATAAATTGATCTTGTTTTAGGCAATTAGTTAACATTAAGCCTGGGTTGCTTTGACATTCTGTAAGCATCAAGTGATCATTGCTAACAGAAACATTTTCCCAACAATAGAACACTTACCTTTTCAATGTTCTCTTGGTTCAACTCAAGCCCAGTCTCCTCATCAGCCACGGGTTCAACTGCTACAATCTCTGGTATTTTCTCCATCAAGCGTCGCTCGATGCCCATCTTCATTGTTGTTACTGAAGCTGGGCATGAACCGCATGCTCCTTGCAGCTTCAACCTCACTATGTTGCCGTCGATCTCATGCAATGCAACATTGCCTCCATCTGCCATAAGGTACGGCCGCACTTCATCCAACACTTCCTCAACATTTTCAGCGGTCAAAGGCAGCTCGACCACTGGGTCTGGGTTGGCAATAGCTTGAACCACTGCTAGAGCAGGACACAAATAAAGTTTATGTTACTTCAGCAGTTTCATATTAAATCTCTAATGAAAAAGTAGCACAAGCAAATGGTCTATATGCTGGAATGCCCCAATACCTAACATAATCCACACTAGTAGTAGTCTAGGAGATGCTCCGGTTTGGCCCATAATAGTTAACATTCTTGTTTTTTAATTGATATTATATGCTTGCATACTAGATCATCACACTCTGTTCTTGTTTTTTAATTGATATTATATGCTTGCATGCTAGATCATCACACTCTGCAGACCATATGAAACTAAGTTCCCACCAAGGAGCATCATATAGTCATACAAAACATTCTGGATAGGTGCTGAACATGAGGTGTGCTATTATTCAATTCTGTCGCTCCCTAATTGCCAGATTCTCGGTTTTCATCTATAATTCATTGCGATATTTCACTGTACCAACAGATTAACCATCTCGAAACTAGCTATCCCTAGCCGAAGAGCATAAGCAAGAAATCAATCTGAGAGAATAATTGCTGGCCTTTAATCTGTACACTGGAAGGGTGGGGCATACAACAAAACAATTTGGAGCTACAAAATTCTCCTCTTAGCAGATGCTATTGTAGAATTTCTTTACCAGGTTTATACCATCAAAATTCCACGATGTGTCTGGAGGTTATTCTTTTTGTTTTAAGCTTTCGAAAACTCGCCGCCAATCCAACATCCACACCAACAAAGGACTCACCTTGCCGCCGCCGCTGACGACCCAAGCGAGCGGACGCGGCGACCAGCCTCGGCGCGGAAGAAGCCGGAACGGCCGTCGACGCAGTCCCCACCTGCGCACCGAATCAAGAACCCATCAGCCCGATAGAGCCAAAAAAGAAAGTGCCTTTCAAGAGAAGGGGGCTGAGAGGAACGAAACCACAACCTTGAAGGACGAAGGCGAGGAGGAGGTGGATGGCGATGGGCCCGGCGCCCACGCCACAGCCGCCGCCTGCATCACCGGTGAAGGAAGCGTGCCCTGTCTCGTTGCGCGCTGTTCTTGGCTGGCTGGTGTTCGGTCGGGGACGAAGACTTCGGCCGGGAGGGTTGGAATTGGGAAGCTCCGCTTCGTTGTGGCTAGCTGATTGATTGGTGTGCCTTCTCTGCCTTTTTTTCTCCGTTTTTTCTTTCTTTTTGTTTAGGGAAAAGAAAAGTTACTGCTTAGAAGCTTCGATTCGGTTGATTTACTGTCAAAAAGAGAAAATTGTTCTCTAGTTTTCGAGTATATTTGTGTCAATTTTGTGGTGTCTGGAAGAAGTTCATAACGACGACGAATCGTGGCCGTTCTATGCTTTCTGGTCCTGGTTGAGTTTGAGCCGCAACCTGTGCTACCGTTTGGCTTGGATATTTGGACACCGGGATAGCTCTCTCCTCTCTCTCCTTTTTTTCTTCGATGAAAGCTCTCTTCTCTCCTTGATAACTTCAAAGAAGAAACAACTATTGAAGTGGAGAGAGATCCTATGACGTAACTCTATAGATAACGTCGCCGCTGATATACAGGATCCACTAAATTAACCCGTTGTAACATACAGTTATGTAAGAGAAACCGTGTCTCACTAAAATCATGCGAAGCCAAATTCGGACTGTGGAGCCCAGGGCGAAGTTTGATGTCAGTACAAACCAATTTGCACAATAGTGCGCGGTTTTCTCTTCAGTTGCAACACGCAGCCACAACTGTGCACTCTTTTCAGATCAACCAACTCCTAACACAGGTGTAGTTTCGGTGAACAATGGGGGTTACCAAATCAGCAGTATCAGAGGCGGACGGACCTATAGGGCATGGTAGGGCCACCGCCCTACCTCTTCGGTTCTTCGGTTGGCTGTCATGTAGGCTGCAGGAGGAAGAAGATGAAGGTTGAAGGGGATCGAATCAATTTGGGCCGACTAGTTCCAACTCCATAATCCATTCGGCACTTCGGCCCACAGGACACAAGCCCAAATCGATGCTCCTCTCACCTCACAGGCTCGCCTGGCCTGTTCCTACGGGCTGCAGCCGTTCCCCACGCCCACGCGGACACAGAGAGAGGGCAGAGCGAGCAGCTGAGCACCCTACCTGGCGTCCTGGCCGCTGGCTGTGCTGTGCGCGGTGCGCCGCCGCTCAGGGAGAGGGAGCCCACTGCCAGTGCCCACCAAACTGCCGATTGCCGAAGCCGTGCCGTGCGCCCGTGCGCCTCCTCGACTCCTCATCGGCGGATCTGGGGCTCCGGGCGTCCGGGCAGTTCGGCTGCGCGCCTGGCCGCCTGCGGCCTGCCATCACCGATTCCATTCAGGCTTCAGCTGTTCAGCACCAGCAAGGCAGCAGCCTGCACCCTGCAGGGCGGCTCGGGGCTCGGGCGCTGCCGCGCTGGGGAGTGGCCGCGTGGGGGGCTGGGGCTGGGAGCCTGGGACTGGGAGTGCACAGCGGAGGGCGGGCGGGCGGCTGCGGGGTGCGGCCGTGCGGGGGCAGCGGGGCTGCGGGCAACGCTGCAGGCCTGCAGTGGCAAGCAAAACTGCAGAACTGGTGGCTGGGCGCTGGGCGTTGGGCGCTGGGCGCTGGGGACCTGGCCGCCTGGTGACTGGGGAGTCCGGGAGTGGGGAACTGGGGATTGGCAGTTTGGCACAGTGAGGTCAGAGGACAGAGCCTAGCAGAGCAAGAGCCGGGTGTGAGGGCAGTTCTGTGTGAGGGTATTAGACATTACTGCATTAGCACTTCTTTACCTGTTCAATTGTGACTTGTAAGTTGTCCGGTACTTCGATTATTTTCCTATCCATCGTATTTGATGTACTGCTCAATTTTTTTCTCAAATTTGTCACTGATTGGTTACATTGGTATCAATAATAGCGCCGGGCATGAAGGGAGGCCGAAGCCAGCAATCTGGAAGCGCCAGACCTACCCCGCCAAGCAAGAAGCGCTATAAAATGCTAGGTATATTAAGTTATTCACTGTGATTTGATTCCTTTAGTAATGTAGTATGAATATTGATTAGTCAACAAAAATTAAATGATTTTGTAGATTTGAAGTCCTTCTTTAGTAGCAATTTGTCGAGTGGCTCGGGTCCAAGTACCCGTGAAAGTGGAAATGCTCTTGAATCTGAAGAAGGGCAAGGGGAGGTGGGTGACCTGGGACTGGGATTCGGAGATTCAGCACCTGAAATTGCAGATTCTATGGCACAAGTTGCTGTTGAAGATACATTATTACTAAATTTGCCATCACAAGATATTGAAGGTATTAAGGTTTTCAACCCGGTTGTCCATCTTGTTTCTGATCCAGGACTTCGTATTCCTATTGAGGGATTTCATCCAAACATTAGAGATGATGTTAAGAGGGCTTATTTGTTGAAGGGCCCGACACAACCTTTTGGCCATGATTTTCCTCGCAAGTTATGTGATAGCAGGGCATTTTTAGAAACTTGGTTAAGGCAAAACGATTGGCTAGAGTACAGTGTGGCAAAGGATGCAGCATATTGTTTCTATTGCTTTCTTTTTAAGCAGGAGCCCTTAGAGCAACAATTTGGTCATGATGCTTTTACCAAAGCAGGGTATAGGAATTGGAAGAATGCTTATCATGGACTTCCTCTTCATATTGGTGGGCCAACTAGTTGTCATAATAGAGCAAGGACAGCATGTGAAGATTTTAAGAATCGAAGGGCAAGTATCACACATAGGGTTGAGACTAATAGTGTTGATGCTGAAATGAAATATGAAGTTCGTCTGACAGCTTCTTTAGATGTTGCAAGCTTCCTCATTGCGCAAGGTCATCCATTTCGTGGACATGATGAATCTCCCTCCTCCTTAAATAGAGGGAATTTCTTAGAGATGCTTGAGTGGTACAAAAAGAGGAATGAGAGTGTAAAGGTTGCATTTGAGGAGTTGTGTCCATTAAATGCCCAAATGACTTCTCACAAGATTCAAAAGGATCTTACTGAAAGTTGTGCGATAGAGATTAGAGAAGTGATAAAGGAAGAGATTGGTGATAAATGTTTCTCAGTTCTAATTGATGAATCTCGTGATATCTCAATAGCAGAGCAGATGGCTGTGATTGTGAGGTTAGTTATTATTTATTTATGCATTCTATAAATTATCTGGGTCTTGCAACAAGTTAGTCACCTAATTGCATCATGTGTCTTGTAGGTTTGTGAACAATAAAGGAATGGTTGTGGAAAGGTTTTTGGGTCTCAAACATGTGGAGGATACAACATCAAATGCATTAAAGAAAGCTTTGCTTGAGATGCTTGCTGACTATGGTTTATCTGTTGCTAAACTTCGAGGGCAAGGATATGATGGAGCTTCAAATATGAGAGGTGAATTCAATGGTTTGCAAAAACAAATTCGTGATGAGAACCCTTATGCTTTCTATGTTCATTGCTTTGCTCATCAATTGCAGTTGGTCATTGTTTCCGTTACAACTTGTTGTTCATCTTTCTCTGATTTCTTCAACTATGTGAGTTTGATTGTGACTAGTGCTAGTTCATCTTGTCGAAGGAAAGATAAGTTAATTGCACATAATCGCGATACCATTTTGCAAAAGTTGGATAGTGGTGAGATTTTTTCAGGAAAGGGGAAAAATCAAAGAACAAACTTGGTTAGACCTGGTGATACAAGATGGGGTTCTCATTTCACAACATTACTCCGTATTGAGTCAATGTGGGATTCTGTGGTCAGAGTGTTGTCCATGATTCATGGGGATGAGCGTAATCCTGGTCGAGCAGCTGGTTTGGTACGCAAAATGGAGAGCTTTTCCTTTGTTTTAAATATGAAATTGATGTTGCAAGTTCTTCGCATTACAAATGAGTTGTCTCTCTTGCTACAAAGAAAGGATCAAAATATTGTTCAGTCTATGTCATTACTAGTTGATGTCAAGACACGTTTGGTCACCTTGCGAAATGAAGGTTGGGAGCCATTATTTAAAGAAGTCAAATCTTTTTGTGTTGCCAAAAAGATTCCACTACCAAATATGAATAAGCCCATACCAAGATGGGGTCGCTCAAGGCTTGATGGCGACTTGATAACTCAAGAGCATCATTATCGTGTTGATACTTTCTTTGCTGCTCTTGATGCTATTATCACGGAGATGGATCATCGCTTTAATGAGGTATCATCAGAGTTACTTGTTTGCTTATCCTGTCTTCATCCAAGAGACTCATTCGCTAAGTTTGATGTTGATAAGATTGTTCGTCTGACGGAGATCTATGATCATGATTTCTCAATTGTTGAGCGTTCGCTTATAAGGGATCAACTTAAGACCTTCATTCTTCACGTGCGAAGAGTTGATGATTTCAAAGCTTGTCATGATCTTGGAAGCTTAGCCATGAAATTGATAGAAACTGAAAAATATCTTGCTTTTCCTCTAGTCTATCGCATCATAGAGTTAGCATTGCTCCTTCCAGTGGCAACGGCATCGGTTGAAAGATCTTTCTCGGCTATGAATATAATCAAGACAGATTTACGCAATAGGATATCTGATGAGTGGCTCAATGACTTGATTTTGTGCTACATTGAGAAGGATATTTTTAGAGGACTTGATTCGGATAAAATTAAGAAGACATTTCAAGTTATGAAAGATCGAAAAATGAGCTTGCCTAAACCTCCTAAAAGACCTAGACATTCTTAGTGTTTTATGAGTGGTATGTCTTCTCGTAATATTATCTACATTTTTGCAATATATGATCACTTAATTATCACTCACTAATTGAATAATTTTTGAATTTGACAGGTTTGTACTATATCTTTTGATATATGTTGATTTATATGGTTTAAGAATCGTTGTTTACTCGACTACTTGTATACAAGAGGTACCATCTTGATTCTTCTCCTATACCATTTATACTCTATTTTGATGTTGCTTCGATTTAAATATGATATGTGTATACGATTTAATTTTTATTGGTTAAATTTTCCGTATGATTCTGCCCTACCTATATTTTTTAGCTGGGTCCGCCACTGAGCAGTATGTCAATCGTCTTCCTCCATGCAAGACGGCTCGTCGTCGACGGTGGCCACGGTCAGCTGGTCGTCCAACGATGTCGCCGACACGGTCCTCGACAGCGTGCACACCGTGTTCGTCTCATGATCAGTCTCGTAGGTCGTGTCGAGGGAGCAGACGTTCCGAGAGAAGAGCGGGTTGTGCCTGCTCCTGTCTTTGACCCTCTTGCACCAGCTGTGAAGCGACTCCCTCACGTTTTCAGAGACCAGTGACTTCTTGAACTTACATCCCGTCTGAAAATTCAGCAAAGAAACTAGAAATATGAAGAACAGCATATAACCTAGGTAGGAGCTATGTTTTTGCAATCCCACAGCCTACTGTCTTTCTTTTTCAGGACAAAACAACTCTTTCTATGTATAAAGCACAGCAGATGAACTTAAGTGAATTGCATGCAGCTAAAGAGTTTCAAAATATGGTGAGAAAAAATTGCTGTGCAAATGAAGAAACAATTCATCAATGGAATAAGATGAAAGGTTGATACGATAGTGATTAGTAGTAAATGGTGCTGATGAAATTATGTGAAGAATTCACTAATGTGGCTCGTTTGGTCTGAATTAGATTTGCTCTTTAAGAATACCTGAGAAATGATCACATTGAGGGGCAGTGTGCTGTAGCTGCACCAAAACTGCACTAGCAGCCTGCAAAACAATTTTCAGTCCTGAGCCCAACCAATATATTTGTATGTCAAATAAGATTACAATGAAGTGAGATTCGTTTCTTCAACAAAAAAGAAACATTATGATGAAATTAGTTTACCACAAATATCCAATTTAATTTAGTGCATGCCATTATCCTTATTAGAGTTTCATTGTAAATATCTGTGTTTTTTTAAGTTTATTCACATTGAAACTGGTGTAAAATATTAACTTGTGGTAATTTTCTAAAAACAATATATTGATAGAACATATGGTGATGTCAAGCTCTTCTGTGGTTAAAACACACAGTAATACTCATCTTTTTAAACTTACCCAGAAACCAAGCGGATGACCATCATGTAATAGTGCTTCATGAAGCAGGATTGTGCACTCAGTTCCCGCTGCACGCGATTTATGCAAACTAGTGAATAACCAACAGAGCTATAAGGGTGGCATGAGAAATTCTCTAATAATACATAGGAACTTCCATATATATAGACTGATGAGAAGTTGTGCAGTTCCTTTTCCTCTTCAGCTAGGGAGTCATTTAGTTGACAAATTTTGGTCTTTTGCAGCTATTATGTTTCAGCACAAGCTGTGATCCAGAACAACTAAGAAAGATTACATGAACCCACCATCTATCCTACATCTTGCACCAATGGCTGTTCGACCCCAAACTATTTATGACTGATCATAGAAATTGAGAAGATTCTCACCAGAGACCATATGAATGTTGCCATCTCAAAGGCATTCTGGAAGCAAGAACAAGTGTTAGGATGTGGAGAAAGATGTTCATATAAGAATCACAGCAGAAATAATCTAATGTAGCAAGGGACATCACCTGAAACGAAATGAATTGTATAAGCCACCAGAGGACCCGAGGTTTTCCAAACCTAAAGAGATCATCACGCAGTTTGAGTTGTGTGCCAACATAAGGCGCTGCTGTTTGCCTCAGCAACTTCCAGAGCCAACTGAGCGACAACATGCTGGAGTTCAGTGCCCACCAAAAGGATCAACTTTTGCAAAATTGAAGACACATAATAATGACAGACATAAGTATCATTTTGAGACAAGAAACAAGAGACATCATTAGCTGAATCTTAAACATCAGTTAGGCAACATGGGTAATACTTACAATAACAGGAACAAAGGATAACCAGAAATATATATTGATACCTACAATTAGAGGCAAATGGTGTCACATGAGGCTTATAAAGCTCGCAAGCGGAGGGAGGGAGGGAGAGTACTATGAACATAGATTAGTATGCATACGATTGCATATGGCCAAAGTGGCCAACTGTAACAAACGGGATGTTAGCGCATGCATGGCAACCACTATTCCTGAACAATAATTCCAACAACTATAAAACAGAATATTACAAAAAGAAAATTAGAAAATGGATAGCTCCTAACATGCTATAACCAAGTCCTAGAAAGATGAATGTTCAGACAGCATCAGCTAGTATTATTGATTGCAAGTGATCAAGCGCGACGCTAAACTTTGGGTCAATATGGAGCTTCACATGGTTATACAGCATATGCATTGGAAAAATTTTAAGTACTTTGTTCAGCACAGTCATCAGACTGAATTTAATGCAAAAAAAAAATTCACACCGGTATACATACATACTTTGATGTTTGGATCAAGAAATCCAAGAAAGCTAACTTATTCAACGCTTAAATCATGATGAAAAGTGGATAGTCAGGAAAGAAAGTTCTGTTCTATTACCTGATACCAATAGTCCCATTGCAATCATCTTCCATGCTCCGTACCATGTATTTGTGGAAGTCATATGAATGTGGTAGCTTGTGATACTGACAGGATAAATTAAGACATGCAAATCACAATGCAGGGGATGTGGCATATCATAAGCATCTTAATAGAGGAAAAGATTGAAACAATAGAAACAAATTTGGAGTACTCACGGTGACAAAGCCCAACCTCAGTGCCAAATAGTCTGATCTACTGATGGATCCCTTGAATTGACGCAGAAAGGACAGCTGCAATGTTTCAGAGTTTCCATAGTAAATTAGAGAAACTTAATCAATCTAAGTGACTAGTCCACGGCTGTCCGCTAGAACGTTAAATATAGCACAATCTGACATCAATTGATCTGATCAGTGACTTAATTTGTGGACCTTCCGTTCCATGGAAAATTTTATTCCTTCGAACTTCAAGGGCGAGTACGTGCAACGGAAGCGACTAATCCACATTGTCTGATAGAATTTTAACCAGAGGACAATCCGACATCGCATAGTACTACCCCTCCAGTCATGAAAAAATGGCGTTATCTTGAGGAGAAATACACGCTCAGGTCGTGAACCATGCCACAAGTGCCTTCTTTCCTTGTTTGCTCTCCACCGACAAGAGCACTGAGTACCCGAGGAAAAACAAAGACAAGAGCACTGAGCATCCACTCACAAGTCACAACCTTTCCTCTGAAACCACAGGCAATTCACATTTGCCATTGCGATGTGCTCCTCTGCATTTTGCTCCCCAGGTTCCTTTCACGATTGGCCAAGCAAAGCGTTGCCGCCCTGCCACTTGTCAAATTTGGAGAGACCCAATCGCCACCTTACACGTGTCACCAATTTTTTAAAACGCCTAGAACACTCCATCCCGCTATAAATAGCTCATGAGCCAAGTGACTAGCACATTCTAGTACGAAGTCTCACTCACACACTACGACACCTCACAGCTCAAATATGGGCAAGGGAGTGTTGCTTCTGCTCTTCCTTGTGCTGGTTGTGGCCGAGGCCTAGCTGCAACATGGACCCAGGGCTGGCAGGTGCATGGAGGCCACTGATAGAGTTGTTGACGTAAAAGATGCAATGCCAAACATTGAGTATCCCGTGTATAATATTCGACAAGCAATATCTAGAATACTCTGGTCATGACACTTTACGTCATCGGACCTTCATCGTCATCTATACTCGGGAGGGACCCTGTTGAAATACGGATGATCAACAGCTTGTCCTTAATCGTCAAGATTAAGAACGGGTAACAATATAGATGGAAAAAAGAACAGAACTACAGGAGCTAGGCAAAGAGATGAAAGATATTGTAAATTGTGTTTGATCGATTAGTTGATGTTTCAATCGGCCATAACCCTCTCATATTTAAAAGATGACATGTCCTAACCGTACAAGATTAGAACTCTTCATTCAAACTAAACAAGACTTACATATATGATTCGACTATAACATATGAGTTCAAATTTTTTATAACTAACGTATCTTTCCTATTTGACCATGTAAACTCCTATATATCTACCTGAGTATCTTTTACTATAGCTCGGCCTTCTTTAATTCGACTACGTTCTTGATCCGAACATATGTCCATGTCGCTTGGTTGTGATTGTCTAGTCACTGATCGTGGTACTATTTATCTGGTCAGTGGTACTATTTATGGTGATGTTCATCTGGTCAAAGGTACGGTTTGCTAGGTGCAATTACTGTTCCTGAACAGAGGTACTATACATGAGTCAGAATTAGTATTACTAGCCGAAGTTACTGTTCACTAATTAGGAATATCAAACCTTATCATCAACCAGAGTCTAATCGTAGCACGATGTGCACTCCCTCCATTCTCCGCTAGTTCAGTTAAAGGTTGTCAGTTCAGTTAGATTCAGTTTCGTCAGAGTTAGTCAGCTAGTTAGTTTCTTTCTGTCATTCAGTTAGCCTCAGCGCGGCACGATCTTGACTGTGGGATGGCGTAGTTAGTTACGGATCGTGGTGCGCATAGCGGTCTTGTAGGTCATTACCTTGTTTACTTTTGCTTTTATAAATAAATGATCAGGAAGAAAACGCTGCATCGCTTCGAGCAGCACAAAACACTAAGCCAAGTTCAGAGCTGAATGCTCAGTTACTGTAGCGCATCGGATAAACCTCTGTTTTTCGTCAGAAAGCGAGAGAGACAGAGCTGGGAGAGAAGAGTGCTGCTGCCCATTGAGTGATCTCCAGCAGCCACCCCGACGCACCTCCACATCTACTTCCACAAAACGGTGAGCGGCAAGTCACCGGTGGGTGTGGCAGGCCCGCCGGACGCGTCGTCGTGGTCATGTTCGAGCTTTGCTTCCTGGAGGGCATGAACCGGGATCCCTCTTACCCGGAGCTTTCTTTGGAAGCTACTCCCTCTGTTTGCAAATATAGATCGTTTTAATTTTCTCAACTATTCTCTAAATATAAGTCATTCTCAAATTTCTATGTATCTTTTCTCTTTTGTTCCCTTCTTGCCTTTGTTTAATAGATACTATCACTCTCGCAAATGAATAAATTATCTTTTCCAATACAAAATAAATAAAGAATAACAAGATTATTTGATCTACTTTTTTAATCCTTATGTATAAATCTAAAACGAACTACATTTACAATCGAAAGGAGTATTTAACAGAGGGGTGTGCGATATCGGGGTTCGAACCCGACGGGCTTGGCCACTCCCTTCGGCTTTGCCAATCGGGCTCCATGCCCGTTCGCAAGGCCGAATCATTGTCTGTCCACACAGGGCCCAAGCGGTCACGCTACCAAACTTACAATTTCCAATAACGCAAACATTTCTTGATACAGTTTCTGAACAGAGGGAAGCTTTTTATTAAAGAAAGAAACAAGGTTGCGTGCTTCGTTTCCAGCTCGTCCTGCCTCTCCTCATGATGGTTCGTTCTTCCTCATCTCTTTTGATACAGATACTGATCCTCGTCCGCGAGAACTAGCCACAACTCCTATGGCGGCGGCCATGACGATCGACAGGGCGGTTGTTATCACCCATGACCATGCAATGCTGGGATTCTGCAGGACGAGAGGTCATGCGTGGTAAGAATATATAGCTCCATGCAATCTGTATGATCTCAGCATGAAAATCTTTTGTTACACACTTGTTAGGGAGGAGCCAGCACACCGACCTGGACTTCGCTAAGCTTTTTTATTATGTACCCTGTGGTAGGCCTTCTATTTGGGTCAGAGTTGACACAATTTAGTCCTATCGAGATGCATATGCCCACTTGTTGACTATAGGCTGAGTTCGGCAATCTGTCCCTCCATTTTCCAACCACCTAAAATTTGCCACGGTAATCATATCAGAATATAATATAACTGGGAGGAGGATACGAAATATGCAAAGGCTGGAGTGGTTCATCTTACCCCCTTTGTGAATCGTGCGACATATTCTTTCCCACGGGGAAACTCTAATTTGGATCCTGTCAATAGCTCCAGGATTATAACACCCAAACTGAATATATCTACCTTCTTTGTTATTTCCCCATCATTGATGTATTCTGGTGCCATGTACCCACTGCATGATGTAGCAAGAGAATGCACTCATGTATTTATTAGTTGGATAAGTAAGCATACAATGGTACCATTCTGAAGGCGATTAGCTTACAATGTCCCTCTACATGTTTTGGTGATAATTCGAGATTGATTTTCGCCAAAGAGTCTCGACGTACCAAAATCTGCAATTTTCGGTACCATATTGTCATCCAGTAATATATTCTCGGGTTTAAGGTCCATGTGAGCAATATCGCATTCTGTGTCAAGGTAATGCAAACCGGAGCAAATCCCCTTGATTATCTCATATCTCACGTGCCACTCGAGTCCACAAGATGTGTCTGTAGAAACAAATAAAAAGACGTGTGAGGCCAAAAGTTCAGGAAATAAAGTTGCACGTCTTTTACATGCACTCGAGTGCTTTAAGTGGTAAAACCGCACTTGGGCGTGTGCTAACTTGACGTGGGTGCACTCGAGTGTATATGTGCGTTGTGCTGCTTGCAGTGATGAGAATGAGCACGTCTTCCTTGAAATAAAAGAAACATGGAAAGAGTCCAAATTACTTATCTAAACTATTCCTAGTGCCAGATAACCTCCAAACTTTAAAACCGTTTATTTAACTCCCAAACTTTAAATACCGGATCATGTAACCCCTGGAGTGGTTTTTCTCATTAGTTTTGCTAATGTGGTGGTGATTTCACTAATGTGGCAGCCCACGATGTTATTTTCGCTGATATAGAAGTGCACACGTGACAAGCAGGCCCATATGTCATATTTTCTCGCCCAGCCCTCTTCTGCCGGCCTCTCTCTCCCTCCCATCGTCCTCTTTCTCAGGTCGAATGACTCAGGCCATATGCGACGAGTTCTGCCAGTGCCCAAACTAACTCGGTTCAAAAACATGCGAGAGATGACGTGGTAGCCATGTGGCAAAAACAGGTGACGTGACAACCACGTCATCAAAAGCGCTGTTGCAAACCACTCCAGGAGGTTATGTGATCCGGTATTTAAAGTTCTGGAGGTTAAATAAACAGTTTTAAAGTTCCAGGTTTACCGGACACTAGAAATAGTTTAGAGAAGTAATTTGAATTTTTTCCAAAGAAATATAGTTTGTGCAGTTTCAGAGCGGACACACAGAAAAGAGAGCAACTACGCAGCATTGTCTTACCCGAAATGTGCTCACGAAGGTTTTTGTTAGGAACATACTCAAGGCAGAGCAGCCTTTCTCGTACTTCAGCCAGGACCCGTTCCCCTCTTCCTTTGGACCGTGATTGTTCTGACCTGCAGACTTGCTTGTGTGCGTCATCACAATAGCCTCTGAGTTGAACTATGTTTTTGTGCTTCAACCCAAAAAGATGAGTAACTTCGTTCTCAAATTGATCATCGCCTAGGTGCGTTTCAAGAATATTATTCAGCCTCTTCACAGCAATCGCCTCCCCGTTTTTGAGAACGCCCTGGTCAGATTTTTCAGTTGCGAGACATTAGCCTTTGATGATTTGCGAGCGTTTGCAAAGTGAAGGGATGAGGGGAAAAGAAAAAAAAAAATAGGCATACCTTGTAAACCACTCCAAATCCGCCGCTTCCCAGTACTTTCTCCTTGGAGAAATCATTTGTGATGTATTTCAGATAATCTAACGTCAAACGCTCCGGCATGGCACTTGGATTAGCTAGTATTTTGTCAAATCTATCAAATTCCCTTTGTTGCCTACTAGTGTTGTTGCTCATCCTGCGGTGAAAAAGAAACTGCAAGTACAGAAATACCATGTTAATTTCGCTTAAAAACTTTATCTCCCAATCCCCTATACCTAAGTAGGCCCCAAAGCTCCATTCAAACCGGGAGCTTAAATTCAGCAGGATGGGCAACTTGAGCGATTAAGGTGGTGTTCAAAAAAGAATGATTGGTCTAGAAATATTTGAAACTTAATTTAAATTTAATTAAATCTGAACATTTTGGATCCACATACACCGTACCCTAGAAAGCAAGGAATACATCTTACAGGTTCTCCAGAAGATAAAAGAAAAAAAGACTTTATGCTACACATATGGGCACGCCTTCACCACACTAGAGACGCAAATCTTGCTTTGAGATTCATGAACTAAGTAATAGCTAGCTGATCAACAATATGTAAGAATAACTAATGCACCAACATGAATGGTGACCGGCTAACTGCCCTGCATCGCAGAGGCATTTTCTTTTTGTCTTTGGCGCATTTTCCTATTAAAAGTTTTGAAGGAATCTCATTGTTTCATATGTAATATATGTAAAGAAGCATCATATATCGGTACGGTTAGTTGCATGGAGTATATTGCATTGCCACGGTAAAACTATTCAATATATAAATTATACCTGCCTGTAGATACTCTAGTCATAGATAAGTGTCAGTTTGGACATTGATACTTCTCCAAAATGCAACTTTGACATCTAATTCTAAATGTATTTATAAAACTTAGTACATTTATAATGTCATGGAAGTATTTTTGAGACAAATTTACACCTTCAATCCCAATGTCCATAGAAATATCAACAAACAAAAATATGTGTGTATCTCCAAACAATAATTTTTAATTAGAGGGAATACCATTTTTCCTAAGACCATTTCCAACGGCTTCCCTTCGTGAGTCATGTTCCTTTCGCGAAGGGATTCTCGCTCCCTTCAACACTCCAACGGCTTCCAAGGGATTCTCTCTCACATTCCCTCCACCCCGAGATTCTCTCTCATTTTCCTTTACAAATCCTTTCGAAGGGAAGCTGTTGAAGATGAGGGAAAATAAATGGCATAAGAACGGGAAGGGGAATCAAGAAAAGAACGAAATGAAGGAAATATAGTTGGAGATGGTCTTAATGATCCTGAAATATTGTATGTCCATATGGACAGTGTAATTATACAGAAGTGCCATAATACCATGAAACCACTTCCCGTAGTTTACTTTAATTCATTTCTTTGGAGAATAACTGAACCTTTGGGTGTCATTCATTAAGAATAAAGTTTACTTTAACTCAATCAGCAACAATATATTTTCCACTGCTCTTCAGCCATACAGAACATTTTATTATATTTTTTCACAAGGAAGAAATAAAAAAGAATAAGTACTCCATACAGATGTAAACTATTCTTAGTGTAAAAAGAAAACATTTTAATATAAAGTAGAAAAAAATTATCTCTGAGTATGAATTAAAAGCTATTCATTATGGAGAAAAACAGCCCTTTTGTTTTGGTTTTGCTGCATGGGTTCATGTCCTCCATCCGATCAATATAAGAACTGTTTTAGTTGCTAAAATAGACGAGATGATACTTAGACAAACAATGAGTTTGTTACACCAGAAGGTCATTAACAGACAGTATCGAGTAGTTTTAATAGGATTCAACGACCATTTGGAATTGGCAGGCCATACAGAAGTCAGAAGTCAATGTCAGACCAACATGTATGAGAAAAAAAATTAAGTTGTGTTGCATGTGCAAAGCTCAGGAATCTGAAACCTTCTTTTTTTTTGAGAACGTGCAGTGCAATGGACATATTTCATTAAGCGAAGGAGAGAAAAATAAATGTTACAAAGCTACAAACGCAAAAGCAGAAGAAAAAAACATGCCACGGACGGCCAACACAGACATGGGGATGGGGGGAGGTTTTCGACCGTCGACACCCACAAAGAAACTAGTTGATTACTCGCTACTGTGCATCGACCGAGAATAGCACCAGGCCTGCCCGCTCCCAAAGTCTAGCTTCCTCTATTTGGCCATACATATTTGCTCTATGCTACATTTTTCTCTAGGAACAAAAAAAAAACTATACACATATATAGGAAAAGAAGAAAGAAACTGAGGATAGAGAGAGGTGGTGCAGATGAACCTAACTAGACTACCTGCTTGTCAGCTGCAGTGAGCCTGGGGGGTCTGATGGATCATCCCTTAAGGATGCGTTTGGTTAGAGGGCAAGGTTGGATGTAATAGGGCAATCCTTGTTTTTTGGGATGGGATATCCAATTTTCTATTTGATCAATTGGATAGGAAAAATCCAATTTTCTGTTTGGTTGAATGGATGGAATACGCTGAGTTGGTTGTGGTGACCTCTTTATGGTGAGGTGGTGAACTTACACCCCTCCCGATCCATTGCCAGTGCATACATCATGTCAATTCATTTTTATGAAACAAATCAAAGCTTCAGACTTCAGCCTTGAAACTTGCAACTACCAACCTGGCCACAGCCAACTTCCAGAGCAGATACGCAGTCTATATGCCTGGAACCAACCAGACTATGCTTTTTTTCTTTCTGATATAGTCTAGTAACCATTTCGGTCCTATGTTATGGACCAAAGCTCCAGACTACCTGCGAGCATCATGTTATACAAATTCAGACTACATGTGAGCATGGAAATCAACTAATCTATGCTAACTGGATGTGTTTTTTCAACCTCCTTCAATTACCAAGAAACAATTCAGTCTTTCAAGCCTAAAATTTACAATTTCCAATCTAAATTATCAACAAAGAACTCCAATCTTATTATGACTAATGTGAGCTCCACCCTTGTCGGTAGCTGCGAGACGAAAGGCACGTTCTTAAGGCGCAAGCGCTGGCTCTCAGTGCGGACATTTTGAGCACCTAAGCATCACAAAATGACAAGGCATGGCAGCTCCCCACGGCATAAGTGCCGATAAGGCCGAATAGGTCCATTATCATGGCGGCCTCCAGCGCGTTGTGCTGGTGCAGGGCCTTCGTCCTTACTAGGATGATGGCGGGGGATGGAGGAGGGGGTGGTGCTGGATGGAGGAGGGGGCGATGCTAGATAGAGGAGGGAGGCGGTGGCTGGGTGGTAGGGGGCAGTGGGAGGAGTGTCGAGTGGAAATGGGTGGAGGTGAGAGGAAACAGGGGGTAGAGGCGTGGGAGTCAATCAGTCAGGTGGATGGTTTCGTTTGGGAGTTTTCACGGGATGAGTTGATCCAGCATTTGAGAAGAATATTCCCTTTAGGTGGTCATTTCATCTATCAACGATTAGTAAACCACCGATCTTACGAATACGTGATGAAGGTAGGGGATACTCCCTCTTGCCGAAATCAAGCACCAACGATAAAGATTTATACAGGTTCGAGCCTCCCGGAGGATAATAACATGCATTCTATGTTCTTGTATTGGTCTTCGAGATAGACTAAAGGGGGGCGTGACTAGCCTAGATGGGATCTAAAACTAGTCAAAGGCTTCTTGCGTGTTGTCTGGCGAGTTGTCGATGTAGATCGCAATTGTGGTTCTAGATGTCGATTGTGTCTTGCTAGATGGTGATGCCTCCTCCGCAAGGTCCCCTAGCTTCAATATATAGGGATAGAACTCCGTCGTGTAGCATCCGAACTCCTTTTCGAGTAGGATTCTGTCATCCTTAAACGTAGGGATAGACTTCCTTGTTTAAGGGATATCTGGACGCCTACAGAAGGTTTCCATACGTCCATGAATTCCCTCTCTAAATACGACCATACGCTTTGGGTATCTAGGGTACCCCCAGGGATTTGTAGACGCCTTGTATACGGTAGTTTTATACTACTCATCGTCACCATCCAACTTACCCTCTAACCAAACTCCTTCAAAAATTGGATGGTCATCTTCCATCCAGGGATATCCTTCCAACCAAACACACCCCAACTAGATGACAGGGGAAGGCAACAAGGTAAGGATCTCTCACTAGACTAACTCAAAACAAACAATATTTCATGTGACTTCTAGACCAATTCAAAGCAGAAGATCAATCGCCGCTGTTTTGAACTTTTCAGCTTGTTCAAGCTAGGCCTTGTTCAAATGGAGTGGCATTTAAGGCCAATCTCCTTAGATTGGAAGGGAAACAATTAATTGTCATGTAAACCAAAGAGGATTGGGTAAATTCCTACTTATGAAATAAGGCTTTAGGCGGTTAATTAAAAATGACTCAGGAAATTTCTGGTCAGTCCAAGCGATAGTGTATGGTGGTCTAGCCAGCTTGCATTGTGCCTCCTGCTGGCGTGGCATCGATGCCTTGCAGGAGACATGGAGATCCCTTCAGCTCAGCAGGTTGCTGTGTGTAGAAACCAAGCACATGAAACATGATCAATACCGAGCTAGCAGCCGATTCAACATTGTACGTGTAGCCTATCTTATCTAGGAACCGAAAGATCCTCTAAACTGGCTGAACCGCCTTGGTCGCTCAGTGACTTAATTTGTGAACATTCCATTACATCGATTTTTTTTCAAAAAATGGCTTAGGAAATGATACTAGCAATTTCTAGTGCGGCTTAATCATATCCAACACATTTCTGACCCCCTTCTGTCTGAGTGCCTGTACACCAATCGCCTTCCCAGACACTTCGCTTAGGAGCAACGCTACGCTAACCACTGTTGCAAGAACATGCAGCACTAAGCACTATGTAAAATTAATTCACCCTCTGCAATCTTTTCACAGCTCGAGTAATAAGCGGCCACCTGATTGTAAATTCGGAACGCGCTCAGGCTCAGCTAAGGTTAACCAATTGATTCCTTTTATGTGCTCTTTTAAAAACAACTGCAAAGAGAGTAGGTAAAAACATCCTAACTTTGAACGGGGAAATTGTATACCGGGAGGCTCGAGGACACATTGAAGATCGCGGCGGGCTTCCCGAGCTTCTTCTCGAGCACCTTGAGCGCCTTCTTGCAGTGCTTCACCTGGCCCTTCGTGAGCGCCCGCGGCGGCGGGTCAGCTTCAGGGTCGCGAGGCTCAAACTCCTCCAACCCCGCCGCCGCAGCCCCCTCAGGCGGCAGCGGGTCAGCTTCAGGGTCGCGAGGGTCAAACTCCTCCACCCCCGCCGCCGCAGCCCCCTCAGGCGGCGGCGGGTCAGCTTCAAGGTCGAGAAGGCGAAACCCCTCCACCCCCGCCGCCGGCGGCGGGGCGGGGGCGGAGGCGGAGGCGGAGGACGCCAAACATCGGCGCTCGCCTCCGCCCCTGCCCCGCCTGGGGCGCAGCGGCAAGTTCCCCGTGGCGTCGGTCCCGCGGCGGCGCTTGGATGCACGGATGGTCGGGGGTGAAGGGGAACTAGGAGGGGAAGAGGCCGGGGGAGTGGTCGGGGTCGCCGTGGCGGAGCCCATTTAAACAGGTCAAGTGATGATTTGCCACCGTTAGTGTCTTGTGGAGGGAACAGGACAGACTAGTGTGATGGCGAAAGGATGATCCGATGCGGATTGCAGCGGAGCGGGATGTTTGGGCAGGGAAGAGGGTGACGGCTGATCGCGCTAGAGGTTAGGTTGCGGTTTCATAGTAAAAAAGAAAAATTAATCTTAAAAACTAATTCTATAACACTGTCTAAAGAAAAACAACACGAATGATCATAAAGTTGAAAACTGCAATTTGAATCATCGATGTAATATTGACTTTCAGATGTAATATTATGTCTCTAAATATATTCAGTAATTTAGATAAGGTCTACCAAAAATTTAAAGATCCTATCGACAATTTTCTAAACTTTTTTTAAGTCAAGAAAGGTACCACTGTTGTATTTTTTTTCACATGTGCCTCATCTTTAACATCAAAAGTAGAGGTCAAACATCGACTTCATATTAAAAAAGTTATGGTTGTTTTCCCGAAAATGAACGAATTGATCTTTTAGAAATTCACATGAAAATTGTAACACTCGATGAGATTTACAATTTTGTATGTGATAATATTTTATTTGAAGTCATATAGATACCCAACATTAATGCACCGTTCTCGATCGAATACTCGAGAGTGCAAACCCCCGAGTATTATGATTTTAACTGTAATGTGGTTACTGAGTAAACTCAAACCGCCGGGTAGGTGGGTATTAAAAACCCACTCTCATTTATGCTCGTTTTCACCGTAACCTTGATTTGACGCGTCGTGATGACCGTCCATCCCTCTTTGTAGAGACGAAACAAGCCATAACACCATCATGACGTCTCGACTTCCGCCGAACGTGCTACGCGCTCGAGGCGACGCCATCGTTTCTGTCACTTCCCAAATTCCGTAATCACGTGATTAAATTTAATCATGCGTCATTAGCGTAATAATTAAATTTGAGGTAAATTATTTAGGCACACTAGAACACTTTGTTCCGAGTCATTTGGATAAGAGAAAAAAATTCAAGAGAGAAAATAATTAAATTCACAGTTAAAACGGACCTCCTCTCTCTTCCACATGGACCCCACCACCCACCACACATAATGGGCAGCCCCTACCTGCTCTCTCTCTCTCCTCCTCACTCCTCACCTGCTCCCACCATGCTCCCCACCGGCCAAAGAAGTGGCCCTCTCTCCCTCTCTCTCAAGCACTCTCTCCTTCTCCCTCAAAATCCCACCCTAAGAGAAGGAATCGAGGTGTGCATGTGGTGTCTACGCGATCACTAGCTCGTAAGCTACCCATCCCTCCAATTTATTTTTGTTTTCCACACGATTTTGGTATCTTTTGGTGTTTAGGGTTGAAACGTGAGAAACACCGGATTTCTTCATCTCCCGAGCGTTTCACTCCGTTTCCTTCATCACCCGACGGTCACTAACCTCCACAAGCACCGTGAGTAAGTCTCTTAGGCTCACCATGGTATGAATTCGTGATTTGGTTGTTCGATTTTGTGATAAAGCAAAGTTCATGAGTTCTTGATGCTTTAGACCAAAATGAGGATTAGTTGAGATTTGGGTTATGAATCGAGTTGCTGGGTTGATGAGTGGGTTTTAGACCCCATAAACTACCTCAAACATATTCCTTTTGGATTGGAGAGGCTAGCAAGTCGATTTGGCAAAGTTTTCCCTTTTTCATGGAAGCAATTCTGGACAGTCCAGATTCTCTGCAAAAATTCTCAGATATTTCGCAAAAATGCGAAGTATCCGTAGAAATTTGCGGATAATCCGGAGTTACTTTTCATCAGGCAGTTTGCGGCTTGTAGAATTCATAATAAATTCTCCGTAGCTCCAAAAAAATTATGAAACTAATTTTGTTGGTTTCATAATAACCTCCTCTGCCTATTAAAAATATTCCTATCCATGAAATAGTTAATTAACTTTCTGGGATAAATTAATTATGTTAATGCTTTATTAATTTACCATTAATTCTTTACAAGTCTAAAATTGGTGAATCCAATTTTGCTAGTCTTCTTATGACTTGTGCTAGCTAGGAAAAGATGTTCATGCAATTTAAAGTATATTTTTATGGCTTTTCTTCATATGCATATTGTGGCATGCATTGTTGCACTTCATTCATACTCATCTCACGCGCTCACCCTTTTAGTGAACGAAGAACCGGAGCGTGACGCGGGTGTGAGCGAAGGCGGCAGCGAGCTCCCGCATTTCTATGAATTCTGTGTGGGGAGTGTCAGACAAACCCAAGTGCAGCAAGGCAAGCAACTAAGTATTTTGCACCTTTTGTTCAAATGAATGGAGTCTAAAAATTGATAAATTATGCTTATGTATGTTTGCATATGTTTCGAGTTGATGTTGAGCAAATGGGTAGAACCTATGTTTTTTGCATGGTTCGTCTACCTTGAATTATTGTTCATCCATATCCTTGTAGCCATAGTCACATGGTTGATGTCTAAGAGTCGTCCAATATGCTTAGCAATGCTTAAGTCATCGGTCAAAGTCGAACGACAGTGTCACTGTTGTTCACGAGCCTAGGGCTTACTTCTTGGTTCACAAATACTTGATGATGATGATGAGATGGTTGGATGACTGATGAGAATGAGGCGAGATGTGGGCGGTGTTAGGGGTGTATCTGCTCTGGAGGAAAGTCCTGGGGGCAGTTTGGGGGAGGAACCTGGGCACCATAGACCACTTGCATCAGTTAAGGCCGTCCGTCATTGCCGTTGGCTTTAGCACTTTCGTTACTCACCACATGCCGATTTAATAGTAAGGCGAGCCGAATACCTTTGTAGCTGTGGTCATTTAGGGTCTGAACATCGATTGTGTGAGCGGGCGGGCTTGTAGTGGTACTAGTTTGCTCCGGGAGTAGTTCTAGTATCGCCGCGCCGAGCGATGCATATTTCAAATGATCGGGGCTTATTGAGAAAGGTTGATATGAGTACCCTCTCGTATGGACCTATGTGGTTATGCGAGCCGTATGGTCCTCAAGTCGTGTGGGTCCAGGAGTATCCCCTGCAGGGTGTATAAACATTCGAAATGCTGCGCTCTCGGTCATGAGCATGCTTCTGTCCATCCGCATCAGTCGTAGAGTTTTCGATTATAGTTTGTGGTATGGTTTTGTGGGAGATGGTTGAGTTGGTCTTTGTTACATATATGTTCAATGGTTCTAGTTATTTATGTTCACTTGGTTATGGCCGGTTAGACTTATGTTGTTGTTTGTTAAGTTAGTTGCTCACATCTACGTGTCTCGGTTGCTTACCGCTTATGTTTAACTTAACCATGTGGCTTTTCCTTGCTAATAGCTCAATGCATAATCCTTGGAGTCGAGCTATGTATATGTGCACTACCTCACCCGCAAAACCTGTAGAGCAGGTGAGTACGAATGTACTCACAAGACTTAAACCATATCAGTGTTTGGCTACTTCGTGCCTACCGATCAGGGTGGCGGACAAGAATAGTTTATCCTACTATCGAAAGGTCGTGCTTTTGGGGTGGAGCCTAAGGGCATGTGGCTCCACTCTTTTTTGTTGTCTAGGTTTATGTTTCTGCTGTGTAGTTGTTGTTGTATTTCGTTGTAAATTGTTAAAAATGGTTGATGCTTAAGAACTTGTAATATAACTTTAATTACTTGCTCTTTCTTAACCTGTGTTGTGATGCTACATGTTGTAAAGGCATGTGTTTCGATCTTGGGCACAAAACACGTGCTGGGACTACCGGGATGGTATTCTGGTTAATCGTCAAGGTTGTGATTATGTTTAATGATCTTCATGATGATTAATTAGAATATTGTTTGGATGGTTCCTCACAGTTTCGAATCTTGACGGCTACGTTTACACATGACGACCTGTTTCTCCCGCTATAAATAGAGAGAGCTCAAAGCCGTTTGTTCGTCGCCTCCTTTGTTTCCTTTGCCCATTGCCTCCTAGGACTCGTAGAGCTTGAAGCCATGGCCTCCACTCCATCTCCGCCTCTTGAACTAATCTGTGAGGAACCGTCCAAATGGAATTCTAATTAATCATCAGGAGGATCATTATTCATAATCACAACCTCGACGATTAATTAGAATACCATTCCGGTAGTCCCGGCACGTGTTTTGTGCCCAGGATCGGAACACATGCCTTCCAACTCAAATATCCCAACACAGTTTAATAGAGAGCAAGTAATTAAACTGAATTACAATTATTAAACATGCAACTGCTTACACAATTTACAACAAAAGAGGAACAACAACAACTACGCAGCGGAAGAGAAACCTATACAACAAAAGAGTATGAAGCCGGATGCCCTTAGGCTCCATACCAAAAGCGCCGGAGTTTGGAGTAGAATGTGCTACCCCTGCCCGCCACCCGGATCGGCAGGCAAAAAGTAGCCGAAAACTGCCTCTTCCTCGCCAACCTGTGAACCTGAAAGCAACTTAAGGGCAGCACCCTTAGTACGAAGGTACTAGCAAGTCTTACACAGTATGAGTATATATATTTCTCGACTCCAAGGATCATGCATTTAAAGCTGTAGCAAGGATTAAAACATGTTTAAGTTCATTAAGCGGTAAGCAACCTAGACTCTAGGTGTAAGCAACTGACTCAACCAACCACCGATTCAAACTCTGCCAACCAACTGATCACAACAGATATGTAAACAAACAAGTGTATAAAAGTAAACCATTACCACCAAACCACCGACCGCATACCGACCAAACCACCCAAACCAACCATACTACAACCCACATCGAAACTCTACGACCAAAATATGGTCGCTCGGTGGAGATAAGCGATAGCGATGCTCATGACCGAGAGCGCGGCAGTTCGAACTGATTATACACCCTGCAGGGGGATACTCCTGGACCCACACGACACAGGGACCATACGGCTTGTGCCACCCGCTAAGATGCGCACAAGGGGGTACCCGTGACAACCTTTCCCAACCAGGCCCAACCATGTGGATCAACCATAGCTCGGCGAGGCGGTATTAGAACTACTCCTCGAGCAAACTAATACCGCTAAAAGCCCGGACTCAAACCGGACTCACACCGTCTATGACGAGGCCCACATGACCACGTCTGCGAAGGTAATCGGCTCGCCTACCATTATATCAGCATGTGGTGAGTAAGGTAAGTGCTAAAGCCGACTACACCGATGATCGGTGCTTAACCGGTGCAAGCGGTCTACGGTGTCCGGGTTCCCTTCCCGAACTGCCTGAGGACTCCTCGTGAGCAGATGACACCCCTAACACCGCCCACACCTCGTCTCAACTCTCCACTCACCAAACCGACTCATCCTCAACACAACCACAAGTGTGAACAAGTAATAAGCCCTAGGCTCGCGACAACGGTGGACGCCGTCATCGACTTCTACCGGAAAGCCTAAGTACCACTAAGCATAGCGAACTATAAGTAGACCTCGATGACTCCACTAGGCTCCTAGGAACAACACGGCACGTGACCAAAAATGGGAGAATGCATAGGCATAGGTTCTACCCAACTCGGTACCTGACACATGCAATGTATACTAAGCGTAGATAACATATTAGATTTCAATTTGACACGGTGCAATATGATAGATGCTTGCCTTGCTGCCCTAGCTGCTGCTCACAGTTACCCGAGTCAAGATCACCACTGCGGGAACCTCCGGGGACAGCCTCGTTCGCCTCGTTCGCCGGTTCGAAGTTCCCTAAAAGAATCACGCGTGCAATGTAATGAATATGAATGACATGCAATGAAAGATGCTTTACTGCAAGACAGCAGTGGAGATGCAATGCACTTATGCCATGAGTTAAAAGCCTTAGGGATTTCCTTATCTGAATTATTGTTTAACATTTGACAACTTCCTAGATTGATTAAGCTTACTCTAAGGTTAAATCCAAAAGAAAGTTAACTATACTTAACAAGAGGGCAACTCTTTTGAGTGAACAAGGAACCCACTAACAGGATTTACACAACTCAATTTATGGACTAACCAATTATGAAATGTTTAAAGATTGAAACCATTTTAACAACTTATTAATCCTCAGTAAGCATTTCATAAACCCTAGTATTATTAATAAACATGGCATAATTTAACAAGATTAACAGAATTTGGTTTGCCAATTTTGGACTCATCAAAAATTGTTTATGAATTATTGAAGATTAAACACACTCATTAATTGAATAAAAGTAATTATACCTTTCACAATACCTAGTATTTTTCATGTGTAGAGTATGACAATACAAGGCCAACAAAATTAGATTCATCAATTTTGGAAATACCAAACTTTAAGTATGAATTATCAAAGCCTAGACATAAACCATTAACTCAATAATTCACAGCACACATTTCATGGCCACTAGCATTTTTAATGGACAGATCATGACACAACAAAACCAACAAAATTGGTTTTAGGAATTTTGGAGCTCTACACAATTTCCTATGCATTTTTCAAGTTTTCAGCCGATTTAACATTGAACAAATATTCTAATTCGCATTTTCGATTTTCTCTAATATTCAAATGGGCCCACGCCTTTTTCTACCGACACCGGCCTAGCCCAAGCCACTGACCGGCGGGGCCGGCACATCTTGACCAGAGTCAAAACTGACTCGCGCCAGAACAGAGCGCAGCACGGCTGGCCGGGGCTCGGCTTGAGCCCGCCGGCGGCGAGCGGCGCAGTCCAAGCGGCTGGCAACGGCAGCTGCGGCTCCAGCATGTGCGCGGGGATCCATTTGAGGCACACGTCGTCACTGTCGACGGCCGGAGAATGGCTAGCGGCGGCGGACGGCGGAAACTATACGACGGCGGCTCGGTCTTGACTCGCCGACGACGAACGGCGGCGTAACACGCCTGGCCGAATGCACCTACGCGTTCCACGCGAGCATGTGGACCTAACGGCGTGCTCGCTGGCCGACGAGCTCGACGGCGGCACGGCTGGCGGCACGCGCGGGGAGGCGGCGGCGGCTCGGCCATCGTGGACACACGCGCCGGTGACGGGACGGAGGAAAAATGCCGTGCGCAAAAGGTGTACAGGAGCATGGGGAAGCTCACCGTGCAGCAGGTTGGACCGGAGAAGCGAGGGCACGGCGGGTCGACGAAGGGCGGCGGAGTTCGGCTGCCGCCGTTGGGGAAGAAGGCGTGGATGGCTCCAATCCTTGCGGGAAACAGCCGGGGAAGGAGGGGAAACGGCGGAGGAGCTCGGGGCGCTCTTCCCTGCGGCTCTACTGGGCTCGGGCTCGAGGGAGCTTGCCGGTTGCGCGTTGGCTTGGCCAGCGGCGCGGCGCAATGCAGCTCGGCGCTGTGGTGCTCTGGGCGACAGGAAAAGCAAGCGAGGGAGAGAGAGATATAAGGCAGAGGCGAAGGAGGAGATAAGGCCTGGGCCGATCTTTTGGCCGGCAACGTGGAGCTGGCCACCGAAGTCAAGATTTGCGGCGCCGCCTTGCTCTGTGAGAGCGGGAGAAGGGGAAGCAGAGGCTGCCTGAGCGAAGGGGATGACAGGTGGGGCCGATGAATAGTGACCATCAGGCAAAAATATCTTCACTACTTTGGTTATCAAGGTGGAGGCCTTACTGTGGTCTAAAAATTGTGGAACAAATTTTGCTGGCTTCTATAAATCATGAACAATCCATTTTACCTTGTTTGACCCAAAAAGCTTGCACCAAATTCAAATGAAAATTCTCCAAAGAGGCAAGCTTTTCTAACTTGTGTTAATTTTTATGCCTTTAAAATAATTCCCAAAAATTTGGGAAAATTCATTTATATTCTCCTCCAGGCACCTACTAATTTCTAAAATTGTTTCCAACCCTATGTTGCATAGAAATATGGTGAGTTGCTTAACAACGCATCAACTAATATTGATTTTTTTACAATTTATTTAATTAAAAATTGCATGCCTAAAATTGCTCAAAACCAAACAAATGATGCTAATGACGTCCATTAGCACTTAATTATATGTTTTGGAAATTTTGGGCCATGACATAATCCCAGAAGTCCTCTCCCCTAGGCCTCTCACCATGGTCCCTCCTGAGTCATCATCACTTCCTCCGATGACGAGGACTCGAATGGCAAGCCTAAGAAGGAGAGGGAAGTAGCCCCCACCGTAGATCGTCGACGTCACCTCATTCAGCGCATTCACCGCTACATCAAGACCTATGCTTCAAGCCAGACGGCGCAGCGCTCCACACCGGAGAGGAATGAGGATGGTGGTTATCTCGACCGGATCATTGACCAAGCTGCCATCGAGGTCTTCGACGGTGGAGCCCCCAAGTCATTACCGGCTAAGGAGGCGCAGTCGTCTTCTCTGTCGACAACCACCAGATCGCCTTCGCGCCACACATAAGACCACTCGGCATCACCAGCGCAGGCCAGCAGCTCCAGCAGGGTCTTCGCCTTAGCCACTTTTCCTGGTCCTTATGCTGGTCGACGGTCGGTTCCTAGAGTGATCAGCTGCCGCCCGAGGGAGGAGTATAAAAGGTTCCTCGACTCTTTCAAGGGCGAATAAGGGTCCATGTGCTTCCAAACTTTTGGAGGTTGTGGATCTTCATTATTTGCAAGAGCTAGGCAAATCCTTTCTGTCAATTTTGCACTAGCCACACGGATTAGAGGGAAAAAATATATGTAATCGATTAGCTAACCAAATTGAATGTAATCGACTTACCTATAACCTACTTCTTCTATAAATGAAACTTTCGGAGTTGATTGATGTTCCACGAGTGCTCGAATATCTCGCCGTTTGGAGTAGATAGCTGTACTGATCCAGGTAGAGTGACTTCGATTACTATGTAAGGTCCTTACCACTTAGGCGATAACTTGTGGCGTTGGGCCTGTTTCTGTACCTTTCGTAGGATGAGATCTCCAGCAGCGAGTTTCCTGGACTGGATTCTCTATCTTTGATATCTACACAATGCCTGCTGATACTTAGCTGCTCGAATAGATGCTCGATCTCGGTACTCCTTGAGTAAATTTATGTCGTCTGGTCATAATTGCTCCTGCCCTTCTTCGGAGTAACTTTCCACTCGAGGTGATCCGAACTGCAACTCAGTCAGGAGCACCACTTCCGCTCCATAAACAAAGAAGAACAGAGTTTCACCGGTGGCCCTATTGGTCGAACTACGAACGATCCATAGTACCGAGGGAAGTTCTTTTACCCAGCATTTCGAGTAGGCTTTTAGCCTGTCGAAGACCTGAGTTTTGATGCCCTGTAAGACTATACCACTAGCACGCTTAACTTAACCGTTACTTTGCGGGTGAGCTACTGAGGTGAAATAGGTTTTGATATTGAATTCTTTGCAGAACGCAATAAAGGTCCCACTCCTGAACTGGTTATTGTTATCCGTAATTATCCTATGTGGAATGCCGAATCGAGTAATTATGCCCATCACGAACTTCTTGGCTGCTTCTGCGGTTATTTTTCCTACGGGTTCAGCCTCTATCCACTTGGTGAACGTGTCGATAGCCACAAATAGGAACTTGTAACCATCTTGGGCCCTTGGGAATGGTCCCAGGATATCCAAGCCCTAGACAGAGAAAGTCTAAGAAAGAGGAATTTTTTGAGCTTGGGATGGTCAAGTGGTCTGCCTTCCGAAAAATTGGTAGCTCTCGCACTTTTTGACCAGTTTGGAAGCATCCTGGAGGGCAATCGGCCAATAGAATCGCTGGCGGAAAACTTTTCCGACCAAGGTGCGAGAAGTCGCATGATTGCCACATATGCCTCCATGGATATTGAGCAATATTTTACTGCCCTCTTCATGAGTGATGCACTTCATCAAGATTTCGTTACTCCCCTTTCGGTAGAGCTTATCATTTACCAAAATGTAGAGCTTGGATTTACGAGCAATTTTCTCTGTAGACGCATCATCATCAGGGATGTCTCGACCCTCGAGATAGACTTGGTACGGAGTCATCCAAGTCTGGTTACGTTCGAGTAGTGCACCATCTGTGTCTATGGGTTCTGCCTCGCTGACCTGGCCAGATTGCTGGTCGGGTGGGCAGCATCTGTTCGCCGAACTGTCGAGACAGATGGTTTAAGGAGTTTCTCAACGAAGACCCCTATGGGTACCGGTGCTCGAGAAGAAGCAAGTCTAGCAAGTTCATCCACTCCAGAGTTATCACTCCTTTTGACGTGCGCTACTTCTAGCCATTCGAACTTCTTCTTGAGCTTTCATACCTCGAGTAAGTAATCCACCTTGTTGTCATCTGAGCATTGGTACTCCTTTTGAACTTGGTTCACGACTAGTTGTGAGTCCTGTTTCACAAGAAGTCATCTAATTCCAAGCGATGCAGCTATGCGGAGCTCGTTTACGAGTTCTTCATATTCTGTAACATTGTTGGAAGCTTTGAAGTCTAATTGAACAGCGTACTTGAGTTCGTCACCCATTGGAGATTTGAGTACAATGTCAACGCCTGAGCCCTGGAGCGTGAGCGATCCATCAAAGAAGAGCGTCCAGTGATCTTCAACAATGTTTGGTCTTGTTTCTTCAACGCTTGTCCATTCGGTGATGAAATCTTCTAACACTCTGGATTTCACGCTTGTGCGTGGTGCGTAGCTTACGTCGAACTCATTTATCTCTACCGTCCATTGCGCGATTAGTCCAGTAGCTTCCCGATTGCATATTACATCCTTCAATGGGTATGTTGCCATGACAGTGATCCTGTGTGCTAGAAAGTAATGCTGTAATTTTTGGGAAAACATCAAGACTGCATATATCAGCTTCTGTACTTGTGGGTATCGTAGCGTAGCATCGTGTAGAACCTCGTTCACGTAGTAAACAGGTTTCTAAACCTTGACCTTTTTCTCGGGACATTCCCGTTCGACCACCAATACCGTGCTTACAACTTGTGGGGTAGCTACAATATACAAAAAGAGCTCCTCTTTTTTGTTGGGCGGTGTAAGGATTAATGGAGATGATAAGTACCTTTTTAAGTCCTAGAAGGCACGCTCCACTTCTTTTGTCCACTCAAACCGGTCTTGTTTCTTCAACAGCTTGAAGAAAGGTATCCCTCGCTCGCCCATCCTAGAAATGAATCAACTAAGAGCAACAGTGTAACCTGTCAGTTTCTGAACTTCCTTCACTGTTCAAGGTGACCACATCTGGTCGAGAGCCTCAATTTTGCGTGGGTTGGCCTCAATGCCACGACTTGACATCAGGAAGCCGAGAAGCTTGTTGGATGGCACACCGAACGTGCATTTTTCAGGGTTGAGCATCATGCGATACCTGAGGTTGTCGAACATTTCTTTGAGATCGTCAACCAATGCGTTTTCGATTTTTGATCTGACTACAACATCATCGACGTATGCTTCTACATTGCGCCCGATTTGGGGTTGTAGACAGTTTTGAATACACCTTTAATACGTAGCACTAGTGTTTTTGAAACCGAAAGACATCTTTACATAGCAAAATACACCGAAAGGAGTAGTAAAAGTTATTTTCTCCTCATCCTCTACTCCCATGCTAATTTGGTGATACCCTGAATAGGCATCTAGAAAACATAGCAACGCGCAGTCTGCAGTAGAGTCGACTATCTGGTCGATGCGTGGGAGAGGAAAGGATCCTTGGGACAAGCCTTGTTGAGGTCGGTAAAGTTGACGCACATTCTCCATCTGCCATTGGCTTTCTTGACGAGGACGGGATTTGCGAGCCATGTAGGATGACGCACTTCTCGAATGAAGCCCGCCTTTAGGAGCTTATCGACCTCCTCCTGGATGGCCTGCTTCCTATCTTCTGCAAATCTTCACTGCTTCTGCACCACAAGTTTGGCGTCGGGTTTAACAGCTAGTCAATGCTCGATCACCTCCCTGGGGATCCCTGACAGTTCGATCTGGCCGAGAGGCATGGTCGATGAGTTGGGAGTTATGCCATGGAAAGGCTCGACTCCTAACCTAAGTTCTGATCTCTGAATTCCCATCTTGTCCAAGGTTTTGGAGAATATGAGGTTGAGTGAACTATCACCATCGACCAGAGTTCTGGAAACTTTGATGTTGAGTATGGTCGGTTGAACCACGACTGGGTATCGACCAAGATGTGGTACCGCGGCCAAATGGTCGGTTTGATCAAAGGTGATCAGCTGTTCCGACCACTTGAGATACTGAGTGGGCCCAGTTAGGTCCAAGTTGACTTCTCGTTCGACCATCTTGCACCGCCTTTTGGATTCGTACGTGGTGGATCCTCCGAAGATGTGCGCCAAGCTGTGGTCTGCCTTGTGGAACTAGGGCTCATCACCCTCAACATTTGGTGTAGCCTGCTTATTGCCACGCTCAGCATTTGCCTTGATCTTTTCATCAAGTTTCTTCTTGAACACATAGCACTCGTCGAAGTCGTGCTGGTTGCTCCGATGGATGGGACACCACTTTCCGCCACCTCGACTGAGGCCTTTGTTGTCTCCAGTGTTGCGCGATTTGGTCATGTCGACTGTGGCAATAGTCGTATCAGGACCCTTACGCTTGTCACTCGGTTTGTTCTTCTTTCCTCCGCTCTTCGAGGACTCGTATTTGTCCTTGCCAGATTAAAGGTTTTTAGCACGCACCTGAGCTTCTGCTCATTTTGCGCACTTGTCGACCAACTCGAAAAGCTCTTTGACCATATAGATCTTCCGAGTAGTCATCTTTCCATGCAAATTCGTGTCTTGAGCACCTTTTTTAAAGGCAATGATTACCGAGTCATTGGATATGTCTAGGATTGTGTTACGCTTGTCACTGAACTGATAGATGAAATCTCGAAGGGGTTCATCGTCGCCCTGGTGCAATTGGTGGAGGTTGTTCTCCGTTCCTGGGCGCTCGAATGTGCCTTGGAAATTGGCTATGAACTGAGCCTTATGTTCTTCCAAGAACGAATCGAGTTGGGTGGTAAGTTTAGCAACTAGGACCTTGTGGGTCCATCAAGAGCGGTTAACAGGTAGTTGGCTATTACTAGGTTGTCACCACCAGCTGCTCGAATGACAGTGCTGTAGATCTGCAACCACTCATTGGGATTGATCTTCCCGTCATACTTTTGGATCAGACCTTCTTTGAACTTCTCGGGCCACCGAATTGACCAAAGTTCGCGTACAAAAGCCTCACAGCCCCCATCGAACTCTTCAAGAGGAGGTGGTGGGGGACTGTCACCCCTGTCTCTTCGGGCAGGGGAGTCATGTCGACCATCTCGTGCTGTAGATCTACGGTTATAGTAGCGGCGATTGTCTTCATGGTGTTCAGTGGTTTTTGATCGCCGTACGTAGATCATGTCGGTTATGAGGAATACGGTTTCTTAGGTCTTCATGATTTCTGCGTCTATGGATAGGGCAGCTACAGTTTGGTCCACAGTGTCATGTTCGAGATCGACCACCTGAGCTTCCCGTCTGAGATTCCTATACTCGAGAGCATTCCCACCCGTGGTTCCTCGAGCCGGGACCGTAACGACTGGGGGGCCTGAAGTTGCGGGGATTGTTTGCTCGAGCAACTTGGATCTGGGTTGCATTGAGTAGGCTCTTGACTTGATTGACCATAGGAGTTAGTGGATTCACCGGATCCAACTTTGGAAGGGATCTGAGAATCAGATGAGCTCCTTGTACGTTAGCGTCTGAAGTACTGAATACGCCGCTTCCGAGGCTCGGTTGCAGTCGAGCTGATGAAGCCTCATGGTGACTGTTCAGAGGGAGCTTGTCCCTTGAACCGTGGACTATCACCGGCGGAGGCGCACCCACCAGAAGTCATCGGGAAAGGCTAGGAGGCATCTGCCTTCCTGTGGTCCACTGGTGGAGGGTCGTGTTGGGTGCACGTAAGGCTCCAGCTACGGATGTTTCAGGTGGTAACTCGGCACCGGTACCATCGGCAGCGATGGCTGTCGCCGGATCTTCAGGAATTCCCACGCCGTTGTCGACCACGGCGTTTGGATCCACCACCATTGGGTCAGCCGGTGGGGGGTCATCGCCTCTGGCCATAAACACGAATCAATCTATTTTGCTGCTCTGGCTAGTGTTGGAGTCACCGTTCCCACTTTCATCGCTGTCGGTGTCCATACAGTGGAGAACATTAGGCTCCATGGGATCCCACTCAAGATGTCCCACCTCACGGTACGCATCCAATGGTCTGAACTCGATGGTACCAGTGTAGATCAGTCCACCTTGATCGTCCTAATGAAAAACCATAGTTCCGAAGATGATCTCAGAGTCAATGGGAGGGGACTCGAAGATGTCCGCCATCGACTTCAAGTGATAGTAGAAGCTGGTGTCGGAGAATCCAACATAAAAGTGAGCCCGAGGCATGATTAATCCTACAAACAGAAGAAGTCCCCTACCTGGCGTGCCAACTGTCAAAGTTTAGTTCCCGACAATGTCCGTAAATTGACTAGATACCTTCAAGTGCAGGGATTAATCATGAAATGGGACACACGATGTATATAGGTTCGGGCCTCCGATTGGAGTAATACCCTACGTCCTGTGGGGGTGTTGCTGCTGTATGTTGATGATCTTGAGTACAAGTGATGTGGCTAAAACTATTACAAGGAGTAGATTAGATCTAATCTAACCTAGGGCTAAGGTTGCCGAGTACCTCCTTTGCTAGGGTCTTGATGCTTCCCTCTCGTCCTTCTCCTCCTCCCCCAGCCTTTTCGCCATATATAGGGGGATGTACCGACTCCTATCCAGCTGTAGTCGATAGTGAGTTATCTTCCTTGACGTCCAAGTAGATAGTTCTGTTTTGGATACTGATCGTTCCGAGTTGGGTAACCAATCTAGACCTTCCTAGTATGTACTTCCTTGATTTTGGGTGTATCAGGTACTGCTGATTCAGTTCCGTGATATCTGGAGCTGCCTAATATGTGTTGTATATACCCTGTCTGTGTATGGTATACTTCTTATGCGCATATACCCTATAGTTAGATATTTGACAATACGAGCAGTAGAGATCTCATAGTTGGAGTCCATAATCTCCCATATTGCACTTTCTTGGCTCAAGGATAAGCCTCCATGTCCACTTTTCAGTAAAAAAGTCCTAACCTTCAAAGAGAGGAATCTTCCCATGTTTCTCTATTGTCACACACGGATCACAAAACCGGTTAGGGTCAATAAGTGATCAAACTTGCTCTGATACCAATTGTAGGATCGAGAATGATGACCAGAGGGGGGTGAATATGCGTCTTACCAAATTCTTACGAATCAAATGACCTTCTCCTTCGTTACACCCAATGCACCTCAAAAACTCAAGTGGAAGCAAAATGGAAAGAAACAAGTCACAATCAGGAATGAAAAGGAAATCATAGCTCTCATGGTTATATAAGAACCGTAGGTTCTAATGAAACTCAATCCACGAGTTATCACCGTAAAAAGATTACAACTTGAGGAAAGAAACCTTCAAAACAAAGACAAGATCACAAGTAAAAGAGATTCTCCAAGTTGATGATCTAGAGTCAAGGGAATTCAAGACCCAATTGTATACATATATATGTGAATTTTATACATCTAGCAACAAGAAGAATAGCTTCCCAAGGTGGAAAATTTTCAGCTCAATAACCCAAACAAAAACACAACCGAAAAGAGAAAAACTCACAACAGAACAAAGAAGCCAATAGAAAGAAACTAGAAGAAGATGAACACAAGCATCGAAAGAAACAATGTCTTTATTTCTTGCGGAGGACAACTCTCTTTCGGTAGATTACAAGATGTTTTCCTCATAAAAAGCTCTCACCTATTACAAAAGCTAAGCTCTCATTTTATCTCTTCTAAAACCTATCTCTCAAGGCTCAAATGGCTAGCTCGCCCTATCACTAGCTCTACCCCTCTATTTATAAGCCTAGGGAGGTAGCTTAACCCTTAAGGTTCTTTGTTCCCAAAATACCCATATCTTCCAATGGTCTCCTACCTACCACTGGAGCATTTTGGTCCATTTTTTTTCCATCCATCGAATGGTGGTGGCGCTTTCATGCCTTAGCTTCGCTTCGATGCAAGCTTCGTGATGATTTCACGTGCACTCCATTCTTTCACGGTTTTAAGGCCAAACCGCTAAACCACCTCGCACACTTCTCAAAGCGTGACTCGCTGCCACTTGCTTTCACCTCAAGTAAGCATCCCGATATCAACGTGTGTACTCTGTTTTGCAATCTTGACCGTCGGTAAGTCTCTCTCACTTTCAATCCCTCGGGTTGCCTTGGCACTTGCACCTGCATCCCCTTATCTTGATTTCATCAACACGTCGTCTTCATCCTTCCTTCCATGCTTTGCTTGATCTCCATGTGCATAGCTAGAATCGCCCTTGACTCCGCCCGGCCCCCTCGATCGCCTGGCACCATGCACCCCACTTGGTGCCAGGCGATCGAGGGGGCCCGATCATCCCTCCATCAGCCGCCAAGCTACATTCATCACATGCACATCATGAGACAAGCACATACATATCTCCAAACCATCTCCAGTTAGTTCCAAATCGAAATCCTCAGCTTAAGTCACATCCCAGAAAAATCATGAATGCCGAATGATCCAATGTTCACAACTTCTAAGCACCAGATCAGCTGGTGTGTATTTCTTTTCCAGACCATCCATCTTGCAAACTCTCTACAAGAAATGCTCTGGTGAAGCATTCAGCATTCAAACCTTTGAATGCCAGACCATTCGACGAGTACAAGTCCACCAGAGCCGACTCGCAACCTCTCTGCAAGAAAAGCTCCGACGTTCACTTTACTCTATCGCTGGACCATCTGGTGTATACTTCAATCTTTGCCTCTGGGATGAAATACTCCGGCGTATACATATGCTTGTTGCCGGACCGCCCGGTGCATGTAAGTCCACCACGGCTGACTTGCAACCTCTCTGCAAGAAAAGCTCTGGCATTCACTGATACCCAATGCCGAACCATCCGACGTGTACTTCAGTTTTTGCTTCTTCGTTGAAATGCTCTGACGTGTATTGCACATAAACGTCGGATCATTTGGCGAGTTCATTTTATTTAGCGTCAGATCATCTGGCGTGTACAATTCTCCTAAACTCAGAGACGAACATGCCAACTCCATTTTCTCAGCAACTTTTGTTAGTTATGATCATAATTGCAGTACATAACCATGCCAATGCAATCTCAAAATCATCAAACCAAATCAACACCATTGTCAATCACTTATCACATATAAACCAAGGCACATTTCAGCTTAGTTCCTCAATCTCCCCCTTGATGAGCATATTGACAATCCTTAAAGCACAAAGATTTTGGTTTGAAGAAATCTAACAAGAGAAGTGAAGGTGATATGCTCTAGAGGCAATCATAGAGATGATTGTATCACACGTCTATGTTCATGTACTACTGAATAATGTGTTATTCCAAGAATGACTATCGTTTACTTTGATTGGCAAGTATGTGACTTGTTCATGAAACTCTTTGTTTATATCATGATGTTATTCTTAGTCGATCCCTGATCGTATATCATTGTGATGATACATAAGACCAGCACATGTATTGATTGATGATCACATTTTATGGATCATGGGTATAGAGATACCAGGTCAATAATGTGGATATTTATGTTAGAGAATATGATGTTGGATAGACCTACCTTGAGATACTGCTGGAATTGTTATTTATGATGTGCCATCAGTTGTTATCTCAAATGGTGTACCTGCAGGATCCTTAGACATGAGATCTTCATTGGTTCCCAGAATGTGTAGTGGCATACTTTGAGGCTGCCAAACGCTATTCCATAACTGGATAGTCATAAAGGTAGTTTTCGAGTTTGTCATGAAACATGTCGTGGGGTATGAACGATCAAGATGGAATTTGCCTCTCCTTGATGATAGGAGAGATATCTCTGGGCCGCTCGAGATCGTTGGATTGAGAAAGTGCATGGCCATGACAATATGATTAAAGAGTTAATCATGATGAATTCACTACTTGATTGAGTGAATGGTTGAGCTATCACAAGGGTGGCATGTATCTCGCCTTGAGCTTGACTGGTATCGTGAAGTGAAGGGATCGGTGTATGTTTATATCAAGGTTCTGCCGATATGATCTTTATGTATACTCGGGAGTCAATATGTCCTGCTAGGGACCGCTATTGATTTCGGTTTAGAAAGGGTTTCTGATTCATAGCCATTTGCACATGAACCTAACGGGTCACACACTTAATGGGTTAGAACAAAACATGCAAATTGGATTCATATATAGATTTTGATTGGATTGTGATCCATGAGAAGTTAGAGTCCTAAAGGGCTTTCAACGTGGGAGCCTATTGGCGAGCTCTATATAAGGAGAGGCGTGGGTAGGGCGTGCTGAGGTTTTGAGCCACTCTAAAGCCCTAGCCGCAGCCTTCCACATGATCTCCCAAAACCCTAGCCGCGCGTGCGATGCCAGCACATCGGAGCTCGGCGTTTCTGCCCAGTACGTGTGAATACCATAGAGACATTGCTGCTATTGTGGCACCGATCTTCTCTTTGAGTTGAACGTAATGTGTTCGGGACTGGTCGACCACCTGCTCAGAGTTGGTCAATGAGCACGACCACCTACTCGGAGTTGGTCGAGGAGCACGACCATCTGATCGGAGTTGGTCGAGGAGCACGACCATCTGATCGGAGTTGGTCGAGGAGCACGACCATCTGCTCTGAGTTGGTCGAGGAGCATGACCACCTGTGTGGGGCTGGTCACAGACCTAATTGAGAAGCTGCTTGAGGAGTTTGACGCGCACGACGTTGGATTGGTCTACTCCAACTCTTCTTCCGTTGCACTGCGCGTCGAGTGGTAACGATCTAAGATCTCCTACTACCATAATTTTTTGGGTGAATGTGGTAGAATTTTTTTGTTTTAGGCTAAAGTAGCCTGTCCATTCCCAACAAGAAGCTCATCCAAGTGACCAAAAACTCAAGAAAGAGCAGAAAATATCACTTGGCCTCAAAACCCTAATAAAAGCACAATTGCTCCCCCTTGATGAATGCACGATTCTTCTCTTGATGAATGCATGATTCTTCTTTGTGGCTTAGTGCATATATTTCTCTGCTTTTGACAATGCAATCATCAAGGACAAAACACCATGCAATGCATGAATATTCAATCCTAAAGAGCTTTCACAAGTATACCACAATGCATTTGCAAGAGCTAGAAACTTCAAAGGGCTATGAAGAGTGGAATGAGGACCTCCCAATTGCACAAATGCTCGAAAAGATACAGTTACACAAAAACATGAAGCTACACAAGCTAAACTAAATAATTGTTGGCTCATTTAGGTTCAAATAGCCAAATCATGTTAAATGAGATCACCACGTAAGTATCCACTTGTGTCGAGGCAATACAAGCATCAAGAACTAGCCAACTTCAATCTCAAACTTGCCAAACAAGCATTCAGGACAGAAGGCTTTGCAAAGCTCACATATGAAACCAAGACTTAGTTAGATCAAGTGATTAAAATTGAGTTGGTCATTTTGGCATATTTTTCATTATTATTCTTTTTATCCTCAAAGTTGTCTCTTATCTAAGTAGGGTATTGCGCGACTAGGTACGACAAACACCTTGAGGGTTCAAGACAAACGTATTGGATCTCATTTGAGCACAAGAAACTTGATTACTTAAGATTATTCAAATTGCACAAAATATCAAGTTTTCACTTAGATCAAGTCAAGTAGTGTCTTTGTGATCTAAGGAACACATGTTCCTACAAGGTTCTATCATGAGCAATTTTTTTGACAAAGACAGAAAATATAGTGCAATATTTTCCAATCCATTATCTTGAACCAAGAAACCTTATAGGAAGGACGAGGTCTAGCGTGACCCTGCTCACCCTCCAACGTCATTAGGATCTTCTTCGACTACATCTTCCACAAGCTGGTTGCCGATGACCGTGGCCACTGCTGATGACCCCAACAATCATCCGGATGAGGACACTTTCCTCATCTCGACATCCTTTGACCTAGAGCAAGGGATCAAGGAGTGAGAGTGATGCGATTGTTCGCCTGATCTTCCGATAGGTAGCGATAAATCGGTAGGTGGAGAACTCGACGTTGATGATCTGAAGGCTTCAACCCGAACATATCGTCTCCCTTGCAATCACTACACCACAGCTCCGTTGGTTATCAATCGTGTCGCGCGGTTGACCTCGCCAAGAAGGCTCAATCCCTGCAAGCGTACCGAGAACACAAGCAAGAACGTAGAAGATGCAATCTGAAATATTGCAAATAGAATTCAAGCACTCGAAGTTGGGGTTCCACAAACACTTGCAGCGGCCTAGTCGGTCCGGAACAAGAGCAAAAATCTCACAATCTGTGTGTAGATCAATATCTAAGCAAAACCCCCCTAATTGGGGAGACATCAACTGTATATAAGAGACTAGGGTCGGCCAAGAATCCCTGGACGCGTCCCTAAGGGACTCCAATACGTTACACGGCCCAACGGGCCAAAAGATGGTGACGCAGCACCCTGACAGATTCTGGACATCCACTTGTTTTGATTATTACTGTTGACTCAGAAAGAATTTGGACATGGGACCAGTCCCGTTGGAAAGCCTATCTCCTTAGCTTTCCAACCATATGGAGAATGTTGAAAACGGAGTCCGTATGCGTCCTGGGCGACGATTTTAGTGCAGTCTGGTCCTGAACTCCGAAACGGACTCGAACTTGATTGGACCTCCACCTTGGCTTGGGCGCCCTTGCTGGTCTTCTCCCGTGTTCCTAAGTAACAATACATCAAAATTATTCAGTAGCATCCTATCCTTATCAAAATATAATGGAACACTAAGGAACGAGCTCACCTCATGATTTAGTTGACGTGCACGAGCTCGTGTCAATGGACCTATTGTTGGAGGAATACTCGGTGTGTGTGTATCCGAAAGAGTGATGTCCTCATCAGAGAGGGCACTGCTATTGTCTCCCGGGTGCTCAGTCTCCCACATCCCCAAGGTTTATGGCTAATCTTCACTCATCGTGCGCTGGGCAACCCAGCCACTTCCTTTCAGGTCTCTGAGGTCCCCCCTGAACAATGGCAATACAACTACAAGTACCAGGTGCTGGTCCACTTAGATCTCCTTGAGGACTACACTACTTCGCCTAACAAGCTAGGCCTAGGTGGCTCAGAGATTGTGCGCCAGCCACTAACCCTATAGTCGTTCAACTGGTTCCGCAGCATGAAAGATGGCAAACTGGGGCCAAACGTGTCCTTGAAGCACCCTGCTTCACCACGTGGCCACCATGCTGACCGCAATGAGCGCGGTGATCGTGGCTAGGAGCGTGACGCACGCTATGACCACGCCAAGAGCAGTGACTGCAAACAGGGGCACCACGCGCGGGAACATGGAGACCATGGCCATACCGGTGGTAGTGGGCATGTTTGACGTGACTATGAGGATGACCACCCAACATACAAGGCACTGCGGCATGGGCGCAAGGATCCCGAGGATGAAGACGGTGTAGGCAGTTATCATGGCTTTGGTGGCGGCTGCTCTGGCCATCAAGACGGTCGTGGCAGGGACGCAAATTGCAGCACCATTCACAAGGAGTGCACACGCTCCCTGTTGCACTAGGTACATGCCGACAGCAGATGGCGATGCCAGCAAGAACCTACAAGCATGATGTTGTAGCCAGCGGACTTTAACCTTAGGCTCCTCTTGTAGGAGGAGCTTAGAGCAAAACAAGCTACTGAGCTACAGCGGCTCTTCTCAACCCAAGCGGCCGCACTGTGCTCTGACCTTCAACACCTCCTTGCAGAGCAGGTCCACTCCTCCGTTCGTGATTCCTTAGCTCCAATCCACTCTCGGCTTTGTGGCATGTAGGATGTGTAGCAACATTTGATGAAAGAGGCCGATGAGTACATCTTAAAAGGCTTGCCAGCTTGCAGACAAGCTCAACATGTGGGCAGCCACCTGCCGGCCAGCTGCAATGAAGCCTGGTCCATCACAGGGGGCAAGTCGCTAGGGAGGGCATCACTACATGCACGTGCTGGGAGGGGTACACCTGGGGGAACTACCCCCTTCCGCTGTGTTTAGCATCCCCCACTGATAGCATGCCAACAGACCTGGTGCAGCCATCTCAAGTCTCTATGCAACAGGTGGAGGATGCTCTGCGCCTTCTAGAGCTCACAGCAGCCACTGACGTGCATGTGCAGACGGATCAACCCCTACCACCAATGGTGGGCCCTATGATGACTGGGCTTGCCACCGACGTGGCTAACTCGACACTGGTAATGCCCGAAGTGGTCAGTAGTTCCCTAGCAGCCTCGGTGCCGCTCGACCAAGATGTTGTGGCCAGGGCGGAGGATCCACTGGAGGCTCCAGCCAGCCCTGAGGCTGCCTCTGATGCAATAGCTTAGGGGGGTGTGCAGCCAGCGACAACGCCATTGGTGGTGGAGCTCTTCTCCACCCCGCTGCACCCAGTGCTGGACAATCCACCACTGGTGCATGTGCAATAGTCATCGCCTACCCCTGCAACAAGGCGCCAGCGTAGGCATCACGTCCATGACTAGACCTCGATACATCGTAGCGCACACCTAGCCAATTAGCCCCCGATGGCACTGATGCATAGAGCTAACCACAACTTATGCCGCAAGCTTGGCCTTCTCCAGGATGACCAAGCCCCCATTGATGTTGCACTATAGGAGTATGTGGCCAAGTTCAATGGCCCCTTGCCACCGGAGGTGATTGCGAGTGATTGCGACACTGATGGTAATTTTCCAGGTAGACGATGAAGTTGTTGCTACCATGGACAACACTATACCAGAATTGGTAGGAGAAGGCGACATTGAGCTGGCACAGGAGATCGCAGTAGTGGCATAACAGCTGCAAGTTTTAGGACCAATGCAAGCTGTCGGAGTGCTCCCTGTTACCATGGTTTATTTCAAATTTCAGAACTTCATCTTCGTTTTGGTTGTACTATGTAAAGCCAACAATGGCTGCTACCAGAACTTGCATGTATGCTACAACACTCCCAAAACATGGAGGTGTGCCAATTATCACTCTGTGCATGCCAACCCAGTGATGTCCAAGTGGTGGTGAAAGGCACGGCTCACATCGCCACAATGGCGCTAGCATCAGCCACGCCATGCTTCCTGCGCTCTCACCAGTTCTCCATGATAGGCCCGAACCTAGACATTGCTTGCTCGAATGTACGCGGACTAAATGAAATGGCACGTCACGATACAGTATATGAGACCCTCACCACTACAACGTGCCACATAGCATGTCTCTAGGAAACAAAATTACAAGATGTTGATGCTACCACTGCATTCTATCTGGGGGATACCGCCTCAACAAGTTTGCCCAAAAGTTGTCCATCAGCACACGTGGAGGCATCTTGATGCTATGGGATGACAACCATGTTGATGTTCAAAACATTTCCACTGGGGAGTTCCATATTTCGGCGAGTGTCATGATACGAGAATGCTCCACGAGCTTCCTTCTTACTACGGTATATGGACCAGCGAGGGACATTATCAAACTAGCTTTCTTGTAAGAGCTCAGATCCATCAGGCCAGCAGCTGGGCAGAGTTGGCTCATAATGGGGGACTTCAATCTCATCTATAGCGCCAATGACAAAAACAACATGAACCTTAACCATAGCCTAATGGGACATTTCCGCGTGGCTCTGAATGACTACGACTTGTGCGAGGTTCATCTACAAAATTGCAAATTTACCTGGAGCAACGAGCGCAGTGACCCTACCCTTGTCAAGCTAGACAGAGCCTTATGTAATGTGGAATGAGATTCCACCTTTGATAATCTCATCCTCCATGCCCTCTCCACTTCGTTATCCGACCATTGTCCACTCCTGCTATCCAATCAAAGTGGTCCACGGTGCCCAAAATCATTCAAGTTCGAAAACTTATGGGTCAAAATTCTGGGTTTTATGGATATAGTCATGGCCACATGGAACAAAAATGTGGAGCACCATGAACCTTTCTACATTTTGTACCAAAAATTCCATCGCAAGGCCCAAGAGCTAAGAGCATGGAGCAAAACCATCATTTTAGACACAAAACTACAACTTCATATTGCTCTCGACGTCATTTTAAGGCTTGACACAGCACAAGAATATAGGCCACTCACTACGGTAGAAAATTACCTACGTGTCCAGCTCAAACGAAGAATTATGGGCCTTTCAGTGATAGAAAGAGCGCGTAAACGGCAAGATTCAAGAATCACAAATCTAAAAGAGGGGGACGCTAACACAAAGTTTTTTCACCTCAAGGTAAATGCAAGGAGAAGGAAACCCCACATCCAAATATTGCAGAAAGGACAGGGGTGGGTAGTCACCCGCAAAGACAAAGCAGCGGTGGCCCAAGAGCATTTTTCGCGACTAATGAGCCATCCTACGACACACATAACTGACTTGAACTGGGAGGCCCTCAACTTACCCGCTGCCAACCTACAGTCCTTAGATGCTCCCTTTACAGAGGAAGAGATACAACATGTTATCAGTCAAATGCCTTCCGAGAAGGCCCCTGGTACGGATGGCTTCACTGGGGTCTTCTTCAAGACATGTTGGACTGTCATCAAGCACGATGTGGTACAAACAGTTAACGCCTTCTGGAACCTGCGCTGCCCAAACATGCAACTACTAAACTCTGCAACTATTGTGCTATTGCCAAAAAAGGAGGGAGAGGATAAAATCACTGACTTCAGGCCCATAAGTTCAATCCACTTCATTGCAAAAATAATTGCCAAGCTCCTTGCACTAAGACTAGCCCCACACATGAACTCCCTCATCTCCTCATGTCAAAGCACCTTCATCAAGCAAAGAAGCATACATGATAACTATATGTTGGTAAGGAACACGGCACAACATTTTCACCGCAACAAAACCCCAATGCTCCTTCTTAAACTAGACATCTCCAAAGCTTTTGACTCTATCCGATGGGAGTACCTTCTCACTCTCATGCACCGGCTGGGCTTCCCTCCGAAATGGAGAGACTGGATCTCCTTGCTCTTATCAACATCCTGCTCGCACATACTCCTAAACAGAGTTCCAAATGAGCCCATCGTGCACGGCCATGGGCTTCGCCAGGGCAACCTGCTATCCCTGCTCCTCTTCGTATTGGCCATCAATCTGCTACAACGCATTCTTGATTTGGCAACGAAGATGGGACTCCTAAGCCCTCTACAAGGCCGAGCAGCCAGTATGAGAACATCGATGTATGTTGATGATGCAGCATTGTTTATTGCTCCTAAAAAAATCTGCCCTGGTAGACATTCTGAACCACTTTGGGACGCCATGGGGTTAAAGACAAATTTCTAGAAATTGTTGGTGGTGCCAATCAGGTGCGACTTGATAGACCTCGACTACATCCTAGATGGTTTGCCAGCAACCAGGTCATGCTTCCCCATCAAATATCTAGGCCTACCACTCAACACCACACTGTTGAAGCCTATCGATTTCCAACCCCTAGTGGACAAAGCGACCATCAGCTTTGCAGGGTGGGAAGGGTGTCTACTCAACCCCTCAGGTTGTCTAGCCTTGGTTAAGTCGGTTCTCACATCACAGCCAATATATTTCCTCATGGCCCTACAGCTCCAAAGCAAGTGCTCAAAGCAATTGACAGCAAGCGAAAACAACTTTCATGGTCGGGTATGAGGCGCTCACTAGCGGCAAGTGCAAAGTTAACTAGAGGCGGGTTTGCCGCCCGAGCAACAAGGGTGGGCTAGGCAGTCTTCACCTGGGGAGTTTCGCAAGAGCCTTGCGACTACATGGCTGTGACAAGAATGGAAAATGGACCAAACATTGGGTAGGCACTGAGACGCCTCTTCACAGCCTTCACCATTCTATCGATCAGAAGTGGCGATAGGGCGTCCTTTTGGCACTCAGCATGGTTGCAGGGGCAAACACCCAAGGACGTGGCACCCCTGGTTTTTTATTTATCCAAGACAAAAAGCAGAACAATCAAGATGGCCCTGCATAACAACGCTTGGATCTCCGACCTCAATTTCCAAGCGAATCTAACGGGCCGGCATATTGTGGAGCTGGTAAAGCTATGGACGACTGTGCAGCAAATTCAACTCCAACCAGACACCCCGGACAATATTACATGGAAATTCTCGGAACATGGCGAGTATACGGCAAGCTTGGCTTACAAGGCCTAACTCTTTGGAGCCATGGACACAAACTACGATCTCTTGATTTGGAAGACATGGGCACCGCCGCGATGCAAATTTTTTACCTGGCTGGCAGTTCAAAACCGGTTGTGGACATCACATAGGCTTGTGGCGAGAGGAAGGACCAACAATACTCACTGCTCGCTTTGCAGATGCTCGTCGGAAACGTTACATCACCTCCTTGTAGAGTGTAGATACACCAAGAGAATTTGGGAACTCATAGCAGCCTGGATCTCGCAACTGTCAGTTAAACCACAAGAGTGGGAGCCCAGTGAAACCTCTCATCAGTGGTGGACCGCCAGAGCTCAAGCAACGGGCATGCCCAAGCGCGGCCTGTGAAGCCCCATTATTCTTGTGTGCTGGGAGGTATGGAAGGAGAGAAATGTGCGCATTTTTTAACACAGAGGGTTGTCGGTGCACATTCTTGTACAGAAAATTAAGGAAGAGGGGAGAGCGTGGATTTTAGCTGGAGCACGGCGCGCACGCTTAGGGCGTCTTATTAGGGAGAGTAACCATGCGTTTTGGCCACGGCCTCCTTTTTTACCTTGCCATTCTAGGCTTTCACCTCTCTTTTTAATACAATAGACAATTCTCCTATCCGTTCGTTTAAAAAAAGATAATTCACACAAATAAGAACTGTCAACTTCTTGAGACGAACAGCGCGTGGGTAGGACGTCTAGTGTACACTGTTCTAGCTAGCATTGCTTGCTTTTGAACCTCCATTGCCGTCGTCGGCCTTGTACGTAGTTATTGTAGTCTTCGACGATGAAATAATCACCGACGTTGCCGTAGCCTTCGTTGAAGTAGTGGTTGATGTCCTCGTTCAAGTAGTTGCTGTCGTCGACGTAGTAGCCGTCCTCCTCGGCGTTGAGCAATTCCGTGTAGTAGCTGGCCCATCTCTCTCGTGTGACACCGCCGCTATTATCGCATTGGTGGGCAAGTCGGCCTGCGCGCCTGCTTGATCCCTCGCCATCGCTCGCCACGATGACATGACCGTTGACGAGGTAGTTGCTCGGGCCCGGCTGTTGTGGGTCCTGGACAACCTGCTGGCCGGCGGCGGCCATCTGCTGCTGCTGCTTTCGGAGCTCCTTCTTGGCCCTGACGCGCGAGAGCACAGCGCCGGGGAGCGGCAGAGGCAGCGGCTTGGTGATCTGGTACTCGTGCATGACCCACCCGGTGGTCTTCTCGTCATCGTCGCGGTAGTACGTCAGGTTGTACTTGAGCTCGATCTCGGCGCCGCCGCGCACGAGGACGAGTTTCTCCTCTTGGCGAGATGCTGGGAATGTGATATCTCGTATTTCCTTCGAATGGGAATAATTGGTGTCATGTGGTTCTTCTTACACTTCTAAGGTGTGACGAAGTTAGAGACCCAGCCTTGGCTTTGGTGGTCAGAGGAGATAGTTGTGCTCTCATATCTAGATTAAATTCCAGAATTGCTCCTTACGTGTCTCCTTAAGATGAAATCTTCTTTTAGTGTAGGCAATGTGCCCGTTGACAGCGAGTTATTTGTAGTAATTTTGTATCTTCGATTTTCAATAGGTGTTGCTTGAATGCGTACGTATAGTGTTATGATGGTGTGCATGCGTCTATGTATTAATCTGGAGTTTCTCAACAAAAAAAGTGTGATGGAATTTTGAAGAAAGAACTACGGACTAAGTTCTCCTAAGATCGATCAAACCTGAAACACCCAAATGTTCACATGGTTTGGTGGTTGGCTAAGGATTGCAGGTGTTATTAGAAGGGCAGTGCCCTTTTTTGATGATCCAGTCCTTTGGTGATTGCAGGGTGTTTCTCTTTGTTTTAGACCGTTGCATGATTCACGGCAATTGCGACACCGGCCAGTGGATGGCTCCAGCAATGTATCACTTCTGCTTTGCTCTTGCCTCCAGCTGGTTGGTGGCATAGCGCCATGGCATCGATGCTCTGCAACCTTGTAGGGGACATGGAGCTGATGCATCCACTCAGCTCGGCTGGTGCTGCCCTAGCACAACACATCGACAATTACACAGGTATCTGCTGTTAGGTATGATCTTGGCTAACCGCCACCAAAAATAGAGCCACATTTGACTGAGAGGCTGTGATCGATCAGGCACGATCCTAACTCGTTGGCTTGGTTCCAGTCCACCCCGAACTATAAGAAGGGGCTACCTCATCCTCACGATAGAGTAAGAAAAACACAATTAAGAAGAATTAGCCTCAAAACCTACAGATCAAGATTGGCTCGGGCAGTGGCTTGAAGGCCAATGCCAACCGCCGGTCATCTGTGCTGGCGATCACCCTGACAATGCCGAGTCACTGAACATCTACATCAACATTGACATGCACGACTGCATCAAGCAGGCGAAGGTCTTAAGGGCATCTACAACCGGGTATGTCACCTAATTATGCATTGATCTTTAGGTATTCATGTCTAAGGCTAGCTATCGTGTTGTACTAAGGATCGATTAAGTCTAACATTTGGTATTAAAGCCAATCTAACCTAATCATGAACCTTAAGCTCCGGTTAATGGTGATCATGCGTCTGTTCATCCCTAATTGTTATGTTTTATGTTTCGGATTAATATTTTTAGCCCAATTAGCCTCGGCTCAATGACCTATATGATCAAGTCTAGGTTCAATTAATGTGAGTTGGGCTCAATTAGTTCATGATTATGCACGTGTATTCATGTTTATGTGTGATGTTGTGCTTTTGGGTTCGGGTTTTGGGTAATTAAGCTCGGATTAGAGCTCATATGTTTCGGTCCATGTAACTTTTGAACTCGATTTGATGTTTTTGAGGCTTAGATAGCATAAAGAAGGAGGGGACTTGGGGAAAATCAAGAAATCCTAACGAAAGCCCTAAGAAATTCCCCAATCTTCCCCAAAATCCAACCCCAAAATTTTCTCAAATCAAGAATCCTGACCACCAAAAGCATAATCAAGCGCTAGATTTATGAAGAGAGGAGCGGCTACTTACGTGTTCGTGTTCATATTGTTGTTCTCGTCGTCGTTGGAGCAGTCGCGGAGCATCTCACGCCTTTGGTCATGTGCGGATGCCTAGGTCACGGCTTATGTGTCCTCCTTTTTTATTGCCGCACACACCTCCATCCTCTCGGATGCCACCGCGGAAGGGCTCGATGGAGCCGCGTGCGTGCCCCAGTGAGCAGATCCACGAAAGTGCCGTTTCACTACTTTGGCATTGCCGCTCTCTCTCCCGCTCATGGATGCTTCACTCATCTCGCTCTCTCACTCTTTCGCCGATGGGGAAGCCTCGCCGGAGCACTCGCATGCGCGGCTAACAGTCCTTAGCTCTCGGCCGCCATGATTTCTCTCAGAGGAGTCAAAGGAAAATGAGTTAGGGTTAGGACTGAAGCCGTCGGCCGTGAGTTTTGATCTGGCGAGAAGAGCGACGCGCTGTTGGATCGGATCGGACAGACGAGATCTGGCGCACGCGTGGAGGCCGGCTGGGCCGTTTCCGGTGTTCTTTTGGGCCACCGCTGGCGTTTTCGGGCCGCGCTAATGCATGCGAATTATGTTGGGTCAGCTGCGCACATGTTTGGGGCCGAAAAGGCCTTCAGCAGCCTGGGCCGTTTTCAGGTTTATGCTTTTTTATTTAAATGATTTGTCTAGTGAATTATTAATGCTTTGCTCTTTTATGCACTGGAATTCCTAATGTGTATATTACCCACTAATGAAATGTTTATATCCCTGTGCACTGCACAATTAATGGGCTCATTTTTGGGCTTAAGATTTAGGTGGCCTTTGAGATATTTCTCAACTAGGCAATAAAATAATGTTAAGTGCATTCCGAAGATAAGTTAAGATGAGATCAATTATTATGTTTCCCTTGAGATATTCAATTAACTCATTTTATGGTATCAAGAATTTTCTTATGCTTTAATTTTATCCTAAATTATGAGATTAAGTTTTTCCCATGTTTCCAATTTAGTATGATATTTTGATTAAGCTTTATGCTTCCGCAATTAAGTAATGTTCAATGCTCATTAATTTTGATCGGATGAATAAGTTGGCATCTAATTTATATATTTTTCTTTAAGACTTAATGTGTTTTATGATTATGATTAAATTTATGGCTTGCGGCTGTATATTGACCAACGTTGTTTATGGTCACGTGCCATTTAATTAATTCTTAGATTAATTAAGTTACAGATTTATTTTGTCTTAAGTATTTATGATCACGATTATATAATAATTAAGTCACTCTAATAAGTTATTGATTATGTAATGTTGTTCTTGGGATTACTTCATGGCACATGTTATTATCCGACAAATGTCGATGCTAGTTATGTATTTTCTAAAGAATTAAGTTGTCTATAATTAAGAAGTCTTAATTAGAGATTTGATGATATTTGGGGTTATGTCATGATACACAATTACATTCTGACCAATGTTGATTGTAGTCATGTGTCATTCTCATAGTTTCTCTGATCAAAATAGAATTAACGAGAAGTTTTTGTTAGAGATTTCATGTTGATTAAGGCTCATTGTTACATACTGACCAACGTTGTTTGTGATCATTTATCATTTTCATTAGTGAATCCAATTATTTTTCGTTTTCTGCCAAAAGGTAATACGAAGTTAGACTGTTGATTCTTTCCTCAAGTTTCTTCTTTGTTTCTGCCCAACGGTGGAGCGAATTAGAATTATTAAAGTTTATCATCAGCATGTTATTAATCTGACCAGCGCATGGTTAATTTCATGACAGACAATTATTTATAGCTTTTGTGGATATTAAAATAATGATCAGTGATATGTCCCTATTATCAATTCTACTATAAGTTCTTTCACTGTTTCAAGTACTCTAATAAGGAATTGAGTAATTTATTACTATATTATTCTTGAGGTTATGTATATTGATTATGCACACAAACATAATGATAATGATTAGCTCCCATTAGAGAAGCCATTAACGATTAAGGCATTTATGTAAATTAAATAAATTTGTAGTTTGCTAAAGACTAGTGGGAGCAAGTCAAGCAAATGTCCCTTATGATCATAAAATTTAGGATCTGGGGGAGCAATCCTCTGTTTAAATTATGATTATCTGGTAATAAGGAAAAGTATTATAAAGTTTGTCAAAAGTTCTTACCAGTACACTGATTATAAGAGTGCTCAAAATATAATGAGCTCAGACATAAAGAATTATTGGAGTCTTTCTAATCCACTTCATTACGTCATTCTTTTCTACGATGACAACGAAGAATGAGAAGTGAAATATGACTGTGTCCTAAATTAGTGCATTCATAAGAAAAATTGGCGATATACTAAGATAAAAAGACTATATTAACGCTGCCAACATTACCTTAGGAATACAAAATATTTTAAGGCGAAGCCTTAGAGAAGGGATAGGAGGCTAATGTTTGAAGCTGTTGGAAGTTTTCCATTAGTATTAAATTATGTTTTAATCTTCTATCCTAATAATGAAGTTTATGTCCTCATTATAAGAAGTAATTTTCTTATGTTACAAACATGTTGCCAACTCTATTGACTTCACTTAGAGTTCATCGAAATTGTGGCATTGATTCTTATACCATATTTCGAGAGGGAGAATGGAACATCTTATTAAGAAAGGAAATACTTCATTATGTGAGATATAAACCCCATGAATATTTTTCTTACTCCATTATGTATATAGAAGGATTAAAGATAATCATACATATATTTAGTTGGTATCCCAGAGATAAGTTGCACTAGTGGAATTGTCAAACTTCCTATCATTATTTTTCCTAAGTCATACCACTGGTTTGTAGAGTTATCGATTCTGGTAGGAGCTCTGAGGCAGGGTAAACTATACTTGAGGACAATCAGGTTATATTCCAGTACCGAAAGTCTGAAAGACCTTAAACCCTTCATCTCTAAAAGTTTTTCCTCCAGTTGATTATGGAGTTTTTGAATAATGTAAGAATTATGTATAGATACCTAAAGTTTTAACCTTAAGACTACATTAAGTTCAGTGGAAATAAGTTTAACCTCTTAGATATTTATATAGATGATGTCTTATTGACTATCAACAATAGGGACATTAATGTTTAAGACCCGAAGATTCCTTTTCTTCTGGATATTAAGATTGTCTTGGTGAGGCCTCTCATATTTTGACTATTAAAATTCACCAAGATAGGTCCAATATTAAAGGAGTTTACTCTGATTATTGAGGGTAATAAAAGTTTTTCTTACGATATCGCTATCATGAATATTATGTATACTTTAGATTCATATGTGCCCTCATTAATTGATGTAACTGGAAAACTTAGCAGATATTCATCAAGGACTGGACCACTAAAAAACTACTATAAATACAGCTTGACGCTAATGATCATATGCTCACATATAAGAAGTCTGATAACCATAAAGTTATGGATTATTCAGGCACTAATTATGCAAGGTGTGTTGATATTAAGAAATCCACCTTAAATCAAATATTTACCCTTGCGGAGGGAGCCAAATTGTGGAATGGCTCTAATCAATATCTTATGGCATCATTAATGATGCAAGCTGACTTTGTGGCATGTTATAAGACTATTAGATATAATAATAAAAATATCCACAATAGTCTGTTGTGGTTTAAGAATAAGAAAATTTTCTTTTGGCTTAAAATTCTATCCCGGAATTTATTATGCAAGAGTGCAATTTTATTTCGAGTAGAAACTTGTCAAGTAGTGTTGTCAAAAACATGACGATGTGAAAGATATAATCCAGAATCAAAATTACTATTGTTCGACCTATAAGAATTAAGTATTATGTTCAGCATAGAAGTGTTATGCATCATGTTTAGCTTAATAATTCCCTACTAAAGGCTTGTCTCAAAATTAGTGCCGGTATAAGACTTATTGTCATCCTATACTTCTGAGACAAATTGAGATCTCAAACTTTGATTCTAAAAACTACAAAGTTTGATTTCACATTTTCAAAGTGCACATGATGATAAATGAAAACAAACTGCAAAATTGCACAAAATGACCATAAGTGTTTAAGCCATCCCCCAAATGAATATAAGTGTATATCCTATCGAGATAGAGTACTACACTATAGATGTTACGGTTCAGTGGTGCTATTATCAACTGTTGTAACATTGTATCTTAGTGTGCTGTTCTATTGAGTATGGAGCTTATGATGTTAGTCTTTTGATCAAGTAGGAGAATGTTAGGTTTGATCTCGGCTAACCGCCATCCCAAAAATAGGACCATAGTTGACCGAGAGGCTGTGATCGGTCAGCCACGATCCTGACTCGTTGGCTTGGTTCTAGGTCACCCCGAGCTATAAGAAGGGGCTACCTCGTCCTCCCGATAGAGTAAGAAAAACGCAATTAAGAAGAATTAGCCCCAAAACCTACAGATCAAGGTTAGCTCGTGCAGTGGCTTCAAGGCCAATGCCGACCGCCGGTCATCTGTGCCGGAGATCACCCCGACAACGCCGAGTCACTGAACATCTACATCAACATCGACATGCACGCCTACATTAAGCAGACGAAGGTCTTTCTGGCATAAAAGAGCATCTATAACTCGGTATATCACCTAATTATGCATTGATCTTTAGGTGTTCATATCTGAGGCTAGCTATCGTGTTGTACTAAGGATCAATGAAGTCTAACATCTGCTGATCAGCTTTCTATAGCCTAGCTTGGTCTACGAACCGAAAGATCCTGTAACAATTGGGTGAACCACCATGATCTTTAGAATAGGTTTAGCAAGGGGGAAAAATCACATGAATGCTTTCCTATGCCTCAATTCCATAGTAAATTAGACATCAGATAAGACCTCTTGGAAACAACACCATGTAAAATCTTGTTTGTTTTTACTGTCACTGATATGTATGACCATAGAAACTACACTGAATTTTATATTCACGGGGTGGCTAAAAAATTCACAAAAGAGGCGACAGTGTATGGTGGTCTAGCCAGCTTGCATTCCATAGTAAAATAGACATCAGGTAAGACCTCTTGGAAACAACACCATGTAAAATCTTGTTTGTTTTTACTGTCACTGACACGTATGACCCTAAAAACTACACTGAATTTTATATTCGCGGGGTGGCTAAAAAGTCGGAAAAGAGGCGACAGTGTATGGTGGTCTCGCCAGCTTGCATTGTGCCTCCTGCTGGCGTGGCATCGATGCCTTGCAGGAGACATGGAGATCCCTTCAGCTCAGCGGGTTGCTGTGCGTAGAAGCCAAGCACACGATCCGCTAGGAGCCGATTCAACATTGGACGTGTAGCCTATCTTATCTAGGAACCGAAAGATCCTCTAAACTGGCTGAACCACCGTGGTCGCTCAGTGACTTAATTTGTGTACATTCCATTCCATGGAAAATTTTAATCCTTCGATCGATCTTTTGAGAGCGAGTACGTGCAAGGGTAGCGACTAATCACAATCGTCCGCTAGAATTTTAACCAGAGGATAATCCGACATCGCATAGTACTACCTATTACCTCAACACTCATGCATAATTTTTTTGCCGAATCAAATACTCTAAATCCGAGTCGATTCCGATACGCATGTCAGATTTCAAGTTATATTTTGTGATCAATTTTTTTACCAAATCAAATATCTAAATTCAAATCAAATTCTAACATCCATATCTATATTCAGGTAACACTGCCCTCTGATCATAAAAAAATTATGTATGCTCAGGTGGTGAACATGCCACAAGTGCCTTCCCCCCTTCTTTGCTCTCCACTGACAAGAGCACTACCGAGTACCCCGGTTAAAAAAAGGACAAGGGCACTGAGCATCCACTCAAGTCACAATCTTTCCTCTGACACCACAAGCGATTCACATTCGCCATTGCGATCTGCTCCTCTGCATTTTGCTCCCCAGGTTCCTTTCACGATCGGCCAAGCAAAGCATTGCGGCCCTGCCACTTGTCACTTTGGAGAGACCCAATCGCCACCTTACACGTGTCGCCAATTTTTTAAAACGCCTGGAACACTCCATCCCGCTATAAATAGCTCATGAGCCTGGAAGTGACTAGCACATTCTAGTACGAAGTCTCACTCGCACACTACGACACCTCACAGCTCAAATATGGGCAAGGGAGTGTTGCTTCTGCTCTTCCTTGTGCTGGTTGTGGCCGAGGCCCAGCTACGACATGGACCCACGGCTAGCCGGCTCACCGAGGCCACCCCGACGCACCTCCACTTCTACTTCCACGACACGGTGAGCGGCAAGTCGCCGACGGCGGTGCGGGTGGTGGGCCCGCCGGACGCGTCGTCGCAGTCCATGTTCGGGATGGTGAACGTCATGGACGATCTCCTGACCGAGGGGCCCGACGCCGGGTCCCCGCCGGTGGGCCGCGCCCAGGGCCTGTACATGGGGTCCGACCAGGCCAAGATCGGCTTCCTGCAGGCCATGAACCTCGTGTTCACGGCGGGCGCCTACAACGGCAGCACGCTCGCGTTGCTCGGCAAGAACTGCCCGCTCGACGCCGTCCGCGAGCTGCCCGTCGTCGGCGGCACCGGCGCCTTCCGCTTCGCCCGCGGCTACGCGCTGCTGCGCACCCACTGGTTCGACTTCCGCACCGGCGACGCCACGGTCGAGTACGATGTCTACGTTATGCACTAGCAATGGAAATGCTTGCATGCGCGGCTGTGGCCTGTGGCCATAGGCAGAAGCAGCGATAAGCTTTAGAAAAATAAAAGAGTCTAGAAGTGCTTTAAGCACGATTGTTCTTCACAGAGTGTTTGCTTTTTCTTTTCGTCAACCTTTTCTTTTCAGCTTGATGCGCGAGCTATGCAGTATGATGGAAAATGTACTTCTTTAATATATGAAATTTGATTTTTGTTCTTGTATTCTAGAATTTCGTATATCTTAGCTCCTGCTAGTTCAGGTTTGAAAGTTACGAGCATACCCTGATTATGCAAAGAGTGGTGAGCTCTGAAACACCGATACTTCTCAATGTCCACGTATCCGTATCAGATATCGTATTTGATACCGATATGCACCGGATACTCGATAGATACATATCCACCGAGTATCTGAATAAAAATAAATATTGAAAATTCATATACTCCTTGGATACAATACATTTAGGATACGACCTAGTCTAGTCTGGCCCTGTCATATCTCCTAGGTGCATAACTTAATGATATTGCATCTCCTAGTCGCATCTCCCACTCCCAACCGCATCTCCCATACCTCCATCTCGCCTGTCGCAACACGTGCCGTAGCGCCGGCGGTGAGTTCCTCTCCTCTCTGACTCCCCCTTTTCCTCCCTCTTTCTTCCCATCCCCATTCTTTTGATTTTTTACCGTCGATGACTGAGTGACCATGTGCGGATAGCGGCAGACAGGTAGCACTGTGGGGGCGGTGGATGTGAGATGGTGTTTGGGGTTGTGCATATCGTCGAAGCAACCTCCCACACCGGCTTGCCCAACCCCAATGACATAAGGATGATAGTGAAGCCCAGGCCACCACCGCGAGCCAGTCTATTAGGTATTAGCTAGTGGTCAGGTCTAGCTAGATACAAGTTGGAGCCTTGGAGTTGGAGGCTTGGAGTAGAATATAGGAATAACTTATTATTGTTTTTTTAAAATAGTAAAATGTATTCGTATATTGGGTTTCCTTTAAAAAAATAGTGTATCCCTATATCCGTATCGGTCCGATACCGATACACATATCCATATCAGTACTGCCTAGGTGGTGAGTGTTAAACATTATTCTTTGAAGAACCGTACATATGTGGAAGTAATTGTAAGAAGTGTGCACGACCTACATCCACGAAAGGGTTCAGAACTCTTCTTTTCAGGAAAGAAGGTTCACAAAATCTGATCAACATTATGTTGAATTGTTGATAATTTAAAAAATGACGCACTAGCTTCTACTTTTATCCATGAGTGTGCTTCTGCCAGCCCACTATGTTGTGATCAGATGAAGTGGTACAAAATGATACTGCCTGCTCCAGCATGGCATTGACATGCTACTTCTTCATAGAGGTCTAGGGGATGCTTCCAATATGGGGGCAAACGTGTTCAGCCAATTTTCATGTTTTAGTTCCAACCATATACAAAAATGTAATATTGAGTTGCTAAACACAAATAAATAAACTCATGTCTTAACCAACATTATTCCGAGAAAGTCTAATCTTGCATCTTTTTATATTATTTGGGAATTGCCTGATAAACTATAAGCTCAAGTTGCTGCTACTGAAAGTCTGAAACTAAAGAAGGTATTTCGGAATTTTAGCTATCTCTTGGTCCTCAGCTAAACCCTGACCATTCGTCCCCCTGCATAAGAATTGCAGGGACACTAATCCAATACTGATCCTTCATTGTGATCAAGTGGACGATTCACCATTGGTATCACAAACCGGAATCGGTCACTTCCTGCTTGGTCTATCTTGTGCAATATGATAGATCAAACCGATCTTATCTGGAAATTTATGTTTGCGCGCCCAAGTCACAACAGAATGGGCCAATATCAAATCTTTCCTGGACAGTCGACTTCATGTCAGAGGGCGATGCCACAGTCGATAATTGATATCCCAACATCCTAACATCATCTAAATTCTAATTCAGGGAGAAAAAAATTGTACAAGTGAATCTTGATGCGACCCAGTCGTTCACAAATCACAAAAAGGTTGCACATATGAATCGAAACGCCAACCTTCAGATCAGACAATGTTAGAAAAGGCTTCCTGCTGAAATATGCATATCGGTCTTTTTTTTTTTTAACCAGGCCCCTTCCCAGAGCCTTTACGGAGGCTATTTGATGAGGAATATACGACGTCTAGGGTTCGAGTCCCGACGGGCTTAGCACCACTGAGCGATCTTGCCAAGACTCTATATCCGTCCGCTTGCATTTCAGTCTTCATGCTGTACATGAATGCTTTTACCTAAGCTTAAGTAATAGAGCAATTAAAGAGGCATCAGACCATCAGATATGTCAACACAATACACAAGACTGGCATTACTTGTCCCTGCAGGCAAGTATAAGTTTGTAACGAAATCTTGAGATGCGTCAGACAATGCTGTACAAGTTTGTAACGAAGATACCATCAGATACGTCAGGACAACAGCATAAATTAAAGTAAGATATGTAAGATTTTGAGATTAATGATGCAGCCAAGGATAAGTCTCACTACGTGAAAAACAGACAAAAAAGATATAAAATTAATGACGGATCATAATATGATCCTCCCTTATGTCAGATCACAACTTATGAGTGATGCAATGTGACTTGTTACTTATGACAAGTAATAAGTAACGGGTCACAATTTGACCCGTCACTTATGACAAGTAATAAGTGACGGATCACCTTGTTACTTATTAGTGACGGATTAAGTTGTGACCCATCACTTATGACCTGACATCAGTGACAGGTCATGTTGTGACCCGTCACTAATGATTATAGTCATAGATACTTAGTTCACTAATATTTTTTATTTTCTTTATTTTTTCTTATTTTTTATCACCTAAGCAACATTAGAATAGGAAATATATATAATTTATGCTCAAGTTTGATGTAAGGGGAGGCGGCTATGGACACAAACGCGCATTGCGAAAATGGTACAAAAACTTCAAGGGATGAGAACTCAATCTTTCAAGCCATCTTTGGCCTCAAAAAATCACTGAACCTGACAAAGTCAGAGAGAAACGAATGTAACTTTTTCTGTAGATGTCCGTAGAGTCAAAAAATTCGAAATCCGAGTTTGTATGCAAAAGTTATGCCCGTTTACCGGATGCACTCTGGAGCACCTATCAAATTGCGATCGTTTGTATGAGATATTCAGAAATTTATAAAATATTAATACAATTTTATAGGTAAATTATAACCAGTCACCTATCGAATTTTATATGTAAATATTAATACATATTTTATATGTAAATATTAATACAAATTTTATATGTAAAATAAAAAAATCAGTCATTAGTGATGGCTCAAGATTACGACCCGTCACCTATAATCAACTGTGACCCATCACTTATGACCTTCAGCAAAGAAGATAAAAGGATAAATATCCGATGTTTATCACAAACACACGATAGCTGAGGTGGTAACATGCACGCACGAGGGGAAGTGGTGGGTTCGATTCCCGCTTACCGCAAAGACAGAAAATAGTGCTGAAAAAATAGAAGTGACCCGTGGCCAGTGGTGATAGGCATGTGTTGGGATGGCTCAGGTGAAATAATATTTTTTTTGACTTTATTCTGTCAAAAAAATGTGAAAACATAAATCAGTTATAAGTGATAGGTCATAACTGTGACCCGTCACTTATGACTTGTAATAAGTGATGGATCACAGTTACGACCCGTCACTTATGACCTTAATAAGTGGCAGGTTAAGTTTTGATCTGTCACTAATGATTTTATTGGTGATGGATCCTTACCCGTCACTTATGACTAGTCATCAGTGATGTGTTTGGGGTGACGGGTGCGGCACCCATCACCTATAACGATTATGACATGTCACTTTTGACTTTTTTTCACATAGTGTTTGTAAAGAAGATCACGCATATTGTTCAACGTGCTCGGACAGAGGGTGATGAGAGCTCATTCTTCTGGAGGTGGCTCAAGCTTGGAGATGAACTGAGAGCCAAGAGAAGAGGAAGAAGTCAAAAGCGCGTTGTGGGATGAATCCTCAGAGACTCCAGCCTCCCTTCTTGCCCCTTGGGAGCTTATTTTATACAGAGGAGGGGTAGGGAAAATTATCATCTTATCCCTAAAATTATGTTACAACTGTGTACATTTGAGGCTATTGTTGGTCATTTGCTTCTTTTACATGGGCTATACCTATTTGGTAATTATAGTAGCATTTGTGTACTGACATACACCATCGGAGTACCCATGGCCTAGGACATTTTCCCCAACAGCATCCCCTCATCTGCTGGTTCTAAGGTTATGAGGGGTAGCGGATGCATAGAGAATTAGCTCTAGCCCCTTCAAAGTCAGGATATCTTGGGTGGCTTTTCATCATTGCACCGTGGACATCTTGGGCCAGGAGCAGAGAGTGAGAGCTCGACGGAGTCACACACCGGGGACAACGGTAATGTAGCTCGACGGAGTTGCACCACCCAAAGCATTACTGATGTGGGGCTCGACGGAGGCAGGGCTGCCTGAAGCCCCACGGTGGTAGCCGAAGGCGGAGTCGACGGTGTTGAGGAAGGCAGTTCGCGACCCCCTTAGCGGTAGATGCGGCAAGGCTCGATCGAGGTATGACCACCCGGAGCTTCGCGATGGTGGCCAGAAGCAAAGTCGACGACGAGGTTGAGGGAGCCAGTCTGCAACCTCCTTAGTGATATACGCGGCGAGGCTCGATAGAGGCAAGACCATCTGGAGCCCTGAGGCGGTGGCTGGAGGCGGAGTCAACGACAATGCTAAGGGAGGCAATTCGCGACCCCCTCAGCGGTAGGCACAATGAGACTCGATGGAGGCAGGGCTGTCTGAAGCTCCACAGTGGTGGCTGGAGGCAGAGTCGACGGCAAGGCTGAGAGAGACAGTTCATGGTCAGCTTAGCAGTAGACATGGCGAGGCCCAATGAAGGCAGAGCCGTCCGTAGCCCCGTAGTAGAGGCCAGAGTCAAAAGCGATGGCGAGGCTGAGGGAGGCAATCCGTTACCCCCTTAGCAGTAGACGCGGTGAGGCTCAATGGAGGTAGGGCCTTCTGAAGCCCCACAGTGGTGGCCAGAGGTGAAGTCGACGGTGAGGCTGAGGGAGGCCACGATCCCCTCAGTGGTAGACACGGTGAGGCTTGAGGGAGGCAGGGTCGTTGGGAGCCTCGTGGCGGTGGCTGGAGGTGGAGTCGACAGCGAGGTTGAGGGAGGCAGTTCGCGACCCCCTTAGAGGTAGATGCGGTGAGACTCGACGAAGGCAAGGTTGTTCGGAGCCCAGCAGTAGTGGCCGAAAGCGAAGTCAGCGGTGATGCTGAGGGAGGCAGTTTGTGACCCTCTCAGTGGTGGACAAGGCGAGGCTTAATGGAGGCAAGGTTGTCTAGATCCCCGTGACAGTGGCCAGAGGTGGAGTCGACTGCGAGGCTAAGGAAGGCAGTCTATGACCCCCTCAGCGGTAGTCGCAGCGAGGCTCCATGGAGACAGGACTGTCTAGAGCCCCACGATGATGGTCGGACGCGAAGTCGACGGCGAGGCTGAGGGAGGCAGTCTGCGACCCCTTCAGTGGTAGACACGTTGAGGCTCAACAGAGGTAGGGCTAAGAGAGGTAGTTCATGACCCTCTCAGTGATAAATGCGGTGATGCTCGATGGAGGCAGGACTATTTGGAGCCCCACGACAGAGGTCGGAGGCACAGGCGATGGCGAGGCTGAGGGAGACAATATGCAATCTCCTCAGAGGTAGACATGACGAGGCTCAACGGAGGCAGGGCCGTCCGGAGTGTCGTAGCGGTGGCTGGAGACGGAGTCGACGATGAGACGAAGAGTAGCAGTTCGTGACCCCCTTGATTGTAGAGGCGGCGAGGCTCGATAGAGGCAATGCTATCCGAAGCCCCGTGGTGGAGGCTGGAGGCACAGATGACTGCGAAGCAGAGGCAGTTCGCGACCCCCTCAGCAATAGATGTGGTGAGGCTCAACGAAGGTAGGGATGTCTGGAGCCCCGCGGTGGTGGCCGGAGGTGAAGTCGACAGCGAGGTTGAGGGAGGCAGATCGTGACACCCTCGACGGTGATGCGACGAGGCTCGACGAAGGCAAGTCCATTCAGAGCCCCATGGCAGAGACTGGAGGCGCAGGCGACAGCAAGGTGGAGGGAACTAGTTCATGACCGCCTCAGTGGTAGACACGGCGACGCTCAATGGAGGCAGGGCCGTCTAGAGCCTCGGGACGGTGGCCGAAGATAGAGTCGACGGTGAGGTTGAGGGAGGCAATCCACTACCCCCTCGACAGTAGATGTGGTGAGGCTCGACAAAGGCAGAGCCATCTGGAGCCTCGCGACGGTGACCGGAGGCGCAGTCGACGGTAAGGCAGAGGGAGGCAGTTCGCGACCCACTCAGTGGTAGAAGAGTTCAGCGAGATCCCACAACTTGTGCAGGAGTAGCCAAACCATTTGACTCTTTATAAGAATTAAAGTTTTGAACCATTATTTGCTGGCCTAGCGTGCAACATGTTTCATCGTTGCATAGTGCCCGCTATTTTGACTTCCTGACTCCCTGGCCCCCCTCGCATTTTTCGGCCGCACACGAGCGGAGGGCGCGTCTCGCATGGTATGTGTAGTGTGTATCGCGTGGAGCGTCATTCCCCAACCCTCTCACATCTTTCGGTCACGAGTGGGCCAAGGGAATATCTTATCAGTGCCATGAATGCCGCTGGTGTGCTTTTTTATTTTTACACCAATTTTAGAGCCATCGAGGTGTCTGTCGAGGCCTAAGGCCATTGTGGCATTATTGCCATGGGGGTGGGTTTTTTATTTTTACACCAAGATCAGAGCCGTCGAGGTGTCCACTGAGCCTTAGGGTCATTGAGGCGTTATTGCCATGGTGATGGGCTTATGTTTTTACACTGAGGCTGGAGCCGTCAAGGTAGTGTGTCGCGCGACCGAGACCTATAGCCTATGAGGTGCGGAGCTAGCCACTATGATGGGATTATTTATGCAATCATCATGGGCTTTTTGCCGATGCATGGGACCGTCGAGGCAATGCGTCGCATGACCGAGGCCTACAGCCTATGGGGTGCTGAGCTAGTCCCAATATGATAGGTTTATTTATACCATCGTCATGGATTTTTACGGAGACATGGGGCCATTGAGGCAGCATCGCGCGACCGAGGCCTATAGCCTACAAAGTGCGGAGTTAGTGTCACTGTGATGGATTTATTTATGCTATCGTTGTGGGCTTTTATCGAGGCACGGAACTGTCGAGGCAACGTGTTGCATGACTGAAGCCTATAGCCTATAAGGTGCAGAGTTAATATCACTGTGATGGACCTATTTATATTATCGTTGTTGACTTTTGCCGAACAGAGTTTTAGATTTATGACATGTAACTCAAAATCTCAAATGCAACCGGTAGCCTGGAGCAGCCATTCGAAGCCTCATATGGGTGCTCGAATATCTAGGCACTCCTTAGCGCTAGGAATACTAAGTGCTAGCAGCTAGGTAGTTTAATTAGGAGGCAAAAGGCAATGTAGTGCATGTTGGTGCTTGGTGCCACAGGGATCAACATGGGACCCACCATGTACAGCAGCTAGGATTAATAAAAGGAAGGCCAGCTCAGATTGATGTTTCTTGTTTGCCTACGCAACCAAGAGCTGAGGGATTGCATGTAAGCTCGCATGCAATAAATTGTTTTCTGGAGTTTAGGTTGGTGTGTCAGTGCATCTGATTTGAGCTGTTGGCGCACGCGCACCAGGATTTAACTAAAAGAGGCCCCAAGATTCAGTGCTTCGAATTTGATACCATATCTTTTAGAACATACACAATTGCATGATAGCAAAACATGTATTGCTCCTTCAAAGCAGAAGAACATCCCATTGGGACAGCTAGATGGCCATGGTAGTGATTTATTCTTTGTTATTCTTAGTGATTTATTCAATTGGTCTTGCTTATGGGGCAGTGATGTGTTCTCTACTAAGTGTGCTTATCTAGCCAATTTAGGGACTTGTGCTGCTAATCCTTCTTTCAAAAGGCTATGAAAATCCTGCTGCCGAAGCAAGCATAAGTTCTTCTTTTCGTTGGTTTTGCGGGACCGGCTCAACACTCGCAACATGCTATGCCAGAAAGAATGATTATACATGTGTTCTTTGCCCAGGCTCCCAAGAAGAAACTAGGTCTCACCTTCTCTTCCAATGTTTCTTCAGTCGTAGTTGCCGACATTTCTTGGGCTGGAATTGAGATCTTTCCATTTCCTTTTTTGATATATTGACTGAAGGTCGTTGGCTCGTCGCCCACTTGGATCACATATTTTCATAGAAGTTTTGATAATTGCTTGTTGCTCGATTTGGACACTCTGCAAAGCTTGGAAACAGATCCTCAAAGAGGAAGTGGGTCTGGTGTAACAGCACGTTTTCCCGCTCTCAGCATCGTTGCCATGCGAGACCCACCTATCATCGACATCTCCTTCCTCAGGATTTTCCTCTTTCCTTTCTCCCTCCCTCTATTCAAATCCGAATCCCCTTCGAGCATAGTTGCCTGAGAGCTTGTCTTCTTCATTGCCGGTGAGGAGCTCTATCAAACCCGATCTTCACAACCCACATCGCTCCGACACTGCCAAGAGTCTCCACTGAGTCGCAAGGATACAAGGAGGCTTCCCGTGGCAATCTAGTTGACTATCTATCGCCGGATCATGATCGCTAACGCGCATCGACACCTTTGGCCACATCTCGTCGTGCCATACCTCCAGAAGCCATCGCGACACCCACCTCGACATCAAACGAGATTGCCTTTAGCCGAATTAGTCTTGCCACGTCAGCATGCAACGCAAGTGTTTGTGTCCGACGTGGCCACTACTCAACACTGGTTAAGTCCAGTCAGCGCGATGACATCAGCTTAGTGCAATAAATCAGCCTTTTCCTTTAAAAAATAATCCAAGAAAATCCATAATTTCGAAAATAAGGTTTGCTTATTAGGAAAAATTTGATAAATTATTTACTAAATTTGATAAATCATTAAAATGTTTTTCTTAGTGTAATAATTTTTTTAATATGTTTTTATTTCCATTTTAATTAGGTTAATTATTAAATAATGCCAAAATATATAGAATAAATGGTTTCCTTAATAGAATAATTTTAGAAAATCTATAATAATTCGGTTAGTGTTATATTTAGGTTTTCCTTAGCAAAATAATTTATTATAATATGTTTTAATTCATATAAGTATGTTTTTAAAATCTTTTTAATTCCTATAACTGCAAATAAACTATTTAAATTCTTATTAAGCTTTTTAATTAGTTTTATGCTATAATTTAATTCTATGAAATTATAAGTAAATCGTTTTTACCCATAATAAATTAGTTTAAATCCTAGATAAAATAATTGTTTCCTTTTCATCCTTTTATATTTTCAAATAGCCATATCTTTCACATTTTAGCTCTGTTGTGGGTGATTCTTGCTCTCAAATTTTTCTAAAATCATAACCTAGCCAACCATAGAATTTACAAACTGTTTTATCATTGTTTGGTGTATTTTATTAGTGTTTTTGTTCTCTTCATGTGTAGATGAGTTCGTCCAAGAGCCGTAGAATAAGAGTTTGAGGACCCCGTGCAACAATTCAGAGAAGGCAAGCGTCCTTGACCATATTGCGTCTATTTGTATAACATTTTTGTTTTATAAAGTACATGCTTGTTGAATATGTGTAGTTGACATATTGTTAGGGTTTACTAGTTGTTCCTCGATATTCCTTATAGCCTTAGTGTTGTTTTCATGTTATGGATAGAAATGCTTAGTTTTGCTTACATATAGGTATTGTAGGTGATAATAACCTTGACTAATGATGTATGGAACATGAGGGTAATTTGGTAAAGTGCATAGACATGTGGAACTTAAGATCTGGGTAGGTGTTGGTAAGATGGTTGGCATGTGGATGTGTTTCAAGCATTGTTAACTTTTGATGACTATATTGGTGATTACCCTATTGATTGGTTGGTGGTGGTCTTTCCCGGACCATGTTTAAGGACCAGTTCGTGGAGTAACCACCAATGACAATAGCACAACCACGAGGCTTATATGGATACAGCTTGGCCAAGTAACTAGATACTCTCCTAGTAGTGCATGAGCTAATGGATGTGTAGGAAATGAAGGGTTACTTCCCAGGACTACCAGGCATAAGAGGGGACTTCTGGAGTGAAGGGTTACTCTCACGGTGGTGAAACTTCAATGGGCGATTTCATGTTGGGAGACTCTTTGAAAAGGCCCCGTAGTGGTCTCTCGGCGCACACCATAAGAAGTGTGTAAGGTAACGATTAGTGTCGGTAAAATAGTGGATTATGACTTGCGAGTGAAGTGTACAACCTCTGCAGAGTGAAAATTGATATATCAGTTGTGCTCACGGGCATGAGTGACATGGACCCTCACATGATTAGTTAGGTGGTTTTGGTTTAGTTTTGGTGGATCGCAATGGTGGGAGCTGTAATTCGAGGTTGGTTTTGGATAGAGGTGGATGAAACATCAGTTGTGGATCAAGGTGATTGGAACCTTGATTTGAGTTTTAGAGATTCTTTCACATAGTAAGTATGTTATTTTTATAACTGTTTTACTACTAAAATGATATTTATACAAATAAACCCCTAAGTTAAGCTAATATTGATAATGGATCATATGTCATACTTTTTCACACTTTCTGAATATTCCATATACTCACTCTTGCTCTCTCCCCACATCATGTCGCTGCTCAGAAGATGAGGATTTTGTGGAGTACCCTGAGGATGATGCTATGTTCAAGGCGTGTGAGCTTTTCGGTCGATGCCTATGGAGTGTTTGACACCCTGCAATTCTACCGCTACTGTGTGTTTTCTTTTAGACCCTTGAGGTCATTGATGTAATAAAGTTAAATATTGTAATAATAGATTTTGTTTTGTTATTGCACTTATGACGTCACTACATATATGTAATTTGATCCTAACATACATATAGCTATATTTGGTTTGGTCTTAAAACCGTGTGTGGCATCTAGTTTGTCAAAGGGTGAAACTAGTTGCAAAAGTAGCTTTAAAATCCTGGGTCCCTACGACACTCGTCCCGTCCATCGGTCGCACCCCCGTTTGTCGCGCCTGACCTGCCCTGTCCTGTCGCAGGTTTCCCACGCGTGCCTGCCGCTCCCCGTATCACGTCTGTGAGCCCGTCCCGCAACAATTAATATTTGCAGGACGGGATACGGTAACTCTGTGCTGGCCATATCGTCTCAGCTGGAGTGAACATTGCGGGTCATCCCGGTGAGGGACCCTATACTCTTTACATGGACACCTAGGGTCTCCTTTTTGAGTCTACAACTCAACCTGTAAATATTTGCTCTCATTTTTCATTTACAAAATTTTGCAGTAGGGGCCTCCACTCCTATTTCAATAAAGAAAATATTAATCGACTAAAACTCCTTATTAATCAAGAAGTCCCAACTCCCAACTCCCAACGAACCCCTGTAAAGTGCTAGCTGCACAGGCAAAACAATATCTAGCTACTACATGGACAACCTACCTGTATATCAATGGAGTACCACAACTTTGACAAATATAGCTAAATTCCAAGTTTAAAGTGCAGTTATCTTTAACTCTAGTTCAGCAAAGAAGTAACAATCACCCTTCTGTGAGCAGGTGCTTTTACAGACTTTTGGTGAGCAAGTACTAATTGCACGATAAAGAAACAATGTAGTCACGCAATAGGGCAAGTGAACTATTGGTAGACATTTGCATCAAGTTAGAACTGAAACAGTAGAGGCACGCAATAGAGAAAGGAGTTAGCATAAGGCATTCATATATGCACATTTTTGCCAGGATCGTCATTAAACTGGATAGAAAAGGTATATTTACTGGGAATGATAAATGGTAATGTTTCTAGAGGGGACAGGCGAATGCCCAAGTTGCTCTCTCACTCCGGACCATTTGGGCCTCTCGTTTCCATAAGAAAACGGACCGTGATAATGTAACCAAATGGCGTGATTACACCACTGCACGTTTGTAAGAACCATGCAAGACCTTATTTTTTAAGGCAGGGAAGCTCCCCCGGATAAGGATTCCCTGACTTCACTGCTCATCACTGAAACGTGAGATCAGGTTCACACATCAGTGACAAAGTCACGGTGAAGTTAAAATCAGGGGATCTTGATTCAAGCTCCCCCACCCTTGTTCGCGTAAAAAAAATGATATAAACTTTGAACCAAGCAAAAGATATTCAGTTGTAGTACAACCGCAACAGGAAAATAGCTCAAGTGCATTATAAGTTTATGTGCCAAACTGCCAAAAAAAAGTCATTTTTTTTATAACAGAGCTCCAATAATTTACTATTGGACTAAATTTACAAGGTACTCCTTTTCTTACTAAATGTATAATGTTTTAGATTACTTGCCTTCTGCAATGAATTTTTTTGCATTGGTTACATGAGGATAATGTTTCATAATGATTTATCTTACTATATTTAACTTAAAATAAGAAAAAGAAATCTGTGTCCAAGGCCGTGTCAGTTTCTTAAATATCATCTGTTTATAATAAACACTGCAGTGAAAATTTCGTTTAGTCCACATCACCAGTATTTCGATAATCATTTGATTCAGGATGACAGTGAGATGTATCTAACCATTTATATATGGATTTTGGTAACACTATAAAAAAGAGAAAAACTAACGTTCTGTAATCGATATAGACAAATGTGAGATTGAAGGTGCGCTCACTTCACGTCAAGACTAGAAAATTTTCAACAATAATAATGCGTAATAAGAAAACATTCTATAAATTCTCACAAGTAGAGGTCTGAAAGATCTATATATATTATACTTCCATATCTCGCCGTGCAACTGTGGATAATTTGGGTACTTACAATTGAAAATCAAAACAACTTGTTCGAGAAAAAATCAAAAGAAATTACAATTTACTACTAGATGTGAATCCTAACTAATTTTGGGGTACTCTAAGATAGCTCTTCAATTACGTCCGACACAGTAGGCCTTTTGTTCGAGTCATGATTGACACATCTTAGTCCTGTCATGATGCATGTGTAAACTTGATGAGTGTATACTTTCAAGGGTATGTACCTTGGTATGTTTTTCATCCTGTTACTCCAATTTCCAACCACCTAAAATTTTACCACATTAATCGTACCACATTAAAAAAAAAAGAAAAAACATGCAAAGACTGTATTGGTTCATCTTACATTTTGAACAAATTGGTCCAAAGATGCTTCATCATTTCTTTGGGGGTAGTCCCTAGATCCCGTCATTAGCTTTATGATTATAATGCCCAAACTGAACATATCTGCTTTCTTTGATATCAATCCATCTATTAAGTATTCTGGTGCCATGTATCCCCTACATTATAACAAGGGTCAAACACCATCATATTTATAATTAGATTAAAAAGAATATGTCAGCCTTAATAGAATGAGCTTACGGTGTCCCCGCAGGAGCTTCAGTGAAAATTCGAGTTTGTCGTTCGCCAAACAGTCTCGACATACCAAAATCTGCAATTTTTGGTATCATATTGTCATCAAGCAATATATTCTCGGGTTTAAGGTCCAAATGAACAATATTGCAATCCTCGTGAAGGTAATGCAAACCACAGCAAATTCCCCTGATCATCTCGTATCTCATGTGCCACTCGAGACCACTAGATTCATCTGTAGGAATAGACAAATGGACAGATGTGTGAGATCATCCAACCTATGGCTGTGTTACTGCAGCAATGCTATCTAATGGGAAAGTTGGCAAACATAGAAAGTTTATACTAGAGTATATTTCAAATACCTTCAGGTAGCTATTTTTAACTAATTATCATGAACACAATAGAACTTGTGGACCCAATTTGATATGGCTATAGAAACTATTGGCCATTGTATCGCAGACCAACAATCATTAAACCCGGCAAACTTACTAGTTTGTGCAGTTAATTCATAGTTATTCCAAAAACAGGTAGAAACGTTGTAGTAGGTTCATGACAATCAAGACAAATATTTTCTTTTTTTTTTTCTGAGGAATGAAGACAAATAAATTGTTGTCATGTGAAATTTACTCTTTATTTATGCTATGTTAACGCAAATTCGAATGGAAGCCAAAAGTAGAAATCAGCTATGCTGTCATACCGGAAAGATACTTATCAAGGCTACCGTTATGCAGGTACTCGAAGCAGAGTAGCCGTTCTCCTTTCTGCGTCATGACATATTTCCCTTTTTGATCCCTTACTTTGCTGGCTTCCCACCGTGATTCAGCACAGTAGCCTTTGAGCTGAATTATGTTTTGGTGCTTCAACTCGATAAGATAAGTAACTTCATTCTCGAATTGGTCATGTCCTATGTACATTTCTCGAAGCCTCTTCACAGCAATCGCCTTCCCACTTTCGAAAACACCCTGTTTAGGCTCATATTTTCAGTACCAGTAGCCTCTCGTCGTTTAATTTTCTTCTCTTTTTCTTCTCTTTTTTCTTTTACAGGAACCATTTACTATTATTTACTCTTTTTTATAGGAATCATTTACTACTATTGCTAGCGTCTGCAAAATGAAGGGTGAAAGAAAGAAAGAAAGAAATAGGCACACCTTGTAAACCACACCGAAGCCGCCTCCTCCGAGTTGTCTCTCCTCGGAAAAATCAAGCGTGATAGCTTTCAGAAAATCCAAGGGCAGGCACATCGGGGTCGCACATGGATCTTGTAGCATCTTCTCCAATACTCCAAAATCTGTAAATTGTGCCATCATTCTCGAACTATGCTTGCTTCTTTTATTGCCCATCGTATGGTGATTGAGAAACTGCAGGTGCAGAAACGTTAAGGGTTTATTTGTTTCAGCCTGATTCTGGTTTCTGCTTCTGTGAGAAGTTCAAAAGTCAGAAGCTCAGAAGTTAGAAACCCAAACAAACGGGTTTGCTGAAAAGTTATTTCTGGAGAAGTCAGAAAATTGTTTCTGAGAAAATGAACTAGAAACTAGCTAAGAATAGCTTTTCTGAGAAGTAGTATGCTAGAAAGCTAAAAATTATTGTAAAATTCAATAGTTAAAATCCAAAACTATACCTTTTTAGAAAAGTTAGAAGCAAAAATTCAAACAAACAGTCACTAATTCCACCAAGGCCCGCCGCCTTGCCAAAGCCTTAATCTGTGGTGCTGATGGCACGAAGAATGCTACTAGCAAAGGTCTACTTGGAAAGAACAACAGAAAGAGAAACGACGCTGCTAGCGATGTTTACAAATGCAAGAGCGACAACAGATTATGTGTATTACCTGCGTGCAGCTTAATTTCTGCTTCTCTCCCCTTTTTATGCGATATTACCAGAGAAAATGGTGCATGAAAGCTTAGCTGCTATCAGAAAACTGTCTGGGAAAGCATTGGTCTCTTAGAGGAAAGCACGCTCTTGGGAGGAAAAGAACCAAAAACTCATGCGAGAAGAAGACAGAAGAGTTGCCTGTGTCAACTCGGCCCGGGGGTTGGATGGATATTATGCTTTAGTTGAATGAAGAGGGAAGACCGGGCAAGGCCCCCGGGCCTGCTCGATACATTATATTGGTCGAAACAGTTGGCATGGCTCCAATAAACCACTCCTACACTCCATGCATTAGAGGAAAGCACTCTCTTCCATGTCAATTGTGCTTGACCGGTTCTCTATCCGTGTAAAGCATCTTTCGCTACTGAGAGGGCATGTTTGGTTAGTTGCTAAACATTAACATGTCAAAAGTTAGATGCACCACAGTTTCTTAGAGAGTGTTTGGTTCTCCGTCACAACTATGGTTTGCCACAATTATTGAGCTATATGCCTCACATGTCATGAACTCATACATTTGATATGACGAACAAATTGTTAACCATGTCTTACGCATGGTCTGTCAAAGATGAGTGGCAATTTGTGGAAGTCCACCGTACATGCCCTAAGTATCATTTGTTCAAGAAGCAGCAGCAACAGTTTTTACCAAAGGATCAGAGGAGGATTTGGTTCCAGGTTTCACACAAATAAGAGACTCACAAGCTCACCGAGGAAGATCTTGAACGTCGAAATTACAATTTCCTCCCCTCAAACGGATGAGTAATGTAACACTTGTGAAAGCCCTGCGTTAGCTCCTTATATCACAAACAATCATAACGTAACTGCATAATAAACCGACTTCTTCAAAATTCTTCAAAGCAAGTTGGCAATTAATTAGTTCCACTAGAATTTGACTTTATGAAGATGGTAGCTTCAACCACTACCATGAAACATTATTGTTCAAATGCGCATACGACCACTTCATCTATAAATACCCTCAAGACTTATTATTTATTTGGATTGTCCAATGTTCTTAGATAAGTTGTGACAAACAATTAAGTCTAGGATACAAATCCATAAATTGCATCCATTCTTCATCAACAGCTACTTGTTATTCAATCGAAAATAATGGAAATTGGAGAGCATATTTTCAATCGAATTGTCGGTATACCACATTTACTCGGAAACTTTCCCCTTTTTCCGTCAAAATTTTGAGGTTCAGGGCCCATATGCTAGTTTGCCGGCCCACTAAGACCATGTGTAATCACATGCTATGTGTGATTATATGGAGAACATATTGTTATGTTTAATGAATATATTGTAAGTTGTGTTGCATACTCATGTTATGTAGTCAATAGTAATGGTTAGTCTAACACCCGAAGATATGGAATGGTTCTATGGTTCAATATTTCCAACCTGAATTATCGATTCTCAACCGATATGTTATGTTTCCATTCTGTCAGTCTCATTCCTATATTCCAACAATTCTACTTTTGTTTTCATTTCCGGCCTTATTGTTACTGATTTTTTTTAAACAATGGTTTAGGAAATGAAACTAGCAATTTTCGAGCAGTTTTTTTATCGTTATCTCCGTTTTCACCCTTAGGTAGGGGAGGCTCGCTAGAGGCACTGCACCTCTCGAAAACTTCTTGAGATTTTCAAATACATTTATTTATTGAAACAAATTGGTAGGAGGACTATTAATTTTATATTAGAAAGGAAAGAGAAAATGAGAAAAAAAATGATACATATAACGAACTCTGGCACACCGGCTTTGTGAGGAACCCTCAAAAAGAGCACCCTAGGCTAGAGGCAAAATGCCCAATAGAATAGAGCCGTAATAAATAAATATAGCCTGCTATATGGCATGCACACGACACGGCCAAACGAAGAACAAACCCTTCAATTGATACACCAAAAATTCAATATAATAACCATGGCAAGCAACAAACCGCTAAGGCAACCAACATCAACTTCATAATGTAGAGCTTGAGAGATAAGAATAGAAGCAAAGATAAGATGTCTCACGAGCTTGTCCAAGGTTGAAAAAACCATGGCAAGCAACACACCGCTAAGGCAACCAACATCAACTTCATAATGCAAAGCAAGGGACTGCCCCTCGGCTCGACGGCGACGGTGGCACTACTACAAAAATTATTTTCAAAGGCGGGTGGTAACCTATTTTTACATGCGTTTAGCCCACCTACCTATGACTCAAGGTCTGTGGAAATAGACGATTTCCACGTAGGCAAAAAAGACCGTCTGTGAAAATATATTACCACAGACGGTTCACTTAAGGAACCGCATATGAAAACAGATTTCCACAGGCGGTTCACTTAAGGAACAGCATGTGGAAACCGATGTTCACAAGTGGTTCCTTAAGCGGACTATTGGATCGAGAGTAGCGACTAGAAGGGGTGAATAGGCGCCTCAACAATTTCTTGTGATATACATGACCTTCTCCTATTTGGATCACCTAACATACCTCAAACCTTGAGCAGAAGCAAAATACTCAGAGAGACAAAGCAAGATAGAAAGTTTTAAGGTAATATGACTCTACGGATGGAATATGAACCATATATTTCATTCAAGACCATTCCATGTGTCATTGTGTCCAAAAGCTCACAACTTTAAAGATGAACAAAACAAAGACAAGATCACCGGGCAAGTAAACTCTCCAAGATGATGGTCTAGAGGCAAGAGAATTCAAGACCCCATCACATATGCATGTGCATATGAATTTTATACCTCTAGCATCAAGAAGAACAACCTCTCAATGTGTTAAAATTTCAACCCAAAAGGAAAAACGAAAACCAATAACAAAACATCGAGAACTTGAAAACTTGCAAGGGAACCAATAGAAGGAAATAAGAAGGAGGGATACTCAAGCATATGCAAAAATATAAACTTCATTACTCAAAGAGATCAGCACTATTTTAGACGGATTACAAGCTTTTTCCCTCACAAAAACTTAACCTATTACAAGGCTAAGCCTATCCTCTTCTCTCCTCAAAATCTATCACTAGGCTCTCTCAAATGGCTGGAAGTCCTCCCATAGCCCTTCTCCTCTATTTATAGTCCTAGAAAACTTGACCCCTAAATTTCCTAGCTTTTTTCCAAAATACCCCTCTCTTGTAGTACACTCCTACCTACCACCGAGGGTATTTTGGTCCATTTTTTCTCCATTCATCAGAGGACCGCGGCGTTCTCACGACTTAGCTTTGCCTCGACGCAAGCTTCACGATGATGCCATGTGGACCTCCAGTCCTCCCACGGTTTTAAGACCAAACCGTGAAACCCTAGCACACTTCTCAAAGTGTAACTAGTTACCACTTGTTTCACCTCAAGCAAGTGTTGTGATATTGACACGTGTCCTTCTTGCGATCTTGATCGCCGGTAAGTCTTCCGCTTCCGATCCCTGGGGCCGCCTTGTCACTTGCACCGGTATTCCCTTCGCTTGACTTTGTCAACACGTCGTCTTCATCAACCTTCATCTCATGCCTTGCTTGACCTTCACGTGTACCACTAGAATCATCCTTAACTCCGCCTGACCTCTTTGATCGTCCGGCACCAAGCACTTCGCTTAGCCCCGATCACCTGTCGTCGGCCGCTAACTTGCATCCATCACCTGCACACCATGAGACAAGCAAATATGTTTCTCCAACCATCTCCAAATTCATTATAGATGAGTCAAAACCTAAATGCACAGTTCAAAGCTTATCCAGAAAAATTGAGAACACTTTTTACCAAGTTCAGGCTCATTTTACCAAAAGTCAATAGTTGTTTACTTTTCCTAGAAAATGCTCCAGTATTCTCATTTCCTTAACACCAGACCATCTTGTGAGCATTTTATCAAAAGTCAATAGTTTTTACTTCACTGAAAATAAGGTCCGATGAAAGGCTCCGGCGTTCACAACCCAACAACGGACCATCCAATGTTCAAAGCTCCATTTTCCTTCGAAAAATTTCTTCTCTGCAAGAAATAGTCCGGTGTTCACATCTTCAGAGCACCGGACTATCTAATGAGCTTTTTACCGAAAGTCATAAGTTTTTACTTCATTCTTTGGCTTTTTAGTGTCCAGTACCGAACCATCCGGTGAAGCCATTCTTTTTAGTGCCGAATCATTAGATCAAAGATAGAAACTCTGGCTCTGAGGTAAAATCATCAAATCAACTCAGACAACCTTGTCAATCACTCATCACAAATAATCCAAGGCATATTTCAACTTGGTTTCTCAATCTCCCCCTTGATGAGTGCATTGACAACCCTCAAAGCACAAAGATTTTTGTTTAAAGAAGTGAAGCACATCCAAGTGACCAAAAACTCGAGAAAGAGCAAAAACACAATACTTGGTATAAGAAGGATTGCAAAAGGCCGAAGAGAAGCAAAGACAAACCATAACCTCAAAAGAGCTAGAAAAGTCCAAAAACTAAAAAACAAGTGCTCCCCTTGATGAATGCACATTTTCATTTTTCTTTGAGGTTTGTTGCAAATTTTCTTATTTCTCTCCTTTGAAGCATATTAATGCATATTCTCATCTTTGTGCATTATGCTCTCCCCTATGGCAATGCAAACATCAAGGATAAAATATTGTGCAATGTATGAATATGCAATCCTAATGAGCTTTTACATGTATACCACAAAATATTTGCGGGGATAGAAATATTGTTGGGGGAAAAATATGCCAACCTGAGGATAATGGTTGAAGATTACTATCCAGGTCCCCCCGAAGCCTTGATCTCCGGATTCTCAGCTAAAGGCTCGACCTCCGAAGTCATCAGGTCCCTTCACGGTACCTCTTTGTACCTACGAAGCCTTCCCTTGGCTCAAGTGGCTCGGCCTCTCGAAGCCCCAGTCTTCCAGAGTCCTGCTTCCCCAAGCGTTCACCTCCCGGATCCATGCCTCCCGAGGCCCCCTCCTCGGGACGATCAGTCCACCTCCCCGAAGACAGTAGGGTGAGTCAGCAGTCCCTGGGAAGATCTACCGAAAGAGGAGCGCTGGTCGTGCTTTGCCTGCCAAGAAGTGACCGGCATTAAAGACCTAGGCTGATGGGCGCCACTCTGACACCCTGGCATAATGGAGGCTATCTTGACACCCCTGACAGTGCGGCGCCAGGCCGCAATTGGCAATCGGCTCGCCGCACTCCAGGGGGCAGGCACCATGATAGTTACCACATTGGATATTTATCTTCCCGAAAGGATAGAAAATAGTTATCCGGGATAAGGCCTGGTAATTCGGTCGGGTTCCAGATATTCGTACATTATGATAACTTGTACGCCAAGCTACACATGACCCTATAAATAGGGGGGCCATGGTCGTCTGGAGGAAAACAGGCGAAAAAGGGACAGACAGGCGAACAAAAAATGGTGGCAACGGACACAGAACACGAATCGCAACAAACATGTGATCCCTCCCCCCCTCCCAGATCGATCCATTTTTCCTATCATCAATATATTCGTGGTGTTCTTCCTCTCAAACTTCGTCTCCAAGCTTGAGTCTACTCCTTAGAAGAAACTCTCACCGTATTTGCTGGGGCCAGATGAACTCTTGCTCTAACAGCGCACCGACTGTGGGGATTCGAACACAGAAGTGCTAAGAGAGGTAGGAATCCACCAGCAAAACCACCAGAGAATTGGCTAAAGCTGTCATACCCACTGTTGCAAGCATGCAACCATATGCATGGTTGTCTCAGCCATATGCATCGTATGCAGGCTCCAGCCCCGCTACCGTGTGGGATGACGTTCCTCCGACCTTGGCCCACCCAGAACCCTGGGTCGGTACAGGAACTCCAGACGGCACAGATGCCTTCCAGCCCCTACACAATAAAGACCTCACCGCCTCAGGAGAGGACGCGACCGAAGCCACAGCCAAGCAGGCCTCCTTCCAATGGTTCTGGGCGGTCCAACCCAGGAATGCTCTCAACTGGGCTTGGTCCCCGTGTATCCCCTTGGACCACACTTGGAATACCCCGAGCGAGCCAACATCTTCAAAAAGTTTGTCCACCCAGCGCCCTCCTTGGGCTCCTCAGGCAAGAAAGGGTTCCAAGGAGACAGAGGGCTCCAGGAGGCGCAGATCCTGCCAGCGCCTCCGATGCCGCCCTCGCAACGCCAACCGCATGCAAGGAACTCCAAGCCCGTCTCGTCCGAGGAGGCATAGTCAGAACCACTTTGGCTCCAAAAATCGGTTCACCGGGCGGCCTCGATGGTCTCCCAAGGGGGAAGGAAACCCTGGGGAAACCACAAGCTCCGAGGCAAACCGCCTTCGGCACCGACCCCAACGACAACTCCAAGCTTCGGTGCCCCTGGTGACATATGGGTGCATCCTGCACGGACCAGGGCGCAGCCACAACACCAACGACTGTCGCACCCTCATTACCTTCCGAGAGGAATACCTCAGAAGGCAAGCCGAATACCTGGACGCAAAAGGAGCCGGTGAAGGACAACGCAGAGTTCGGGGGCCTAGGGCAAACTCCCAGGCAAATTCCCAGCCCCTCAACCTTGCACCATCACCACCAACCCTACTATCAATGGTACCATACCCAGCAACGAGAACTGAGTCGAAGACACGCCATCACCAGGCTCTGGACGAAGTACCTCTGGAGCCAGGCAACGTCTGGGGGCCAAGGCGGTCGAGGACCGCCTCTCCCGACTAGCCTTCGACCACGCCTCCCACGTGCCGCTGCCAGGCTCCGGACGGATTACCTCCGGAGCCAGGCAACGGCTAAAGGTGGAGGAGGTCTAGCTCCGCCTCTCCAAGCCTAGCCACAGGCTTCGAGGCTGCCAAGCCTCACAATAGAGGCCTTATTCCTACAAAGGTACACTCACTGTTAACTACCCAATAGTTTACCTAGTGATCCGTCTTTCATGTGGTAAGGTTAGAGTCTGTTGGGGGCTTCCAACTATATTGTTATAAGTCTTTGTGTAATAGATAGCTACTAAGTAGATGCAGTAGAACTTAAGTTACATTCTCATTTAGCATGAGCAGTCGTTTAACCTAGCTATATTTCATGCTACAAATAGCTTCTTGTTGCCAACAATAGACTGCAAAACTTAGCTAGTATAACCATGCAAAATCCCTGCACTCCCGCAGACACATCGTGCCTAGGTCGCCTGGGGGGGGCGGGTCTGCCCAGGTTTCCTGGAAGGCATTGTGTGGCCTCGGAAGTGTAGTTGCCACGTATCAAGGGATTTCCTTGATAGACCGTATTGCGGCGCCACCCGTAGAACATCTTTGGGTGGCGTGACAAGCCCACGTATCACGGATGTAGCATGCCTAGGTCAACTGGAAGGCAAGACTGCCTAGATTTCCTGGAAGATATTGCGTAGTCTCGATAGACAGCGAGGCCCACACCCGCGAGCGCTGCCCATGCCTAGGTCACCTGCAAAGCAGATTTTGCCCAGGGTGCCCTGGAAGTCATTTGCATAGCCTCGGGTGTGGAAGCCACGCCCCGGGGAATGTCCTCGGTGGCGAATTTGCGGTGCTCCGAGTAATGCTATTGCAAGGAATCCTCGTTGCACGACATGGCTATACACCACGGGCGTAGCATGCCTAGGTCACCTGGAAGGCAAGACTGCCTAGGTTTCCTAGAAGGTATTGTGTAGCCTCAATAGTGTGTAGATGCCGGTTATCAAGGGACTTCCTTGGTAATGTAGTTGCGGCGCCCTCAGGGTATTTCTCCGGAAGCGTGACAAGCCCACGCACTAGTAAGCGTCGCTTGCATAAACTCAAGGTCACCTGAAAAGGTTTCCCGGAGAGTAGGCTTTGCCCTGGTCAGAAGTGGAGCCCACACACCGCGAGCGTAGCATGCCTAGGTCACCTGGGGGGCAAAACTGTCTAGGTTTCCTGGAAGGTATTGTGTAGCCTCGATAGTGTGTAGATGCCGGTTATCAAGGGACTTCCTTGGTAATGTAGTTGCGTCGCCCTCAGGGGATTTCTCTGGAGGCATGACAAGCTCATGCACCAGTAAGTATTGCTTGCCTAAACCCAAGGTCACCTAAAAAGGTTTCCTAGAGGATAGGCTTTGCCCTGGTCGGAAGTGGAGCCCACACACCGCGGGCGTAGCATGCCTAGGTCACCTGGGGGGCAAGACTGCCCAGGTTTCCTAGAAGGTATTGTGTAGCCTCGATAATGTGTGGACGCAGCATATCAGGGGACTGCCCTAATGTGAGGATGCGGTGCTCTGAGGAATGCTGTCGCAAGGAATCCTCTCTGCACGACATGCTTATATACCGTGGGCGCCGCGTATGCCTAGGTCACCTGCAAGGCAGATTATGCCCAGGGTGTCCTGGAAGGCATTGCACAACTTCGGTCATATAAATGTCACGCGCCAGGGTACATCCTTGGTGGACAGTGTTGCGGTACACCCCGGGCGTTTCCTTGGGAGCACGTCAAGCCTACACACCGCGGGTGTAGCATACCTAGGTCACCTAAAAGGCAAGACTGCCTAGGTTTCCTGGAAGGTATTGTGTAGGTCCGATAGTGTGTAGGGTCTTCGGCATTAATACATGCCACGGAACCTTACCAAAACCTTCGATAAAAACGAAGAACTTCACCAAAAACCTCTGGTAAAAAGGAGAGCTTTACCAAACCTTTGACAAAAATGGGGAGCTTTACCAAAACCTTTGGTAAAAACGGAGAGCTTCACCAAAAACCTCCGGTAAAAATGGAGAGCTTCACAAAAACCTCTAGTAAAAATGGAGAGCTTTACCAAACCTCCGACAAAAAACAGGGAGCTTTACCAAAACCTCCGGTAAAAACGGAGAGCTTCACCAAAAAAATTTCGTAAAAATGGAGAGCTTTACCAAACCTCTGGTAAAAAGGGAGAACCTTACCAAAACCTCCGCTAAAAACGGAGAGCTTTACCAAAACCTCTGGTAAAAACGGAGAGCTTCACTAAAAACCTCTCGAAAAAACAGAGAGCTTTACAAAACCTCCGATAAAAACGAAAAATCTTTCATAGGCCTCCGGCAAAAACGGAAAGCCTTTCCCAAACCTTCGCACGACGGAGAGCTTTCACAAAAACCTCCGCACCACAAAGAGACTTCCGAAAAAACCCCGCGATGGAGATGTTTCTTCGAAAACTCCGCCAGGCCAAAAGATTCTGAAAAGACCTAGCGGGAAAGGTACCTCGGCATCTTGAAGGCTAATGCCTCCGTACCGAAGGGGTACAAAACCCACTAGCCTCTAAAAAGGCACAATAGGCCAATCAAAGGGGTATAAAAATTCCCCTCCCTACAGGGAAAGGTATGACCCGCGTGACTCCAAAACACGCATGGTAAAAGGTAAAATCGTTACCCTACCATCTCCTTTTAAGACACATTTCATAAGTCATTTTTGTTATACTAACATTTAATAAAATCCCATGCTGCGTGGCACAGGAAACGTAGTGGAACTTCCGACTATCCATTGCAGGGATAGCAAGGCCTTGCAGTGGCTAAGGGCCGAGGGGGTCGCGGACCCTCTCTTCCGCCCGACCTTCAGCTTCGCCTCCGACGCACCATCGCCAGGCTCCGGACGGAATACCTCTGGAGCCGGGCAGCGGCTAAGGGCCGAGGGGGTCGCGGACCCTCTCTTTCGCCCAGCCTTCGACTTCACCTCCAACGCGCTGTCGCCAGGCTCCGGACAGAATTCCTCCAGAGCCAGGCAGCGGCTAAGGGCCGAGGGGGTCGCGGACCACCTCTCTTGCCTAAGCCTTCAGCTGCTCCTCTGACACATCATCGCCTTCAACCCGGGCAGTTGCTAAGGAACCCGAAGGGTCAAGGACCACCTCCGGAGCTCATCTCCAAAGGTTCCAGAAGACTTCACGGAGTCGGAAATCTAGAACAAATTAGGAAGGAGCACGCAGTAACCAGAGACGATGAGATCGCCACTACTCCACCCGGTTCTTCTCAGTTAGCCTAAGTATCCACCGGTCGTCAGAAAAACTAGCCATCGCCTTCAAAAGGGACGAAGAAGTATGGTTTGGAGGCACAAAAGCACACACACATGCGGCCACCCCTTCGAAAGGTCCTATCGCATTGCGATACGGAGGGAGACATGACCGTTCCCGAAGACCCACGTTATATTATTAAATAACCAGTACATCCAGGGGATACAAACTAAAACAACCGTACAGAAATTGCCACGAAAAACAAGGGAGAAAGAGTACAATGTGACTAAGCTCAGCCGTGACATGGGTATATCACGGCATCACCAAGTACGCCATCCCGGTGACCGCTTTCACCTCCTATGGGTCCCTGCAGGGGCCACGCATGAGACAGCGTATGCGCCTCATCTGCAGCCTGCTGTTGCGGAAGCCGATACTGTAGCTGGCTCCCGAGCTGCCAGAGGATGCTGAGGAGTCCGAGGAGGTCACCGGCGAGGCCCTCTCCCCCGCCTTCCCGGCCTCTTCTTGCTTCACCGTCGGCCCCATTGACGTTGGCTCACTCTCCCTTAACAGGATATCCCAGTCGATCTCCTCGTCGTCATCGGAGATATCAATGGTCTCGACAAGCACGCCCTTCCCAGCCAAAGGTCAGGCCGGAGCAGCGGACAACCACCTCCCCTGCAGGGGAGGAAGCTGTTTCACCTCCGATGCCTCTATCGATGACCGAAACAGCCCGGCTCCCGAAGGAACCGTCGAGATCATCGATGTCTCCGAGGAGGATGAGGAGGAAGACGATGCCATACTCAAGTCAAGGATAACTACTTGCTCATGGGCTGTGGAGGCTCCAACCGGGTAACCCCGGCTTTATACCCAAGCCACGCAGCCACGTAGGTCCGGAAGATGAAGCTGGAGGAACGTCGTTGTGTCCTCCCATTAAGACTCCTAGGGGAGGGGGCCATGGCCCTATCCGGTTTCCCTCCAACACGTGGCGCACTCCACGACGAAATGCCTCATTTTCTCACGCGGATGTCTCGGTACATTAATGACCCAAACCTCTTTCGGCGTGTGACAGGATCGCGGGCACAAGACCCTAGCGACCCCTCACATTATCTAGTCAGAACGCAGCAGTGGCACGTCTTGTCCCGCCAGGCGAACGTACGGGATTCTCCAAACCTACACGAAACCTCTACTCTGGCGACTTCGAAGGACAGAGAACCACCATCAGGCATCCTTGATACGACACCAGGCTGGGGTTGATTTTTGCTCTGCATCCTCTCCCCCATCCGAAACATCGGGGCCCAAGAATGAGGGGGTACTATTGGGGGGGAAATAAGCCAGCATGAGGATAATGGTTGAAGATTACTATCCAGGTCCCCCCGGAGCCTTGATCTCCGGATCCTCAGCTAAAGGCTCGACCTCTAAAGTCATCAGGTCCCTTCACAGTACTTCTTCATACCTACGAAGCCTTCCCTTGGTTTAACCGGCTTGGCCTCTCGATGGCTCAGCCTCCCGAAGCCTCGATCCCCCGAAGCCTCAGCCTCCCGAAGCCCTGATCTTCCGGGGTCCTGCTTCCTGAAGCGTTCACCTCCCAGATCCATGCCTCCCAAGGCCCCCGCCTCGGTATGATCGGGCCACCTTCCCGAAGGCAGCAGGTTGAGTCAGCAGTCCCTAGGAAGATCTACCGAAAGGGGAGCGTCGTTCGTGCTTTGCCTGCCAAGAAGTGACCGGCATTAAAGGCCTAGGCTGATGGGCGCCACTCTGATACCCTGGCGTAATGGAGGCTATCTTGACACCCCTGACAGTGTGGCGCCGGGCCGCAATTGGCGACCAGCTCGCCGCACTCCAGGGGGTAGGCACCACGATAGTTACCACAGTGGATATTTATCTCGCCGATAAGATAGAAAGTAATTATCCGGGATAAGGCCCGGTAATTCGGTCGGGTCCCAGATATTCGTACATTATTGTAACTTGTACGCCAAGCTACACATGACCCTCTAAATAGGGGGACATGGTCATCTGAAGGAAAACAGGCGAAAAAGGGACAGACAGGCGAACAAAAAATGGTGGCGACGGACACAGAACACGAATCACAGCAAACCTGTGATTCTCCCCCCAGATCGATCCATTTTTCCTATCATCAATATATTCGTGGTGTTCCTTCCTCTCAAACTTTATCTCTAAGCTTGAGTCTCCTACTTAGAAGAAACTCTCGCCGTATTTGCTAGGGCAAGACGAACTCTTTTGCTAAAAAATATCAAAGGGCTCCGGAAGGTTGAACGTTGAGCTCACAATCGCATAGAGACTCAAAAAGAGACAGTGACACAAGAATATGAAGCTTGACAAGCTAAACCCGAAGAATTGGTTGGCGTATTTAATTTCACATAGCCGAATCATTTTCAAAGTGACCACCATATAAGCATTCACCCATGCCGAGGCAATACAAGCATTAAGAACTAGCCAATTTCAACCTCAAACTAGGCAAACAAGTGTTCATGACAATAGGCTTTGCAAACGCTCATATATGAAACCAAGACTTAGGTTGATCAAGTGATTAAAAAAATTAACAGGTAGACACACATCTTTGAATTTCATTTTATTCTCAAGTTGTCTCCTATCCAAGCAAAGTATCATGCGACTGGGTACGTGAAACACTTTGAGGCTTCAAGATAACTGTATTAGATTACAATTTAGCACAAGAGACTTAATTTTTTATGATTATTCAATTTGCACAAGTTATCAAGATGGTCACAAGATCAAGTTAAGTATTATCTTTACGACATAGAGAATACATGTTCCTTCAAGGTTCTATCATGGGCTAAATATTTAACAAAGATAGAAAATATAGTGCAATATTCTCTAATCTACTGTCTTAAACCAAGAAGACCTAGAGCAAGATATTCATCAAACTAGCCTTAACATAAATATTGACTAAGCCTAAACAATTACGAATATAGTGATCAAGAATGTAGCATTTCATAGCCTACATAATTTATAAAATTGTTAAATTTTATCTTAAGGAAAGTAAGCTTGCTTAAAATGTATCATATCAAAGCATCAATAAGAGCCTAAGATTAAAATATTGCTCCACACAACTACTCAACTTAGTCCAAATTCAAGTCTAGCAATCGAAAATGCTAAAGACATACAAGTCAAAGCTCAACTACTATGATTATCTTACATAATAAAATATAATGCAAATATAATAAAAGTAAAATAGAGTATGTATAAAGGATAACTTCCTCTCACACAATACTATAGAGATGACACACACTAAGCTCTCCTCTCAAATAGGTAAATCTTGCAGCATCAAGAGGCTTGGTGAATATATCGATTAGCTGGTGTTGGGTATCTATGTAGCTCAACTTAATGTCTCACTTATCATTATGGTCTCTTAGAAAGTGGAATCTCACATCTATATGTTTGGTTCTAGAGTATTGAACTGGGTTGTTGGCTAAGCTTATGGCACTGGTGTTGTCACACAAAAGTGGCATACTCCTGAAATTCAACTCAAATTCCCTCAAAGTAGCAACCATCCACAAAATCTGTAAGCAATAGCTAACAACAGCTACGTATTCAGCTTTAGCAGTAAAGTGTGCAACGTTAGATTATTTGCGAGAAGACCAATACACAAGAGTACCCAAGAAGTGACAGGTACCAGAGGCATATTTATGCATATTCTCAACTTTGTGCATTATGCTCTCCCTTTTTGGCAATGCAAACATCAAGGATAAAACATTATGTAACGTATAAATATGCAATTCTAATGATTTTTTACAAGTATACCACAAAGCATTTGTGAGAACTAGAAATGTCAAAGGGCTCCGGAAGGTAGAACGTAGAGCTCACAATCACATAGAGGCTCAAAAAGAGACAGTGACATAAGAACATAAAGCTTAACAAGCTAAATCCAAAAAATTGGTTTGCGCATTTTGATTTCACGTAGTCGAATCATTTTTAAAGTGACCACCACATAAGTATCTACTCGTGTTGAGGCAATACAGGTATTAAGAACTAACCAATTTCAACCTCAAACTAGGTAAACAAGTGTTCATAACAGTAGACTTTGCAAACACTCACATATGAAACTAAGACTTAGATTGATCAAGTGATTAAAAAATTAACAGGTAGGCATATTTCTTTGAATTTTATTTTATCCTCAAGTTGTCTCTTATCCAAACAAAGTGAACTCCAATAACAAGATCAACAAGAAAAAGATTAAAGACTCCCACTATCAACAACAAGACTGCTTACAGAAGTAGTAGTGATAACAATAGGATCTCATTTCTACAAGAGGTTCACATAAGAAACCGCCTTCGGTAATGACCATTTCCACATGTGGCTTTTTATGTCACCCGCCTCTAAAAATGGCTCAGAAGATTTGTCATGATCCGCCTGTGGAGAGACTAGATGGGTGTCTTTAAAAATAGTTTTTGTAGTAGTGTGAACGACATATTGAATCGCATAGCCACAAAAATTGTTGCCTCTCCTTGGCAGGCCTAAGAGGGGATAAGGATGTACATATGTACACCTAAATTTTTATGTAAATTTTTTTATATGTTAACTATACAAAACACGAGTTATTTTCTCCTCCTATTTAATAAAAATCCTTAAAATTTAAATAATTTACCCACTTTTGTTATTCACTCTTGTACTCTAGCCTCCTTGTCTCATTCCCGAGTACGTATATAGGCTCGTTTTACTAATAAAAATAACTAAAGAAATTGGAAAGGAAATTAGCGGATAATCTCCTACTCCTTTTTCGGATCTCATCTGAAATCAAACTACAAGATCGCTTCTGACGTATTCATTCAACGGCACTCACATGGCGCATCCACATCTCCATACCATGATTTTATACTTAATGTTACATCCAATAATTGTGTTTTCGTTGCAACTCACGGACACTTAGTGTCATTTTCTATATGTGTGTTTGGTAACTGCGATCCACAACGGCTTATCGTCACAACCTGACTAGCGTTGGCATGGCCATAACTCACGACCCACTCTCCACGCATAGCGGTCCAGATGCCCTCGAAGCACAAGTGATGGTCACGAGCGTGAATGTGATAATTTCTAAGAGGCTAAGATCGTGTGATGATCGCGTTCCTAAGATGGAAAGCGACAGCGACACAGGCACAAGCGAGGCAGGAATCACGATGGTGAGGTGTGGGCTCAAGCCTAGAGGGCAACAGCGATGACAGCACAAACTCAAGCTAGACGAGGTGTAGCAACATAGTAGACATGAGCGAGACAGGACACACGTGGTTGCACGCACAGGCACGAGCACGATGGGTATGTACACACAAGTTGAAAATGTTGGATTCGCCACTTACGATGACCTACTTTCCCTTGAAACCAAAACATTTTTTCTTCCAACCATATAGACAAACGTGAATTAAGTTCCTTAAGCACAGGTGGATTATCTACGAGCTACAGTTCTGCCTCCGAAACAGCAGGAAGCATTTCGGACTTCCTAGATGCCTCCCCATTCTCAGCTAAACCCTAACCATTTCTTTCCCTGCATAAGAATTGGCAGGTACTCTTATCTAATTTTGAGCCTTGATATGATGGAATGGACGATTCATTATGTTTACCGCTAGCAAAACCGGTCGCCTCCCCGGCTTGCCGATAGATGGATATCTGAAGTTCTCTAGCTACAATAACGATGAGCCTCTCACGGGTTTGGTGCAAAAAATGACAGATGAAAAGCACAGAAAGGCCCAACATGAAGTCAATAGAGAATAAAAATCGACAACACATGTGAATCTTGATGCGAGCCATCCATTCACACAAGGGTTGGATCGAAACCACAAACTTAAGATGATCAGATCCGCGGAAGTTTGATAGGCTTCTTGCTGAAATCTGCATTTCAGTCTTACATGCTGCACATGAATGCTGCTACCTAAGCTTAAAGAATTGAGGTAGTGAAGGGGCAACAGACAGTCAGATAGGTCAGGGCACTGCATACAACTGACGTATCTGTCCCTGCAGGGAACATCATAAATTAAAATGAGAAGACATGTACAATTTTGCTATCCCTGGTCCAGGCAAGTATATATTTGTAAATATGAGACAATGTCACAGCAATATGTCATGCATGTTTCTGCACGAAACCTACCTCAAAAATGATTTCAGTGTTTCGAGTTTGATACCAGATCTTTCAGGTCATCCGCGATTGCCTGATAGCAGAACTTGTATTGTTCCTGGAAAGCAGAAGATAGCATTACGAAAACTAGACGATAGTGCTTATAGCGAATTTATTCTCTGCTACTCTTGGGGATTGTTTAATCAAAGGATAGTATTATTTGACTAAACACCTTATAGGATGTCCCAAGTCCCAACACCCAAGGTCCAAGGAAACCCGAGCAAAACAATTTCTATCTGCTACATGAGCAACCTACCTCTAAATCAATGGAGTACCAATTCTAAAGTATAGCTAAATTCAAAACTAAAGTGCATATATCACCACCCATTTATTCACTACCGCTAGTTTCCGCATATAAGTTTACGTCAAAAAAAAAATCAGCAAATAAGTATAATCACCCTTTGGTGAGCAAGTGCTTTTGTAAAGTCTACTGGTGAGCAAGTATTAACAGCGCAACTCCCTCCATTCAAGAGTACAAGCCGTATTTTCTTTTGGCTCTGTCTTCAAAGTTACTTTGACCATTGTTTTATCACAAAATATATAGTTTATGGCTACAAAACCAATATAGTGTGAAAGAGTTTTGAAATATGAATTTAGTTGTATAATTTTTTATAGACTAAACATACTTATAATTTGACTAATTGTTGGTCAAAATATATAAAGTTTGACTTTTTCAAAATAAAATATACCTTGTGTTTTTGAACGGAGGGAGTATATGGAAACTATTCTGTACTTGAGAGGATTTTGTAAAGTCTTCTGGTGAGCAAGTATTAACAGCACCATTTTCGGCTGGGCGGCTGATGATGCCAGCCAGATCAGAGTTGTGGATGATCTGTCTGTGTGTGTTTAAGTTTGAGGAGTGTTCTTTTTGGTCGCTTATTTATTGTTTTTCAATGATTGCTTCTAGTATTTTGGTCTGGAATGTGAGAGGTCTCAACATGGTTGCTCGGCGGGATGCTGTCCGAGATGTGGTGCTCTCCTCAAACGCTGATATTGTATGTTTGCAAGAAACAAAGCTATCCATTTCTCCCCGTCTGCTACTAGCGGTGCTTGGTTCTGATTTTGACCAACATGTGGCAATGCATGCAGATTATACGAGGGGAGGAATTCTCATTGTGTAGAAAGGAGCAGTCTGTTGAGCCTTGTGCACAAGAATTGGCACATTCTCGGTTTCGGTTTTGTTCGCCAAAGATGAAGGAAATAATTGGTGGTTCACTAGGGTCTATGGGCCTCAAGAAAATTAGGATAAGTTGTTTTTACAGGAGCTTCGTGACGTTCATGCGCTGTGTACTGGTCCTTGGCTTTTGGCAGGAGACTTTAATTTGATCTATCAAGATGAGGATAAGAACAATGGGAACTTGAATTGTGCTATGATGGGTCGTTTTTGTCGCTTGTTGGATGATACTGAGATAAAAGAGATCAATCTGTTGGGCCGCAAATTTACTTGGTCGAATGAGCAGCAATCTCCTACATTGGTGAGGGTGGACCGGGTTTTTAGTTCAATTCATTGGGAAAGGATCTTCCTGGATTTCCAAAGCGCGGCTTCTTCAGTTTCAAACCATTGCCCGTTATTGCTTGGCCTCAAGGTTAATATCTGTGGCAATCGACGCTTTCATTTTGAATGTTTTTGGCCCTCTTTTCAGGACATTCATGAAGTGGTAAGTTCAAATTGGGAGGCCCCAGTCACCGCTACCTGTCCAATTGAGCACTTTTACATCAAATTGAAAATATTGAGTAGGGGTCTCCAAGGTTGGAGTCAACGGAGGGTTAGTCATATCAAGTCTCAGCTGGCTATGGCCAAAGAGATCCTCCACTGTATTGAAATAGCTTGTGATCTTCGGCAGCTTTCAGTGGAAGAGGACTGGTTGAGAATGAACTCGAAGAAACATTGCCTCGGTTTGGCCTATCTTGATCGCACGATCGCGAGGCAGAGTTCTCATATTCTTTTTCTTAAAGAGAGGGATGCTAATACATCCTTTTTCCATCAGCATGCAAGATATCGCAAGATTAAGAATTTTATAACCAAATTCCTAGTAGATGATCAGGTTGTCACATCTCAAGTAGATAAACAGTCTGTCGTGTTTGATTTTTATTCAAGGTTGTTGGGTTCTCCTAAGCAAATATCTTTGACTCTAGATTCAAGTATGATCCATCATCAATAGCATTCTTTGGACTTCCTTGATGTGTTGTTCTCCAAGGAGGAAGTGTGGGCAGCGATCAAAGATTTTCCACAAGACAAAGCTCCGAGCCCCGATGGATTTACTCGGCGGTTTTATAGGTCATGTTGGTCAATTACTCAAGATGACTTGATGTGTGCGCTGTTAGCCGTGCAGCAAGGTAGGAGTGTCAATTTGAGGCTCCTCAACGCTGTGTTTCTCACTTTATTGCCTAAAAAGGTAGGTACTATTCATGTAAAGGATTACCGCCCTATAAGTTTGATCCATAGCTTTGGGAAATTGATCGCCAAAATCTTGGCCAATCGGCTAGCGTAAAAGCTACCTTCTATGGTTTTGCCAAATCATAGTGTTTTTGTCCAAGGAAGGAGCATTCATGACAATTTTCTAATGGTCCAGCAAATTGCCAAATGTCTGCATAGACGAAAGGAGCCTCACCTTCTTCTCAAATTGGATATTTCAAAGGCTTTTGACTCTGTCTCATGGCCTTTTCTTTTGAAGGTTCTTAGAAGTTTGGGTTTTGGCCGTCGTTGATGTAATCTCTTATGCAGTTTACTTTGCACTACCCCTCCACTCGTGTTTTGCTTAATGGTGAGCCAAAAGAGGTGATTAGGCATCATCTTGGCCTCAGGTAGGGTGAACCTCTCTCTTCCATGCTCTTTCTTTTGGTGATGGATGTACTGAATTCTTTGATCTCTCGAGCTTCTCCAGATGGCATATTGCATCCTTTGTCAGCACGAGGTCTTCAGCACCGGGTCTCTTTGTATGCTGATGAAGTAGTGCTCTTTATCAAAACAGCTGCCAAGGATTTGGAGTTAATCTTAAGACCAATATCCTCGAATGTTCTGTTACACCTATTCAATGTCAGGAAGTTGATTTGGCTATCATACAAGACCTTCTGCCTTGTGAAATAAAACATTTTCCTTGTTCTTATTGGGACTTCCTTTGTCGGTCAGGAAACTTACTAAATCAGAATTACAGCCTCTTGTTGACAAGGTGGTTGATCATTGTCCGAATTGGAGGGCTTCTCTAATGAACCGAGCAGGAAGATTAACAATGGTTCATGCTGTCCTATCAGCAACACCCATTTATCAGATGATTGCAATGGATCTTCCTAAGTGAGTGATTAAGGCAATTGATAAATTGAGACGTGGTTTTCTTTATAAGGGAGAAGATCGAGCTGAAGGAGGTAACAATTTAGTTTATTGGCAGAGGCTATGTAAATAGTAGACCTCTCCAGTAATGGTAGCCACGGTATTCATGATTTATCAACCCTCGGTTGGGCTCTCGTATGAGGTGGCTTTGGCTTCATAAAACCGAGCCTCGGACACCATGGTCTGGGTTGCAAATTCTAGACCATCCGAATACTAGGGCTTTGTTTTCTATGGCCTTGGTTACCTTGATTGGGGATGGCAATAATACTAAGTTTTGGTCAGATCAGTGGCTTTGTGGTCGAAACATTGGTGAATTGGCTCCTCTCTTTGCGTTGATCCCGGAAAGAATAGTTAAGCAAAGGTCTGTTGCAGAGACGTTAGCAGATCTCAAATGGTTGTTTGATATCAAGGGGGTCCTCTCTATTCATGCTATCGTTGAGTATCTCCAAATTTGGGACTTACTTGACGGTTTGGTTCTTCAACAAGGTGTGCAAGATCAACATATTTGGAAGCTATCAAGTTCGGGAGTATATTCCAGTAAGTCGGCCTACAATGCCTACTTTGTTGGTTCAATCAGGTTTGCTACTTGAAAGCAGGTTTGGAAATCTTGGGCACCACTGCGTTGCAAGTTGTTCTTGTGGCTTGCAATTCTTAATCGTTGTTGGATAGTGGACAAACTGGCTAAACGTGGCCTGCCTCATCCTCCTGCATGCCCATTCTGTGATCAAGCTGTGGTTTCTTGTGTGGTTGCTAGACAAATTTGGTTCAGCATTTCTCAACAGGTCGGTTTGCAGGCTGTGGTGCCACAGCCGAACATGATGTCTTTCTCAAGTTGGTGGTGTCAAGTGCTGAAACAGGTCAACAAACAACATAGAAAGGGACTAAATTCGCTAATCAATTTGGTCGCTTGGAAAATTTGGAAGCATCGCAATGATTGTGTGTTCAACGGAGCTTCCCCCGATTTGGAAATGGTGGTTTGTGTTGTGGCTGAGCAAGGAGCACTTTGGTATGCTGACGGGGCAAAGGACCTTCAAGTCCTGTTAGCTGGGTATTAGGTTTCATTTCCTAGTGCTTGTTTTGGTCATCTTTATTTTCCTGAGGTGTGACAGCTCTATATGTTTCTGTTTTTAAGTGTTTAGGTGGTTTATGTTGTACTTTGTTACTCTTCTTCAATGAAATGGCACGCAGCTCTCCTGCGTGTTTGAGAAGAAAAAAGGATTTTGTAACTTAAATAGAGACAAAAAAAAAAAGAAAAAGAAAAATATACCTCTGTCTGGACTATTCCAGGTCGCTGAGATCTAAATATTTTGACAGTTTTAACAAGATCCAAAGCATCCTGTTCACCAAGTAAAATCCTCTCTATTGTATTATGGATAGTGATATAAGCACCTGTTCTTCCGATGCCTGCACTGCAGAAAGAGAAATTAATGGTATTGAGTTAGTGTGTAGCCAAATAGGAATGGTTGCACCCAAAAGCGAGTCATTAATTTGAAACAAACCTGCAATGTGCAACTATTGGATGTTCTCTTGGAATGTAATTTAATCTTTTCAGAATTTGTCGTACAGCAGTACTGCTGTTTGGCACCCCATGGTCAGGCCATTCAGAATGCTCAATGTGGAGAAGAGGGTGCACTACATCTGACTGCAACATGAAGAATCACAGCAAGGGAGAAAATTCAGTAATAGAATCCTCCAGCAAAAGATTGCAACAATTCTAATACTAATATGTTAAGAAGAAAGAGAAGAAAATAAACATACAAGGAAAGGTAAACAAGAGGAAGTGAACAATGAGAGAAACATACAAGAATTCATGGAAGAATATGAGGTGAAAGTTGCCAGCTAGAGAGTCTGCAGCATCTCAGGCAGCCTGATAAATATTCGCAATGACAAGCTAACATTTATACCATCATTGACTTGACACCTCACTCATCAATGACACGTCATATGCTGGAAAGAAAATGCTATCTCAGCAAGGCTTGGCATCTAATCTCACTCACTAATCACATGGATAATAGGACACTTTGTGATGCCACTATCTAGCCAATATCCTATAATAGATCAATGCCCTAAAAAATTGAACTTGAAGCTTCACTACCACATAAGTTTTAAAAATGAGCATCCTAATCCTAGCTGAACCAGAAAATATATCGAAGAATAATATCAATGATTAAATATACCATTAATGAGATCTAACTCAATCAGACTATTATCAAGGATTTTTTCTGCAAATCAGAAATGTCAAGATTTGGCATCTGATCGCACTCAGTAATCACATGGATAACAAGACACTTTGTGATGCCACAATCTAGCTAATAAAAACTCGACTGACCTAGGAGGAACTAGGTGGCATTATAAATAAGAAGAAATAGGCACCCAAATTCGCGTCAAAGAGGACTCGAACCTAGATGGTCTAGGCGTACATCCACACCCTCAACCAACTGAGCTAAGCTCTAACCAATAGCCTATGGTAGGTCAAAGCCCTAAAAAATTTGAACTGAAAACCTTCACTACCACATAAGTTTTAAACATGAGAATTCTAGCTGAACCGGAAAATATATCCAGGAGTAATATAAATGATGAAATCTGACATTAATGAAATCTAATTCAATCAGACTATAATCAAGGGTCTTTCCTGCAAATGGGAAATCTCAAGTTCTTAGTCGTGGCTAGAAGGTCCTACAAAAGCTGAACTCAAGTCTGTGTCTATGCCTACTTGCCTATTTGCACAAGAATAACTCTTCATCTTGAAATTTATATGCAATGATGCAAAATATGGAATAGTATAGTCCGTGGTAACTGGTGGTACAGCCTATCTTACACTTTACCTAGAACAGAAAGTGTGTGTACGACAGCCTTAATATATATTTACCTCAACCTTTTGCACCTCCACACCACGCAACACTAACTGGCCATCGTTTCTGGTCTTTGTGATCTTAATGGTAAATTTTCCAAAAACTTCCTGTCCCTTGCTCAATGGAAGATACTCATCACACTGTCATTATATGAAGTGTGAATAATATTTAATAGGCTATTATCAATTCATAGGATAGCTGAAATTTTGAAACGTATATACAAAATAATGTTGAACATCAGCACCTTAAAACTGTCAAATTTTGTGAGCATAACAATCACAGGACAGTGGTTCTCATAAACCATCTGCCAAAAATCTTCAAATGTACTGCATAGTGGACCTTGTGTGGAAATGAACTTCGTTTGACCTCTACCAATAGTCTGCAAATTTTATATGCCACAAGACCGATGAGGATTTGTTTGGACAGAAATGAAATAATAGGAAAAAGTAAATACAGGTAAACATGCTAACTTTACCTTTATAAGGCTTGCATTGATGTAATCATTGCCTGTTGAAGACTTTAGTCGTACCCTGGTTTCATCAACTGAGGATAAGAAGTCAAGTTAAATCAAATTAATACTTCCATGGTGCTCTTCCTCACTGCACATATAAGTCTATACAAGTTCACGATGCTCACATGGCAAGACATCAGTGTAGCGGTTTCTTGCCCTATTAGCAGGACTCCGAGCAGCAGTAAACTTTTGTGCCAACTGAAGCACTGTTCTTGCATCCTGAAAAAAATATCTAATCAATAGTTGCTTGGCTTGGTTCAAAGAAGTATTTCTTACTAAAAAAAATAAACTCAACAACGAGGAGAATACATCCCCTGGCTTCTACTTAAAGGAGGGAGTACCGAACCCTAGCTGGCCAAGAAACTCGTTGAAACCCGTTCTCAAGGAGGTACCCACTTTTTGTGAGCACCCAGGTTTGAGCCTGGGTGGGTGGCCTCTCAACTGGCTCTACCAACTAAGCTATCACTTGGTTGTCAAGAAGTATTTCTTATGCAACCAACTTATAAAGATTTCCAACAAAATAATTCTTACTTCCATAGTTTGGAAGAAATGAAAAAAAGGGAGACTCAAGTGCACGAGTTCTTGGTATATTGGGCTGAACAAAAATACATAACAAGTGCAATTGTTTCTTTCCCTTACTTTGCAATAAATATGGACAGAAGGAAATTCCATATCATAATTTTTTGCTCTTGTTACAGCAATTTGCTGACAGCAGCTAATCCAGTTGTTTATACAATATTCAGTATGGTCACTGTGCTATTTCAGAAAATATCTCCTTATAATTCTGGTATGCAAACCCCATATAGGTTACACTAAATTTCAGGTAATTGAATAAGGAACCCGAAAATATACAACAGGTTGCCTTCAAGAGAGAAATTAGTTAACATGTATGTTTGGTTTGGGGAAGAGGAGAGGGAGGTATAATTATTAAAAAAAATTACTTTCACCATATGGGCGCTAATTTAACTGAAGCAGTTTTCTGGAGGTAGCAGCATAGATTCCTCTAATACGATGTTGGCAGTCCAAATATTAGGTCTCAAGTCGAGTTGCTGAGTGTTACCCCCATGTTACAATGCAGCTCAGGAAAGATAGACTGAAACAGTAATCATCTCCCCCATCAAAAAGGTACCGATATAGCATGGCGTAATCATATCCAGCACATTTCTGATCCCCTTCTGTCTGAGTGCCTGTGCACCAATCGCCTTCCCAGAAACTTCGCTTAGAAGCAACGCTACACTAACCTCTGGTGCAAGATCATACAGCACTAAGCACTATACAAAATTCACCCCCTGCAATCTTTTCACAGCTCGAGTAATAAGCGGTCTCCTGATTGTAAATTCGGAACGCGCTCAGGGTCAGCTAAGGTTGATCCATTGATTCCTTTTATGTGCTCTTTTACAAACAACTGCAAAGAGAGTAGGTAAAAACATCCTAATTTAGAACGGGGAAATTGTATACCGGGAGGCTCGAGTACTCCTTGGAGATCGCGGCGGGCTTCCCGAGCTTCTTCTCGAGCACCTTGAGCGCCTTCTTGCAGTGCTTCAACTGGTCCTTCGTGGGCGCCCGCGGCGGCGGGTCAGCTTCAGGGTCGAGAGGGCGAAACCCCTCCACCCCGACCCCATCAGCCGGCGGCGGGGCGGGGGCGGGGGCGGGGGCGGGGGCGGAGGCGAGCCCGCCCCGCCCGGGGTGTAGCGGCGAGTTCCCCGTGGCGTCCGTCCCGCGGCGGCGCTTGGATGCGCGGATGGTCGGGGGCGAAGGGGAACTGGGAGCGGAAGAGGCCGGGGGAGTCGTCGGGGTCGCCGTGGCGGAGCGTACTTAAGTAAAGGGGAGGCCTTGGCCGGTGGGAAGGAGTGGTTGAATTGGTTTTTTTTTTTTGTGGGAGCAGAGGTGACTTGACTTGGGAGGGAAGACGACGACGGGGCAGTGTGACGGCGAGAGGATGACGCCGTAGATCCGACGCGGATCGGAGCCGGTGGCGGGTGGTTGAGTGGGGAAAGGGAGGACCCCCGGTTCCCTCCTCTCGAAATGTTTCGGGATGGCGGACGCGGTGGTCCGGGCCCCCGACGGCGACGGCGCGGTTAGTCAGGTGGGGGAGGAATTTAGGATTTGGCCGCTCTCAAGAATTGATTTCGCCAATTTACCATCCTAATGTGCTACACATTAAAATGCCACTTTCAACCGAAGCCTTCCTGCTCGTTTGTCATTTTAATGATTTTAACTCAATTGTAAATATTTTCTCCTCGTTACGTATGTGCGTGGACCGAAATGCCCTCCCTCCCTGGTCTGATTGAATTGGCTGGGTCGAACTCATTCCATAGACTGCAAGAGTTCTTTCGCTCTGTGGCTGCTGCTTCGTGCCTGTCCCCGGCGACAAAGAAGGCGACGGCGCACCGCTGCTCCTCCTTCTCTGAGGCGACGCGCACAGGTTTGATTTGGGCTTCCATCTCTATATTTCATTTGCCTTGTTTGATTTGAGAAATCCCCATGCATGAATCTAACCCTAGGCCCTGCTGCTTGTGAAGAGAGGAGCCGTGCTATAAATTCTAATCTGGATGACGGTCTTGGACGGTAATGTGTTTCAACTCTCAACCTTCCTGCAGCATCGCGTTGATTTCGTGCTCCATGTAACGAGAACAGAACGGTAGCTATGGTGCACTAACTCAATTTATTTGGTTTTTTCCTCCAATGTTTCGATTAGGCTTGTTCTAGAGCGAGAGCTTAGTTTTGCAGTTGTACAATCTGAAACAAATGCACCCCAATTGCTTGAGCATGGTACAGATGCTACATTATTGCTTGAGTCTGGTAGTGATGCTCCAGCATTGCTTGCGGCCGGCACAAACTCAGTCCAACCACCGGTTCAGACCGTTGATCGGGAGAACATACAGATCCAAAAAACACAGGATGAGGAAGGAAGGATAGAAATCATTTAGGTATGTCAACGGAGAAAATTCTTGTGGGGAATGGGTAATCATCCCCATCCCCGATTAGGAGAAATTTCTCCATCCTCGCCGGCGGGGAAAAAAATTCTCCCATCCCCGCCCCCGCGCTGGGAATGGGTACCCGACGGGGTCCCCGTCCCTGCTATCAAGAAGGAATTTTGGGCTGGGCCGATTGGAGTTAGACAGAAATTTTCGGGCTGGACCGATTGGAGTTAAGTAAGCACAGTTCAATACAAGTAAAGCTTATAGATATTCGGGGCCCCGCGGGGAAACGGGGATGGGGAACCATCTCCGCCCCCGCTATACCCGACGGAGGGGATTTTTTCCCATTAAACTCCCCGTGGGGGGGAAAATGATCCCATCCCCGTTCCCTAATAGGGGAATTCCCCGTCGGGGAATGGGGATCGGGGCCCATTGACATGCCTAAAATCATTAGTGATGAATAGTTGTATGTGCTTATCGGCCTTAAGGATGAGGATGAGAGGGAAAACCTAGCTAGACAAGCTAGGGGTACAGATGGTTGTTCTAGAGGCCCTGTCGTGGATGATCCTGAAGGTGCAACCATTCCCGTCGATGATGGTATTCCAGAGGAGAGGGTGATAGTGTATGACAAGGATAAACCCTCCATGGATCTTGGCACCATATACCCCTGCATGAAGGAATTTAGGTTGGCTATGAGGCAATTTGCTATAAATGAGGAATTTGAGCTGGACATTGAGAAAACTGACAGAAAAAGATATAAAGGGTTCAAGGAGAAGGCTGCCCTTGGCACATTGTTGGTAACAGGCAGACAGATTTGAAGACTATTATGGTATTGACTTGATAGATAACATTGATATTTGTTTCAATGTGTTGGTAAATTTTGTATTTTTTCTTTACAATTAAGGTGTTGACTTGATTGTTATTTACTGTCTTTTGTGTTTGCAAGTCACATTGTTGATTGATAAACACACTTGTTCATCAAGTAGTAGGAGGAAGACAACTACACCTACTAGTGCTTCGGTTGCTTCAAAGGTTGTTTCTATCCTTAGGAAGACTCCAAGCATGGGTGCAAAAGAGTTGCGGACCAAGTTACAGTATGATCATAAATGCAAGATTGCATATGACACAGTATGAAAGGGCAAAGAAAAGGCTTTGCAAGAGCTGTATGGTAGCTGGGAAGAGAGCTTTCAACAGCGGTACAACTGAAAGGCAGAGGTGTTGAAGAGGTCACTAGGTAGTCATTTGATTACTCGATCTCAACAGCTGTACAACTGGAAGGCAGAGCTATTTCATTTGATTACTCAATCTCTTAGCCACATGCTATGCATTTGCAGGTTATCATTTAAGGATAACCCTTTTAGATGTTCGGACATTCTTCCTGATGGCATACCACACAAGAAGGGATTTGTCAAGGATAAGGATGTAGACAGTACCATACAGGAATGAGTCAAAATGTAACATACATGATCACGCAAAAAGAATGAGAAAAATGCTCTTCATTCCCTTCTGATCAGCATTACATGATCACAATCACCACTACATCAACACATCAACAATGCCACTACATCATTTATCACTTAACTGGCATTGCTCAACAACTAAGAGAATGCTTCACTTAAAAATGCACTCACCACATTGCCTAGCGAGGATTCCTACTACCTCACTTAACAAGCATCACAATCACACCCAATGTGACCACAACAACAATGACTACATTGCTCAGCACCATCAACAGCACCAATTTAATCAGCTCGTCCACCTTTTCTTGAACCTTACCATTTTCTTTCATCTTCATGTCGACTGTACCACCAAGCACCTAGATGTCTGCACTCCGTCGCCCATCCATTTGCGAGAAACCAGACTCCACAAGGAATCCTGATACTCCTTGAGCCACTTGAAAAAGCTGCATCTATCGAGCATCTTTCCACACGAAATAGATTAATATTAGCCCCAAATTACAAACGACTAAATCCCAATCAAAGAAATGCAGCCAAATTAACTTACTTCTACTTCATTCTTGCGGCATTTGAAGAAGATACGCCCCCCATGTTTCCATGATTTGAGCTCCAACACCTGCTCACCACACCTAGGGCAAGGGATGAGTGGGAGCCCACTATGGCCTATCTGCGCTTGCGACATGGTGCCTGTTCTTGTGGCAACGCGGCCACAAAAGCTTCCTTGTGACATCCCCTCGGGCAGTAGAGGCGACCAACACCGATGAGGGACGAGATTGAACGAGGAGAGGACACCGGCAACTCTGACGAGAGAGGTGACGAGAGAAGGAAGAAGAGGAACGATAGCTGTGAGAGTTACGCGAGAAGGAAGAAGAGGAATAGGTTCGACCCAGCCAATTCAATCGAACCAGGGGGGGCATTTCGGTCCACGCACATGCGTAACGAGGAGAAAATATTTGCAACTGAACTGAAATCGTTGAAATGACAAACAAGCAGGGAGGCTTCGGTTGAAAGTGGCATTTGAACGTGTAGCACATTGGGGATGGCAAATTAGTGAAACCAATTCTTGAGAGTGGCGAAATCCCAAATTCCCCTCGGTGGGGCGAGACATGTCACACCAGATTTTCCCTAGATTATGACCTCAACTGTGTGCACCTTTTGCTCATTTCATCTTTATGTGCTGTTTGGATGGAGGTGGGAAAGGAAAAGGGTTTATGATACATCTAAAAAATTTAATCTTAGTTATTCATCTCTCCTTCACTTTTTATCCTAATCTTTCATTTATTTTTCTTTTCCTATCTCACCTCTCTTCTCCCAGTTGCCAAACACCACTAGTTTATTTTTCCTACCAACAATCGTCGTGGCATGGATGGCTAAATTGGTTGCCCGGGTGTGGTTTCGATGTTGAATTTAATTTATGCGTGCAAATATGGGCACGAATAAACACCTATAAACTTTACAAATATGCATGCAAATAACTGAGAGATTGAAATGGTCAATTAAGGATATGTATGAAAACGTGTTCTACGAAATAGACCTAGACGTTTGTGGAAATGCAACTTTCTTTACACTAAACAAGAAATTACCAAGTCACGTTGTTCTTGTTACACGCAAAAGACACGTTGTATGTATGAAAAAGGTTCGGTCAATATTTAATAAATAATGTTTGACTAAAACCCTTCCGAATATTAAAAAGGAGCTGTTGAGATGCAACTAGCTACATGGTAAAAAAAACCTTGTATACTACTTATTTTGTAATTTCAAGTTCACCAAATACGTGCTCAAGCACTGAACTATATGAAACCATTTCAACTTAAGATGACATGATAAACCGTGCATAGCTCATTTTAGACTTCCATTTGGAAGAACTATAACGTGTACAAGCCAAGCCGACTGTGACGCTTTCTTTATAATAATAATTAATATATGTGATGCTTTCTTTATAATAATAATTAATATATGGCCGTCTCTTGCAATTTGCAAAGAAAAGAAACAAAGACTGAAGTCTGAGTTGCATTTCTTAACTCAGAACGCACCCAACACAACCAAATGGCAAACCACCAAACGTCGACAACGACATGCTCTCGAGTAGTTGTGCCGGGCTTATGCCTATCCGAGACGACCAGACGGATATTTGAAACGCTCGTCCGGCCCATAATCTTTCTGCTTTTCCCTCCACTTCATGTTCACACGACACAAAAGAAAATGTTCCCAAGCATCAGCAAGGGAATTCAAATCTACTTGAAATCGAGATAGACGCTTCCGGCACGAATCAGATCGAAGTTTTCAGATCTCAAATCCACATGATGTGAAAAAATGGTTCGAAAATAGCAGTAGATAATGCCCCTATTTGCTTCATATGCACTGTTTGGCCTAGCTGAAATTTATAGTTTTTTACTTAAAAAAATTGTTTTTTTAAAAGCATCTTATAGTTTCTAAGAAAAGCTGTTAGCTTATGGTCTTAATTTTTAAGACTCTCAGCACACAGCTTTTTAGAAAAGTCACTCTCAGTCAGCTTATCAGCTTTTAGTCTATTTCATCAAAAACCAATTTATTAGGTTTTTAAAAACCAGTATAAACTTAACCTATTTGGCTAAATTTATGGTTTCTGAAAAGCAAAAGCTGCTGATAAGTTATGCCAAACAAAACCATAATCAAGATAGATTCACTAACATTCATAACATGAGAGGCTATAACCACTCGAGCTCACTTGTGGGTTTACACAAGGAGCTCACAACCACTCAAGTCGGGTGACTACAGAACAAGATACAATACCGGGTACATGGTGTCTTGATGTTAGACCTAGCCAAATGGGCCGGCTGGCATGGCCCGATCCCGTTTAGACACAACCATGTTGGCTCAACTAACTAATCGAGGCGTGCCGTGTCGACCCACATGCTGAAGGCATGGCTCACGACACGCCCGTGAAGCACAGTGTCATGCTGGGCAGGGTGGCCGAGTGGCGGGGCGGCAGGGTGGAGTGGCTGAGCGATGAAGCGGCCGGGCGAGCGGCTAGGGCTGGGGCAGGGGTGAGACGTCAGACGACGGGGCGGCCAGGACAGCCCGTGCTTATGCCTAGGTCGTTCTTGTGTCGACCCATCTAAATCGGGTCGTGTCGTGTCTATAATAACGTGCCTCAGATTGGTCTAGTAGGTACAATCCATTTGACCAGCTTTACATTGATGTGATCAAACCAATCATAACAGGGTTGAACATAAATAGTAAAAGGAGCCGTTGAGATGCAACTAGCTACATGGTAAAACCGTGTATACTACTTATTTCGTAGTTTCAAGTTTACCAACTAAACTATATGAAGGCATTTCAACCTAAGATGACATGCTAAACCGCGTATAGCTCATTTTAGACTTCCATTTGGAAGAACTGTAACGTGTACAAGCCAAGTCGACCATGACGCTTTCTTTATAATAATAATTAATATATGGCCGTCTCTTGCAATTTGCAAAGAAAGAAAACAAAAACTGAAGTCTGAGTTGCATTTCCCAACTCAGAACGCACCCAACACAACTACTAGATGGCAAACCACCAAACGTCGACAACGACATGCTCTCGAGTAGTTGTGCCGGGCTTATGCCCATCCGAGACGGCCAGCGGACATTTGAAAGGCTCGTCCGGCCCATAATCTTTCTTATTTTCCCTCCGCTTCAGTTCACATGACCCAAAAGAAGGGCCGGTGATTATTTCATACCTCCGTTTTTTTTCAGGTGACATCCTTGGCCACCTGATTGACATACGACGACACCACACTCTTCTTTCAATCTCCCACTCTTTCACGTGCCTCCTCTTATAGCGTTGGCCTCCTACCCTCTGCGTGCTCGCCCCACCTCTCACCCTCCTTCACCCATCTCTGACGCCATCGCCTACCGTTGATGGCTTCATCAGGCTGTCCCCGCTCACCTCCGCCCTTGCACCGTCCATCCGGTCGTCCTTCGCTACCCACGGCCAGTGGCACCCCGCCACCTCACCATTCCACCCCTGCGCATGCCTCCTTCGTCAAGCTAGACTGTCATCCGCCAACCTCCTTCTAAGCCCGATAGTAGACAAATCCCTACTGGGAAGCTACTGCTTCCAACCCTAGAGACCTAACTACGGAGGACGACACGAATTCACATATGTTCACACAGTCGTCTGATCTCACCTCCTAAAAGAAAATGTTCCGAAGCATCTACAAGGGAATTCAAATCTACTTCAATTCAAGATAGACGCTTCTGGCACGAATCGGATCGAAGTTTTCAGCTATCAAATCCACATGATGTGAAACAAAAAAAAAAGGTTCGAAAATAGCAGCAGATAATGCCCTTTGTTTGCTTCATAGCCAAGATAGATTGCATGATGCACACATCTGGAACAAGCTTCATACTAGCATTCACAACAGGGGAGTTCATAACCACTCGAGCTCATTTGTGGGTTTACACAAGGAGCTCACAATCACTCGATCTTACGGTATGTGTTTACAGAAAGACGATACGGATGAATATAGATCGAGATACAATACCGGATACATGGTGCCTTGATGCGACCAAACCATTCATAACAGCCAGCAGGGTTGAACCTAAGATTTTTTTTTTAATAGCCGGATCCTCTTCCTAAGCCTACATTGGAGACCGTAAATAGAGATGCACACTGGGGGTCAAACCCTGGACCAGCAAGATCGCACCCGTGCGTCTTGCCACTGAGCCGTGCGCCGGGGGGTTGAAAGACAGAAACGGCAATGAGAAGAAATGTGAGGTTCCTAGATTTTCGATGCAAACAAGTATATGTTTTTAACGGAGATATCGTATGCAGGTGATATTTCATACTTCTTTGCGACGAAGATTACCTAGAAGGGAATTCAGTATCCCGAATTCGATATCACCTCTTTAAGCTCGTCTACGATTGCAGAATAGCAAAACATGTACTGTCCCTGCAGAGAAGAACAAGGTGCCCTCAGATAGCTAACGGTAGCGCCTTTGGCTAATCTATTAGTGTGCATTACTCTTGGGCATTGTTCAATCGTTGCATTGCATGCTATGACTAATAAACCTTTAGTAATCAGAATTCAGGATGTCCCAGACAACACCTCAGCTCGTGTGAGCAATCGCTTGCTGCTTGCTGGGTATTGCCGTTATGAAGCCAAACAACTAATAATACATGAGGGACCTGTATATGGATGGCGTAACGTGGCTTGCAAAACTATATCTATCATTTCTCTTCTTTTTTCACAAAACTATACTTGTCATTTTAAAGTGTACCGGTAGGGTCTTGTCTATTTTCTAGGGGAAAAAAGATTTTTTCGATAAAGAAAGCTTCATTGACATTTTGTGTTACATCAAGATGATACAAACACGTAAGAATACACTTTCGACTTCTGTATACCACGGATGCACACAACCAAAAAAAGATCAAATACAAAAAGAAAGGAGTCAAAAAAGGCGAATAGCTCGCGGTCTATGACGGACCTTCAAATCTAAACTATTATGCAAACCATGTAAAAATCTCTTTGACCGCCTGCACCATAAGATTACATACCGTCGCCACCATATATTGGTGCTTCTGTCACTGTAACACAACCCATGTATAAAGCAAAAACATACATGTAAAGATAACCTACAAAAGAGAGTTAATTTTTCTTCTGTTAGAAACTATATCATTTCTGCATAGCCACGTAAAGAAACTGAACTAGAAACATAAAGAAAAAAAAGCCAATTATACCTCTCGTGAAATCATTCCAACTCGTTAGTTCCTAAATTTTCTGACAGTCTCAACAAGATACAGAGCAGCCCATTCCCCACGTAGGATCCTCTCGACGGTATTCAGGACGGTGATACAAGTACCAGTTCTTCCTATGCCCGCGCTGCAGGAAAACACAGTAACAGTACTGAGTATGACTGTATAAGCATGGGAAAGGTTGCACAAGGGATGCATGGTGTCAATTTGATTCGAACCTGCAATGCACAACCATCGGATGCTCTCTTGGAATGTGATACAGTCTGTTTATAATTTGTCAAACCGTAGTACTGTCATCAGGCACACCATGATCAGGCCACTCAGGGTAATGAACATGGAGAACAGAGTGCACTCTATCTGACATTCTGACTCCACCGTGAAGAATTATCAGTCAAGAGATACTTCAGTCACAGAATGCTTCAGCACAGTAATGCAACTAGAACTGATATGTTATTATGATATGAGGAAAGGAAAGACAACATACGTGGAGGGAAAACTACAAAAGGAGGGAAACACTCAGCAAAACAAATAAAAAAAAGGTAAGGTTGCAAGCTACAGAAACTGCAGTATTTATAGCAGCCAACATCTATAATTATTTCAGTAAGTATTAGTACTTTAGAAATCTTACTCTCACATTTTGGCTAAAAAATCTCATATCATCCCTCTGCCCTGTCCAAGATCTAAGAACATCAAATCATTAACTCTCCATTATCTCCCCTTTTCACATTAGGAACATCTAAATCTATTAATTCGGTTCCCATTTTTTCTGCAAGTTCATTCAACTACGGAACTTCTTTTTTTTTGTCACTGTAACTACTAGTGTTCATGGTCAAGAGATTCTACACAATTGCCACTAGGCCTATGCCTCCCTGAACAAGAAACTCTTGATCATGAAATTTATACGCTATGCATATGATGCAAAACACGGATCGGAAAAGTCAGTTAATGGTACAGTCTATGTTACTATTTAACTAGAACAAGAAAGCAAGTCATGCACAGCACAGCAGCATTTATACACATGCATTTACCTTATTCTGTTGCACCTCCAAACCACGCAACACTAACTGACCAACTTGTTTAGTCTTCTTGATCTTGGCGTAAAATTTTCGATAATCTCACTGTCCCTTATTCAGTGGAAGATACTCGCCACACTGAGATTATTTTAAATGTAACTTTTTTACAGCCATAGATAATTAAGGTTGAAAATTCAATATAACGAAACTCAAAAGATCTTGTCTTTCAGCTCGAAAACGAAAAAGATCATGTCAACAAATGTGCAAGCATGCTGTTAGAAAACAAATGTCCATATATTTTGCGTCATCAAGTAAATGTAAATCTATTCTCAAACTGATAAATGATTTTGACCAAAGCAATATTCTGGAACTGGTAGCAGCATAGAATCCTCCAATATGATTTTGGCTGTCCAAATCTTAAGCTACATGTCCAGTTACTAACCGACATCCCCGTGTTACAATGTAGCTTCAAGAAAGATATGACTGAAGCAATAAGCATTACTCTCTCTCAAAAGGCACTGAAACGGTGTGGTAATCATATCCAACACATTTCCTTCTGTCTGTACGGCAATCGCCTACCTTGACGCTTCGCTTAGAAGCAATGGGACACTAACCTACAGCACTGACCATTACCAAAATTGACCATCAGCATAATTTGACAACTCAAGTTACAAGCGGCGCGACTGTAATTAAAGTTACTCTTATTCCTTTTTATGATTGTATAATGTGCGGTCGTAGTTCATGTGTGTCCTAATCTAAGATAGTAAAATTGGGACGCAATCAACAAAGGCTGCCCCCCTGTTCCCAAGGAATATAGGAAAGATCGCTGCGAAGGGGATCTGACCACACACCTAATGCGGAGCTAGCACAAAGAAGAACAAAGAGGTGGAAACTGCGAAGGGGACGAGGGAGTAGCTTGGGTACCGGGAGGCTCCTGAATAATAGCCAGGCATACATGCATGCGGCTGGAACAGCAACATGCACGTATCCAGGCGCGTACACAGCCGGACTCCAGGCGCACACATGCAAGCAAGCAAGGATTCAGCCCAGGAAATCAGCACCGCATCACAGGAGATCAGCACGGCATCATATCAGGGGATAGTTTCCTTTCTTTGCCTTGCTATCTTTTGGCATGTATCCTCCTGTACTCTATATGTATACCGGTGCCCCTAATACAATATTCATTGCATGTTTGTCTTGCTTACTCCACGCTTTCATGGCATCAGACGCGATCACTCCTGTGACCGCACGCTTCCGCAAATCCTACTCCTCGCCGTCGGCTCTCTCCATGCCGGCCGCCTTCTACTTCCTCTGATCTCTTGTCATCACCTCCATGGCCGGCTCCTCTTCCGAGCACGACCAACAGGAAGCCGTGGCCGAAGAGCGTCGGGTCCAGGAGCTCATCGATGCCGCCGTGGCCCGTGCACGCCAGGAGGCCGCCGCCGACGCTGAACGTCGACTCGAGGCCATCGTCACGGCTGCTGTTGATCGCGCGCGCAAAGAAGCGCTTGCTGCGATCGCTGCTGAGCACTAGCAACAGCCTCTCAGCGCCAACCTTCCCCTACTTCCCCAAGCGGCTCCTCCTCCACCTGGTAGCAACGTCGACGCTCTTCATGCTCAGGCTGTTGGTGTCTTGCACATCAAGGCGCTCATCCCCGTCACGCTTGACCTCGGCTCCAACAACTACGGCAAGTGGCGCGGCCTCTTCCTCCTCACGCTTGGCAAATACGCCTTGACAGACCACGTCTTCTCTGACGCCAACCCCACTAATTCATCATAATGGACACGTATGGATTGCGTGGTCTTGTCTTGGCTGTATGGCACGATTACTGCAGACCTCCTCGAGCTAGTCATGACTCCTCTCGCCACTGCCCGAGTTGTCTGGATCAACCTCGAGCATCAGTTCCTCGACAACAAGGAGTCTCGTGCTCTCTACATGGAAGCGGAGTTCCGCAATTTCGTCCAAGGTGATATGTCAATTTCTGACTACTGTCGTAAGCTCAAGAGCATGGCTGATGGTCTAGGTGATCTCGGCGAACCCATCTCCGATCGGACACTCGTTGTGACAGTCCTCCGCGGCCTCAACGAAAAGTTCGCTCATATGGTGCCAATTCTCAAGATGCAACGACCTTTCCCGACGTTCATGGAAGTTCGTTCTCATCTGCTACTCGAGGAGATCACCAAGTCCACGCCGGCCACCTCTTCCTCCGCGTTCCTCGCTACTGGTAAATCGGCTTCCCGCAACACGGCGTCCAGCGGCACCAACACCAGCCATGGCCACACCAGTCCTACCAGTAGCGTGGGGAACAGTGGCTATGGACGGTCCAACAATCGCAATCGTCGTCGTGGCCGCGGCAACAGCGGCAATGGCGGCACTGGCGGCCACAACACCGGCGCACCAGTCTCTGGTGCTGGGCGCGGCGCCGGCCCTCCTGCTGCTGGCATGGGTCTTCCATCCTTCTTCAACCCTTGGACCGGGACTGTCCAAGTGTGGCCCCATGCAAGCCGCAGTTCGGCTGGTGTCCTTGGCCCTCGCCCTCCTGCACCGGCCATTCCTCCGCGCCAGGCGCTCCACGCGGCTGCTGCTCCGTCCCCGTCCGGTGTCCAGCTCTTTGCGCCGACTCCTCAGGCCGATCTTGGTGCACCTGGCGGCGGCATCCAGTACCATCTTACCCTAGGTGCCACCTCTTGGGACCAGCAGCAGCTTACAAGTGCTTTCAGCACGATGACACTTACGCCGCCACCTTCTTCCACTGAATGGTACATGGATTCTGGCGCTTCTTCACATATGGCTACTGATGCTGGTATCCTTTCCATCTCCCATCCCTCTTCTCCCTCTAATCCATCTAATATTGTTGTCGGTAATGGGTCAATGCTACATGTTACCTCCACCGGCTCTCTGTCTTTCCCTAGTGCCCATGGTCCTCTCTTACTGCGTAACGTTCTTGTTACTCCTCAGATCATTAAAAATCTTATTTCCATTCGTCATTTTACAATTGATAAATAATTTTTCTGTCGAGTTTGATCCGTATGGTCTTTCTGTGAAGGATCTTCGTACCAAGAGCGTGATCGTCATGTGCAATAGTTCTGGTGACCTTTATCCTTTTCATCAACTCAACGCACGTCCTCATGCTATGGTCAGCATCTCCTCACCCACAATATGGCACCAGCGCCTCGGGCATCTTGGTCATGAAGCTTTCTCCAAACTCATTAGCTCTAGTGCTCTCCCTTGCAATAAGGCTCCTTCTGACCACTTGTGCCATGCGTGTCAGCTTGGTCGCCATGTACGCTCCCCGTTTGGTACTTCTTCTTCCAGAGCCAGTCATTATTTTGATTTAATACATTGTGATCTTTGAACCTCTCCCATTGCCAGTGTGTCCGGCTATAAATATTACCTTGTTATTCTTGATGACTGCTCGCATTTTCTCTGGACGTTTCCCATGCGCCTCAAGTCTAACACCTTCACCCATCTTTCTCACTTCATCTCTTATGCTCGCACTCAGTTTGGCACCTCCATTAAGAGTGTTCAGTGTGACAACGGGCGCGAGTTTGACAACTCATCCTCTCGCCATTTCTTCCTTACCCACGGCATTGAACTCCGCATGTCGTGCCCATATACTTCTCAACAAAACGGTAAAGCCGAGTGCATAATTCGTACCACCAACAATATTATGCGCTCTCTCATGTTTCAGGCTAGCCTTCCTTCCTCCTTTTGGGTGGAAGCCCTCTATGCTGCCACTTATCTTCTCAATCGTCATCCCACAAAAACCCTCAATTTCTCCACCCCTTTCCAGGCTCTCTATGGGGTACCTCCCTCCTACTCGCACCTTCGGGTCTTCGGGTGCAAATGCTACCCCAATCTGTCCACTACAGCTCCACATAAACTCTCACCCCGTTCCACCTTGTGCGTCTTCCTCGGTTACCTGTCCAACCACAAAGGGTACCGATGCCTTGACCTCTCCTCCAACAGAATCATGATCTCTCGCCATGTCTCTTTCGATGAAACTTCCTTTCCTTTTGCTGAGGCACCCTTAGTGTCTCCAACTAATGATGATCTCAATTTTTTATCCGATTATGGCACTGCACCTCTGCCCATCGGTATTCGAGTTGTTGCAGGTACAGGTTCCAGACCAGCTGAACCTTCTGTTGTGGCCTCACCATCTGCCAGCCGGCAGGCATCGCCTAAAGCCACCATGCCGCACACACCTACTGGTCCCCCAGCCTCTTCTCCTAGCGGACCACCTCAGGATCCGCCCCACCGGTTCTGCACCACCCCTGACAGTGGATCATCCATGCCTGCTGCCACTTCCACCGGCTCAGGCTCTGGACCGCCAAGACCTCTGGCGCTACTACCGCTCCATCATGCCAGCCCCGACGAACTGCTCGTCGACCCTGCTGCCCCTGCTGGTCTTGCACCGCAGGTAGCTGCCAATAGTGCCGGCGGCATTGACCATCCGCCCACGGCAGTCTCCATCCAGCCGGTGGTCAATGACCACCGTATGGTTACTCGAGGCAAGTATTTCTTTCATGTTCCAGTGCAGCGCCTCAATCTCCAAGCCACGGCTGCAGCTATGTCACCCGTGCCCTCCTCCTATCGGGGTGCCTTGGCTGATCCTAAATGGCGTCGTGCTATGACTGAAGAATTTGAAGCTCTTCAAGCCAACAACACCTGGGATCTAGTTCCCCGCCCACCGGGGGTCAATCTTGTGACTGGCAAATGGGTTTTTCGTCACAAGTTTCTTCCAGATGGTTCTCTTGACCGGTACAAAGCTCGTTGGGTGCTTCGAGGTTTTACACAGCGGCCTGGCATTGATTTTGATGAGACCTTCAGTCCTGTGGTGAAGCCTGCTACTATCCGCACCGTCCTTACCCTGGCACTCTCTCGGGATTGGCCTATTCATCAGTTGGATGTTAAGAACGCCTTCTTGCATGGTACGCTCTCTGAGACAGTCTACTGTCTTCAACCTTCAGGCTTTGTTGACTCTTCTCGGCCCGACCATGTTTGTCATCTCAACAAGTCTCTATACGGTCTGAAACAAGCACCTCGGGCCTGGTACAGTCACTTCGCTTCCCATCAACTGTCTCTCGGCTTTGTGGAGGCCAAGTCCGACACTTCCCTCTTCGTGTTTCATCGTGGCGCCGATACAGTCTACTTGTTGCTTTATGTTGATGACATAGTTTTGACTGCTTCCTCAGAGGCTCTCCTTCACCGTACGATCTCCGCTCTTTAGCGAGAATTTGCCATGAAGGATCTTGGTCAACTTCATCATTTTCTAGGCATGACGGTCACCCGACGAGATGGAGCTCTCTTTCTCTCTCAGCACCAGTATATTCTGGATGTTCTACATCGTGCTGGTATGTCTGACTGCAAGCCTTGTCGTACGCCCATTGATACTCACTCCAAGCTTTCTAGTGCGGGTCCTCCGGTTGATGATCCGACGCACTATCGTAGTCTGGCTGGTGCTCATCAATACATGACCTTCACTCGACCAGATATTTCCTATGCTGTACAGCAGGTGTGTCTTTACATGCATGATCCCTGTGAGCCACATTTTGCTTCGATCAAGCGCATACTCTGGTATCTTCAGGGCACACTCAACCATGACTTGTACCTCCATCGCACCTCCCCGACCAAGCTATTTGTCTACACTGATGCTGATTGGGCTGGTTGTCCTGACACTCGCAAGTCAACTTCGGGGTATGGTGTTTTCCTTGGTGACAATCTTATCTCCTGGTCCTCGAAGCGTCAACATACGTTTTCGCGGTCTAGTGCAGAGGCAGAGTACCGTGCTGTGGCCAATGGTGTTGCTGAGGCTTGTTGGTTGCGACAGTTGCTTTTGGAGCTCCATAGTCCACTTCAACAGGCTACCGTAGTCTATTGCGACAACGTCAGTGCAGTCTACCTCTCCACCAACCCGGTTCAGCATCAGCGCACCAAGCATGTGGAGATCGACCTGCACTTTATTCAGGAGCGTGTTGCCCTTGGGGATGTCTGCGTGATTCACGTTCCTACAACCTCGCAGTACGCGGACATCTTCACCAAAGGCTTGCCAACGGCTGTGTTTATTGAGTTTCGATCCAGTCTGAACGTTCGTCCTTCTACCGTTCCGACTGCGGGGGAGTAATAGCCAGGCATACATGCATGCGGCTGGAACAACAACATGCACGTATCCAGGCGCGTACACAGCCGGACTCCAGACGCACACATGCAAGCAAGCAAGGATTCAGCCCAGGAAATCAGCACCGCATCACAGGAGATCAGCACGGCATCATATCAGGGGATAGTTTCCTTTCTTTGCCTTGCTATCTTTTGGCATGTATCCTCCTGTACTCTATACGTATACCGGTGCCCCTAATACAATATTCATTGCGTGTTTGTCTTGCTTACTCCACTCTTTCACTGAACTCCTTGGAAATCGCGGCGGGCTGCCTGAGCTTCTACTTGCCGATCAGCTTGAGTGCCTTCTTGCTCTTGCAGTGCCTTACCTGGTACCTCCTGAGCGCGCTGGCCGGCTGGTCGGCGTCGGAGTCAAGAGGGTCAAACCCCCGCCTCCGCCCCCGGGGTGCAACGGCGAGTTTCCCGTGGCGACGCCAGTGCTTGGATGCGTGAACGGACGGCGGGGAAGGCCGGGAATTCGTGAAGGGAAGACTGGCTGTGGCGTTGTGCTCCTGTCTTTTGGGGTGATGTCATGTGGGCTACCAACCACCTCCAATACCACCGCCAGAAACCTTAGTGTGAGTGGAAAGTATCGTGCGAATGAAATCGATGATTATTTTAGAAGACAGTGTTAAAGATTTATATCTCAAGGCTGAGATAATCATCTCGTATGATTTATGGAAACAGGATCAAGACTAGAAGCAATATCTGCAGTGATCATAGCAGCAGTGTCATGCATGCCATGCAGGCATGCGAAGGTTAAATGCAATGCCGGATCCTCCATCTAGCATGTATGCCCAGGAAAGATACACATGCCATATAATGATATAATACATCTAACACGCCCCCACAGTCAGAACGCTGGTATGACAGACATTAAGACTGGACCAAAACTCGGTGAAGACAGACGTGGGGAGCCCCTTGGTGAAGATATCGGCGTACTGGGAGATTGAACATCGCCTATAATCACATGCTCCCGAACGAAGTGAAGGTCTATCTCGACGTCTTTGGTGCGCTGATGCTGCACCAGGTTCGTCGACAGGTATATGGCAGTCACATTGTCACAGACAGTAGCTCGGTGGAGAGGGCTTTGAAGCTCATAAAGTAACTTACGAAGCCAGCAAGCCTCTGCAATGTTAGCAATGGCATGGTATTCTACCTCGGCGCTAGAGCAAGATAATGTGTTCTAACGCTTAGAAGACCAGGAAATAAGACTATCACCAAGAAACACCACATAGCCTGAGGTGGACTCACGTGTGTCTAGACACCCTGCCCAGTCTGCATCGGAATATACGAGCAGGTCAATCGAAGGAGATCAATGAAACTGGAGTCCATAGTCAATGGTGTCGCATAAATACCAAAGGTTGCACTTAACCACTGTGAGGTGAGGCTCGCAGGGGTCATGTATATGAAGGTAAACCTGTTGAACGGCATCCTTCAAGGTGGGATACTGTAGGGCACCTATGAGGCTGCAATATTGAGTAGCATTACTCACTGGGATCCTAGCAGATCCAGACACTTTAGGATGAGTATCATCCGGTGTGCTACAGGGTTTGCAGTCTGACATGCCAGCACACTCCAGGATATCCAGTGCGTACTGTCACTGAGAGAGGAACAATCCATTGTGACTCCACTGCACAGAAATGCCTAAAAAATGATGAAGTGGCCCGAGATCTTTCAATAGAAAATTCTTTTTGCAAAGCTGCAATGGTCTGGCGTAGCGCAAAAACGGATGATGTCATCAAGACAATATCATCCACATAAAAAAGCAAATAGACTGTGTCGGCACCACTGTGGTAAATGAATAGAGATGTATCCGATTTGACCTCCACAAAACCCAGAGTCAGCAAATATAAGTCAAAGCAGTTGTACCAAGCTCGGGGTACCTGTTTGAGGCCACAAAGAGAATTGTTCAGATGACAAATATGGTCTAGGTAGGAAGGATCAACGAAACCAGTCGGTTGGGAGCAGTAGACTATCTCAGTCAATGTGTTGTGAAGAAATGCATTATTGACATCAAGCTGATGAATGGGCCAATCTCTGGAAACAGTTAAGGAGAGCATAGTACGGACAATGGTCACCTTCACGACTGGGCTAAAAGTCTCATCAAAGTCGATGCCTGGTTGTTGTGTAAAACCATGAAGAACCCATCGAGCTTTGTATATGTCAATAGTACCATCAGCGTTAAACTTGTGCCAAAATATATATTTACCAGTGATAATGCTGGACTTTGGTGGTCGCGGGACGAGATCCCACATGTTGTTGCCGAGCAGAGCGGCATACTGAAATGTACGTAATGTCGCCTAGAGTGGGGTGAATAGGCGTTTCCTTTAATTTAAAACTTCGTAGCGGATTACTGAATCCGGATACTCCAGGTCAATCCGGAGACTCCGGGTTATACAGAATCCAGATACTCCGGGCTTATCCGAATAATCCGGATGATACAGGAAATTGAAACTTATAAACTTTCGAGCAAATCTAAATGAGTCTATAAGTTACCACAAGTTCTAAGAGATGCCTAAATACCTTATCACCAACAACCTGCAGTCACACGCACACAAAGCAAGTAGATCGGGAAAATCCCTAAAGATCAATTAGAACAAATAAATGTGCAATAAAGTAAATGAGACAAGGATTTATTCCCGAAGTTTGGCCACCATATAAAGAAGTGCCTACGTCTCCGTTGAGGAGCTCATAAAAAGCTAGGTCTCTTTCAACTCTTTTCTCACCCAAGCAACCACAAAGATCAAGCTAAGGTTCTTACTCAAATCAAGGGATGATACAAACCTGCCGGGGCACTCTACAAGCTTGGGTGCTCTCCAAGTGACGTCTTGCCGTCTAGAAACTCAAAGCTTCAAGAGTAAAGAACACGAATTGAAAGCTTGGCGATGAACTCAAGTGCTCAAGAATGGATTTTAGCTCTCTAGTACTCAATCTCACTTCCCAAACCCTAATCTCCAAATCTTGCAAGAATTAAACCTCTAGAGGAGTTAGGAGGGATATTGAATAGCTTTGAATGAGTTTGTCCACGAGTTGGTTCAGCAACTATTGAAGGAGGGGGTGTGGGGTATTTATAATCCACTTCAAAAAACTAGCCGTTACTGTGTATTCTGTACTGGCCCGGAGTATACGGGTTCACCTGGAGACTCCGGGTAACACATGGGCACGCAGGCAGAAACACTATCTGGAGCCTCCCTGAAGGGTCCGAAAACATCAGAACCCGGAGTATCCGGGCCAACCCAGAGACTCCGGGTTAAGCACTTAAAGCCTACCCGAGACTCTGGCGCGGAGTCTCACTCGGAGACTCTGGCCACAAACCGGATTCTAGAGCATCCGAGTTATCCCTGAGACTCCGGATTGAGCTCTCAAGCTCAAATCGAGACTCTCTACCGGAGTCTCACTCAAAGACTCCGACCACATACCAGACACCGGAGTATCCGGGCTAACCCGAAGACTTTGGGTTGAGCTCTCAAGCTCAAACCAAGACTCTCTGCCAAAGTCTCACCCAGAGACTCTGACTAATTGATCAGAGTCCGGAGTATCTGGGCTAACCCGGAGACTTTAGGCTTCGACAACAAAAGCCTTTTTCTCGGTGTCCATGGGTGATTGTGTCTCTCAACTTTTGGTTCTAAAAAAGATACTTTGAACACTGAGACACCTTCAAGACTATCAACATGCATCCCTCTTGATAGTACAGCTATCCTGAACTCAAATTTAAAATAAAATGAATTAAAGCCTATTGAATAACTACATGCCACTTCTCTTTTCTTTTTGAGGGACACCAACATCTCTTAGCTTATCCAATGAGACTTAAAACCTGTTCATAATTTCAGCAAACCCATTAGTCCCTTAATCGTTTGTCATCAATTAGCCAAAACCCACATAGGGGGTCTAGATACACTTTCACATACTCATCCTCCATGGCACTGTGCCAGGTAGGATCGGCTAGAGCAGACCGATATGTCTTTGGGATCGGCGAGAGGGTCGTGGCATGGAGGTTGAGCCGCTGGACAGGCTGTCAAAACCCGAGTTTGCCATGGGTCACCATGGTGTGAGAGTTGCTGACAGACGGGATCGATACCGCGCCATCAGGTAGGATGTCCACGGTCGGGGCAATGGAAGACGGGCATGACGATATGGAGGTAGCACCGCTGTAGCGAAAATGACCCTATTAGACCATGATTATGATTTTAGTGATTAATGACAATATAGTTATTGGGACTAATATGTTTATCAAGAATATATGTTAGTAGGTCTCATGGATGCAATATATCAAGAAGCCACTGCAGCCAGGATAAAATTTGATTGAATTGGAGAAGTCCATAAGAATTGCCCTCACCGAAAGGTCCAGTATAGAGATTGTTGCACTCACTGGAGCTTTGTGTTCAAAGGTTGTTAACCTCACCGGATAGTCTAGTGCTCTATGTGTTAAACTTACTGGAGTATTTCTAACAAAGGGGAAATGGCTGAGGACCTCACTAGATAGTCTGGTGATCTGCACTGGATAGTACCGGAGCATTTTTTGCAGAGAAGAATGTAAGTGCAGAAGACTGAAGATCAACCCACCAAATGCTCCGGTGCTTGGTTTGTGCACACCAGAGTATAGCACCAGAGCATTTTACACAGAGAAGAAGTGACATGGTCTGGCTCAAGATAACTCACCAGAAGGTCCGATGATAGATTTGAAGGCACATTGAAATGTCCGATGTCCACAGAGGCTTTGAGTGGAGTTCTAACGATTAGTTTCTGAGTTTGTACTCACCGGATGATCCGATATTAATACTTTTGTTCTCATCGGATCATCCAGTGTTAATAGTGTTTCTGATCTGTTGGGAAAACAGCTAGTTGGCGAGTTTGAGACTATAAATAACCATTCACTCAACTATTTGACGTGTGGCATGCTGTTAGAGTCTAAAGAAAGCTCATACACACTTGAAAAGATATCCAAGCCACAAAAGTGCTTAAAGTGGTCATCCAAAGCGATTAACAACAAAATTAGAGAAGTGTTTCGTGCTTATAGGCCTAGAGTGAGTTGTAGCTAGGTGTTGCAGCTTGAAGAAGGGATCAATGAGTAATACTAGCTTGTACCAAGTGGTACATCGGCGTCTTGGAGTCTTAGTAACTCACCGACATCTTGGGCCTTGGTGGCTCAAGCTTGTTGACCCTTCGACTTGGTGTGGAGTGGCAGCAAAATATGTGTACGGGGACGTGAAGACTCTTGTCTTGGTGGCTCAAGCTTTAAAGTGATCATGACAGCAAGTAACTGAAAGAGAGACTAGTGATGAGATCTAGACTTGGTGGCTTGGTGGCTCATCATGCTTGAGAACTTGTCTTGGTAACTTGGTAGCTCAAGAGCCGTGACTAGAAGAGCCTTGGTAACCGAGAGCATATCCTTTGTGAAGCTCCAACGTGAATTATGGGTTTCATGCCATTGATACTACAGGATAAAATCTCTTGTGCCGAGTTTGTCTATCTATCCGTATTTACGTTTTCACATTTACATACTTACAATTTACCTTGCTAGAGTAGGTTATAATTCTCTTGAGTGATAGAGTAGATACATTAGATAAACCTAGAGCATATTTAGATAAAATTTGATATAGATTTATCTTGTGAAGTTTTTTGAGCCAATTTGTTTTAGGTTTTTAAAGTGTCCTAATTCATCCCCTCTTAGGATGTCACCGTTCCTCACAACTACCGGCGCTCCCTGCAGGTATGACCAGTGGGCGCTCGACCAGGGAGCGCTCCACTAGTTGGCGCTTGACCAGGGGCGCTCGACCAGGGAGCGCTCGACCAGCTGGCACTTGACCAGGGGCGCTCGACCAGTGGGAGTCTTGTCCGAGTGGTCAGACGCTCGAGCTCGACCAGGTGGTCAGCAACCAGTGGGCGCTCGATCAGTGGCAGAGATGCTGGGGTGGGCGCACACTCGACCACCGGTTCAATGACCTTTGGGAGCTACACCGCGGTCACAATAGCAGGCTCAACAGCCCCGGGTGCGACAAACGGTGGTGGTGTAGCTGCACTGAAAGAGCGGCATCCGATGGGAATCGCTGCGCTATCAAGATTAGACAAAAAAAAATCAAATGCATTAGGTTGTATGGTGTTTTTGTCAGCGAAGGGAAAAGATGCCTCATCGAACGTCACATGGTGGGAGGTGATGTCAGGGTGGTGGCGATGAAGGCAGTGGATGGTGTCGAGGGACATGAGGCCATCATCATCTCTTCAAGTAGGAGGTCAGATCGGGCCTCGAGGAAGGTGGGGAACAACTGTTGTAGCTTGAGGAGAGCCGCCATGTATGTGAACTTTTCATCTAGCCCACGCAAAACGGTGAGAACAAGTGTCCGATCGGGAATGGACTCGTTGAGATCCCTAAGGGTGTCTGCCATAATCTTCAACTTTGTGCAATAGTCCGTGATGTTAAGATCACCTTGGACGAAAGAGTGAAACTTGGCGTCGAGGATGAGGGCATGCGTCTCCCGGTTACCGACAAATTGTTGTTCTAGATCGAGCCACACGAGGCGCGCGGTCGTGTGTGGCGCCATGACAACCTCGATGAGGTCGGAGAGATGGTGCCATAAACCACTCACAGACGACACAGTCTATTCGTGACCAATCGGCAGACTCGGCGTGGACGGTGTCAGTGAGGACATGGTTGATGAGGGAGTATTTGCCGAGAGTGGTGAGGAAGCAGCCACACCACTTGGTGTAGTTAGGGGAGATGAGATCACGACTGGTAGGAGGGTACGGATGTTCTGGACGCTGACAGCCTGGGCGTGGAGGTTGGCGACTGCAGTTGCCTCATGGAGGATCATGACGTTATCGATCGCCATACCATGTGGGGCCTAGGTGCCGAGCGTGGTGGCATCGTCCTCTTGGCGTAGGTGGGCGGCCTCCCTCGGCCGCATGTGCGGCCTCCTGGCGCAAGCGAGTGGCCTCAGCCTCGCGTGCTTGGGCGGACGCCTGCTCGCGCTGGTGTGCAACGACGGCGGTGGCTTCGTCTTCGCACTGGCGTGCAACAGCAGCAGCAGTAGCGGTTGCCTTGTCCTCGCGCTGGCATGTGGCAACAGCGGCGGTAACATCCATGATCGGATAAAGGGAGGCGGTTGTTGGTTAGTGGAAACGATGGTTGCATGACGTGAACATAATTGATACCATGTAAGAGGAAAATATCACGTGAATGAATTGATGATCATTATAGGAGACACGCGTTACAGATGTATATCCCAAGGCTGAAATAACCACCTCGCATGATTTATTGAAATAGGATCCAGGCAAGGAGGAATATCTAGCCGGGAATCGAGTAGACATGTGATCACGAGTGATCCTAGCGGCAGTGCCATGCATGCCATGCAAGCTTGCGAAGGATAGATACAAGGCCGGATCCTCCGTCTAACATGCATATCCATAAGAGATACACGGGTTGTATAATATGTATAACAATTAGAGTATCTATATCCACCTTTCCATATTCCATCCTCTATATTTTTATATGAAATGTCTTTTAAAAAGATTCTCATTTTATATCTCTTTATACTCTAGCAGACTATCCATATTCCATTCTCTTATATCTAAGCACTTTTACGGTACCCATTACCTCTCGAGAGGTAAGAGCTTTGAGTAAATCTTAGTCGTTGATTGTATAGGTTTTGCGTTGGGTAAGAAAAAATTAACCGGCTATTCCCGGTGGTCAATCAAATGAGAAACAGAATCAACCGGCACATAAGGAAGGCAATCGTGCTAATTGGTGAGTAACTGCCGTAAGAGCATTGAGTGCATTTATTGCTTTGGTCATGACATGCATGCTGGACGACGTTGCCTTTTTCTTTCATTTCACTCTTCTCTTTCTGAATCCACATCACAAAATGTTGAGTGAATTCAAATTGAATCTAAATACGTTGAATGGATTCAACTATGGACTGGAGAGTGAGTTACGAACTTGGGAAATTTTCAAAATTATTAAATTATGTTCATATTTGTTGATGATGCAACCAATCAATGGACGTGTATCCTCGACGTATTTTATTCATTTCAACTTAGCTACCAAGAACATTGTATTTAATAAACTTGAGGAGAACAATCTTAGTTGTGAAACATACATTACGTTCAAAATTATTAAATTATGTTCACAGTAGTTGACTTTCCAAATATGCAAATAGAAGAATAAATATAATAATCATGGATGATCTATTACCTCATAGTCATCTTCTTTCATCCTAACCATCCCGATTTAACCAAATGAATGATCTACAGTTGTTTGAAGGTACTGTAAAATTTGCCTTTATATTTTAATAATATCTTAACTAACTCTTCTACATTTTTTAGTTAACTAAAATTTTACAGTTTTTGAAGGTACTGTTTGGTTTGCTGTATTCGAGTTTGCATATACGAGAAACTTGCATCCGCTTATGTGTTTCCATATAGAAGTCTGTTTAGTTGGCTGCATAGCGAATGCAGCCTGTATGAGTCATTCTCGCTATATGATCCATCTAAATCGAGCTTCACTCGTATCCAAATTGGGCGGATGCAGGCTGCATGAACTACAGTATTAGTAGGACCCACTCGTCAGTCTCAGGTCACAGTATTATTTTATCCACTCATACAGGCAAACAAATAACTTCACAGGTTCACTGCATTCGACATTGTATCCGCACATGTAGTCAATCAAACACTCTTCTCAAAAACTATACAGCTCCCTGCTTCCACTTAGCCAAGCTATACGATGTAATCCTCTTTTGCAACAAACACACCCTAATTCGCTCAGCCACCCTCTCTTCTGCTGGCTCTGCACATCAAGTGCCTCCTGCATCTTGGCACGGGCCTCATCAACCACCTTCTTGGCACGCTCTAGCTCCTCGAGAACTTTTCCCTTTTCCTTCTCCTTTTCCATGAACTGCTCCTTTGCCTTTGTGAGCTCTTCTTGAACCGCGGCAATGAGGAGGAGGCTTCATGGCCTTCCCTTCGCTTTTGAAATCCATCAAAAAGCACTCAGAATTCCACAAAAAGAACGCGGCTCGACGGTCTTATAAGCCGCGCGTAGTGCGCTCGGCGGTGTGCCATGAGCGGCAGTCGCATTGGGCACAGCCGACTTGCATGGCTTGCTGTCCTTGGGGGTTGGCGGCGTGCCCTTCTTCTCCGGCGGCTTGCCGTTGTTCTTCGCCTTGGCATAGCCAGATATGCGGCGCCAACAAACCAAACACCATCAGACCAAGAAAGAAGAAACAACCATCTCTTTGTGCGTTACGCACCTGCGGAGATCCCATCTCGCGGGGAACTCGTCGTGATCAAGAACCAGAATAGAAAATACAGAATGGGGAACCCGGTGGTGGCGGCGCCCGGAAAACGGTGGCTCCGTCCCGGTCCACCTGCGAGGGCTCGAGCTCTGAAATCCGGATGGTGGCGTGAGTGCACGAGAAGAAGGCAGTTAGGGATGACATTTCTAGAGAGGCATGTTAGATTTGGCATGTGGGAGACTAAGGATGGAGACCATTCCATAATAGCTAGCCTGATGATGGGTCTGCTGGTGACTTTTTTATGAATTATATATTTTTTAAAACGAACTGGCAGGAGAGCTACCAATTATATTAAAAAAAGGATAAAAGTCCGATGGGCCGAAAGAACATAGTGGCTTTGCAGAATTATAGTTAAAATGTGGAATGGAGTGTGGGATGGAGGCTTTGAAGATGCTTTTAGCGTTTATTCCATCTCCCTCTCACTGTCCATACATTGCTACAGTCATCTTTATCATCTTCTCCTGAGTTGGTGCTGGTGGTATTCTGCACCAGGAAGATTCGGATTTTTTTTATGCAAGTGAGTGGATTATGATCATTTTGAGCGGTCGGCAAGATAGATGCAAATTCAGCAGGAAGCTTCCTACATTTCCAAACTCAAGAGCATAACCATGATGGTTCGATCATCTAATCTGGAATGATTCAGTTGTCATAAATACTTCTTCGTGGTCATAGGCGTAGGACGCTCCCGGTTAAATTCGCTTCTATCCTGGAGGAACATAATGAATCATCATCGGGGCTACGAGTGTGTTCGGGTCCACACTTGCAAGAATCACTGGGTGTTAAGGGAAAAGTAGGAAAACTTTATTCTTGGGTGGAATTTTTTGTCATCTGTGTCCTTTTTGGTGATTATTGAGGGGTTAAGGATAGATTTGGTCCACCATGCATTCAGGTGGTCAGAAGTGGAAATTAAAGATATCATTAAAATTTAAAATATTACTTTGGTATTTGCACAAAGAGGCTCTCTTAACAAAGAGTAATATAAGGAAAATGCAATGGTTTGAAGATTAGAAATGTTATTTTTGTTACAAAATAGAGACAATTAAACACCTCTTCTTTGATTGTCGTTTCACATGGCTAAGTCCAGATTGCTTTAAATCTTTACCAACCGTAAAATGCCTAAAACATGATTAGCAACTGGCTTCGAGTTCTTAGTAAAAATATAAAAGGTTGTATAATGGCAGTAGCGGCTACATTTTGTTGGTCGCTATGACTATGCAGGAACGATATTGTCTTTAACAAGAAGAGATATGCGTTTTCTTTGCAGGTTATTTTTACTTGTACGCACTGACTCCATTCATGGTCTATATTACATCGGTAGGAGTATCGCATGATAGTTATTATGGCGTGTATGAGGCTGGAGCGGGTGGCCAGAGAATTTTTTATTCAATTTGGATGGCAGTTTAGACTTTGCATTCAGACTTAATCATAATAACTTCTGTAGGGGAGATGTGTTTCTTCTTATCAATCTTTCCATTTTTGGGTCACTTGTAACAATATGGGTCCTTTTGTATTCTTTTGAGTGTGGTTATATGCATCTCAATAATACAGAGACCAAGAATAAACTCTTGTACGGTTTGTATCAGTTTGATGTAACGATGAGAGTTACTACAGCTCTCTTACCAAAAAAATGCATTCGGGTGGTCAAATGAGAATGAACTTCAGCAATCACAGATATTCTTGGCCGCCTTTTTCTTTTTTGCATTTGCATTTACCCCTCTGTAGTTCCTTATAAAGTTTTGCATAAGGCCCTGCCGGCCAGCCCTGTAAAATAATTTACCCTGTCAGTAGATCACAAGTCATTGTACTCTTACAGTGAGTCAGCAATCCTGTGGATTAATAGAAGCATTGGGTGGAAGGTTCGTGTCACTAACATGATTCTTTCCTGCAAGAAAACTTTTGTTTCCAGACATTAGAAAACTTTTAACCGAACTTTTGTTTTCAGACATTAGAAAACTTTTAACCCTAAGCCAAGAGAATAATTGGTCACAAAGGTTTATTTTTGTAGCAGCTGTCTGTTTATAAGATGTAAATTTTCAAATACATATCTCAACAAATTGTTACCGATGATTTGGAGTTCTTAATTATTGCCATATGTTGCTACTGGACATGCTTTCCGCTAGCTATAAGCGTGTGTGGTTTGACAATGAATGACTGGAAGTAGGGAGATGGAGTTAGGTTGATGCCTTGAAAGAGTGAAAATAGGGGAATAATTTCAGACTTAGATTATTCAGGAAGTCCTGGGGCTATATATAGTACAAGATATAAAGATAGTTTATCTCTAAATTATTTCTATCTCTAAGAGATCTATCTGTACTTTAAATCAGTTTATCTCCAAACTATACAACAACCATAATCAAAATAGATTAGCAGCAGTACACCTGACAACCTCCTCTTGCCGGGCCGGTACTGTAGCCAATCCAGCTGTTGCTGTGCCGAATCGGGTCTGGTGGCGAGCCTAACATGCCGGACTCGGTCACATGGAGATATTCCAACAGACAAGACAATACAAGCCAGTTTTTTTCTCCCCACAGAAGTTCTTTGGTTAAATTATTCTCATTTTACAAGTCATACTTATAATTCAGAGATAAACTGATTTATTTAAATAAATCAGTTTATCTCTAAATTATTCTCTCTATGTCTCAATGAGAATAATTTAAAATTGGAATGCTTAGTCGAGTAACTGTTGCTACAAGAGGTCTGTTGATGTTCAATTGAAAAATGACAAAACATAGAGAGATCCAATCTATGAACACAGGTGTCGCGTAGGAATAATTTTGAATTTTCCCAAAGGAACGACAACACAAGGGAGAGGGGTTGGTCCTTCACTATGAATACAGGTGTCACTTGCATGCCTTACACAGATATGATGAGATGTGTGTGGCTGTATTGTTGATATTGACTTCTGCATAATTTTATTCAGTTCTGGGTAAGACTAATTTCGGTAATACTCCTACTTGTTTAAGCTTAGTCCTTTCCCATACCATATCTCCATAGAGAGGCTTACATCTGGAGAAGAATGAGGTAGGTATCTGACACTACATGTTATTGACAGACTTAGTATGTCTGATTTCATCAGATCCAGCTAGTGATCTGGACGAGAAGGTACGGAGAGTTCTTATTAATATTCATAACATAATTTCTGTGCAGCACCTTGAGTGCTATGCTAGATTACTAGTCTTCTAACCTGCCTTAACATCAGGCTACTAGTTTCCCTGTAAAGAAGTTTCCTAGCTGCTTTTATGTTGTCACCAAAGAATTCAGATACGGAGAATCATGCAAAAGATGGGTAGCCTGACATATGGCAACAAAGGAAGAATTAACATATTGTTAACCTGGTACCTTGCTTATTTTTCAAGATAAGTGGCGAACCATTTTGGAATATATAAGGAAAAACGAATAGGCTAGAATTTTAACTTTCATGCGACACCGGTAATTTAGTAACGACTCTCAACTTTTCTTTACCCGAGACATGAGTCTTAAGCGTATAATCTTCTGCTTCTATTATTATAATGTTTGATTAGAACAACATTTCAACTCTTTCCTTTGCATGAATACCGACATGCATCACAATCTCAAAAAAATGAACTATTTAATTATACGGAAGGGGAACGCTTGTACTCTCTCCGGTTTTAAATATATAACGTTTTGATCAAAATCCGGTCAAACTTTTAAAATTATGATCGTCAATAGCTTCTAAAATATTTACTTTGAAAACATAAAAATCATATATGTAAATTTGTCTTGAAAAATATTTTTATAATATTAGATTTTTATGTTTCTAAAATAAATATTTTAGAAGCTATTGACGATCAAAGTTTTAAAAGTTCGACTGTATTTTAGTCAAAACGTCATACATTTAATACCGAAGGGAATATGTCTTGTTGAAGGAAAATATTGCTGTTCTTGAAATGGAAGGGAGTTGGTCTATACCATCCATTAGTACTAGCTGTAGACGCTATAGGAGTCATGCAGCTCTTTTCAGGAAGAATTGGGAGAGCACAGAAGCACTTCGCTTGGTAACTCAACCTCCCGACGAAAGAGATTTTTTTTTAAGAAGTGCTACTATGCTTATTAAGTGTGATTATTAGCCGTAGAGAATTTCCTGTAGGAATTTTGGAATTGCACCATCTCTATATATCGACCATGTATAGTTTACCTTATTAAAACTATATATATTGTCAGATCAACTTCTAGTTCTCTAGCTATTAAGACCACTGATATATGTTCATGTTTTGATTGTGCTTGAACTTCTGAAGATCACCCTGCCTGTTCCCACTCTGCTTCAAAACATGAAGCTTTATTAGATATAGTACTAGCTACAGACTATACTACCTGTGATCCATGATAAAACTAATAATTAGCCCACCAACCACCACCATCCAATCCATCCCGTCTCCGGACATTACACACGCCATTCTCTGGCCATTGGGTCATTAAGAAACCAAAAGCTCTCCAATCTATGCCCCTCCTGCGTGGCTCTTTAATCCCCTCCGTTGACACCTCTTCCATCCCTTCTACCAACCTACCAAACCAACCAAAGGGAGGCATCTCACATGCTTCCAACTCCCTCTCTTCCCTTCCCTCGCTCTACAAGACAAACCTTTTTGAATTCTAAAAACAAAGTGGTCATGTGCTTGCAAACATTCAAGAACCTAACTCCCCATAACCACCAACACAATCAATCACTGACCTGTCATCACGGACGCAGCCAAGTCATGAAGGAGGCTAATCTTCTTCTTCCTCCTCATCATCTCCCTATCTCTCAATCTTTAGCCAGCTAGTCAAGAACATCCATACATAAATCCAACTAAATCAAGTTGCAAAGGCAAGGTGAGAGGGGAAGCATTTTGGAAAGCCACGAGTGATGCATTTTGTAAGGTCTCCTAAATGGCATTTGTAGACTTAGCATCTAGTTGAACATCATGAACGACACCTATGGTTACTGCTCATGAAAAGAAGGGAAGCTACACGTCTGGTGTTGAAGGACAAGAAACAAGAAGTAGGTAGATAGCACAAGTCATGAACTAGGAGTACTATATCTATATGTCTGTGACCAAGATGATTTGATGAGGATGCATGATGACTTTGTCCGAGGCTGCATGCAAACGACGAAAGAAGAGCAGATTTTCTCATAAACCATGTTACAAAGAGCTAAGCATGTGTGGCTTTTAGTTAACTATGTATGCCCCTCCCTGATCTCCTTAGTTATGTCACTCTTACACTATTGGCCTCTGTAGCAGGGTGCTGCTTGTAAAAGATTGCGAGCCCACTGCTCCTGCCTGGAGGAAGCGGCGGCGCCACCGCAGGCGCACTCGACGCCCGGCCGGTACCCGAGGCTGTTCAAGCACAAGCACACCGTCGCATTGTTGCCTGCCGTTGTCGCCGCCGCTTCTTGTTTCAGTGGCTTGCTGGACTCCTCCGGCGGCTGGTAGGGCGCTAGGCTGATGGACAGGTTGAGGTCGATATCGAGGTGCCGCCGCGGCGGGGGCGGGGGTGGCGGCGTGGCGGACCGGGGCTCGTCGTCGCTGCTGTGGCTGCACGCCTCCGGCGAGCTGGAGAGAACTCCGGCAAAGTGGTCTTGCTGCTGGTGATGGCCTGGAGCAGCGGCCAACTGCAGTTTTTTCGCCTGCAGCTGGTACTGCTTCTGCTGCAGCAGCGGCGGTGCCGGAGCGGTGGCGGCATTGAGTGGCCGATGGGTCTGCGGGTCGATGCCGCGGGCGAGGAGCTTCCGCTTGATGTGAGTGTTCCAGTAGTTCTTGATCTCGTTGTCCGTCCTGCCCGGCAGCCTCCCGGCGATCAGCGACCACCTATACATTTTTGGTAAGAACAATGCTTAATTTCTTGGCAGGTAATCTTGATTCTTTGGCGATCTCACTATTCGATCTTTGGTTATTTTTCGGACAAAAAACCATTCGATCTATATGCATGATGTCTTACTTGTTGCCGAGCAGCTCGTGGAACTTGATGATGAGCTCGTCCTCCTCCTCGGTGAAGTTGCCGCGCTTCAGGTCCGGCCTCAGGTAGTTGATCCACCGCAGCCGGCAGCTCTTCCCGCACCGCAGCAACCCTGCAGAGCCATCGGCCGAACGCACATCCATCTCTTAAACACATGAACACACATCATGTCCAGATGCAAACACACGCACGCACACCTGCGAAGTGATCGTTACCGGCGGCTTTGGGGAGTGATCTCCAGCAGCCCTCGCCGTGGGCCTTGATGTAGGCGACGAGCCGCTGGTCCTCCTCCTTGGTCCAGGCGCCCTTGTTGGTGTGAGCCTGCTCGCAGCACGGGGACCTCCCCATGCCGCCGCCGGTAGATGCACGGACCGATGCGCACGAGTGCGTGTATGTGCCTCGATGCCTAGATACGAAGACACAGATTTGCTGCTGCTGTTGTGGAGTAGAGAGTCTGATCGGAGGGGGAGGGAGGGAGGGGCGTGGTGTTTGTGTTCTTGTGCGAGCTTCTTGTGAACAAGGAGGGAGGGGAGGGAGGAGGTGGTTGGTTTTATACGAGGAGGGAGAGGAGAGGAAGGTGGAGGATGGAGAGAGCCCCCATTGACCCGGATCGCGCCGAGCCATTTGACCGAGCTGGTGTGATGGGAGAGAGAGGAGGAAGGGGAGGGAGGTGGCGCGAGTGGTTGCAAAGCCGGGAGCGCTGGATTTGGTAGGTTGGTGTGCTTCACTTGAGGGATCCGGATCCTCTGCCTTAATTGCGATTAATGCAGAGAATTACTGTATAAACAGTGTAATGAGCCAACTGCTACAGTAGTTTGCATTAAGGAATTAATCATACTGTAGTAAGTACTGTAGCAACAGTAATGTGGCATGCTGCAGCGCCATATTTTTACTGTTCATATGTTGCTGTAGCGACAAATATGAGCTCTCCGTTTTTGTTCGGACGGTGCAAGTTCATTTTAATGCAGAGAACTGTAGCCTCTCTGCCTCTCTGCATTGGCTTCTCTATTGTCCTATTCCCTTTCCATCTCTCTCCCTGCTTCTCTCTTTCCTTTTATTTCTCAATCTGTTTCGGTAGGGGGTTTGTTAGGTGTACGCGGTGAGTGTACCTAACCGTGAGTAGAGGCGGCCTCATGGAATTTGAGCCTACGTTTTTGGCGGTTTTGTTTCTTGTTTAGGCTCATGTTTTTGGAAGAAAATTTTATAAGAATCGGTCTTACAGAAAGATCTTTTTTTATATATCACGTGTCTTTTTTTCTCTCAGTTGCACGTGTTAGCCGTTGGATCAGGGAAGGACAGTATAGATCAGGATCTCATAGGAGTCTTTCGGTGAAGGGTTTTATAGAATTTTTTTTCTTTTATTTTTGATAAGGACTGGTTGAACATTTGTGCTAATAATCGTTTTACGATGTAATTGACTATGCAAAGTAAGATTTTATATTATGCAATAGTTTTTTTACGGCGATCTTTTAATTTGTAGTATTTCAATTTTTTCGCACACATTAATTATCCTCTATCATTTTGAATATATTTCTCGTCTCAATTTTTTTTGAATATATTTCTTGTGGGGATTGTCACCATAATCTTGATTTAGTGCATCACTATTGTTCACAAGGTGAATCAAAACAAACACAAGAACGTGTAATGAGAAAAAACCAATCGGACGTTAAATCAGTCCTTTTTTCAGCTTTTGTTACTTTGTTCATGTGCTATATTACCGACCACATGCTTTCTTTCTATGTTATGTTGGGCTACTGAACATTTTATCTCGGATCTCAGATATGCATTATCATGTGCTGCCCATGACTGAAAAACTTTGGCACAGAGCTCTTGCTTCACGAAAAGAGGAAAGGTGAGCTGGAAACAATCTTCCATGGCTCGCTCACCATCCACTTCCAAGCCACTGGATTTTTTTGAGCACACATCAGCGGCACATGGCGATGCTTAATGGGTATGGAAAGTGTATTCCCTACTCTGACTCAAGGGTACGTTACTTCTTTTTATTTTTTAATATCCCTAGCAGGAGGAACCTTAACTGTCTAAAACTAATATCAAAATATCACCCTCGGTTGAGCTTTTACTATCTTGATCTTGACGAAATTCCTACGCTCATAGCTGAAGCCTAACTTGCCATTATACGTCTTAGTTCGCTCATGTCCCCTAGTATATATATTATCCGTTCTTCAAAAAAAAAAGTATATATTTTCTTCTTCTGACTCACTCACCGACATTTTTCGAGCACACCACGCTAGCTCTCATCCTTTCTAAGATTCTAGAAAACCCAGCTACATGTCTTTGTGCGTGTGATTGTGCACGAAAGAAAGCGAAAGAAAGAAGCAAGAAAGGAGTGGAGAATCTAATGAATTTGGTGAGCTACCCCTCCCTTGTTCCCCTCCTCTCTCTTGATATGGAGCGAGCAAGATGCGACCTTGTTCAATCCACTGCCGCTACTTTATTCCGGGTTGGTGTACATGGAATGCTGCAGGTAGGGTAACACAAGCTTGCATTGGAAGTCGTTCTCTCAGACCATATCTAATTATATTCTCTTTATTTCGTTTTTTTTCTGATTCCCTTTTCGTTCTCATTTTCTTTATTTTCTGTCATCTTCAACAGCTTCCTTTCGAAGGGATTCGTAAAGAGAAATGAGAGAAAATCTCATTATAAAGGGAATGACTTTGAAAATTCCTCCGTAACAGGAACCGTGAAGGGAAACCGTTGGAGGGCTGAAAGGAACGAAAATCCCGTCGTGAAGGGATTCTAGGCCCTGAAGGGAAACTGTTGGAGATGGTCTTAAGACCACGCCCAAGGGATTCCCGTCGTGGAAGAAAATCCCATGATGAATGGATTTTCGTTTCCTTCAGCGCTCCAACAGTTTCCCTTCACGGTTCCCATCACGAATAGATTCCTAGGATCATTCCCTTCAGGACGGGATTCTATCTCATTTCCCTTCACGATTCCCCTCGAAGGGGAGCTGTTGGAGATGAGAGAAAATAAAAAGAATAGGAACAAGGAAGAGAATCGAGAAGAAAATAAAATGAAGAGAATATGATTAGAGATGATCTAAATGTTACGGTATACATAGAGGCGGATCCAGAGCCACCAAGTAGGCGCTTCTCTCTTCTTCTTTCTTTTTTTCTTCTCCCTCTTTCGTATCCAAAAATTGAAGAGAGAACTTAGAAGGCTCCTAGGTGCACCCAGGGCAGATGGCTTGAGTCCCCTCCGCCCCCTAGATTTGCCCCTGATGTTAATTTTATTCATCGCAGTAATGATTTCAAGCTCCCATATCTTATATGGATCATTTTTGGAGTTGAGGCAAAAGTAAAAGGAACTAATCAAACAACAGCGTGTGCATGATTTTATCACTAGTGGAGGAGGTTGGACTAACTGCCCCTTTAAATTTGGACAGCACAAAAATGTGTACCCCAGCAACCGCAACTGTTCTTGGTCTGACAAATGGAGTGATTTTTTTAATTGGTTTATTCTCATAGGATGTTTCCTTAGGAAACGTTAACTCAGTCGGGGTCAGTGACACTGATCACAGTACTAAAGAATGATTCCTGGTACACGCCCAACCATGCAACCGTTCCCCTGATCTCGTTGTTAAGAAAAAGAGCCTCAATAACGCAATTTTCATGCTGCGTGACCTGTTAAAAACACAGACAGTTGGTCAAACCAAAAGTGCTTACCTGCTCTATGAAAAAGTTGAGTACTGCATCCATGACACCCAAAGCGATCAGTGCTATTGACTTTACTGAAGTGGCATTTCTTCTTATCAATTGATTAATATATAACTGTGGAGCGTCTTAAGTTTGTTGTCATTTCCTTTGCAATGTAAAGCATGTAAACACTATTCTTGGAAAATAGTGTTCTTGGATGTCTTTTGACATGTTTTTTTTACCTTCTTGGTTCTACGTACACTTGTACAAAACACAGGCATGCTCCAGATAGAGGACGAAGCTCCGCGAGAAGAAGAGGCACAGGAGAAAACGATGACTAGCCTTGGCCTCTCCTGTGGTGAAAGAAGAGACATTGAACAGGGTAGCTAGGAATTCATTGGCGAGGAGTTACTCTCGGCCGGCTGTTTGGTTAGTTTTCCCTCCACACCTCCCTCCCTGTTGGATGCAGATGAGTGGCCAGTCCCCCCCCCCCCACCCCAAACACAGAGATCTGGTATCTTTGTCAAGACCAGACAACCTTGATTGCATCCATCACCTATCGGAAATGCAAGTTCAGTAGACTCGTAAAAGTATGAATTATCTCAGTCGTTTATCTACCTTATCTGATATTTTTTTCTATTTGTTAGTTTTCTTGATATCTTTTTTTAAAGTCAGCAACCTTGATTGCATCAATTACCTACCGGGAAATACAAGTTCACGTGGACTCGTAAACGTATGGATTATCTCAGCCGTCCATCTAAAATATTCGTTAGTTTTTTCACCTATCTTATAATTTTTTATCTAACTGTTCAATACAAATCTTAACGTGGACGAATAGCTCTGATAAACTAAGGGCCGGTGAAAATTTCGCATACCCTACCTACCACTCGTTCACTCGCTCTCTGCTGTGTGCGTTCGTTCTCTATCTCTACTACATTGATGTGTGACCAAGCTGCGACTGCCCAGTCCAGCCCCGACCAGACCAGACACTGCGGTCCTCAGTGATGGATCCCATCCACCCTCTACATCGGCCCGGTCCTAATGGAACACAAGTCAAAATGTTAGCATCATGTTGTCAGTGACAGTTGGTGCTGGTACTGCTGTCCCGGTGAACAATGATGTTTGGTCCTTGCTTAGCTACATGGTGTGTTTAGTTGCTGGATGAGGTTTGGTGAGCTATATTATATAATCAAATTAAGCTAAGTCATATTTATTTAAAAGAATAATATCTGATTGATTGTGTTTGTTTAAATAGATTGATTTGAGTTTCTATTTGTTTGATTGGATCTAAACTCGTATGAATGAATACAAGAATTCAAATTGTGATTGGTTACTCGTATGAAGATGATTTTGTGACACTAACAAGTAGACCTATTTGCATGAGCGGATATAAAGCATGTATCCATCTGAATTGAGCTTCACTTCTGGACTAGAATGAGACCGTGTATTTGCATCCGTCGAACAAGGTTGGAAAAATAGATATGGACAATCAAACTTATTTTTCTCTAAGATTATACGTTTCTACCGAACCAGACTAAGAAAGATTCAGGCAACCAAATACACCCATGGCTCATTAGACATTCAGGCCTAGACTGAAGATGTGCCTAGGACTTGGATGGATTGCATCCGATCAACAATTGCATGACGTCGATCCAGTCAATGGCGTAACTCAACATGGTAGATGAAATAAAGGTTCTTGTATTTTGTTAGGAGAAATATCCCAGTCCACGGATAATACTAAGGGGATGCCATTGGGCTCCGAACTCCCTGCAGAAGCTAATGCTTACGGAGGTCGTGAACCCCTCCGGCCACCACCTCTCAAAACAAGGGAAGAAGCTGGCCTCCGAAAGCCATATCAACAAAAGGAGAACACCGAAGGCAACTGGCTTGACACGAAGTGAACAACAGTTAATACTGGTGTAAGTGGTGGCCACCCTAACATACCAGCGCAAGTGGGAGTCAGACTGACACCTTGGACAGTGCGGCGCCGCAATAAGCGAACGACTGAGTGCCACGCCCTTAGGGTCAATTGCATCATTGTATTGTCATAGTAGATAATATCTTTTGAGTAGGGATAAATGCATCATGCCTATGCCCATGTTGTGCGATTCAATCGGCCCTAGGTCCCTGTGGTATAGTGATAGGTTGTATCGCTATCTCTATAAGAGTATGCTTACATATTTACACCCTAAACGACGCTGTAAATACAGGCCCATGGCCATCAGGCCAGGGGACGAATCTTTTGGACGATCAACACGTTTTTGGTTCTTCCTCCTCTCTGCTTCTTCTCCAAGCTTGAGTCTCCTCTTTAGAATAGAATCTTGTTGCACTTTATTCGTGAAAGACATCTTTCTTCCGGCAACAATGTGTTGTCTGTGGGGAGGCTAAACATAGAAATACAAGGGGAGGTAGGACACCACCAAAGACCACCAAGACGCTACCCTAAGCAGTTGTTTCCATCGCCACACCCATGCAAACATATGCATGGCAGCCACGACCGGGCACACCATGTGCACCTACCAACCCTGCAACTGGGCAAAGCAGCGACCATCTGGCTACCACCAACCCAACAGCTTGGGTAGGCACAGAGGCCCAAGCCAGTGCGGGGACCTTACAACAGTGATGTAACGAGGACCCCGCTGCACCCCAGGGGGTTACATTCGAGGTCGCAACCAGACAGGCTACCCTCCAATGGTTCTAGACGTTCGAGCCACAAACACTCATGCGTGGGCCCAACCCATAGATGCCTCCTATGACGACGCCCAAGGAACCTTCGTTGAGCTAGTGTTCTTTGAGATCCTAATTGCCCAGCGGCCCCGACGGCCTCCTCACGAGGAAGCAAGCTCCAGGGAGACCACCGGCCCTAGGGGTGTAGATCCCACAAACATCCTTGGCACCAACCACAAGCTCCAGAACCACCAGTAGGGTACTGGTGCATCCTGTACGGACCCAGACATGGCCATAATACAAACAGCTACCGAATCCTCATAGCTTTCCGGGAGGATTACCTCAAGAGACAAACGAGATGCCCGACAAGGGAAAAAAGCTGACGATAGGCGATCCAGGAGTCGCAAGCCTGCAGCGGGCCGCCGGGTGGGTGGTCAGGCCTTACCAAGCCCCCCTCGGCCCGTTATGAATATTGAGTTATGAAAAAGCCCTAGCCATAAACAGAGTCTAGCAAGCCTCCAACGTAGGGGGCCCCGCCTGAGCCTTCATAGCGGTTGGGGCCCACGACGTGCATTCCCTGTCGGGTTTGACACTGGTGGGATTGGCCATGGCGAAGAGGTGCAGGGCTCATGCAATAGGGCTCCGAGTCCTCCGGATGCACACATAGCCCACCTTTGGTAGGCAGCCAAGGTCGGAGAAGCCGACCCTTCCGTCGCCTTCAGGCTGCGGAGTTCCTCCTGGCCTTCGACCTTACTATGGAGGCCTCATTTTGGCAAAGGAACACCAGATGTGGCCACCTAGTAATAGCTTACCTAGCTAGTTAGTATTTATACAATAAAGCCAGCGTACTCTGAAAGTAGCTAGCTTATCTGATTAAAAGTCTCCACGAAAGATAGCTACTAGGTAGCAACAGGACATCGTAAGACTTAAGTTATATCTTTGCTCAAACAATAAACAGTAAAACCTAAGTTACATATACAATCAAAACTTAAGTTACTGCTTCGCTAAAATCAAGCATAGAGACATCTTAAGAACCTCCCCATCAATGGCTTAGCCTCGATGGTGGGGACATCTTAAAAACCTCCCCACCGATGGCTTAACCTCAGTGGCAAAGACATCTTAAAAACCTCCCCTATCAATGGCATGGACTCGGTAGCGAAGATACCTTAAAAACCTTGAAAACCCTCTGACAGGCCGTAAGTGTAAGCCTCGATGTTGTAGAGGTACAAAGAAACCCTTCGGCAGGTCGTAGGCGAAAGCCCCAATACCGTAGAGGTACTAAAAACCTCTGACAAGTCATAGGCATAAGCCCTGATGTCGTAGAGGTACAAAAAAATCGTCTGACGGGTCATAGACGAAAGCTTCGATGTCGTAAATGTACTAAAAACCCAATGACAGATCGTAAGCATAAGCCCTGATATCGTAGAAGTAAAAAGAAACCCTCCGACAGGTCGTAGGCGAAAGACCCAATGCTGTAGAGGTACTGAAAACTCTCTGATAGGTCGTAGGTGTAAGCCCTGATGTAGTAGAGGTATAAAGAAATCCTCCAGTATGTCATAGGCGAAAGCCCCGATGTCATTGAGGTACTGAAAACCCTCTGGCATGTCGTAGACGAAAACCTTGATGCCGTAGAGGTACGGAATACCCTCCATCAAAGTTGAAGAAATAGTATCGATGTCATAAAGTCACGGAACCCTCTGGCAACCCAAAGGTGCTGGTCGAGTACCAAAGAGGCCGCGAACTACCTCCCTCGGCGTAGCCATCGGTTTCACCTCCGGCAACCACCGCAGGGCGCCCGATGGCCCTACCTCCTAAGCCTCACCACGCCTAGGGGTTAAGGGGGTCATGGACTGCCTCCCTCAGCCTAGCCATCGATTTCACCTCTAGTAACCACCGCATGACACCGGATGGCCTTGCCTCCAGATCCTCGCCATGGCAAAGGGTCGAGGGGGTCGCGGACTGCCTCCCTCTGCCTAGCCATCGGTTTCACCTCTGGCAGCCGCTGTTAGGCTTCGGATGGCCTTGCCTCCGGAGCCTCGCAACAGTTAAGGGCCGAGGGGGTCGTGGACTGCATCCCTCGGCCAAGCTATCGGCTTCACCTCCTCCAACTATCACCGGGCTCCGAATATATTGCTTTGAGTCAGAAATCTAGAACAAATTTAGAGAGGAGTCTATGCCGGCATCGAATAGAAGAATGTTCCTGTCATGCTGGAACCTAATGATGTCCAGGGCTAAGGGGGTCGCAAACTGCCTCCCTCGGTCTTAATGGTCAGCTTCGCCTGCATCCACCGCCACTTGGCTCTGAAACTACCTCGCCTCCACCAAAGAGCTTGTCTCATGGCCCCACTATCAGCTGCACCCCCTCTGCTAGAAACGAAAAGGTCACTATCCCCCGTCAAAGGTGTTGGGGTCCAAACCCTCCGCACGTCAATGACACTTACCTTGGTTGCGTTGATGCTTAAACCTCTATAAGACTTTGTCGCTCTAGTCTTCCCTAAAGCACAAAAAATACCTACAATCGCACTCTTTGGCCGCTAACAACCGCTATGTGCGAGGGGGCCGTCGAAGGTAAGGTACTAGAGCTTAGGTACACGCACAAAAAAAAACATGCCGGGCTGCATTCCTGGAGGATCTCCATACACTTCGATCAAAGAAAGAAAAAAAATGAGAGAAGAAGAAACACTAAGCGGACCAAGGACTTAGTTATATTAATAATTTTCACATCCAAAAGATGCTTACATGCCTTCCCGAGTTCATAATATTTGACTACTCAGGACCAAAAGCATTGACCAAAGATGGGGAAGAAAACTACAAGCCCTGACAGCAGTGTATGCGCTTCACCTGCGATCTACCGCTGTGGAGGCTGATGCAGTAGCCAGCCTCATGCTATTAGAGGACGAGGAGGAGGACGAAGAGGACTTCTCCATAGCCTTCTCTCCCTCCTCCTTGGCCTTCTTCTTCTCCGCTTGGGCTGACTCCTTCTTCGCTTCCGCCTTCTCTTCCTCGTAGATCTCCTTCTCTAAAAAATCCCAGTCGACCTCCTCTTCATTATCAGAGATATTGATAATCTTAACTGGAGCGGTCAATTAGGCTGAAGATCGAGACGGAGTGAGGGGGGCTCTCTCTGAAAGGATGGAAGCACGATGGTGGCCGTCTCCAACCTTGCAAATATGCTTGTGGGACCACTCACCCCCGGAGGCACCATGGTAGGCAGAACTGGCACCAGCGCCAAAGGTGACCCCGCCCCAGTCAAGCCTATCAAAATAATTGACATCTTCGACGATGAGGAGGAGGAGGACACCATGATCAAACCGAAGAAGAATTGCTCCCTTACACAGTAATAAAGGATTAACTAGGTCAACCCTAGCTTTTATAGTTGGGCTAATCGTTTGCGTACACCTAGGGAAGGAAACAGAACCACCACGGGTACCATCTCGCGACCTTCCTAATTATTATCCTAAGGGGTCGTGGCCATATCGCGATCAATTCCATGCACGCACAGCAACTCCCTGCAATAGCGCCCTAGTTTTTTGTATACATATCCCATCACATTTATTAGTTGAATCCCTTTCGGCGCATGCAAGGGCAACCGCCACAAGACCCCATGAGAATTGGCACATTACCTCGTCAGATGCACTGACGTTACCATGCATCATTAAGCTCTTCAAAAAATGGGGAGAATATCTCTATATATGCGATCTCCATTATGACGGTTCAAATGGCGAAAAGGCTCACCATCAGAGAAGCCAAAGAGATTGCTCTGACCGCCGCAGGGCTTCAAACGACCTTTGGCTCCAACGCCTCTACACCTCTGGCCTCAGCACAGGCTCCGGAGCGCATGGCCTCCGCTCGAACCTCGACAGCCTTCGGCTCCAATGTCTCTACGCCTCCGGTCTCAGCATGGGCTCCAGAGCGTATTATCTCCGTTCAAACCTTGACAGCCTTTGGCTCTAACGCCTCTACGCCTCCGGCTTCAGCATGGGTTTTGGAGCGCATTATCACTGTTCGAACCCTGACGGCCTTCGGCTCCAACGTATCTACACCTCCGGCCTCAGCATGGGCTCCGGAGCACATTATCTCCGTTTGAACCTCGATAGCCTTTGGCTCCAATGCCTCTGGCCTTAGCATGGGCTCCGGAGTGCATTATCTCTGTTTGAACCTTGACGGCCTTTGGTTTCAATGCCTCTACACCTCCGACATTAGCATGGGCTCTGGAGCGTATTATCTCTGTTCGAACCTCGATGGTCTTCGGCTCCAATGTCTCTAGGCCTCCGGCTTTAGCAAGGGCTCCAGAGCACATCGCCTCTGTACAAACCTCGACATCCTTGAGCTCCAACATCTACCACATCTCCAACTCTCATCATTAGACTCCAGACCATGCAATTTCCTCTGGGTTACGCCATCTCCATCTGACTTCATCACCATCGCTTACGATCATCACAGAGAGGCTCTTCAACAACTAGAAGCTATATCAGAATATCCTGACTATGAGGCTGAGCTAAAGATAGTTCCTTCTACATCTGCTCGCTCCTCCACACCTCAGGGCCAGTAGATGAGGAGTACTATTAGGAGAAATATCCGAGCCCACGGATAATACTAAGGGAATACCGTTAAGAGCTTCTCCGGAACTCTTGGGCTCCAGACTCCCTGCAAAAGCTAATGCTTTCGGAGGCAGTGAACCTCTCTGGCCACCGCCTCTCAAGACAGGGAAGAAGCTGGCCTTCGAAAGCCATAGCAACAAAAGGAGAACACCAAAGGCAACTGGCCTAACACGAAGTGACTGACAGTTAATGTCGGTGCAAGTGGTGGCCACCCTAACATCCCAGTGCAAATGGGAGTCGGACTGACACCTTGGATAGTGCAGCGTCGCAATAAGCGATCAACTGTGTGCCACGCCCTTAGGGCCAATTGCACCACTGTATTATTATAGTAGATAATATCTTCTGATTAGGGGTAAATGCATCCTACCTAGGTCCATGTTATGCGATTTGACCGGCCCTAGGCCCCTGTGGTATAGTGATAGGTTGTATCGCTATCTATTTACATCCTAAACGGCGCTATAAATACAAACACATAGCCATCAGGCTAGGAGACGAATCTTTTGGACGATCAACACGGTTTTGATTCTCTCTTCTCTCTGCTTCTTCTTCAAGCTTGAGTCTTCTCTTTAGACTCTCGCCGCATTTTATTCGTGGAAGATATCTTCTCTTCTGCCAACATATTTTGCCAAATCTTAGACCTGATGGTTAGTCCTTTATGTTTTCTGCTGTTATTATGATGTGTGTGGATTTGTGGGGTTAGACCAGTTCCAGCAAGAGGCATGGGCATTCCTTCCTAGGATTAGAGGAAGAGAGATTTGTATAAATGCATTCTAATTGATTGTATTTCGCTGAAATGCCACCTAACCCACATGTTATTAACATATATGATCCCACATATCATTGACATAGAAATGATATTTTATCAAGCACCCATCATCTTGAGTATAATTTTTCCATTGGAGAAAGGGAAGGGGAAGCAGTAGCTGGTGTGGTAGTGTAATGAATGAGCTGCAGCTGCTGCTTCAGCTACTCCTGCCGCAGCACTTTGGCCAAATGAACCAGCAAGAGGTATGTAGCGAATGCTTCAATAAATTGGCTCACCTGCACCCTACCCTGCTGCTGCTGCTGCTTTTCTGCTCTCACCCTTTTCACCAATTCCTCTCCTTTTAAATCCAAAAAATAAAAATAAATCTAGTCAAGCAGAGACGGTTAGTCGCATTAAGAGAAATGGCAGCAGCAGGCAGCACAGATGGATCTATTCTACCTTTACTTATTTCGGTGGAAAATGAGGCCCTTGAATGAGGAGCTACTAGGTAGTAGTTTACTTGGTCATAAATATTTATTATTTTAAAATTAAATTATACAAAACTATAAGTATTATACCATTTATAACATAAAATTATAAGTATTGTGTCTAGTAACACTATAGTATATTAATTTCACACAAAACATGTTTTAATTAGATTCATTTAAAAAATGGTCTTATATTTATCTAAAAAATAATAAAACTTTTTTACATGTTTCATAATCCATATGCAACCTATTTTAATTTTATTTAAAAAAAACTATGTAGAATTTAAACTAAAATTCTAAAAAAACTACTTTTATAACTACTAACAATTGTTAGGGCCTCAAATAAAATCTCAAAAAATATGAAAAAATTCATTAATATTCTTCTTATATGATGAACTCATTTCTAAAATTATTTCCAGCCCTAGGTTATATGGTAAAAAGGTAAGTTACTTTGCAATGATCCATTTATATACTTACAAAGGAACTCACTTTTTCACCATATAACCTAGATCTAGAAATCATTTTAGAAATTAGTACATCATATAAAAATATTAATGATTTGTTACAGATTTTTGGGATTTTATTTGAGGCACTAATAATTATTAGGAGTTATAAAAGTAGCCATTTTTAGAGAATTTTAGTTTAAATTCTACACGATTTTTTTGGGTAAATTCAATTAAAATAGGTTTTACGTGAATTATGGAATACATACAAAAAGTTCTTTGATTTTTAGAGAAATATAAGACTACTTTTTGGGTGAATTCAATTAAAATCAGGTTTTGTGTAAAATTAGTGTATAATACTTATAATTTTGTGTTACTAGACACAATACTTGTAGTTTTATATTATAAATAGCATAATACTTATAATTTTGTGCAATTCACTCTTATTTTAAATAAGATTTGGTTAAATTTTCAAACTTTGACTATTAATAACTTCTGAAATATTAGGTTTGGATACATGAAAAATCATATGTGTACATTTGGCTAAAAAAATACTTCCATAACTTATGAACTTATTGAATTTTATAAATATATTATAATAGAATATAGTGATAAGAGACACACATCGGAGACCCAAAACATCAAAGTATTTTTTTACTGTGGTAGTACACTGCTTTGAGAAGACTGCATCCGAACTAGTCTAGTTCACGGTAGAGATTGTAGTATCATTAGATGCAAGAGTTTCTTGCATACAAAAACAGTGGTAGTACAGGCTAACATGACTATGCACATTGCAGGAAGAATACATCTGACATAGCCACCGATGCCGCCTCCGTTGGGACCAGCCAGTGCTGACGGCAGAGTGTCGTAGTTCTTAGGTGCACATCTCAAATTGAAGAACCCTCCCACAGAAGGGAGCTGTTTGGAATTTCACCACTAAAATCCAAAGTGTTATCCTTTGAGTCCGGGAGCGGTTCCTATGACGTGACGTTGTTGGTGGCATGTAAAATCAACATGTAAGAGAACACGTCACGTGCAGTCACGTTCGACATCTCCTTCCTTCTCTCCAGAGAGAGAGAGCCAGCACAGGAGTGCAAGAGGCCAAGCAGCAGGCAGCCCCTGTTCGGTTGAAGGCCGATAGGCACCATGGCCGTTGCTTCCCAGACCAGACATGAGACCATCCCAAAATCTCTTCCAAAGTGATTCTCTTCTTAAATTTATCCCCTTCAAGTTCTTGCACTACAATAACATTTTATTTCCTATTCACTTTTTCAACAGACTTTTAATATTCTATCATTTCTCCGTAACTGCCACAACGCATATAATACAGTTACGATATATAGTATATATATTGTACATGTATTTTTTAAGGAGAAGAACGATCGATGCGCCTCCAAACCAAACTTGGTCTACCATCAATCTTTATACTACTATCTTATATGTATCGTTGTCTTCCTAAATCCGAAGAGCATAGCTGCATGCACGCTACCCATTTTATGGTGCAACCAATAATAAACCAGCAATATGTACATGTATTTTGTACATAAACGGTCTTATTTCCAAACCCATTTTGCTGGTAGCTTGTTCCGTAAGATTCTTCTCGCACAAGCCAAGAATCACATGTTTGCTACCGTGGAAGCAATTTAGCACATACTCAATAGATTGCATGGGAAGCCAGACGTGAGTTGCTTGCTCGAGAAGACTGTTGTCACTATAAAAGAGGGCGGCTACCAAAGTAGAGAGGCACAATTGCCTCTGCATTTCACATTTACACAATGAGTTCATCTACATCTGAAGATCTGTTCATGTTTTCATCGGACTCGAGCGACGATGAGGACAAATTGATGTTGTTGATCGCCATCGAGGAGTAAGAGCTTGCTGCCCAAGGTCACACACATTAGCATGACTCCATGCTAGGACATGCGGTCATAGACCATGGGCACCAGGAAGCTGCTGCTAGGCTATTCCGGGACTACTTTGCCGACATCCTAATGTATGATGATACATTATTCCGTCGTAGGTGAGACCATCTTCCTTACTTACACATTTATATGTTGTGATGCATACTAACAACCATTCGCCAGATGAGTCGGCCATTGTACTTGAGAATTGTCGTTGCTGTGGAGAACCACAACCCATGGTTTCGGCAGAAGAGGGATGCAACTAGGAAGCCGAGCATAAGCCCCCTTCAAAAGATGACAGCTGCCATACGACAACTGGAATACGGAGTCAGTGTAGATGCAGTAGATGAGTATGTTCGGATCGTGGGTAGCACAGCGATGCTCGCCCTGACAAAGTTTGTGCAAGTTGTGGTCTTGCTTTTCTCTGATCAATACCTCCTCACTCTCACTGCGAAGTATACTGCTCGACTATTAGCCATTGAAGAGCAGAGAGGGTTCATCAGGATGTTAGGGAGCATCGACTGCATGCATTAGGTTTGGAAGAACTGCCCGAAAATATGGCATGGCACATATACCAGTCATACACGCAAACCCTTTATAGTTTTAGAGGTGGTTGCGTCATACGATCTATCGATATGGTATGATTTCTTTGGAATGCATGGTAGTCTGAATAACATAAATGTTTTGCACCACTCTAATATTTTCAGCAGGCTCACGTACAGGACTGCACCTCCTATGTCATACACCATTGACGGTGACACATATGACATGGGCTACTACCTAGGTGATGAAGTTTACCCCGAATGGGTGACCATAGTGAAGCCAATTTCAGCACCAAGGGGGAACAACAACGTGCATTTCTCCACCATGCAAGCATCAGTCCAGAAAGATGTTGAGCACGCATTTGACGTCCTGTGGTCGAGGTTCGCCATAATTCGCGGTCCATGAAGAATTTGAAATGAAAGCACACTGCACAACATTATGACCGCATGTGTCATAATGCACAATATAATAATTGAGGACGAGAGGGGTGACATCGTGTGGAGGAGGTGTATGACTATATGGGCGAGAAAGCGACAGTGGGTTGCGATCCAAATCAAGTCATCCTCACTGAAGCAATCAGGAACCGGGAATTGGGCCACCAACTGCGTGATGATCTGGTGGAGCACCTATGGTCGTCATGGAGCACAGTAGATCAGTCATCACGTTCAGTCTAGATCATGTGTCATCGTAGTGTAATGTAACGTGCATTTAAGTCATGTCAGTTGCAATGTTAGACATCGTAATGCAATGTAATATGAGTTTTTGTTCTGTCAGTTGCAATTCTAGTCATTGTTAATGTCTGAAGGATTTGTATCGTTATTGTGTACCTTTTGTGAAGAATCGCATGTCTACAATGAACTAGGCTTTCTCAGACATTGATTTCTTTGCAATGAACTAAGCTTATACAAACTACTAGCTTATTCAATAACACTGTGTGTGACAAGTTTCTACTCCTTGATCGATAAAAGTCTCGTGCACCTTGTCTTACGGCCACTCCAGCATCTCATCACCATTTCTGTCAATCATGTGCACATTTGGAGAACCTAATGCCTGATGGCATAAATCACAAATGCCCAAATCGGTCGGTGAGTTCTTTCCTGCCCACTCCAAAAATCATATTCCCTCTCTTTTTTTCTTTAATAACAAAAATAACCAACCAAATGAACTAGCAATCTGGAGTACTATCTTTTGCTAACCTGTAGGTTTGTGCCCAATTTTTTGGCACGTAGGATGGACATACAGGTCGAGTTTCTTCATCCAAATATGACTGAATTTGCATATATGCTAGAACATTTCCTAGGACACCAATGTGCAAGTCCATACCCTTGCTGCAATTTAGGTGACTGGAATGGAGTTCTCACAAATCCACACATAGGTATAAAGTCTTTGGAAATTATTACACATATGTAGGCACTAAAAGGAGTTCTTGCAAATTCGGCAAAAGCACCTTGCAAAGACATAATCAACGAGTGTCTACGGGTTCTGTTATATGGCATTCCATCGCGCTAGGATCTCTTCCTGCCTCTTCCTGTAGTACTCTCTAAGGGTACCACTAACATTGTCCAAGTCGACCTTCATTATACGCTCATCCTGATCATTTACTCGGACGGATGCTTGCAGACGCATGACCAAATTCTGCTCCTTCTTCAACTCCACTGTAACCTTCTTGTTTCACTGATCTCAGCAAGGTGAGTTGCATACATCCACCTGACACGGTAGGCAAAGATGTACTGGAAGCTGATTTCCGAGCACGGGTCGCTTTAGCTGCCTCCCTTCCAATGGGTCTAGGAAGCTCAATAGATGTGTTCGATGTTGCGTCATTCGGCATTTCATTGCATGTTGTAGGGCTCGAGTGTTGTGTCGGCTCCCTCTTGCATCTTGATGTGGTCACCTTCTTCGTTCTCGTATCCTCGCTACCAAAGCTGAACTGGCCGAGCTCCTGATCGGTTGCGGGGTGCAATCCTAGAGTGTTTGCAACTAGGAAGTGGCCTATCTCCGCCATTGGTTGAACAGTGGAGGGCCCCCTACATCGGTGGCCCTGACCATGACATCTGCTGCACTCCGTCCTGAAGAAAACTCTCGTAAAATGGATCTATGGAGCAACTGCACATCACAAGAAAAGAAACATGAACATGCATACTATTGCTCTCAGGTATGTACTTAGAATAGATTTTTTGCATACTACTATAACACAAGTTACAGTTCAACTATCAGTCACCAACCAAATTAGAAGAATCCAATCGAAAATTCACACAATTTGCTCCCAATTGCACTGCAAATCCATTTCAATCAGCACCTAAGTGCATTGTACATGCATCAGGAAGCAGGCAGCCCTGCAGAACTACACTTCAACGATCACACATCAACCTATCATGCCAAATAAAAGTAACACACCTTGCTGCCAGTTCTGATTCTCACAGTTCAATAATAGGCACAATAAGCTAAAATGGAAACAACAAATGTGACACTCACATATCCAGCAAAATAGGTCTCTAAGAGTAACCTAGAAAGAAGAATAAATGCAAGCTAAGGCAAGCAAACAAATTTGTCAATACCACATTTGCTGAGCCCCACAACTTGGGCCCTCTTTAGTTATGCATCGTATTTATAGTGACATACTACATCATGTACATAAGATTTATTATTTATTTCACACATTCCTAGCAAAATGAGCTCCTCTCTTTAATGTCAGGTCACCAAAACTTACAATGTAGTAAGGTGGCAGCAGCAACAAAAAGCCTTTAGTCCTAGTCAGGGTAAGGTAGAGATGAACAAGAGCCACAAGAACCAAAACAACACCTAAAATGTGAGGATTTGTCTCTTTCTTTTTCCCCCTTTATACAACCATTCTAGTTCAATTTTGTGACATTTCCAATCATGTACTTGCGTTTAAATTTTGCATAACCAACCATGACATAGGGAAATCATTGGCATCATTAAAAGGAATATGAATATCTTACCATAAGCAAACAGGTAGTTATACAAACACAAATAAAGAAAGAATAACATATGAAAGTGCAGTTACCCAAGACATATCAATGATAGTGATCTTTCTTTGTCCAGGGAGGAGGATTACCAGCTTCCACATAATATATGAACAAAGAACAATACGGTTCAAAGCAAACTACAGAGGCACCTATGACCAAGTCTTGTAAGCTCACATTTGTTGTTCTGCCTCCCTCCCCTTTGGGTCCTATAATTTAACAATTAAGTAGATCACAAACATATTGCAATGATTCTGGCTAGGATCAGATACATCATTTTCTCACAATTTTGACAAATAATGAAGTGAATGGGTTCTTGTACATCTATATCTATTTGACCATGATTCATCACCGCAAACATGCCAAATAACCACAAACCGGTAACTTGATACATAGCACTATGCTTCATAGTTCATACATTGCAATTCCAATTCCTTGCAATCTAAAACTTAACAAGTCTTCCCTACATAAAATAAAACAGCATACAACCATATCAACTGTGGAATTGATACATCGAACATCTGGAGGCCTTCCAGGGTTCAAATTACAGCTGAACTCCCAAATTATCAAAAGGCATGTTGTCCAATATTCGACATCATATCACACTACTAATTAACAAACACCCGATCCGACTACAACCTCCCTGAATGATCGGATTCAATGGACAACCTCATCCGTATCAGCACACGGTTCTTCATCCGAGTTCCAATCAGCAAGAAGGACGACGTCGTCATCAATGTCCTTCAATCCCGAAGCTTCCTCTTCAATGGGCACACTGCTATTGTTGGCCAAACCAACTTGGTTGGGTACGACACCGCCACACATAGCATCCTTACTTGGAATAGTAGCTGCTCCAAGTCTGCTGCAATAGAGTCAACCTCCAGAAGTGTTCTGTTGAACTCCACGACAGCAGGGGTGCTATCCGGACTCAAGTTGTCATTGACAACCTTCTTCAATGCAGATGCCGCCTCCTACACATGGTCCTACAGGTTCGACACAAGAGCGGCAAGCGCGGCGACGTCCATCTACAACCATGAAGGAGGGAGTCCATAAGCATGCAAGTCGCCGAAAGCCCTGCCAAGGCCGACGTCGCACTGTGACGACACAGATCAAGGCACCCGGGGCCGCCCTACCATCCCTACCCAAGACGGCCGACCAAACCGAGACAGCGCCCGAGGTCAGCGGTCCCCTCCCCTCACCCACCCCCACCCACCGACGGTGCCGCCCGATGCCACGGCCAAACACCCCCACAATCCGAACCGGCGCTCCTTCCCTTACTCTGCACAACAACCCGCCGCCCCTCGTTCAGCCCATTCACGATTTAACTCGTAAAAATCTCATATCTGAATGAGTTTTGAGACAAATTTTTACCTCCCGTTGCCGCTCGTCATCATCGCAGAGCCGCCTCCGGTCAAATCGCCGCTTCCCTCCACACCAACACGCGGATCTATCCTTCGGGAGCTCGTCACCGAGGCTGCCAACCTTCCGCCGCCCTCCTCGCATGCGTCACCGCCGCTCGCTTCTGTCTCTTCCGCCCGAGCGCAACCTTCACCCACTTCCCCGCTTGGCGTCTTCGTAAAGGGATAGCAGAAAGGTTCCTGGTGCATGAGAATCTCTCTCCTATCCTATCTCGCTCTGACTCGCGATGAGAAGTTACTGGAGCTTGCGTATAAGTTAGGATAGTATGTCACTATTATTTATTTCACACATTTCTATCGTGTTTTTTTTTTTTATCGCAAGAAGAATAGGAACCACGACGAGAATAAGTCAGGAGGGTCTAACAACGGGTCCAGAGCGCCAGCCGATGAGGTTAGTCAATGCGGACAACTGTACGTTTTGAAGCAGTTTTTTTTTTTTTAAAAGGCGTTTTGAAGCAGTTAGTACGCTGCTTTTCGAGCTGAAAGTTGCATGGTAGTACAACAAGTATACTGTACTTCCTGCTACGAGCTGACTGGACAGGTGTTCTTTCGTTCTTTCAAACTCGCCACAGGACCACACACCAAAAGGTATCTATATATATCTATCAGCCGATGGCGGTGACCTCTTCGTCAAGGCAATGCGGTAAATAATAAATTCGTAGGTAATGTATTCGTAAATATCGGTTAATTCGGTCTATATTAAATTTATAATTCGACTGATTTTTAAATTTAAATTTAAAAAATAAAAAGTATTAAAATATTAGAGATAATTCTGAGACTGTCTATGAAAAAAAATCAAAATAATATGGTCTGCATCATATTTTATGGAGACAAAGTTCAAAAAAAAAGAAAAATATTGAAATAGACCGTATGAACTGGATGATTTGGCCCATCATGTTAAGAAAAATCTTCAGAAGCAAATACATATTTTCTTGTGTATGACGTATCTTAAGAGGATCTTTAAAATTTATTTCACTTTATTTATAGTTTATTAATTTCTCTTTGATTTTTACAAATTTCACAAGCATAAAATGAACATGGTAAGAAACGGTATTGTAATTAACTTTTTCATGTCTATCATTATTTTTTCTACATAAAGCATAGTAGAAGTAAAATAATAGAAGTATTTCACTAATTTTGGAGGTGTGATGGGTTAGTTATGAATTAATCTAGTTAAAATACATTTGCACAATCCTGCATGTTACAATAAATATTTCATGAGTTCATGCATTTTTAGAAGATATAGAATCATGTAAGAAGACTAACTAAATAGGTTTCATGATTTTTGGATTAGCAAAGAGTTAATTATGCATTTAACTGGGTTTAGAAAATACATTTTCTCACAAAAAATATTTAATTTTTTATGAGTATAAATACTTTTATCATGTATATTATATTACAAGAAAAAAAAGATGTTTCACTTGATTTTAAGCTCAGATGAATTAGTTATTGAGTTTACAAGATTTAGCCATTTTTTTGTTTTTTGTTGAACTTCGCCGCAATTCGGAAAATGAGCTCGATAAATCGGTAAATTCGATCAGTTTTCAATAAATTTGTTTAAAATGTGCTTAATGTGGAAAATATCAGTTTTCAGTGCAATTCGACCACTTTTTGGTCCAATTCTAGCGGTTACCAAATTCATATTTTGCCTTCGATTTATAAATTTGACTGAGTGAATTTAGCTGAATTTTCACCTAATTTCAAGTGATTTTTGCGATATTCATGAATTTTGAAAAACCACTAGATCTCGGTTTCCGATATCCAAACGAATTTGTGAATCGTGGTACTGGAGAGGCCCAGCCGGTGAGGTTAGTCAATGCGGCATTACGTTGGACAACTATACGTTTTGAAGCAGTCGGTACGCTGCTTTTCGAGCTGAAAGTTGCATGGTAGTACAACAAGTATACTGTACTTCCTGCTACGTGCTGACTGGGCAGGTCTCGCCATTTCTTCCGTCCTTTCAAAACTCGCCACAGAACCACACACCAAAAAGTATCTATCTATCTATCTATCTATCTATCTATCAGCCGATGGGGGGTGACCCCTGCGTCAAGGCAATGGACGACTATCTGTGGAATTGGCGGCAAAAATGTGGCACGTGGAGACTATGTTCCAACTGAGACTTCGTTTGGTTTTTTAACTTGTCATCCTGTCTGGATTGAATGATATTTGGGGAGGAAATAAACATGGAAACCATGCGATCAACTTTACGAAACTTTCGTTAATCGTTTCGTGTAAAAATGGATCGGTAGACTTATCTCAAAAGCGCTTCGGGATCGCTATATTTTTGCGGTTTCTGACAATATTTAATCAGTACTGCGGACCATGTCTTCGAAAGGAACGGTAACGAGGACCAGATGGATTAACATAAAATGGAAGTTCATCGGGAGCTGTCGCTTTTATGGGAACATTAATCGATCGTCCCTGCACGCGCATAAGACAAAGAGCTTAATTTCTTCCGATGACGATGTTAAGCATTCGACCCCATTGGAAGTTGTACGGTCTCTTCTTCCGACGTTATTGCTATGGAAATATTTGCATTGACACTTCGGAAATCATGTGTGAAATATATGTTTTTTCAAACTATTTGTACTAAATAGCCTATGATTTGTATAAATAACCTCTCGATAGGAGTTATCTATGATATTAGATTAGTACATATAGTCCTGGACTGGAGACGTCTGTGATATTGATTTTAGTATAGATAATTTCAAATAGAAACTATCCGTATTAATAGGAACCGTCTGTATTAAAATATCCTGTCACTTTGAAATTGTTCCTCATTATTTTTTCAGACAGTTTTAATTTAGAGTCGTTGTAGCGAAAATGATCCTATTAAGTTATGATTGTGATTTTAGTGATCGATGACAATATAGTTATTGAAACTAATATATTTGTCAAGTATATATTTTAGTAGGTCTTATAGATGTAATACATAAAGAAGTCATCGTAGTCAGAACAAAAATTGACTGAATTGGAGAAGTACTAGAAGAATTGCTCTCGCCATCCGGTGCTCTGTGTGTTAAACTCATCGGAACATCTCTAACAAAGGGGGAGAGAAGGTTGAAGACTTCACCGGATAGCCCGGTGCTTAGCAAGGTGTAGCACTAGAGCTTTATCTACAGAGAAGAGCAGAACTGAAGAAGCCACCTGATAGTCCGGTGTTTATAAAGAAGGTGCACACCGGAGTATTTTGGTTCAGGACAGAAGAAGTTGAACTCACCGGAAGGTCTGGTGATTAGCGGAAGATATACAACAGACCATTTCTTGCAGAGGCGATTCCAAGCGTCGAAGAAGGAGGATGAACTGATCGGATGGTACAGTTTCAAGAGGAAGTGCACTGGAGGCTTACAACGGAGCAATTTATAAAGAGAGGCTGAAAAAGCTCAGATGGCTCAAATGTACTCACTGGATAGTCCGGTGATAGAGATGTAGTATACATCGTAGTGTCCAGTATTCACAAAGGATTTTAGTGGGATTCCAACGGCTAGTTTCTAAAGATGTACTCACCGGATGATCGGTGTTAGTACTACTATTCTCACCGGATCATTCGGTGTTAACAGCTTTTCTGAGCTGTTAGGAAAACGACTAGTTGTTGTGTTTGAAGATATAAATACTCCCAACTCAGTCATTTGAAGGGCGGCATGCTGCTAGAGTTTAGAGAAACACATAAACACTTGAGAAGACATCCATACCACTAAAGTACTTAAAGAGATCATCCAAGACAATTAAGCATAAAATTAGTAAGTGATTAGTTCTTATAGGCATAGAGTGAGTTGTAATAGGTGCTACAACTTAAAAAAAGGATCAAGGAGTGATACTAGCTTGTACCAAGTGGTACGCCAGAGCATTAGAGTCTTGGTGACTCGCTGGTAACTTGAGTCGGAGTTACTTAAGCTTGTTAACCCTCTGACTTGGTGTGCAGCAACGGCAAGACCTGTGTACGGGGACACGGAGACCCTTGCCTTGGTGGCTCAAGCTCCAAAGTGATCATTAATTGCGGCAAGCGATCGAAACAGAGACTAGTGGTGAGACCTTGCCTTGGTGATTTGGCTGCTTATCCGGCTTGAGGCCTTGTCTTGGTGACTTGGTGGCTTAAGAGCCGTGATTGGGTGCTATCGGAGGATTAACTCCTGTCGTATGGATCCCGAGAGACCCCTTTTTAGAGATTCGGTCGGGGGGATGATCCTGAATAAGTTCGTCGGAGAAATAAATGGAAGTGGATGTAAATGCAACGGCCGGTGGTGGGGGATGATCGACCTAGTGCAAAGAGAAATAAATGCACCTGAGTTTAGACAGGTTCGGGCCGCACGAGGGCGTAATACCCTACTCCTGTATGGATGCAATAACAATCCTGAGGGAGATCCCTCGAAGATCTATCTGGTTACAAGAATATCGTGTCTAACTAAGAGCTTGAGACTCCTTGTTCTTGGGCAGGGACTGCGGTTTGGTTCTTGGTGCTTCTGTTGATTGCTCGATGCCTGCGGTCTCTTGCTTGAGTGATCCTTTTTTCCTCCTTTCTCCTTTTTTGTGTGCCGACCCTTTTATGCACTCGCCGGCGGCGATATGCTTCGAACGGGAAGGAGGGGGCACAAGTTCCAAGACGCCACGGCTGAGAAAGGTGTCATCATTTTCTCTGGGCGAAGTGACTGGGGCGGTGGAAAAACGCGGCGCGCGTCCGGTCACTCGTCACTGTGGACGCCCTGGCAACGGGCGCCATTAAGAGGGCCCACTGGGCAGCCACAGAGCCACCCGGCGTGCCCGCCCTGTCTTGTTTCTCTGCCACGGCAGGGCGGCAGGCGGAACGCCTTGATCCTGGCAATGTTATCCCGAGACACACCGGATGATACGGGACAGGACCCGTGCAATTAATAGCCCCACGCCCCTCTGCCAAAGCATGGCAGGAACTGACGCTGCGGCGGGAGCAGTTGGATATGCCAGGCCACGCGCGCTCATTTAATGCGGCCTTGGACCCCTGACGGGCGGACACCTCATCGGTGGGCCCCTTGGGGGCCTCTCTGGGTCATCGGGGAACTGAGTGCTCAGGGGTACCGTTCACCTCCCCGAGCACTCTCTCCCGGGAATGCCTATCCTCGTCTTCGGGGTACCGGGTGCTCAGGGGTACTGTTTACCTCCCCGAGCACTCTCTCCCAGGAATGCTTATCCCTGTATGAACCTTCGGGGAACCGAGAGCCCGGGGGGCTGCCGCGAGCAACCCCGAGCACTCTCTCCCGAGCACTTTTCGCACAGGTCTTTCGGGGAACCGAGAGCCCGGGGGGCTGCCACGTGCAGCCCCGAGCACTCTCTCCCGAGCACTTTCGTACTGGCCTTCGGGGAACCGTGCGCTCGGGGACTGCTGCGGGCAGTCCCCGAGCGCTCTCTCTCGAAACTTAGCCCTTCTGATCAGCGGGGGACTAGGGTGCTCGGGGGTGACCGGGCACCTCCCCGAGTACTTTCTTCCCGGTACTTAGATTCTACGGGTCATCGGGGAACTGGGGTGCTCGGGGACCAGAGACTGTGGCCCCGAACATCTTTCTCCCGGAACTTGGACTTTCCTCATTCCGCAGGAGGGACCTCGCGGGATGGTGACACGTGGCGGACGGCTGGCCTGGCCTCGGGACTCAGGGACCCCTGGTTCCTGATACACTGACAAGTGCCGTCCGGGAACATATCTTTGGTGGAACTCTAACGTAGATTATATGTGGTATTTATGCCATCGATAGCACGGGATAAAAATCACGTGTGCTGAGTTTGCTCTCTCTACTATCTTTATACTTCTATATTTATATTCTTGTAATCTATCTTTATGCATTTATTTTTTTAGAGCAGTTTGCTAGGATTAATTATAGATTGTAAAAATTTTGAATGGTAGAATAGATACACTAGATAAATTTAGAGCATATTTAGATAAAAATTAATATAAGTTTATCTTGTAAAGTTTTTAAAGTTGATTAGAGGTTGTAAATTTTTTTAGCGGTAGAATAGACACACTAAATAAACCTAAAACATATTTATTTTGTAAATTTTTTAAAACCGATTAGATTAGTTTTTAAGTGTTCTTATTCATCTCTTTTAGATGTCACCTATTCTTACCGTCGTTTATAGTATTTTTTTTTACATATACGGCTACTGGATCTTTCCAGTAAATCATTTCACAGTAGTGTGCGATTTTGTCAAACAGAAGCTTTGAAACAGCAGTAGGTGTATATCATGTCGTCCGTATGGAAGCTTTGGCTTCTACTGGCCCGAATCAAACCGGATCGGGAAACGTCTCTCCGTGTTTGTTTGATACGGACCTCGATCGTCAGGGATTCCACGTTTAAAGTTTGCTGGTCTCTCTCGGTTTCAAATCAAGGATTAGAGTTGCTGTCATTGCCCTCCGCTTAATTTTCGTTTGTCTTGCTTTTGGCTTTCACTTACCTTGTTAGTACGTCGTCAAATGACTGTGTGGATGATTATTACTGAAGTTCAACTTTTTGACTGTGATTTCCAACTAATACATGTGCAAAACGGTTTAGATGTACAATGGTATCGTGAAGTGTTTCTTACAATAAATCTAACAGCTAGCATCATTTTAACATTGAAAAACGAGTATTTTAGTAGAAATATTACCGGTATTAGTAAAGGATTTCAAAGTTCGACTAGTCAAATTAAACAGTACCAAGTACCGAGTCCTCTAAGATCAGGCGAATATGGACATAGTGGAGTATTCGTTCAACCTTTTAAGTCTTCTAAGATGTTTGTAGTTTCTGCTACCAAAGACTTTACCTTGTTTGGAAACATAATATTTTAGAGCTGGGTTTTAACTCCGTGTTGAAGTTCGACACCACTCCACTCGGCTATTATCTCTGAAAAGCTCTGAATTAAACGTCTAGTCAAAACTCAACTTAGTAAACAGGTCAATAAAGTAAAATATCTCATATTTCTACAACTAGGTTTTCGATACATTATTGGTTTACCGGAATTGTAGAGCTATGCAGATTTGGCTATCAAGTTATATTAGCTTATTAGCTTACCAGAATTGTTGAGTTTTGCACATTAATATATGTTATTGGTTTTTTAAGGATTACAGTGGGAGAAGTGTTGAGACTAGTCTAATGAAAAGACAATACCATCTATGTATTGAGTTTAAAAATCAATCCAATACATAATACATTTATAGATAAATATCATTACAATATCGCACTTAAATATCTTACAAACGTGATCTTCGAGAGCCAAGATTCAAATAAAACTACAGTGAAACTACATAGACTCTAATTCTTCACGACAACTAGGCATGATCAACATAGAAATCATCTTAGAAGGATCCATCCTCAGCAAACTCTTAAAATCCTTCTCCAACTAGGTATTTGATGATAGCAAGAATGAGCACATGTAATACTCAGCAAGTTGTGGAAAAAATGATATGCATATGAAGGCTTGATAACAATATGGCAATATGGATCTTTTGCATAAAACAATATTTAAGTAAAATATTTGAAAAATACTAATAATTAAGTGAATAACAATACATAACCAATCATCTCAAGATTATAACCATCTTAACTTAACTAACCTTCTAACACCTCAATCAAGGTTCTCACCACCAAGGTTAAACACCACCTCAATCATAGTTTCCACTACTATGATGGACCAAACCACTAAGTTCTAATCATGTGAAGTTTTTATTGTCACTTGTAACCATGAGTATGACTGATTAACCAGTTTTATACTCTGCAGAGGTTGTAGGTTGTACATTTTACCGATAAGTCATGATTATCCATTGTGTCTATGTTCGCGAAACACTTATATACTTATGAGGTGTGCGGTGAGGAAATCACTTCAAAGCCTTTACAATGCCCTCTCAGCATGTGCATGCCCGCTAAGATTTCACCGTCGCGTGAATACATCTCATCAACGGAAGCCCCCTCTTGCGTCAATGGAACCCTGAAAGTATATCATTCCATTCCACATAACTGGATAGTCTACACAATGCTAAGAATATGCAAATTATTTACTCGAAAAGATCACTCCAAGAACCAGACCTTAGATTTGAGCAAGACTACCACAACCTAATTGTACATCCTGTACCGGTCTCATCAAACCATTTTTCAAATTCCAATATCATATTGCTACAAAATTATACCATCATCTTTTATCATTGTTTCATAGGAGTATTATCATATATATTGAGTCATTATCATGATCACCATCCCAAAGTAAGGCTAAGCATCATCTAACCTTTCATAACTAAAACCATAACTATGGCAATAAGGATGATAAATTAGGGTAAAACCTAACTCTTAGGATTCTCGATAAATTATTAGCATGTATGTTTGTAAAACAAAATATTTTAAAAACTGGGATAAATATATTCAAGAACACAATATACTTTCACTGTACTCAATTAGGTCTTCAAAGTCTTGAGCCTGCAATCCTTCTAGCTCCAACTGAACATTGGCATCTAAATGCAAACATAAGCAAAAAGGCAATACATAAACACCAAGATCCAAAAAGAACCAAATATTACATAACAAATATCATCACACATAAGATCACGCTTTTTCAGACATTTTGACGAAAGAATAGGTCAAATTGAAACTACAGTTAACAAGTTATGGCTCCCAAAGTATTAAAACAGGATAAAAAGATCAACTACAGATGAAACTATGCTATTATGAATTTTTCTAGAATTTTTCATAGTCATCTATGATTTTTTAGGATTTTTCTAGAATTTTCTAGCATTTATTTGAATTATAAAACTATATAAAAATATTAAACATAATTAAATAAAACTATTAGAACATTATTAAACATTATTAGAATTATTTTCTAATTTATTACTATTTTCATAATTATTTTATACCTGAAACTATTTATTGCACAATTATAAAGCATTTTGACATCAGCAAAGCATAAAACAATTTAAAAAGTAAATCAATTGGTGACTGTAGTGCAGAGTCATCAGACACATGGGCAAGCAAGCTGACACGGCTGCCTACGCGACGATTGAGATGGCGCTGATTAGACCTACAGGCCATGTAAGCGCTATCGTTGAGGTGGCCGACACGTGGACACCCACGCTGACATGTCTGCACATGTGTTGCCAAGGTGTCCTGCTGATGCAGTAGCTGGCTAGGCACCCTTCATTAAATCTAGCATGTTTCTACTCGATATAATGGCTTTGATCGACCAGTCCCTAAGGGTATCTAAGTTCTAATCGCAGCCACTCAAACAAGATTGGATGGTGGAGCTCTTACCTGTCTCTACTCCGGTCATAAGGCGGCGGCGATGATGTCGCTCAGGGTGGCACTTCAATGAAGAGTTAAACAGGCTAAGGTGCTTGGCTTGCTCCGATGAGCGGCGGAAAACAATCACGAGATCACGACGATCCTGTTTGACTACACATCGTCATCAGGGCTCTATATAGAGGGTTGGCGATGGCGGGGATCAAAAGTGACGGTGGTGAGCTACGGACCTAGGACTCCAGCTACGGTTTCTCGATGAGAGCAAGGGGAAAAGATTGTGGTGCTCCAAGGGCCCCTCGGTGTCTCCTATTTATGGTTCGGGCGTGAGAAGCGTCTGGGATCGATTCAAGTTAGGGTTCGGGTAAAACCGACGATGGTGGCGGTCGTATCCGAAGTGAACTCCCTCCTTTGAATCTCGTTAGCGAAGAGACATAGCAGGGAGAGATCCTTGTGGTCTTTATGGACTCCAATGTCCATCTTCTAGAAGGTCCTCATCTCGGCTCTGATAAAATTTGGGCGAGCTCCCATGCCGGCTCGATTTTGGACAATGCATAGGGAAATCCAGTGGAAGACGGCGACTCGGTCGAGCCTTCTCTCACACGTGTGTGTTGGGCTACTCGGTGTTGTCCGGCCCAAAATAGACAGAGGAGGGGAGGAACAGAGCAAAGTAGGCCGACCTTGGCGTCGACCGACTCGGTGATAACAGAGGGGGGGAGAGAGGGTTGTCAGGTTGGGCCAACAGGCTGGAAGAGAGGGGAAGAATAGGCTAGTTAGGGTTGTCGGCTCGATTAGCTTAGGATTTCTTTTCCTCTTTTTCTTTTTCCTATTTCATGTATTTCTATTGCTTACACAGGTATATACCATGTACATTATGCATATACATGTATATAACAGCACATATACTCATATAAACAAATAATTCAAGCAATCACTCATGTATATAATTATATATATATATATATATATATAAGGAAGAAAGTGCCTTTTCTCAATATATATATACACACATATATACTATTACGAAAACTATTTTTCAGAACACCTAAGGTGTCTTTCCACAGGCGGCTCATATGACAAACTGGCTGAGCAGGTCCCTGCGGTTTTGGGCTGCCTGTGGAAATTTCCACATGCGTTTGCTTACGACAACCGCCTCTGAAAATGTGATGCGCTTTCTTATGTAAATCATCTGTGTAAAAGGTTATTTTCAAAGGCAATTCTTTACGTGAAGTGCTTCTGAAAATTGGATGATTACCACATACGATTCCTTATATGAACCGTATTTGTAAAAGATCATTTTTAGAGACGATTTCTTATGTGAATCGCCTTCAAAAATAGGATAATTTTCACAAGTGATTTCTTATGTGAACCGCATCTGGTAATTGATGATAGTTTATCTTAAAAAAATTATAACTTTTCATACAAAGTCAGATGAGAACAAACTTTATATGAAAATTGTAGCACTCGACGAGGTCTACAAATTTATAGTTAAAAACTTTTTATTTGATGTCATTTAAATGTCCAAATAATCATTTGAATTTTCGTACAGAAGAGATCAAAAGAATTGCATATTCTATTAATATCACTAGTATTTTTGTGGTGGGATGGTAAGCATGTATCGCGCGAGCTAAGAGATCCCGGGTTCGAGAGCTACAAACAGCACTCATGCGTATTTTGCATGAAAAAGATCGCTTGATTTGTGACTTACGATGGCGCGACCGCGGGGGTGTCTGGTTGGGAAAAAATCAATTTTTTGAGCCAAAAAACGTGATTCGAGGATCGATTATCAGAGATGATCCGTTTAAGAAATCGCATATGAAAACCTATTATCATAGACGGTTTCTTAAGTGAACCGTCTCTAGTAATAAGTTTTTATAGATGGTCTCTTTTGCGCCTGTAAAAATGTTCTATTTTTGCATATCTTCGATCGGAGGCGGGTGACTAAACGACTGAAAATGGGTTATCACCGTCTCTAGAAATTGTTTCTACAGTGTATGTCTATATATATATATATATATAAGGAAAGAAAAAGAAGAAAAGAAATCCTAAGCCCCCACTGTTGTTCATAAGTTATTATATAGTTTTATGTACTTATCTTCATAGGTTTTCTCATCATTATCACCTATATTACATATCTTGCCACAGAAACCTGCTATAATCGTAGTCACGGGTTGGTAACTAGGAATAGTCCGAAAAATGAAATTTGGTTTTAAAACCTATTCCACTACCAAATTTAAATTTATGGTTTGGTGGAGAGGAACCATCTTTGTTAAGGTTTTGTGCATCCATTGCACTGTTGCTGTTGAAATTAAACGACGGATTGTTTGACATAGCATTAGGTTTTTGTCCCAAAATGAAACAACCCAGCCCTGTAGCAAACATGAACTCTAGCTAGCTCACTCATGATAGGATGGAACGGATGGAACTTTTGAAGGCACATCATGCTTACCTCACTACATGCATACACATGTACCAATGTACGTACCAACTACATACATATAATATAATACTCAGCGCCAAAGAGTACGAAAGCGACGTGTCTGAACAATCTGGTTGTACGTCGTGTACACCATCGTATCCTTTCAATGACAGTATCTATACATAACAGCATTGTAGATTACAAGCTAGATACGGTGCATATATACATATGTACGTGACAGCAATCGCAGACGAAATGGACGAAACAGGAGTACCTTTCATGTGACTTGAGGACAAGTGGCCTGGATTCTAGGCTAACATTGATGGATCACCTAATAGTGCACAACACAAATCTACCAAATCGAACTTGAGGTGCCTCTGCTTTTGTTTTGTCCTTTTGGGTCAACTCTTCTTCCATCCCTATTGGTTTGTTGGATTCTAGAAGGCCTGCCTGCCTACCTATACCTATAAGCCTACCTCACCTTATTTGGCACATAGGCTAACTAACTTGCTAATGTTAGCTAGTACTAGACCAATAATATACTGACCACTGTTAAAGTTGTAGAGTAGATTATTAGGGCATAACTTGTGGCCCTCTCCATTTGGCAGCCTATTGTTTGTTAGGCCTAATAAGGGCTTATTTGGATGTTAAAGAGCAATAACAAGACGGAATGTGAGGAGAAGGATGATATGAGCAGCGGTGAGGTCGTCGGAGGGGACCTGCGTGCTAGTGCAGATGATGGCAGATGAGGTGAAGGCAACAGGCTAAAAATTTCCAGCCCATTTCAACCCCCCCCCCTCACCTCTCTAGTCACGACTCGTCCCCTTTGTCAACCGTCTCGTCGGTTTAGCAGGGGAGCAAACCCATGGGTTACATCTGCCCAGGGAATCAACCAGGATCCTAGCGGGGTTAGCAGCATCCAAACAAGCTCTAAATTATGAAAACTCCTGTTCTTGATTAGTAGTGCTATCATTTAAGTTTGGATTCACCATTAGTGTTTTTATGTCAACATAAGAAGCTTTAATATAAGAGTGCAATCCGAATGATGAAATCTTTATATGCACTCAGACACATGCATGGATGCATGGTTTGCTTTCTAAAAATTTTGGTGAAAATATGGTTGGATCAAATAGCGGAAGGTGAACTTCACTCAGTGGATTTAGGCCGCCATTGATATTAAAAAGAAAATATGCACCCATTTTCATGTTAAAAATGACTTGAACCTGGGATGATTTACCGTAGTTAGTGGCGAATCTAGGGGGATCCGGGCATCCCCCCCCCCCCCCCCCTATTTTTGGACATGTAAGAAAAAGAGGAGAAGGAAGAATAAGAGAAAAAAGAGGAGAGGAAGAAAAGGAAAAAAAAGAGCTTGAGTCCTTCTAAATTTTTGTTCTGATCTGCCACTAACCATAGCTTAATGCTTAAGGCTTTTTAAAAAAACGCAAACCAGTTAAGCACGAGGTAGAGCGTGGGTAAAAATTTTCTCGCTGACACCAAAAAACACATGTGCATCGATCTGTTCGAGTTGAAAAGCTAAGTGAATGAAAAATCGCGCCGGCGGCGTCTGTTCCTTGCAGCCAATGCAACGCCGTGTGTATTATTGGTGTGCTGGGACGAACTTTCTTCACGACACGCTATAAAAATAGTCATTTTCTCCATGTGTGTTTTTATCATTTTGCGCTCAGAATCTCTAGGTTCACATTACGTAACTGAAATGCTCCTGGCAAAATATAAGCTCTGTTGCATGTCACGTCGATCCCTCCTTTTGAAGGCCTGCGTGTAAATGTGAGCAAGCACTCTCTATTATTGTAGATCTGTGGTCAATGTGTTTCGATGAGCACGTTGCTATAACATTCACAGCTACGCATATTTTGCATATAACTTTTTTTGAATCTGAAAATATTTTTTTGAATTTAATTTTCCATATAACTTTGATTTTGCCATGACGTGGCTAGCTTATCAACGTGCACTACCTGCCAAAGCATACTTTCACCCTTTAGAGATGATGAGTTCACTCAAACTATGCTTCGCTTGTAAGATATCAATTGAAAAAACACAGGATGATGTGTAAAACAGCATGCATAAAAAGGGGATTAAGTGATCCAAAAAACATAAAGAGAAATTTGTCCTGCTGTATCCATCTTTGATACTCTCTCTGGTTACATACATACATACATACATACATACATACATACATATATATATACATACATATATATATATATATATATAGGACACCTATTCTATACTCCTAGGAGTATGTACTCCCATATGCAATATACTACTAAACAAACACTTTATACTCTTTTATCATTTTTAGTATACTCTAATACTAATTCTAAGATACTCCAATATGAGTTGTATGAAAAAAAATTCAATGTTAGCCTTTCATTTTTGCTATATACTCTTTTTTATACATAAAAGAAGTATATACGCAAATTATGATAAAAATTATGGAATTTCATAAAAATTTTCGTGGGATTTGTATTGTAGTATCTTATAATTACTAATGAAGTATATTTAAAGTGATAAAGAAGTATAACACACGTGTAAAAGTGGTATATGAGAGGTGGAAGTACATACACCCAGGAGTACATACTAGTTTTCCTATATATATATATATATATATATATATATATATATATATATATATCGTTTTAGTCTTCTCAACTATTCTCTAAATATAAATCATTCTCGAACTTCTATGCATTTTTTCTCTTTTGTTCCCGTCTTATCCTTATTTAATAAATACTAGTACTCTCACAAATAAATGAGTTATCTTTTTCAATACAAAATAAATAAAAGACAACAAAATTATTTGATTTACTATTTTAATCCTTATTCACAAATCTAAAATAACTTACATTTGCAATTGTATGGAGTACTAGATAGCGAGTTTTTCTCGAAAATGCACTATTCAAACGCGTCCAGAATTAATGCATTGCCGTCAGCATCTTTGTGTTCACATTATCACGCACAAGTACGACATCACGCACGTTAAGGTCGACAAAGATTGACAGCATTGGAACAAGCGGTGCCAGTTTAGAGAAAGCAACCAGGCACCATGAGTCAACCACTCGTCGTATCAACCAAATAAAACGTTGCCATCTAGCAACCATGATTCGACCATGAAGAATCAGTCGGTTCAGCATGGGCAGTGTAGCCAATCCTGCATAGCCAAATGGTATTGCCTCATCTTTGCCACTAACAGTTTGTATACAGCCAGACCCTCGTATATTAAACAATATTTACATAACAGAAATAACGATTATACAAGGTGTATAATTCTGTACAAGATAATACACTGATAGGGCCAATAAGTATATACAGAACTCACCTCCTGCTGATCTCGCAGCGTGCATATAAATATCACAACAGTGATCTTACCAGCATCATGCCAGGGTTCACCTAAATATCCTGTTGTGGCTTGCTGTCATGTACTGCAAGTTCGAACCTTCCGCAGGAAAGATCATTGCCCCACGCAGTTATTGACGTGCTTCGAGATGATCTAGTACTGCAGCTAGATGATATCTTGAATGGAAGTTCAACACGAGTTCTCAGAACCCTAGATCAAATGATGGAGGAGCAAAGCTAATCTCTGATGCTTTCTTAGTTTCCACCGGTTTGTCTGTCGACTGTACAGTCTTTTGTCTCCACAGCTCGGTTGCTTGTGCTTCAATTGCATCAAGATCAAGGTTCTCAAAGAAAGCATCATCTAAATATATATCATCATTGACTCCGGTAGCAAGGAGTGAGGATGGTTCTGGTGCTGGTTCCGGTTCAAGGTTTATAACAGGGATAGATGCAGGTTGCTGGAAGCTTAACTTTCTCTTTCTGCAGTCCAATTTAGTGGATGATTCACAATTGACGATAGTTGCTTCACTTTGTTCCTTTCCAAAACTGGCTCTTCCTAGTGAGGATCGTTCGTACCGTGAAGGACTTGGATCAATGGTACTACGTGTTTGAGCAAGCCCTTTTGGAGTCTCAATAGAATTGTGCAAGTTCTCTGAAGAACAGCTCACACTTCCGGTTCTAGAAGCAGAATTGTCAGAGACATCGAGGTACCTAGAGGGCCTAACTACTGGGGACTGAGTGAGCAGTGATCGCCTGCACAAACATCAAATGGAAATCGAGTTTAGTAATTTTTCTATAATTTTTTTTAAAGAACAAAAACATGAACATGCAAAGTGGAAAAGGAGAATAATAACTGATCATTTATTCAGTTCACTTTCTAACATGATTGGTGACAAACAAACCTCTTACGGAGAAGTCAAACTACAGTTTGCAAGTGTTTCAGTGTTACAATACTTGCCAACTTATAATGATATGCTCCAAGTAAACAATACTGTAGTTTAGAACTGTACCACTGATTTACAACTACCATGCTTTTGCTAGTTGATGATGGATAGAATAACAGGAAAAAGAACAGTCTCAAAACATATAATTTAGACAGGAATTTCATTTTAAACACCACAGGAAAGGAGTTGTCTGATCATCTCGTAATACCTGTAGAAACCCATCATGTCACCATTATTTTCAGCACCTTGCTCTGTTTGGGTGAATTCGCCGGTAGGAGTTGTCTGATCATCGATGAAGCTATCTTCATATTTATCTTCACTCTGATCATCATCCTCATCCTCTGAAACATCAGCATCCTCAGATACCCTAATGCAATAATGCAAGAGTTACAGTTGATAAGATAACAGTAAACCACGACATGTTGATAATATATGGCAATAGCAAACAGAATCAGCATTGGTTTGCTTGCTAATATATATATTTCAATCTGAAAGTTCTAGTAATCTTACTCGACTTCCTCGTCAATATAGGTATCCAAACGCCTCTTGGCCTTCCCTTTTTTCCCTAAATCAGGAGGTTAAAAAAAGTCTATCAAGATATAAATCTAATAGAACTATAGAAGATCAAGTTGTTAACAATATTGAACGGAGTCCCTTAAAGATTTGCGAAGAAACGAAATTTAGCTCACCCATAGCGAGCTCTATTTGGTTTGGCATAGTTTTAGTAGCAATATCACATTCTCCAAATCCATCATGACAGTCATCCAAGGAAATGGAGGAGACTCTTTTGATCTTGTCACCATATTTGCATAGTCTTCTGTACTTAGGTGCTTGCTGGACTGACCCTGACGTATTCCCCCCTGACCTAAGCTGACAATCATTAGAGAAACTATCACACAGCAGATTTGTTGTAGGAGTACAAGTGGTGGGAGTACATATTTTCACATTTGAAGGACATACTGGCTCTCCTGTTTTTGCTTTAGTCCGATCGAGGACATTCTGTCTCAATGAACCAGAAAGCTGTTCATCATTTTTCTCAAATCTCAATGGTCCTTTTCGACATCCAGCTGAATTGGCGTGAGCTCCCTCATCATGTGTCTTTGAAGAACCAAATTTTGGCACAAATCCAGTACTGACAGCTCTGTCTGTTTCTATTTGTAGGTGGCAAACATCAACAATTGGAGACTCAGGAACAATTCCTTCTTCCATATAATGTGTCAACCTGGGACTAAGCTCCATATCTTTCTGACCTGAAAAGGCAGAGCTCGCTAGTTTAGCATTGCAGGGTGTGCCCCATTTTTCCCTTGGGCTTGTCAATGTTTTAGATGGTGGCGTTGTAAGCACGTTGTTATCAGTGTCGTCGCATTGTCCAGCAAACTCAGGCGAATGAGGGTCTACATTTGATACACTGTTCTTAAACAAATGTTTGCCTGAATCAGTTACATATGCAGGATGATGAAAGTCAACTGTTGGCCTGCTGATGTCTGCTGCTGATTGGTAAGGTATGGCCGTTTTCTGGACTCTGTGGCACCAGTGTGCATTCTTCGCGTCCTTATGGAATGCCGATGTCTGAGGCAGGACAGGTACAAAGGTAACTGAAACATAGCCTCCTCTATCCACAGTTACATAATCACCACTGAAGAAAGAGTGAATAGGAAACGTCTTAACCGGAGAACCTGGCACAGAAAAACTTTGATTACACACCACTTCTCTGGATGAGGCTTCCACACCGTCACATTCCTGAGGCATTGCCTCCTTATTTCCATTAACAGCATAGAGACCTAAACATGGTTAAAAATGACATTTACCAATTAAACAGAAGCAAATTTATAACTCCAGGCCTGTAGTAATGAAATTGCTGAACATAATTGTATCCTATGAACAGCCATAAGCCCAGAGAAGTATTTATATAAATTCAAAAAACATTTTCAGAAGCATATAGCACTCAGATATTAGTATCATAAACTAAAAAACTATGCAAGGGAATAATATGACTAGTACTGGTACCTTCACGTGCCTGACATTTCACAGCTGCAACATCAGCAGGTTCTTGCAAAGGGCTTTCACACTGAACGTGTTAAGAAACAACAGTATCAAGCATGACTTTTGTTCTTCATTTCTGATTTATATCGAAAAACAACTGAAAAAATTCACACAGATCTTCAATGAATCTACCTTTGTCCTAAAAAAAGACGGATCTTGAAGTTGCTGCATAGCGTCAGTTAGCATATCTGTTGTCCGGAACGAGTGTGGAACTTTATGAACAACACTTGGACAAAGCTGAGATCTAGGAAATGCAACAAGAGATGGCCTCCAAACATCTTCTTTGCATGCACCAAAGTACCGCGCAATCAATTGGCCATCTTCCTCTGACATCTTCCCCAGAATTGGTGATGTGTCTTTTATGCCAACTTTCATTTTCTTTAAGCAAGAAATATACTTCTCTATTGTCAATTTAACATACTTAACTTTTGGTTTACAGACATGTGGAACCTGTTAATATGGATAGTAGAATTAGCACTTAAGATGTGAGAAATGATTCTGTGAACATTTAGATTATATAGAATTACCATCCTAGGACTAGCATGGTATTCAAATCTCTCACTGTTACGCAATAGCTTCCTCATGGTCTGACTATCTCTTTGTTTCTTTATGTACCCCATCAACTCCTGTCCTTCACAAGCCAAAACCAGTTTGGGCAGTTAAGGTAGCCAATGCCTAAGCGGAAAACATGCTTTGAAATGAAACTTTTGGACTTGATAACTTTCAGCTTCTCATTATCACAAAAGGATATCAACTCGCCCTTCATGCTTTCTCCCAGTTCTTCCCATTCGTTGAATCATCCTTAATGGTGAGATATTGGCATCAAAACAGATCACAAGATCAACCTCAATAATATCTAGTCCTTCCTCACCGATTGATGTTGCCACCAAAACGTTGTATTCCCCAGATCGAAATTTCTGTAAACAATCTAGATGATGAGATGGTAAAAGTAACGCAAAGCAAGACTGACAGGAGTTAATGTCTGATACCTGTAGAATAGCTTGCTGTGTTTTTTGGGTTTGCCCCTTCAACCGTTTACCTATCAAAGACCAAAACTATGAATTAAGTAATGTCAAACTACTATATGGATTCATGAATCATCTATTACATTTTTAAATGCCCCACATTTTGTAGAAATTTCTGTAGTAAAACCATCTAGATAAAGGACGCAAGGGAGATCACTAGGTTCAACTGAATGCAGTCCCTCCTACCACATGTTGCTATGAGAATACTTACATAACATGACAATCAGATCAGAACAGAAAATCCAACTCTCAGTCACAAATACATGTCATTTTGGACATATATGAAGTCAAGTTTTTGAAATTTTGACTATTAATAGCTTTTAAAATATTTTATTAGAAACATGAAAAATGCACATGCAGATTTGTTTCAAAAAGTACCTTCATAATATTATAATTATATTGGGTTTAAAATATACTGCAATAGAAAATAGTGGTCGAAGTTACATTTTGGAGTCCGTGTTGATGTCTAGAACAACATGATTTTGTGACCGGAGGAAGTTAAATAACCGCTAATCGGAAGTAACAAAAATATATTCGCAGGTCTTACTTCCGCAAAATCAGAATGATTTCAAATGAAACGGGTAAAAAAATCCCCGTACCTGCTGAGCTTTGACCAATGAATTCAACAGGTCTGATAAGTCTATCATCAATACTTTGTAGTGAGCAATATATTTCACTGCATCGCAAAGCAAGCACCAAAATATTCAATCTTTATGATAAATTGACGAAGAGACAACAAAAGCACAACATTGTTTTCCAGCCAACATAAAATGGATATTTTGTCTGTTGTGTAAGGATCGCAAACAAAATTCAGCAAAACCTACCGTGTATACTTCTTATTGTAAATTACAGGAGTTTGTCAAAGATATAAAAGAGTGAGATTCAAGGACAGTTATGACCCACCTTGACAAATGAAAGCAAACAAAATTTAACAAATATGAAACATTTTTTTTTTCAACCAACATATAGTCCAGAGTTCAGCAGAAAAATGCCATAATAAGAACGAAAATGTTGAAGAGCTACTTAGTACGAACATAGACTACATTGCAAGGCTTGATTCTTACTTGACACTTCCCCGGAAATGTGAAAAGATAATGACCCTTGAGTCCTTTGAATCATTTTTATCTGTATCAAGATAATCAGTACCTATGTCATTCACTGTGAACTTAATAGACTGTCATATGGGTTCGTTCAGGTGAGGTTAAACCAGAGTTGGAATTCCATGGTGGAAGAGAATTAAAACAGAAGTTCTTCCTAGGAGACATGCAAATATCAACTATGGTATAGTGCAGTGGTGCCGTCCACTCAAAGCAGATGAAATAATTCCACATCAGCCAGAATACTAGTATCAAGTGTTCAGATAAATTGCAATAACTGAACAGTAAACTTTCACAAACACAGCACTACTTTGTTACAGAACAGTATACCATCCTTACAACTACAAATAAACAGAACATCGTTGCCACACATAATGCTTGATAGAAAAGCAGATTCAAGCATTAGGATGTCAGATAGAGCTATTAGTTGTCCTCACAAATGTGTTTCCTATCTATTGTACGTCTACTCGCGCATCATTGAGTTTACAGGATAAAACATGTACACCATTAGGAAAGTAGAAGGTTACTTACTGAAATGAGCAACCATCACGTCTATCAAATTTTTGATTTTTAGAATTGAACCTTGAGATGAGACAAGCTTCATCTTTTCTTTTGCTTGCCAGAAGAGTTCGTTCTTGCGCATCAAACTCAGTGACCTTCAATAAACAAGAACTGTGGTAAACGTGAACATAGATGAAAGCTTGCTTGTAAAACTATGTGCAAAATCAGGAACAGGTAATTCTGTTGATATACTCTATGATGAGGATACAAGCTTTAATATTAAACTAGCTCCAATAATCTTTGGGTACCAGGTTCTGGAATAGTCAGGTTCCCTGAACAGTCATTACAACTGCAATACCGCACAAGCATGCAGAAATTCAACTAGAATTTTCATTAACTTTTAGGTCCAGTTAGTTCAGATGCGCAGTCAAACAGGATAGGCAAAGATTATTTCACTCAGATACTTATCATAAATTTATATCAATAAGACGCATTGTACATCTAACTTCAGAAGTGCATGGGACCAGGGAGGGAAAAAATGTGAAAAACTGCTCTGTTTTTCTTTCCCAGATCCCCATCGTTAACTTCTTTCAGTGCAGCCGGGTAGCAGTATTGGCAATCCCATGAGCAGACGAAAGAAGAATCAGGCCTCGAAATTTCTGATTTGACGGAGACCGCTAAGATTGTCCTTATCCTTTCTTTATACGTTGCAACTTTTTTAAAACTGTTTTTCCCTCAAAATTTGATTCAAATTTTCTACAACTTCTAACTACAAACAACATAAGATTAAAAAATATTACCTAAATAAATAAAAAACAACAAACAACATATGTCAACCACTGAAAAATGGTAACTGGCAGTTTTTATATCCTTGTATGGGCAGCTCAAATGTGACTGAGTTGCATTGAGCCATCCTATATCACAAATCATACTTTAATACTTAAGTTGTCAACAATACTGACTATTAACTACTGCTGCATCGATAAAACAGGTCTATCAAGAATATATTTCCATACCAAACAAAATATTGCTAACATGCCACGTATTTATAGGCCTAATTATGTGTTACCTTCGTATACAAGTACAGTCATGTATGTAGTAAAAATACGTGTAAATGCGTGCAGAAAGTACCCTTTCTTTAACTTGTCTTCAATAAACTGATATGCTTGATTGATTCCATGGCTCAAAAGCAATTTCCTTATGTGACAAAGTGAGCAAAGAGCTATAAAAGATTTTTGAATTTCCCCTCTCTCCACTTCACTGATGTTTGGTGGGGGTGCTTCCATGAATTTTTCCTTATAATTCAGCAAGCTATATGTGCCCCACTGGCAAAATTATGTGAGCAATTAATAATGTGCAGGAGTAGCAAATCAGAAACTAGTGGTCTAGTGCATGAGCAGAAATCATCAGGACACAAGCAGGTAAATTATTCGCCCTGATGGAAATGCATGTAAACATAAATTATTCACCTGATAGAAATGCATGTAAACATAATGACTGCTGGTTTTAAAAGCATGAGAAACATACATTTGCATAATCCCTATAATCAATCACACCAGCGTCACGCAACCGATTAAGATGTGGGCGCATAATATCCAAAAGCATACCATCAACTTGAGTTGCATCACTGCCAAAAGGGATCTGCACTGGAATAAGTAATTTTACATCACAGAGAAACAGTGTGTTACCAATTTACCAAATTTCATGCATACCTTCAAAAGTTCAACTTCACGTTTTTTAACATATTGGCATACTTCAGAATCCTCTTCATCACAATGAACCAACTCCGAAATGCATAAATTGTTGATAACATTTTGGATATTTGCATGCTTGGCTGAACCATAAGCAGGATAAGATTGCAAACTTAGAAGACACATCCATGTTTGGGCAAGTATGTCTATTTTAATGTACAGAGACTTACATCCTGGTGTAGCAGTTAGAGCTAAAATCCTTAACGGCACATGAGCTTCCACCAACTGTGAACGTGGCAGAAAATAAAGATTGATCAAGCCGAGGTGCGAAGCACCCAAACAGCTAGTTTACAGATGTCATCATGAATAAAATGAGCTCGTAATGGAGGAAAATGATGATTAAAAAATAGGATTGTAAAGTGCAGATAAAAAAAATGAGTTAGTACTTGGGAGTGAAACATGCCTTTCGAACAGCTATGCAGTAAGAATGATTTCCCGAAGCTCGATGAGCTTCATCTATCACCAAACAAACTATTTGCTTTACCATACATATACCTGTTAAAAGCAAAATCCATAATGTCAAATCAGAGAAGAATTAATAACAGTAAAGTTTAAGTGCACAAGAAAAGTATGCACCATGAACATAAAACAGAAAAGCCAACTGCAGATAGACTAGTTCTGAAGTGGCCAGTCTAAAGATAACTTGATGTTGCTTTTGAAAATAAGTTCATGTTTAGTTATCATTCCAAAACAACAAATGAATCTTCAATCAATGACAAAATGTATAGCAAGAACAACCAAAAGAGGATTGATAAATATTATAGGGAACCGCCAGAGATAATCACCAGATTGTATATCATTCTCAAGAATTTGTGGAGTGACAAAGAAGACTCTTTTTGACTTCCATAAACTTGATCGATCGGAAGGCCTTGAATCCCCTTTCATATCTATCGTCCACTCCTACAAATAGGTAAGCATGTCAGTTTCTAGCATGGGCATAGAAAAATGTGCTAGTCTTAAATAGACACCAAACAAACATGAATATTTGCAGATAAATAAATTAGAGTAAATTTCACAAAACTACAGGTAGATTGGTCAAATTATCGCAAAAATACAGATTTAAGGACATCCATCAGAAAACTATAGATTTAGTATCAATCTTAAACACAAAACTACAAATTATGCAACCTCCCCTTCCCACCTCCATATGGTGACAATCGGACCCCTCTTGAAGTGACAGTGTGACACAAAGATGTAAGGACATTTTATCAAGGAACTATAGATTTAGTGACAATTTTATGGCAAAACTACATATTTAGTTCGGAAGGTCGCAAAATCTGTAGTTTTGCGATAAACTCATTGATAAATGTTCTTAAATCTGCAGTGTTGCGATAATTCAGTCAATCTACTTGTAGTTTTGCGAACTTTACTCAATAAAATAAGTAAGAAAATCACCAACTGCAGATTTTTTACAGTACCTGTGGTATTCCCACTGTATTGTGACATGCCTCAATTTGCTGAGTAACAAGAGGACGCGAAGGGGCAGTAAATACTATTTTGCCTGAATTTTCCCATTATATGAGACAAGAACAATTTTTCAGCATGTAACTTCTGTGAGAGCTCATAAAATACAACATCGGAGAGGTAAACGGTTACAATGCAGTACAAAAAGTTACCTTCAGGAAACCATCTAAAGTAATTGTACATTACTACCGCCGCAATAAAAGTTTTGCCGAGTCCAGTCGGCAAAGCTACTAATGTATTGGTAAACAAAGCCTTTTCAACCATATATTTCTGGTACTCTCGGACTTCTACATTAGCTGCAACACATAAACAAAAGCCAAACAAATTACAAAACTTACATTTGCAACTTAGATTGACATAACAAAATAATTAGCTAGCAATGTGTAAACCATAAATATTTACAATGTAAATATGGTTCTAGAATAACTGAACTACAACAAGAACAAAATGGAACCTTCAATAGGAATTTCAGAGGCTATTTTCCTAATTGCATGATGTCCTCATTTAGTTATTTGTATCTGTGGGATGAAACTTTGTGCATCCATGTTGAAATCAGTGGGTTTCCCTGTGGTGTTAGGTAGGTATCCAATTCTACAATATAAAGGATTTCCCCATATAGACATATAACCCAAGGTCAAGGTGGAAAAATATGATTGTTACACATCAACAATTCACAATCCATGCATCATTTAGTAGAACACATTTATCTATTCCAGATTATACTAAAGTGCTATTATCACAGAGCAAAATAAGTTGTTTCTTGAAAGGAAAATAAGGGTATCATATTGTTTGGCAGCTGCATTGAGTAAAGCAATAGAATCAAACAAGCAAGCAACAAACAATTATGAAATCTGCTAATACTTGTGATTGTTTTTGTAAATCAGTAAGGAAAGCGAGGTTGAACACACCTAACAAGCTAACTAAACCCCACAGTCAAGTACCATCTTTTCTATTCATATAACCAAATATTGAAAATGCACACTCTGCAGTCCATTGGTACAAATATGAAAAATCACTGCTCACTTGAATAGTTGAACTAATCCACATCTTGCCTGCCTTGGAGTGTAGGACAGTCAGGAATACGATAACCATAATGCACTCAATGCTTAAGCTACAACTAAAAGCTGAAACCCTGACACTGGTACAGTTTGTGAAATTATTTGTGATGACCTAGAGTAAAACCTGTGCATTCTGAAGGCATGGATAAGCAACTGAAAAGTAAAATCATTTCAATAAATTCATGCAACTAAGAGTCTTCCCTTTGTTACACTTAGCCGGAAGAAACTCTAAAGTCTAAACACCCAACTTAAGTTGTTGCACCGATTAGAACCCCCAAAATGACATTGTTTGATACACTGAAAAACAGTGCCAAGGGTGGACAGCTCTTTGTCATTCCACTCCAATGGAAAAAGGTGGATGCTTCCAAGGCTGCAGAGGAGCTCCAGGAAACTAAACTGCTTATGTCACCATGTTTTAGTGTTTGTTCAATTTTCTCTTGTAATTGTCTGTCTAATATGGCTGCTCACGAGCTGGCCAACCATGAGTTCAGTTTAGATTCAGGTTTCCTCAAGTATCTGGGATAGTTCAGTACCAGCAAGGCATTGCAGGGATTAAACAGGCAAAATATCTGCCAATGTCAAGTAATAAAGTCCCAGTATTCACTAAAAAAATGTGTTCTGCAAGATCGCTAACACGCCCATAGGCTAAGCCCCAGCATGCAACCACAACAAAGAACAAGCTATTGGCGAAATGAAGCAGAAACCCAAAATCCTCACTTGGATAGATCCACATCTGTACCGCCTCGTGGTCCAGGCCCACGGCGCAGGGTTCGTACGCAACCTCCTCACCCGCCTGCCGCGAGCATCCCTTGCCTGCGCGGACCGCAGCACGCCCCCGGCCACCAGCCGGTGCCACCGCCACCGCCGGCGCAGCCCTCTCCTTCTCCCGCTGCCTCCTGGTGAAGGATTCGACGAACCGGTCCCCCACAGCCTTCTCGTCCGCCTGCCGCGAGCACCCCTCGCCCGCGCGGACACCATGGCGCCACCCGCCACCAGCCGGCGCCAACCCCGCCCCCACCGCCGCGGCCTCCGGCGCCAGCGTAGGCCTCTCCTTCTCCCGTTGCCTCCTGGTGAAGGAGTCGACGAAGCGGTCCAGCGTCGACTGCCGCGCGCCGCCGCCCGCCGCCGCCGGTGACCTGTGAAGCGGTGCCGACGCCGAGGGCTCGGGGGGCCGGGGCGGAGGCGGATGCTGCACCGGCGCCCGGGCAGGGGCGGGGGCGGAAGCCGACGCGAGGGCGCAGGCGTTGTCGATCTCGCGCACGGCGGCCTCCCAGTCGAATCCCTGCGGTTAGGGTTACGTGAGCGGAGACTCGCGAGGAGGAGAACCGGGGAGGGGAGAGGGTGCTCACGTCGTCATCGTCGTAGTCGTCGACGGCGAACGGGGGCGCGGACATTGGCGGAGGAGGTTCGAGAAGCTTCGCGAAGGTTGGGGAATGGGGAGAGCTTTGGGAGGAAGCGGTGCGGGATTTGGGCGGGCGGGGAGACGGAAAGTTTCGGAGGAGATGGGGAGCGAATCATGGCCTATTTGGGTCGGGTCCTGATAAGCTTGGTCGAACGGTCACTAGCACGGCCTAACTCTCTAGCGGGCTTCGAGAAATGGGCTGTCGGACTGGATGCGAATAAGCTTGGTTGAACGGTCACTCGCACGGCACAACTCTAGCGGGCTTCGGCCTCTTTTAGAGGTGGCCAGATAGGTGGCCTGTCAGGATACAGTACGGATCTATTGAGGTATTGTTTGGGTAGACACGGTTTATTTAGACTCGTTAGCTAAATAGATCATGATGTGCCCTCCTATGTGCCGTGACTCCATTCCAAGTACGGTATATTTAAGATAGGGTTGTGTCGTACCGGCTCACGGCACGATAGACTGATGACTTTTTTTATCCGTCAGCCCACGAAAAATTAGAAAAAAATCATAAAAACTTGCTTTCACCCGGAATTGAACACACGATCTTCTGCTTGTGAGTCAAATACACTATCATTACGCCATATATCCTATATAGTATTAAATATAAATATATTGTATAAGATATTACAAGAATATAAAGAGTTACACGGGTCGTGCCGTGCCGCCCGTCAAGCCGCGGCTCCGACCCAGGCACAGCCCAAGCCGTCGTGCCGTGCCGGCCTGGCCCGTTAGCCGCCGTGCCGTGTCATGCCTAGGACGGGCCGAAATGGCCGTGCCTCATGCCAATCCATTTGGGCCGGACCACTTGGCCACCTTTAGCCTCTTTAACTTTCTGGATGTTTTATCAAACGAACCTTGATAGTTGGAGGTGGTGGGGGAAGCAAATTTTATAGGATCTGGCCCTATAAAAGATATTCTCTTGTGATGACATGTGTTTATTCTTCTGAAAGCAAATTCTATAGGACACTGTCCAAAAAGACGCTCGTAAGACCCCATCTACGTCATCCATCTTGTGATCTAATAGCTGGGCTGAAGAGAAGAGAAAGTGGACACGTGTCATTAAAGGGAAGAGGGTCTTTCGTAGGATAAGGTCCTATAAAATTTATTTCCACTCTCCCTCTCTCCTCATTAGTTCAGTCGTTGGATTAGAAAATAAATGGTGTAGATAGGGTCTTACGGGGGGTCTTTCTAGATAGAATCCTATAAAATTAGCTTCCGATGGTGGATGGGAATATGGTTTGAAATTCATTCTTCAAATGCATTTTCCTCTTAAATTATGCATCTATTTTTAAATCGGATTGAACCCCGTCGTTGTTTAGAATTAATGAAATACAATGAGATTTAATGTGGATTTTTGTTAATAAACGGCTTTAAATATATTATTTTAATAGTTCGAATATATCATTTCAACATTTATAATATATTGTTTCAACAATTCATACACAAGTGTTGAACTAGTTTTTTTTTTAAATGTCAAACTAAAAGACTACATGTCCAACAGTTAAGTGTAGCAAACATACATATGTGTACGATGGATTTGTAGTCTTACAAGAAATGATCGAATCTAAAATAATGATATACGTGATAGGGTAGTGGTAACATCAATTAAAGAAAAATTTATTCAACATCGGTTGAGATGGTTTGGATGTATCTAATGGATGTCTAAGAGTCACATGCGCATAATGTGATACTAAGGTGCGCTTATAATGTGAAGAGTTACAGGGGTCAACCATATCTAACATGGGAGAAATCTGTAAAGAGATACTCAAAGGAATGAAATATCCTTAAAAAAACTATCCACAGATAGAAGCATATGGAAGTTAGTAATTCACGTGTCGGAATCGTAACTTATGCATCAGTCTCATTCTATCATTATAACTTTCATCTTTTTAGTTGAATCATATGAGTTTCATTTCTAGCCTATCATAATTTGTTTGGGACAAAAGCTGTTGTTGTTGTTAAATTAGATTTTATATTTTTTAATTAAGTTTTAGAAAATGTTTAGTGCATTTTAAAAGTGTTTTAGTGAATTAAATATAAAATGTTGAACATGTGACACCAATTTGTTCAATTAGGTATGAAAGATAGTTGAATCAAATATTAAAATGCACAAAATCATAAAATATAGTGAATAGTAACTTAACCACAAAATGAGAACAAAATGAAAAGGAAAAGACGGCCTATTGTCATGGGCTTCCCGCGATTCTTCGAGATGGGATGTCTGATTTGGTGGAAGTTTCTTAGCATTTGTTGAACAACATGTTGATGGGCCTCGATTGACCAGGCTATTCAAAAGAAACTTTTGGTCCAGTGCTTCATAGGATGAGGTCCTGGCTTAGAGAGCATTATTTGGGCCATTTTTGTTTTGGCGGAGACTTTTGGTCTTTGATTGTTGGTTTTTACGAGAAATTTTTAAGTTCTCAGCACATCAAAAGCTAGAAGAATCACTCTCAATCAACTTCTCGGTTTTAGTTCATTTTATCAAAAACCAACTTTTCAAAACCTATTTGTTTCAGCTTTTAGCTTCTGAAAGGCTTCTCAGAAGCCATCTAGAAGCTGAAACAAACAAGTTCTTAGTCATCTACATTTTAGGTGTGAAGCTAGGATTTGGGGATCGAATGGGGGAGGGGGCAAAACACCAAGTAGAGAAGATCTTTTTTTGCATTATTGTTGTCGTGGATATCACATGTTCTTCGATATGCAGCTTCTATCATTACTGTTATCAAAGTATATGCTAATGTAAATTATTAAAGGTTGAACAATTTTAAAATATTTTTTAAGACAAATCTATCATTATATGCTAATATAAATATTAAAGTTTGAATAATTTAAAAACATTTTTTTAAGACAAATCTATCATTAGACATGTTCCATAGCAAACATAACACTTCTGTGCATTTTAGTGGTCAAAATTAAAGTTTGATTTCATGTTCTCTAAAATAATATCTATTTGAAATTGGAGCAAGTATATATAAACTATGTTATAGTATAGATTACAAAGCATAGCAATACATATGTCATTGGCATTGAAATTTGAAAGAGTGGAACTAGATCCATAATTTATCCATCTATCTCTATATATATATTATCACCATCACATCTAATTTTCCCATGTATATTGTTATAAATAATACCTATTAATGCTTTCTACCTTCTGGATTTCTACACAACAAATTGGAGAACTTGGTACTTACCTTAATGGCTTTTCTTAGTGATAACTATGGCTTGAGACGTAGCCCATTGTGGTCCTCTAGAGTTGCGCAGCTGTGTAACGGAGCATGGCACAAGTGTTGGGCGACAGTGTGAACGTCATGGCATGCTCTGAGAGACGAGAGAGAGAGAGAGAGAGAGAGAGAGAGAGAGAGAGAGAGAGAGAGAGTTGAACGGCAAATAGATGCGGAACGAACGAGAAAGCTGCTGCCTGGCTGTCCAATTGACGATGGGGAAAATGACCTAAAACATTGTTTGATTGGGCTCATTGGGCTGAGAAGTGCATAAACTTTTTTTGAGGAAGCCCATACATCACTTAAGCATGGTGATTAGCGGATGATTCCACCGGGTGCCGCCGCAGCCAACCATGTTGCTACCACCGGCCTTTTCCACCATCTGCAATCGACAACGATCTAATCCCAACCTAGCGCTTGTCATGCGCAGAAGCATGATCACAAGCAAGAGAGTTTGCGGGTGACTACTAAATAATGTTTTATGAACTGGTGTTGTAATTGTACTTATACTACATGCTTGATCTGACTCTAATAACCTCATAATCTCTGATGGTGATTATATCCAGTTGACTCTCGACGGAAACACGCAAGGGGAAAAAACCATTGCTCATTGAGAAAACTCGTAGCTTTGATAAAATTGGATGACCAAACTACCTACAACAATACTGCAAGCATGCATGAACAACGAGATGGTAAGTAGATGCAGTAGTAGCAGGTAGAGGAAATAAAAGTTTTAAGTAAGTTTACCGTGGGATGTAGAAGTGACAATAATACATGACCAAATAAAGTGATTCATCAAAAGTGACAATACTAGTTGTTCCCAAACATATGGGTCGGAGTACTTGATATCCACAGCTCTATTATTGTTTCATTGAATGGCCTTAGTATTTGTTTTGCAAGAGATGTGACACGTTAGCATGACTTATGTTTATTATTTAGTATGTGGCAAAAAAAGGTGCAGTCTTCGCGTAACTATATAATTATTTGCACATACGGTTTGAAAATACGGAACGCCTTTTTAACTATTTATACAAATAATTTGTATATACGGTTTTAGATTGGAGCCATCTGTACTGTAACAGTCTAAATGGCTTAAGCATGTCATTAAGCATCATTGACATCATGTTTAATTGCTTTGAGAAATTATTAACATGCAAATTCAATTAAGCATAAATTGTGAAAATTAATGTTAAGTGGTGCCTTGTGAAGCAACTCACATATTTGCTATACAACATAAGGATGGAAACAATTTTAAAATTAGTCCATGCAATATGAAGAATATAAATGAATTTTTCTGAATTTTTCTAAATTATTTTTTTGCATAAAAATTAGAGAGAGTTAGAAAAACTTGCATCTTTGGAGAATTTTAGATTGAAATTGGCTCAGACATTATAGGTCAAACTAGTTAAAATGGGTTGCACATGAATTATAATTTCACACAAAATTTGTCCCATAATTTTTGGACCACAGGAGGTGTTCTTTTGAATAGAAGAAGTAGAGGGGATATTTTTGCTTCGTTCGTCACTGTTCATTGGGTCCCACCTGCCATTCCCTTCTCCCTCACAGCCTCTGCCGCCAAAATCCTTGACTATGGAGGCCGGCCAGTCCATCATGCTATCAAGTCACGACCGAGCACCTTCCAGAGAGAGCGCCCACGCCCTTATCTGCCCTCCCCTCGCTGCTCTCTCCCTCTCCCTCGTTCTCTCTCTGTTCCTTCTCACTCGGCCCGCCATCCATTAGAGCAGAGCAGCCAAGCAGCAGCCGTCGGCCATTTCCACCATGCAACCAACGAGTTCCACCGAGCCCGAGCCACAGGGAGCACGAAGGAAGGTCGTGGAGCCTCCCCGAGTCTTTCCCACACGAGCCCCATCCTTTCCCCGGCCGAAATCGAAGCCGCACCGCTGTCTTCCCCAAATTCGGTGCCCTTTCCACCACCTCACCATCGAGTTGTTGTATCATTGCTTCTCCGCCAAATCAAAGCACTAGATGAGCTTCACCTCACACACATATACCTTTCGCGTGCGTTCATTTTGTTTTAGCCCGTCACCGGCGCGGTAGTCCGCCATGGCCGAGCCACCGCCGCCGCCTCCCCGCGCACACTGTCGGCCAAGCCGTCGTCGGGCCCTCTCGGCCGGGAGGCAGGCTGTTGTGTTCGCCGGCCCGCGTTGATGCTGTTGGAGCCCTCGATCGGGACGTTTTTGCTGTCGTTTGGCCGCACGACGTGTGGAACCGAGTCGCCAGCGTGCTGTCACCTCTGTGCATCGCTGCTGCTGCCCTCCGGTCATCACCGCTGGCTACCCGTGCCCCAGCCGGGTCCACATGTGCTTGCTGATGCTGTTGGTGCCCTCGGCTGGCCGTTTCCACCGCCGCTCGCCGCCGGCGATGCCAGGCCGTGCCGCCGGCACTGTGCCGTCCCGCCCTCGTCGATTTTGACCTGAGTCAAAATAGTCAGGTCCGTTGTCAATGACTGTAGCTGACTCGGCCTAGGTGCAAAAAGATTTGGGGCCCTTTTAATCCAGATATTCCGAAAAATACCAAATGGATTTAGTATATAACTAATAATTCAGCTGAAAGTTGTAAAATGTATAGAAAATAGAATATTGCTCCAAAAATAGTGAAACTAATTTTGTTGGATTCATCAATCCATAAAATATATGATAAAAAAACTGGGATCTATGAAATGTGTATTTAAATTGCATGGGTTAATAAAATAGGTTTGAGCTTCATTAATCCATAATTAATTACCGGTAGCTCCATAATTGATGAAATCAATTTTGTAAACCTTGTTAATTTATGCCTGTTCAGTAAAAATACACACACTCATGCTAAGCATAGTTAATTTTCTAATTAGGGTTAAGTTTTGTTTTAAGCTTAATTAATCCAGAAAAATAGTAAATGTTTAACAATAAGTAAAGTTAAGGAAATTGTTAATGCTTTAAAACTCATATCATGAAGCATTGCACATCCTTTATGCTCATCATTGCACGCGTTCTTCTTTAAGCGAACGAAGGTCCAGAGCATGACACGAGTGTGATCGCACACCACTTCTGCGAGTTCTGTTCGTGAAGCATCGGGCAAACTCCAAAGTAGCAAGGCAAGCATCTAAGTATACTGCACCCATTGTTCAAATTAATTAGAGTCTAAATTGATAAATTATGCTTTATGTATATTTGCATGTGTTGAGTCTCTAAATTGATAAATTATGCTTTATGTATATTTGCATGTGTTGAGTCCAGTGTTGAGCTGATATGAGTAGAACCTATGTTGATGCATTGTCTCTATCTTAATTTATTGATGAATCTTTATCCTTATAGCCTTGATGATATAGTTGGTGTCTAGCTTCAAGGTTTATTTAAAATGCCTAGCAATGCTTAGATCCTCGGTAGAAGCCGAGCGACGATACTACCGTTGTTCGCGAGCTTAGGGCTTAATCACTGTTCACAGATACAAAGATAAGGTTGAGATGGATGGTTGAGATATGAGATTGAGGCGAGATATGAGCGGTGTTAGGGTATCTTCTGCCTAGGAGGAGTCCTCTGGGTAGTTCAAGAGATGAGCCTGGATGCCATAGACCGCTTGCATCGTTTAAGTTTATCCGTCGATACAGTTGGCTCTAGCACTTTCCGTATTCATCACATGCTGATCTAATGGTAAGGTAAGCCAATTATCACATGCCATGCCGACACTTGTCTTGCGGCTCTATGACGCGTAAGAGAAAAAGAAAAGGAGAAGCAAGGTGGCGAGGAGCTGGAGGTGTTTGGGACACGCTCGCGGTAACCCTAGTGCCATAGGGGCATTGCAAGTGGGTGGTTCCGGGTATGAGAAAGGTTGACCCGAGTACCCCTTGTGTGCACTTTCGTGAGTAGCACAAACCGAATGGTCCTCGAGTCGTGTGGGTAAAGTTGTACCCCCTGGAGGGTGTAAGAATAATTCGAATTGCCGCACTCTCGGTTATGAACATGCTATTATTTCATTTGTATCGATCGTAGAGTTTACGAATTTGAGATAAGGTTATGGTATGATGGTTTTGGTTGGTGGTTTATTGATGGGATACTATGGTTACTATACATACATGTTCAAGTTGTGGTTTACAAGGTAGAAATGTAGTTGTTTTTGGAGTTAAGTATGGATGCTCACAGATATGTGTTTAGGTTGCTTACTGCATATGTTTTACTTAACTTTGTGGCCTACTCTTGCTAACAGTTCAATCCATAATCCTTGGAGTCGAGCTAAGTATATAGGCTCTATATGATTTAAGTCTTGCGAGTACTTTCGTACTTATGCTTGCGCTTTCAGGTTCTGCTGGTGGGAGTGATGCGGTATTTGGCTACTTCATTGCCGCCGATGTAGGTCGTGAGCAAGAGTAGTGCATCCTACTTTGGTGAGATGTAGCTTTTGGAGTGGAGCCTAAGGGCATATGACTCCACTCTCCTTTTGTTGTTGTTAAGGTTTTATTCTTCCGTTGCGTAGTTTCTCTTTGTGTAAACTGTTGTAAATGGTTGCATGCTTAAGAACTTGTAATATAACTTTAACTACTCGCTCATTCTTAAGCTATGTGTATGATATGAATGTTGGAAATGAACGTGTTCTGATCTTAGGCACAAAACACGTGCCGAGACTACTGAGATGTTATTCTGGTTAATCATTGAGATGATATTTATGAATAATGATCCTCTTAATAATTAATTAGAATACTGTTTAGACGATTCCTAATGTACTTAATTGAATAACAAGATGAAAACACAATATTACATGGAGCTAAATTAATATTAAATTAGCTAGATTTTGAAAAGGGCCAAAAATTTCCTTTCTGTCCTCACGAGAAAAAATCCTGAAATACCGCATTCGCCAGGGTCCTCTCCGCAAAAGTGCGGCCTCTCTCCAACCTTCGTATGAGGAAGCAGCTCGTGCTCGTTCGAGACTGAGACACCTCCGCCCAGATCTCGTCGCCGACGAGATGTTCCGCCGCGGCGTCCTCGCCCTCATCCTCCTCGCGGCCGCACTCATCACGGTCGCACGCTCGCCCCTCGCGTCCGCCTCCGAGGCTGACCACAAGGTGCGCGTTCTCACCCACTCCTCCCCAACCCTAGATCTGAACACCCCTTAGTTGGATCCGTCGAGGCGCCGCAACGGATCTGCGCGCGGCGCGCGATCCAGATGTGGCCGTGGCCGTGGCCGGGTTCCATGCCGCGTGGTCGTGGGGGAGCGGTGCGAGTTGGACGCTTAGTTCGAGGCGATGGCTTGATCTGTAGCTCTGTGAAGCGAAGGATTGGACGCTTGCAAATTTGGAGGTTACGAGGGAGCTGATGATTTGAGGGTTGTTTGAGAAATTGGTTGCTTTAGGATGCCGCCTGATCTCGGTTGCTGTGGAAGTGCGGGGAAGAAATTGTGACAGCCGCATTCTGACAAAAAAATGATTTTTGGTTGTATTCAGTTGCGAAAAAATACTACATTTGTGCAGAGAAACAGCTGTTTGTATCATTGTAGGCAGTGAATAAGATTTAAGATACATTGGTGACTTTCCCTCGCTTACCTTGAAGCTTCAAAATTGAATATTTTTTAGGGTTGCATTCGCATTATGAGATGGTGCATGTCATGTTTAGGAAACGGTGCAATGCATGCAATCTTTGTGGACTTTGAAGTCCTTATGTTACACTTTGATGTGGCAATTTTAGTGGGTGTTTCAGTAAAGCCTCCTTATCAGCAATATTGGGGAGAATGCTGGTTGAACATGCTGTATGCCATGTGACTTGATAGTTCAAAAGATGAAAGTACATCTCCACTCGTCATTGGTGTGTCATTTTTTGAGTTATTGTTAAATATCTGAGGTTACTTCACTGTCCCCACTATCTTACTCATAGTTAGGGACGAATTGGGGATTGGATTTAGCACAGCGACATCCAAACTATCTTACTCATAGTTAGGGACCAACTAGGGATTAGATTTAGCACAGTGACAGGTTCTTGAAATAATGTCTTGGTGGTAGCTATTTGATTTTGACATTAATTTATTTTGTGCTGAGTGCAACTGTGTTTAGTCCTCCCAGAATAATTACTTGTATATGCTTCTATATGACGAATGTTCCCGGTTGGAGGTGATCTGTACTTATTGAACTCTGGGGCTTAACATCATTAGCTAGAAACCTGCGACTAGTAAGATAAAAATTCTATATATGTGTGAAACTCACTTGTCCTAGATTATTAGTTTGTTAGAATCCTAGTGTCCGACGAAGTATGGACCATGGCATCTTATGGTGTCCAATTACATATCGTTGATGATAACCCTGCAAGCATAGTTTTATTCAATCTCTTTACTTGAAATTTATATGGTCAAAGTGAAGCTTAAAGTATAGCAGTCCTGTATATCATGAGAAATATATAGTTGAAGGGCCTTTTATACGAGTAACTCCCAATTTCACATTTTATATATCTTCTAAAAGAAAAAAAATGCATAATAATTTTAGATTTCTTAACTAATTGGTAACTTCCTTTTAGAACCTTCGAAAGGAATTTAGCATATTCCGGCTAGAAGGCTTCTTTGTGTCAAGCATATCGAATTTTAAGTTTCCGAAGATTGGTGATCACAAATGATGGAAACCGTGGTAACTAATTGTCAAAATTATATGAAGGATGATTTAGTCAACCATGAAAAGGGAAATGTTTTGAGGACTTACTTTCATAATATATATATATATATATATTTTGTGTGTGTGTGTGGGGGAGGGGGGGTATTATCACAAACCATTGTGATGGTGGTACCTAAGGTTGCAGGTGTTTCTTCTATTCTCATTACGTTCGATAACAATCCCAATTCATTGCCTTTGCAATCAACTAGTTACTCATGGACCTTAAGGAAGTTCAGATTTTTTTTTGATTTGGTCATGAATTCTGCACGAGTATTCCAAAAAGCAATAGGTGCTAGGAGGGTGGATGCCTAGTCGGGCTAGGCAGAGATTAGACGCGAGGTGGGAGTGTGGCGCCTAGTGCCTAGGCGGTCTAGGAGGTATTATCATTAACTGATCATGATCCATGTTCTTCTCTACGGCTTACAGTTCATGTCACAAAATACAGATTCAGAAAACTTAGTTGTTTCCTATTTACCAAATTATATGTTGCTGTGTATCCAAAATAAGTTCCACTTATTTTCCAATCATGCTGGGAACACCATTTTTGCTCTACTGAAGCATTACAACCTCTTATTTTTCTTATGTGCAGTACAAAGCAGAAGAACCGGTTAAGCTATGGGTAAACAAGGTTGGCCCTTACAATAACCCTCAAGAAACATACAACTATTACAGCCTCCCATTTTGTCAACCGTCTGAAAACCCTGCGCATAAATGGGGTGGTCTCGGAGAGGTCCTAGGTGGAAATGAGCTGATTGATAGTCAGATCGATATAAAGTTCTTAAGTATGTTTTATTTTCGTATCGTCCTTGGTTTTGTTTAATTTTGGTTGGATCATGCATCAATTATGTTCTTTCCAATTAAGCAACTTATCTGACTGACTATTTATGTCTTCTTTTTTTTCTTAGAAAATGTGGATAAGGGCTCCATTTGCACAATTGAACTTGATGATAAAAAGGTTCAACAATTTACTGATGCCATTGAAAGCTCATATTGGTTTGAGCTTTTCATAGGTATGGGAATCTGTATTTAGTTTGATGTTGCTGCAAGTGTTTTTCTTGTTTTGGATACTATGTGTTGTTCTGACATTCTCTGCATTCATCTCTCTCCGTCGCTTGCTGTGGTCAAAACCTAGATGATCTGCCGTTGTGGGGTACATAATTCTAAACCTAAACGCCTATTTCTGTTGCTTAACTTCTTCCACCCTTTTTAGTTCTTTTGTAATGGGTTGTGTTGTCCTCTGAGCAGGTTTTGTTGGGGAGACTGACAAAAACAATGAAAACAAGCACTACCTGTACACTCAAAAGAACATCGTTGTTAAATACAATGGTAACAGGGTATGTACTTGCATATAACCCTAAAAGATTAGCTGAGACCTACATGTTGGTTAATTAAATTTCCTTTGTAGATAATTCATGTCAATCTCACTCAAGAGTCGCCTAAGCTTCTTGAAGCTGGTAAAAAGTTGGACATGACATATTCAGTAAAGTGGGTGCAAACAAATGTGGCATTTGCGCGGCGTTTTGAAGTTTACTTGGACTACCCATTTTTCGAACACCAGGTAATTCTTATTCGCGCCATAGGCAATGCAACATTTTTCTAGGATAACTTTTGGTGTTTCTTCTTGCTCTACGTTGATCTGACCTAGAGGTAAACTTTGCATTCTGTCTGAAGGAATCACAAGATGACTAACTTGTTATTTTTTCCATGTCCAGATTCATTGGTTCTCCATCTTCAATTCTTTCATGATGGTTATTTTCTTAACTGGTTTAGTGTCAATGATACTGATGAGGACCTTAAGAAATGATTATGCAAAGTATGCACGTGAAGATGATGATCTGGAGTCGCTTGTAAGTTCTGAATCTGAATTCTATATCACATTTGCTTTCTTACATATTCCCTCTAGTAACAGAACTCATCATTTTTACTTTATGTGTCTCCTAGATTCAAGTTTTGCCCATTAGTATCACATCACATTTATAGTAGTTATAAAATTTTAACACTGTAATTTCTTTTTACACGAATCTATTCATAACTTCCATGGGAACAATCTAATATTCGGAAGGAAATAGTTAGTTTTGAGTCAAACATCAAGGTGAACCCTACATTTCCCTCAGTAACAAGTTTTCTGTGACCGGAGGAATTATCTAAATATTTGTAGAAATTCGTCTGCACAATTTTCATCTTGTTTCACTTGATTGTTGTGTTAAAATATGATCTTCCTTTTTCAGGAGAGAGATGTTAGTGAGGAATCTGGATGGAAGCTTGTCCATGGAGATGTATTTCGGCCTCCTTGCAGCCTAATGTTTCTCTCTGCTCTTGTTGGTATTGGCACTCAGCTAGCTGCTCTTATCTTGCTTGTGATTGTATTGGCCATTGTTGGCATGTTATACGTTGGGTAAGCTCATAACCAGCATTCTTTATATCCCTTTTTATTCATTAAATGTGCAAAATGTAGGTGTTTAAGCGATAAATAGTTTTTTTGAGTCATCTATTATTTGTCTGTAGCTGAAGATCATGAATGAGAAGGACTGGGTTTTAAAATATGCCTTTTTTTTTACATTTAAGTAAAGCATGATTTTATGGGGTAAAATGATATGGTAGAATTTGTATCTTCTGTTTGCTATTAGCCACGTTATTTAACATTTGATTTATGTCCATGCTAGGATCTCGGTGAAATGATTGTTTTTGAATAATCCAATAGCTACCCTAGCCCTTCTGTATTAACTTTTGGAGCAGTGCACTTCCCTGTTAGTCATGTGCACAACTCTAGCTGCCATAAGGCATGTTGCGCAGGAGTGAGTAATCCAAAAGTTTGAAGGAAAAAAAATCATCCATTGTTCAGACTCGGAGATCATGGAAAGTTTGTAACAGGGGCAAAATTACTAGTATGCTGCTTTCATCATTATGTGCGTATGTCAGTAATTTAGCATGTAAAACTATTCTTAGAGATTAGCAATTATGCTTTATTAGTCCAAAGAGGAGCAATCATCACAAACTATTCTTATGGAATTCATTTCTGTGTCAACAGAAATATTTGTTCAGCTTGTATGAGTTTGCATTAGCTTTTTTCCCCTGCCTAACAAAAAAACTGTGCTCTATTTGTCAGACGAGGAGCTATCATCACAACCTTTATCGTGTGCTATGCTCTTACATCTTTCATTTCTGGATATGTTAGTGGTGGCCTCTACTCAAGGAACGGTGGTATGTATGGTCCTGTACGATTTTTTTTTTCTTTGTAGTATATCAGTCGTGGAACTCCCCCATGTTATTTTACTATCCTGAATTGATTCTTGAGTCTGAAATTACCTGTTTCCCTCTTATTTATCTCTAGTTCACTGAATGCTTTACTTCATTCCATTGCAGGCAAAAACTGGATAAAGGCTATGATACTTACAGCATCCCTTTTTCCATTCTTGTGCTTTTCAATCGGATTAGTGTTAAACACCATTGCTATCTTCTACCGATCATTAGCAGCTATACCATTTGGCACAATGGTTGTCATATTTGTGCTTTGGGCTTTCATCTCCTTCCCGTTGGTGCTATTGGGAACTGTTGTTGGTAGAAACTGGAGTGGTGCTCCCAACAACCCATGCCGTGTAAAGACGATTCCACGCCCTATTCCTGAGAAAAAGTGGTACCTTACACCTTCTGTTATCTCATTGATTGGTGGGCTTCTCCCCTTCGGCAGCATCTTCATTGAGATGTACTTTGTGTTCACTTCATTCTGGAACTACAAGGTAAACAAAAACAATATATCGGTGGATGTTCTGCTTCTCGAAAGTACCTTTTATTACAATAAGTTGAATTAGGAAAGATGTATACTACTCTCTTACGCAAAGCAGCTTGGTAGATTCTGACTGACGTTAATTCTCTAAAGTGATTCTTTTGAAAAAACTTCAAAGTAAACGGGTCTATAAATCGAAGTTAATATTGAGTCCATTTGTCGGTGCTTTGGCAGGTGTATTATGTTTATGGTTTCATGCTGCTGGTCTTTGTCATCCTCATAATAGTCACCATATGTGTCACTATTGTGGGTACTTATTTCTTGTTGAATGCTGAAAACTATCATTGGCAATGGACATCATTCTTCTCTGCTGCATCTACCGGCTTATATGTATATCTATACTCCATATACTATTATCACATGAAGACAAAGATGTCGGGCTTTTTCCAGATGAGCTTCTATTTTGGCTACACCTTAATGTTCTGTCTTGGACTCGGGATACTTTGCGGTGAGCTTTCGAACTTACTATTGTTCGTCTCATTTGAAGCTAGCATTGATCCTTGTTGTACATCATTTTATGTGTATGTAGGTGCTATTGGTTATCTGGGCTCTACTCTTTTTGTGAGGAGAATCTACAGGAATATCAAATGCGACTAAATTTCTGCTCCTTGCTGGTAGAGGCTGCTAGCAAATCATGTCTCGATGTCGCAGGTTCGGTGCGGAGTACTACCTATGAGATTCTGATTAACTTTTGAAAGTACACAGTAGGTCGCTGGCCCTTTGTTTATCTTTTCTTTTACCCTTTTTTGGCTTATCTATTTCTTTCATGGAACTGCCCTGATAAATGTATACCTATGTTAGTTTGGGAATTAGTCTGAGCACTGGAAAGTACATGTAGTTTCTCTTTTTGTGCGGCCACATTTGGTCAGCTGTAGGAGTTCACTGATGGATATTACCGCGGTGCAGATTACAGTGGGCTAGATTTGCCCCTCTTATGAATTGCAGCATCCAGTTTTCATGTACCCATGTAGTATAAACGAGTTAATATATTGAAATTTCATATCCTTATCTGGTCCGATTCAGCTGTGATGTGGTTGCAATTCAGCACTGTTGAAGCAGAAATTCCACAATATGTTTGTTTCAGTTTTGAGTTTGCATACTTGCTGGGTTTTTTTTTTTTTTTTTTTTTGCCGAATGACTATTCTAAGCCTACCTTGCCCGAGTTTGTCAGTTTACTTTGCAGTGACTATGTAAGGTCATATAGTGACTTGGCCAATTCGGGATTCTAGTGCACATATTATCGCTGAGGGAAGCGGCAGTGCTGTGCTTCTTTACACCTGTTAAAACTAACTCATGCACCGAAGCAATCGAACCTGATGACTTGAAATATCCACTCATATAGCTTGCTTGTTACTTGTTATAGACATTGTGCTGGGATAGAAACTGAAAATCCAAGGAATACAATCAAAAGGACCGCTGTCAAGTGATATCAAAGTAGTTCTTTTTCACTCCCTCAAAAGTTGAATCCCAAAAATGAATTGAGGACTTCATTTGCAACACCTACTACTGCCCTGAAACTTTTGTGCAGTTTAGTTTCAGCGAGCAAAGGAGCACTGCTCGATATTTTGTTTTGTAGAAAAAATAAATTAGCTGCTGGTGTAATTGTAGTAATGGACTACCTGGAACTCACCAGTGAAGAGAGAGAAAAAAACATAGGCTTACCAACTCTTATGATGTGTCAAACCTATCTTGCCTGATTCTTTAAAAACAATTGGTGTTATGAATGAAACATATATTCATTTCCTTGAATATAGAAATGGAGTATCCATTCGCTTTCGTGGAATTGACTGTCCTAGTAGGATATGCGCAAGAAATTTCTTGTGCCGGAGTGGGCAGCCAAGATAACGTTTCTTTTGGAAGACCAAAGCATATGAGCATATGTCAATCGAAAATACATTTTATATTTTTATATTATTTGTTAAAATGTCGTTGTCCGTCCAGAGTCTTTCGTAGGCTTGTAGATTTCTTGCAGCATCCTCCCCGGTTTATGCGCAACTTATGGTTTTGTTTATTTATGCCTGAAAGATGAGCTAAAATGAATAGCTTAATTCAGTGAAAAGAGTGCAAATGAAGATATTCTAAGTCGGAATTTTTGAACTACACGAGTGGACCTGCAATCTTTACCAGATTGAGAAACAAAAATCCATGATTCTTGAGTAATATTGTTGCCTACTGGTATGTCTACTCTGTGTGATGCAACTCATAACCAAATGGCTTCACATCGAGAAATGGATTTAGAGATTAGGGAATTGGTGAACACACCAATTGACTGTTGTGCTTAGGAATTGTGATTATTCAAATAAAGTTGGATAAGTATCATCACTGTGACGTCACAGAATGACGGCATTTTTTTAAAACTGAACTGGCAGGATAATTGACTGTTATATTAATAAAAAGAAAACTTAATGGGATGAAGTGTTCAGTTAATTAAGAAAAACCAAGTAAAAAACACACAACAAAGTGGGCTAAGAACCTAGCTAAAGAGCTAGACCTATAGCACCACGATAACAACAACAAGCGATTACAAGAGCTAACAAAGAGGAGAAAAACTGCAACAACACCACTTTGGAGCGATACGCAAAATCTGACGACTCAAGTGATTACAAATAAGCTTGAAGGCCGGTAACTGAAATGATCCATGAGAGTATAAACAGTGGAGGGAGGCGCTCCATCAAAAGCGGCTAGGTATTTCCAGACAAGGGGAGCAATTCAACAGACTCTTAACCAACCATAAAACTTCTTGTTGCGTCTTGTCGGTGCCACTTTCGGTAGTGAAGGTCACATGGAGTGTAAGGGGATCCTCGACCCTCACAAGAGGCGAATATTCAGGAACATCAGAGAAGACTAGAAAAGGTGTAGCAAGAGAGTGCAAAGAGTATTCCGGGATCTTCGACTTAAACACGGTGAAGGTTCATTGCCAACAAGGAGAGATAAGCTTTAGATGGTTGCTCAAAAGAGGGACGCAACCTCCGATGAATGATGATCACCACACATGGACAAGACCAATTGGTGTTGACTTGGCTTGATTAGGAATTGACAGTTGAATTAAGATTGCATGATTGAACCCCAGATTTTCATTAGCTGGCCTTTCTTGTCATCAACTGGGTTTCTTGGTTTCGGTCTTTGCTAGTCTTGCTTTTCTATTCGCCACTGTCCTGTCAAGTCCATTTCCAACCTTGCCAACAGGGCAATACACTATGCATGTCTCACCGTCAGAGACATATGTTTTAGCCAATAGATTACGATTGCATGATCAATTTGCATCAGAAAAAGACGTCCGCCCCAATCAGATCGAAGCATCATGGACTCCAAATTGCAGCATGATGTTGGATTGACCGGCAAGCAACGCCCCCTTGATCGACTATACATTTTCATGTGCATGATCCATGCAAAGAGTAACATTTCACATCAAACCAACCACACCTCAATCAAACACTCGATCCGACCGGTCGGAGATGCTTGCACGCTCCATGAAGCTCGTGGTCGAGGTCGTCGGCGCGCACGACCTGCCGGCGAGGCGCAGCCGCGGCGGCGTGAGCCCGTTCGTGCAGGTCAGCTTCCGCGGCCAGCGCTACGCGACGGGCGTGATGCCCGGCCAAGCCAGCCCAACGTGGAAAGAGACGCTTGTGTTCGTCGTCGACGCAACCAACGGCAGCCGCGGCCGCCTCTCGGACCACGCCATCGAGATCGCGGTCTACCACCGGCGCGCCTCCGGCGGCAAGAGCTGCCTCGGCCGCGTCCGCCTGTTCGGCGCGGCCGTCGCGCCGTCCTTCGAGGAGGCCGTCCTCCTGCGCTGCCCTCTCGACAAGCCCAGCTTCTTCGCCCCGGCGCGAGGCGAGATCGCGCTCCGCCTTTACATGGCGCCGTACGCGTCGTCCACTTCCACCGCCGCTGCTGCGGCCAACGCGCCGGCGGGGAACGTCTACTCCACCACGTATGCTACAACCTTCCAGGACACCGCCTCCACGGCTGGCCCAGAGACAGTCGTCGGAGGCGCGAGCACGCAGTCAGCTCCTGTAATGAGAAAGAAGAAGAAGAAGAAGGAGGAGGAGGAGCCTGTGCACGTCTTCCACGCCATACCAACACAGTCCAGCACCGGGTCACTAATCATTCCGCCACCGCCACCGCCACCATTCATGCCGCCGCCGCCCGGAGTCCCAAAAGGCGCCAAGAAGGCAGCAGCTGCCACCGTCGAAGATGCCAAGGCGGCGGCGCATCTCATGGTCGACCGATTGGAATTCTTGTATGTCAGTGTAGTGTGCGCCAGAGACCTCCCTGGCATGGACCTCACATTGGGTGTCGACCCATATGTTGAGGTCCGGGTGGGGAACTATTCTGCGGTGACCCGGCATCTGGAGAGGAGCCATAACCCCGAGTGGAAGAGAGTGTTCGCCTTCTGCAAGGAGAAGCTCCAGGCAGACAAACTAGAGGTGTTCGTCAAGGACAGGAAGCTCGTTGTTCGCGACAGCTTTGTTGGCAAAGTTGAGCTGCCCATCATCGAGATTCCAAGCTTGGCTCCTCCTAATCGCCCTCTGGCCCCTCAGTGGTACCGACTGAAGGGTGCCAAGGACCAATGGACAGGCGGAGAGATCATGCTCGCCGCATGGAAGGGGTCCCAATCCGACGAGGCTTTCGCCGGTGCATGGCACGCCGACGTGCATGACCTGGCTCCAAGCGCCGTGCTTGCCACTCAGACCAAGAGCTACTACGCGCCGCGGCTGTGCTACCTCAGGTGCCACGTCATCGCGGCGCAAGACGTGGTCCACCCTGACCGGAGCCGGTCCAGGCCCAACGTGTTCGCGAGGGTGCAGCTCGGCGCGCAGAGGTGGGAGACCCGGACGTCGCCGAGCCTCAAGTGGGACCAGGACTTCTTCCTCGTCGCGGCATGGCCGTTCGATGAGCCGCTGGTGATCACCGTCATGGACAACGTCTCGCCGGAGCGGCACGAGGTGCTGGGCCGGCTCGAACTCCCCAAGGGAATGATCAAGGTGCAGAATTTCGACAAGAGAAAGTTTAAGCCGCCGGCGCCATCATGGTTCGACCTCGAGCAACCACATTCCGACGGAAACGGCAACGGTGACGGCCGGGACAGAGGATGGCGCCACGAGTTCAGGAGCAAGATACAGCTGCGCGTCTACTACGACGCTGCATACCATGTCCTCGACGAGCTGACGGTGTACGGCAGCGACTTCCAGCCGTCGGCACGGCCGCTCCGGTCGCCGCCCATTGGCGTTCTCGAGCTCGGCGTCTTGCGAGCAACCGACCTCCTGTCGACAAAGCCGCCGAACGGCGGGCGCAGGACTGTCGACGCGTACTGCGTCGCCAAGTACGGCCAGAAGTGGATCCGGACACGCACGCTCCTCGACACGGCCTCGCCGAGCTGGCAGGAGCAGTTCACGTTCGACGTGTTCGACCCCTGCACCGTACTCACCGTCGCCGTCTTCGACAACAACCAGCTCGCCGGCGCCGGGGAAAGCTCGCGGCGTGGTGCGACCGACGCGCCGCTGGGCAAGATCCGCATCCGCGTGTCAACGCTAGCCTCCGGCCACACGTACGAGCAGCCGTACTCTCTGTTCGTGGTGCAGCCCACCGGGATCCTCCGGTGCGGCGAGCTACACCTTGCCGTGCGTTTCACGCACACGGCGTGGGCCAACATGATGGCGCTGTACCTACGGCCGATGCTGCCCAACCAGCACTTCGCGAAGCCGATCCCGCCGCACCTCGTCCCGACGCTCCGGCGGTACGCCGTGGACATTGTCGCCTCCCGTCTGGCGCGCGCCGAGCCGCCCCTCCACCCCGAGCTCGTGCACTACCTCCTCCGTGACCCGTCCGCACACCCGAACCTCGCCATGCCGGAGAACAAGGCGTACAGCAAGCGCAAGCTCCGCGCCGCGCTCGCGCGCCTCCGCGCCGTGCTCGCGGCCGCCGCCGCGTTCGCGCGCTGGTTCCGGGGCGTCCGCGACTGGGAACGCCCATTTACCACCGTCCTCGTCATGCTGCTGTTCCTGACGCTGACGTGGAAGCCCGATCTGATCCTACCGACATTCTTCCTCTACCTGTTCGCCGTCGGCGCGTGGAACTTCAGGTGGCGGCCGACGCCGCCGGAAAAGATGGAGCACTACACCGAAGGCGTGCCCCCGACCATGCTCGAGGAGGAGTTCGACATGGGGCCGGCGTCGGGGACCCCACCGGAGATCGTGGCGGTGTGGTACTGGCGGCTCCGGGAGGCGGCTTGGAGCGTTCAGGATTTAGTCGGGGACGTCGCCTCGCACGGCGAGCGCGTGCATGCGCTGTTCGCGTGGAGGGACGGCCGCGCCACAGTGATCGCGCTCATGGCGATGGCCGCGCTCGCCGTCGTGTTCTACGCGGTGCCGTTCCGCGCGGTGGTGGCTGCTGTCTGGGTCTACGTGATGAGGCATCCCGTGCTGAGGCGGAAGGGGCCGTCGCCGCTGGCGAACTTCTTCCGACGGCTGCCGAGCAATGCTGACGTCATGTTGTGATTGTGATGGACGTTCGCTTCTCTTCCGACGTCATGACGACCAATGTTGTCTGTATATTATAACTATTCGTAATTTTACACTTCTCAATCTGAAATGCAAAATTCTACTCGTATTCTCATACGGAAAGTGTCATCAATGAATTCAACAACTAATTTAGAGCCGCAGTTGAGGTTAGGCTTACAATATTAGGGTTTAGGGTGTGCGTGAGGCTAATACTTAGAAGGAGGGCTAAGGATGACGGCGGTTGGTCAGGGCATTGAAGAAGAAGTTGTGACGGCACAAAGCCGCCGGCTAGATAGGAGGGTGGGGGAGGCTGCTAGTGGCGAAGGTGATAGTGGTGGGCCCCACTACAGGAGGCGTCGAAGGAGGAGGAGGCCATGTTTCCACGGTAGCATATTGTTCCATGGAGGTAAGTAAGATGAGGGTGGAGGAGCAAGGGAAGGTGCCGACAAGTGGAACATAAAGAGTTTTTTGTTGAATGATGATCAAGGAAGCAGTCGATGGCGATTTGTTTGATTTTACCAGCATAATCTTCTTGCCACCACTCCACATCAAGTCAGAGGGTCAACAAGTTACCGATAAGTCACAAAAACTCTAAGACGCTGGCGTACCTCTCGGTATACTATTGGATCACTCATTGATCCACTCTCTAGGTTGCAGTACCTAGCAACACTTCTCTCTATGTCTAATAGCACTAATCACTCTCTAATAGTGTGCTAAATTGCTTTGGATGAACACTTTAAGTATTTTGATGACTTGGATGTCTTCTCAAGTGTATATGAGATTCTCTAGCCTCCAATACCTTCAAATGGCCAAGTGGGTGGATATTTATAGCCTCAAACTCTCCAACTAGCCGTTACCCCTAACGGCTTAGAAAACTATGAACACCGGATAATCCGGTTATAACAGTAGTATAAGCACTGGATCATCTGGTGAGTACATCAGAAAAACTAGCCGTTGGAATCCACTCAAACTCATCTGTGAACACTGAATTATCCTGTGACAACTCGCTGAACATCGAACAAATGTATCAGATTATCTTATGTGCATATATTCATTTTGGAGATCTCTGAAAAAAATAGTCCGATGTGTTTATTTTATGAACACCGGATCATCCAGAGAGACATAAGACTCTACTTCAAACTTTCTGTGAGCACCAGACTATTTTTCATTGTTCTCACCAGATTATCTGGTGCAGCACTAGACTAATTTTGATGTGAGCATCGGATTATCCGGTCAGGCAAATTTCAGCAGAACAACGTTATGTATTTTTGGTATAACTTTTGATTCCGAACTTCGATTTTGATGATGTTGGGCTCTATAGAAAGCTTGTGAAGAGCTCTACAATATTATATAGAAATCCATCCTATCTGATCACATAAAAATTTATGGAACAAGTCTTGTTCATTCCTCTTTTTGTTTCAGCTTCGATGACTTCTCTTTTATTGTATTCATAAGACATACTAAAGCATATACTTGATAAACATGTTAGTCCTATTGAATATGTTATCATTAATCCCTAAAATCACATATAAGTCCTAAAGATGTTCAACTACAATCTTCCTAAAGACATGTTCACTACAACAGCCCATAGAGTCTTTGGCTCTCTCCCTTAGTCCACAATCCTCGTTGTCGTCTCTCTCTCGCTTGCTCGCTCACCGTCGCGACTCACCCAACGCTAAAACTTCCAAGCGGCCAAACCTAGCCCACTGGCTGCCACCTCTCTCACTCTCAACGAGCCTATGCCGCTCCGGCATGGCAGGGTAGCAGCGTCCCATGTCTGTCCTCCATCTATGGCTCGCGAGCCTGACACAACAATGTGAGGAGCCGGCAACCCCGATGGGTGGCGACCCTAGGAGCTCCCCATAGGGTTGGAAATGTAGCTCGATGCTCGCGAGCCAACTCGGGCTTGAAAAGGCTCAACTTGGCTCGGTGGCCAAACGAGCCAAGCCCGAGCCACCTCCCCAGCTCAACTTCAAATCGAGCCGAGCCCAAGCTGGCTCGAGAGCAGCTCGTTGGCTTGCTCGTTGGCCCAGCCAACCGGCCGCCCATGTATAGCCCAGTAGCCCACGACCTAGTACCCCCCACGTGTGTCACTCGCCCACTTCACGTGACTGCATCTGTGTCTCCCGATTTCCGATCTTCGCTAGAGGTGCACCACTGCCGCCGCCACTACATGTCTCCGCCAGGACCAGACCCCCAGAATCTAGAGACGCGCCGCCAACCCATCGTCCTCCTCACAAGCTCTAGCCTCCAGGAATGGCTCCTGCTTCGCCTGTCGTCATCCCTCGCGCATGCCGTGTGCTCACTCGCCTATGAGCATGGCACCGCCGGCCCCTGCCCCGGCCGCCAAGAGGAAAGGCTAGGCCAACGCCTCCTTCTCCTCCTCCTCGTTGCCACAAATGTGCCATCACCCTCCTCAGCTGCCGTCGACCCACTACCACCCATCCGCCCACCTTCATCCCGCATTCCAATCCGTGCGCCATGTGCTCACCCACCCATGGCCACACCACCGCTGCCCCCCGCCCCAACCGCCAAGAGGAAAGGCCAGGTCGACGCCTCCTTCTCCTCCTCCTCGCTGCCACAAATGTGCCAACACCCTCCTCGGATGTTGCCAGCCTGCTGTTGCATGTCCGCCCACCGTCATCCCGCACTCTTGCACGCCCGCCGTTGCTCACCCGCCTGCGGCCATGCCACCACCGCCCCCTGCCCCGCCGTCAAGAGGAAAGGCCACCGTTGTTACCGAGGTCGTGTCGCACATTCATCGTCACGATGGCCGCATTGCTGCTCACGCTCGCTGAGGCGCTCCTACTCAGCATCGGCTCCGGCATCATGGACAACAGATTTGGCTCATGAGCCATATGGAGAAAGTTACGAGCATGAGCCGAGTCTTTTTTCCAGCTGCTCGGCTTGGACGAGGCGAGCCAGGCTCATTTTCATCCCATGCTCTGTAGCACCGCAATGTGTTGCAGGCTTGCAGCTGAGCGGTTCCCTTCCATTCCTCCAGCCTCCACGCTCACTGCTCCAGCCCTCCTATATCCTCCCTGTGAGACTGGTATGGTGTGACCCTGTGATGCATTTCTAAATTCCAAATTGGTTGAACTTTGAAGTCTCATTGGTTGAATTATTGGTTTTATTTTTTCGTATCGTGTTGTGTGACATGTATGAATGGTTTTAGGCATTTATGTTTTGGCCCTAGTCTTACCAAAATCATAGCTCCGTCATTGTACGTGCTAGTGTGTATACATGTGTCATTCCTAAAATCGAAAAAAGAAGTATGGACGGAGTTTAGACACACAAGAAAATATTGCCTGCTGCCAGCCAGCCTTATTTTTCCGTCGTGGTCCATGCACACACATGCCATACGCAGCCGACGACAGATCAATCGATCAAGCGTGATTTTGCTTTCATTTGGCATGCACAACCTCCGAGCGTGCACTCGTCCACACGTGCACCGAAGAACGCACACGCGCACGTCGTTCAGCCATGCACGTCGCCGTTTCTCCACTCACACGCGCGGCGACGCGCCGGCTGCAGGCCCGCGAGGTTTAAAAGCAAGCTTCGTAGGCGACGGTTTCGAGCACATCGACCACCCACATCTCCGGCGACGACCTGGCTCGACGTTGATCTCGCCAGCTAGCTCACACGTGGAGGAGTTCTGCTACCAGCTTAGCGCGTGATGCCATCGCTGACGACATGGTCACCGTGGCGGAGGAAGAAGAGGGCGAGCGACCCGGTGGTTCGGTCGCGCCAGGGGACGTCGTTGCTGCGGGCGCTCTCGTGCACGCGCCAGCCGTACTGCTCTCGATGGACTTGCTGTTGGTTGGCGTATAGAGAGCCAACTACCTACCGAGCGCTTGTGCGTGCGTTACTCTGTTTTCTGGGCGCGCACGCGTGTGAAGTCAAGCTTGTTGCGGCGGTTATTGTTCGTACATGTGTGAGACTGATGTATCTATATCCCGCTCGTATATTTTCGCAGTTCAGTTGTTATCAGTACTTTGTTTCTCTTTTATTGTTATGGCCAAGCAGGCTCCACCACACAAATGTGACCATTATTTCCTTCGTTTTAAAATCTGCTTTCAAAATTTAAGGAACATACAGAGTTTTGATCATTATTTTTTTCTTTTTAAAATTTGCTTTCAAAATTTAAAGAACATACAGAATTTGAAAGCTTGTTTCATAAAAACTTACTGGATTAAAATCATGTTTCATAAAAATTTAAATTGTTAGAGTATACGTTAAGGATCCGGAAGTATCACATTGTTATGGTAGAGTTAGATTAGAGTATCAAAACTACTAACCGGGACATGATAGGATTTGTCGGATTTGATCCTATGTTTTTATCTTATCTATAGGAGGATTTTTTCCCTACAAGTCTTGTAACCCTATATAATTCGGTCTCGAGGCTCAAGTAATACATCGACCACATTAAGCTAATTTCCTACTCTTTCATAGTATTATTTTAGGTTTCGGTCCTCGCTCCAAAACCGCCGCCCTGCCCCTGAGGAGATCAATCTCCGTTGGGGGCTGCACAACTCATAGCTAGGGTTTGCGTCGCCAATCATGTCTATCAGCCACCCTACAGAGTCTTTTACCCATCCGTTAATCGGATTTTTCTCTCGTTGATCGGCATTTTCTCTTTTGTTTTTCCAATCATAGGTGATCGGTTTTTGTCGCCCACCACCGTTCATCGTCCTCGTGCGCCTCTACACCGACATCAACATTGACTACACCAGCCTACTCCTCATCCACACTCGTGTGAGGGTCAGTTACGCGTGGTGCACAAGGGACGCCTTCACGCGCCACTGCCCACTGCCCCATTAGCACACCTCTATGTTGGCTATTCATCGTTGCCACCAATCAGGATGTCATCCAGTCTCCGATCCGGTCATCCCCGACACCACCGCCACCACCTACAATCTATGCGGCATCGTCCATCGCCGTCTCGCTCTGCGCCGAGATGGTTGTCCCATGTACGCGTGCATTGCCTCCGAGCACCAGGTTGCCGTTGCACACCCCCTCTCGAGACGTAGTGACATCGCCCGTGGTCATTGCCTCCAGACTGTTGTCATGCCCTCCCTGGCGTATCCCTATCTTTGATGGCTCCTGCCGTTTCTCCGCCTTGTGTATGGCCGCTATGTAGCCCCCTCGGGCTGTAGCGTCGGTGCACATGGTCTTCATCGATGTTCCCGCACACAACGACCCTCTGTCTGGGCTGGGCCACCTCTCTTGGTGTAGCTTTTGCCACCAGTCGTACACTTGCTTGGTCTTCGTCATGCTGATCGGGTCCTTCTCTGCCTACTTCGAGCACTGCTGCCTTGCTTGTCACACCCTAAAAACCCTAACCCAGTAATCGAGCATGCATACACATCATGACATCATGTTTCGTTCTTTTGGTTTTGTTTTAAGTATTTAAAAATATTTTGGAAATATTAGTCATCAATCAACGTATGTTTCCACCATATATTTTAAGTGAGAATTATTTGAAAATAGTTAGGAAGCCCTAAAACCATTTAGGAATAAAATGGAAAAGATTTGTTAGAAAGAGGGGAATAAAGAGACTTTCGGCATGTAGGCTAGCCCGCGGCCTCATCTCATCTGCGTTCCCCGAGCGAGCGATGAGACAGCATGGCGGTGTTAGCGAGGATCTCCAACAACCATGCGCTCTCCAACAGCCACGGCCGTGCGCCAGACTCGCGCTACGCACATGTGTCAGACTCCGTCACAATGACTCGCCTCGCCACAGCACAAGCGTTTCCGCACGACTCGGCTGGCTAACGGGCTCATAGGAATAGCTGTGTTAGTTGGTTTCCTCTCCATGTTATACATGCGTAAAACCATTGCTCGATGATCAATACAAGTGCGGCTGATCTCAATACTACTCTACAACAGCTTTGGAGCAATACTGTCGGAGGGTGAATTCCTATCGCAGGGATCCGGAGGGACCCCTTTTTGAGATTCGGCCGGGGGGATGATTCTGAATATGTTTGCGGGAGAAATAAATGAGCGTGAATGCAATGACAGGTGGGATGGAATGTTCTAATGCAGAATGCAGTAAATGCACTGGAGGGATTTTTAGACAGGTTCGAACCGCACTGAGCGTAATACCCTACTCCTGTGTGGATGCTATAAATGCCTTGAAAATATCTCTCAGGAATGTTGCTGGTTACAAGAATGTTTGTCTATCCTAGAGCTTCGGGCTCCTTGTTCTTCGGTGGTCTCAGCTTCTGTGCTTGTACTGAGGTGTTCTTCTGTCTTGACGTCTGTGTTCCAGAGTTCCTCAATCTCTCAGAGCCTGTCTCTATTCGTGCCCACCGGCTCTCTTAAATACTCGCCGGCGGTAGCGTGCCCCCAAAGGGAGGGCACGAGTTCCGAGGCGCTATAAATGGAAAAGCAGTCATTATGGGCTGCTGCGCGAAGTGACGGCGGGGTTGAAAATGCGCCCCCCGCCCGGTCTCGGACGTCATGATGGCGTTGGCAACGGGTGCCGTGGAGAGGGCCCACCGGGCAGCCGCAGAGCAGCCCGGCGTGTCCGCCCGGTCTTGTTCGTCTGACACAGCAGGGCGGTAGGCGAGGCGTCTCGGGCCTTACGATGCTATCCCGAGGCGCACCGGATGACGCGGGATGGGACCCGTGCATTAAATGTCCCCACGCCCTTCTGCCAGAATGTGGCAGGGACTGACACCGAGCGTGGCAGGAGCAGTTGGAGGTGACAGGCCACGCGCCCTCTTAAATGCGGTATTGGGCCTTTCACTGGCTGACACCTCACCGCTGGACCCCTATGGGGGCCACCGACAAAGGACTTCTTGGGCCGTCGGGGAACCGAGTGCTCGTGGGTCACTGTTCATATCCCCGAGCACTCTCTCCCGGAAACGCCCTCTCTTAGCCCTCGGAGAACTGAGTGCTCGGGGGCTACTATTCACGGCCCCGAGCACTCTCTTCCGGAATTGACTGTTCGGATTCTCGAGGAACCGAGTGCTCGAGGGTTACTGTTCGCAGCCCTGAGCACTCTCTCCCGAAACTACCTTCCTCGGGTCCTCGGGGTACTTGGGTGCTCGGGGGCCACTGTTCATGACCCCGAGCACTCTCTTCCCGGCACTTGGTCTCCGTAGATCATCGGAGAACTTGTACACTCAGGGACCACTGTTTATGGTCCCGAGCACCCCCTCCTGAGACTTAGTCTTCTCGTACCTCGCGGAGATGAATCCCGCGGGAAAGTGTCACATCGTAGACTGGTGGCCTGGCCTCAAAATTCAAAGACCTCTTGTTACTGATTCACCGACAAATACCATTGGATTTGCCTAAGACCGCATCGAAACGCACAAAACAGATGCTCTTCCTCAGGCTCATAGCCTCCTCACGGCACAACGCGCGCAAGGGGCGCACAGCCGCCCCCTCGCCGTGGCCGCGCGTGCCCAGGACGCCCGGACGCCTCCTCACCGTGGCGCGTGGGCGCGCGGGGAGCCCAGCCGCCGCCTCGTCGTGCCGCGTGCGCGCCCAGGACGCCCGGACGCCTCCTTAGCATGACGCGCGCTCGACCGGCATTCCCGCCTGTCTAGCTGCGGCCTGCGGGTTCCCCGCTGCAGCCTGCAGGTGCCAGACCGCGTGCGCACGGCCACGAGCTCCTCTTCGCGTGCGTCCAACCGGGTTGCGAGCACCAACCTGCGAGCACCCGACCGCGATTGGCTTCCAGCGGGTGCGCTGCAAAGTGCTCTCTCTCTCTCTGTGTGCGTGAGAGGCAAGCAGCAGTGGGAGCAAGGTCGGCGTCGCTGTTTAAAGAAACACGAGCTAGGGCAAAACACCCTGTTAACCTCTATTTGCGCTGGGCCATGATTATGTTAAGATGGTGCCCAACTAAGGGGCAAGGTGGCCAATTTTGGACTCACGTAGAACAAAAAAAAAAAGAACTTTTATGGTGAAAAATAATTAATGTGAATTATCTAATTTTTTTATCAGATGGTTTAGATCAATCTAATAATGCTTCTCTATATCATGATATTATTTATAGATATCATGGGATTATAAAGGTATTTTTGAAAATATAATAAATGATAAACTTATAAATAATAGGATTTAAATATATTAAAGTAGTATTTATAATTTTGACTTATTTTTTACAGGATTCATGTCCATCGGTTTATTGTGCGTTAGGGTTCTTCATAGTGTTAGAGTTTTTCATTTACTTAATCACTTGCCTCACTCCCAAGCTACTGCCCTTAACTCCAATCGGATCATCCGCCGTTGCCTCGCCTCGCCTGGCCGCGATGAACGCGTCGCAGTTCGTGGAGATCCTGCCGAGAGTCGTGGCTGATGCAGTGCGAGCGGCGGATGGAGAAGGAGGAGGATGCGGCGGGGGCGGGGGCGGAGGAGGTGGTGGTGCCGATCGACGCGCAGAAGCACGACCCGGCGTGGAAGCACTGCCTGATGGTGCGCTCCGAGGGTCGCGTGTGCCTCAAGTGTGCCTACTGCGGCAAGCACTTCCTCGGCGGCTGCATCCACCGCTTCAAGGAGCACCTCGCGCGCCGCCCTGGCAACGCTGGCTACTGCCCCAAGTTGCCCAACGACGTCCAGGACACCATGCTCCGCAGCCTCGACTCCGTCGCCGCCAAGAAGATGTAGCGCAAGCTCTCCTCTTCCCTCGTGTCCCACGACATCAGGCGCTTCGCAAACGCCCCCGCCCCCGCCCCCGCCCCCGCCGACGCCACACCACCCTCCGCCGGAGAGACAGAGAATCCCATCCACATGATCCCGCTCAACGAAGTGCTCGACTTCGAGCCGGTACCGCTCGAAGAGAGGCCTCTGGAGAGCACGGAGACGAGGACGAGGGGGAGTGTTAGTAAGAAAAAGAGGAAGGTGACGGTGAGTCACGCCTCTACTCCCCCACTTGCTCCTCAGACTCAGCAGCAGGCTCTTCAGCCTACTCCTCAGTCGATGCAGTTACGCACACCTCTGGGCCTTTCGGTTCTGCTGCCTTGCACAAGGAGCAGGTTCGTATGGCAATCGGCAGGTTCTTGTATGACGCCGGTGTGCCATTGGAGGCTGTGAATTCTATCTACTTCCAGCCAATGCTCGAAGCCATTGCTTACTGGAATATTATTGACTAGAGATGGGATAACCACACACACGGCCACTTCATTCAGCTGGTTTCTTCCTGAACCCCCTATTTTTTGAAGGAATTCGAGGTGACATATCAAATGGAATCTTTTCAGGAATGCTAGACTGCATAGAAAGGCTGGTTTCTGATGTGAAAATCCAAGACAAAATCCAGAGAGAGCTCAACATGTACCGGAGTGAGTCAGCAGAGGATTTTTGCAGGCAAATGGCTGTCCGATCTAGGCGTACTTTACCTCATGGTTAGTATTACAAAATTTCTTACGAACTAGTTTACCTGATTTGCCAATTATGACATCCTTAAAATATGAGTTACATTTGTCAGTTTTCAATCAGCCAAATGAGAACTCTATATCTGTTTTACTTTACTGGCAATCCTTGTTAGCCTTGTTTCAAGAATAGGAACCTTGTTAACCTTGTGTATCCTCTGATCTAGGTTGTTACAAGATGAACTTTGTTTGACCATGCTTGTTGATAGGTTTCATCTTTACTATTGTTAATTGATCTTGCAGCTGAGTGGTGGTATACCTATGGAGGAGCTTGCCCAAATTTGACACGTCTAGCAGTCCGTATTCTCAGTCAAACCTGCAGTGCTAGAGGATGTGACCGGACATTCATTCCTTTCGAACAAATTCATGACGAAAGACTGAATAGTTTTGAGCGTCAACGAATGCATCATCTCACTTTTGTTCAATACAACCTTCGGCTACAGCAACGGTAACTAAATCATCTTGTTCCATATAACTTTACCATTGATTATTAGAAGAGAACTTCTTCTGCTTGGTAATAAAACATGACTGGATTGAGTGATTTGATTAATAATTGCTCATAGACAACAACGCAAGGGGAAAGCATTTGATCCTGTCTCAGTGGACTACATAGACATAGTTGATGACTGGGTTGTGGACTGAATAGAGCTGCACTGTTCCCCATCCCAGCCGAGCAGCCAAACTGGATGGAGATTAATCAACCAGTCATCCGAATCACGTCCAGGGAACCAAATGAAGATGAATTCGAATCCTTCATTGAAGGTACATCCATATATATTTCCTTTCTTCCACTTTATCTGCAGGTAATGATAAAAGCTGAATATCAAAATCTCTGAACTTCCTTCCAGGAGTTGATGACGAAATGATCCAAGGTGTAGCGCAGGGCATCCAGGAAGATGACGATGACCCTGCTTGTGGCTGAGGCTAGCTATAGATGAACTAGTCGGCTAACCTGTAAGGTGATGTTGTATGGACAAAATCTGGCGTTGCCTGTCATGATTTTCCATGTAGCAGAACAAGTATATGCCTCTTATTCTGTAATTTATACTTACTGTCTGTTTTGGTCCTTAAGATATTTAGAGTTCAGATATCTTCCGTATCTTTGGTCAAGTCCATCACTGATAAAAAAACAGGCTTTATCGTAAAGTTATAGGTTCTCGTGATCTTTTTCTCATGGTAAGCAGGTTGCAATATCTTTCAGTTCCTTTTGAGCGAAGGTGATGCTTCACTTCTGCTTTTTCACAGAAATGATGTTACCGTATTCTTCGTTCTTTCGAGGCCGATTAACTGCAAATCTGAACAAAATTCACCTTCAATTGGTTAACATTCATGTGTTCACCTTTTATTGTCATGCAGTTGTCATTTGCAGAGTCAGTTCTTCTGAAAATGCACCAGGCTAATATGATAAATATGCGAGAAATAATTAAAGTTGATTGGTGTATCACTTCCTCAGCTGTCAGGACTGGAACTTCAAACATTATCTTTGGTCATCCCCAAAAATGGCTGACGATATCCTATGTTTACTTTTTTTTAAAAAAAAATTACACAACACCTAATCCTGTACCTATTCCATTTCCAACCCAATCAAACTGTACACAACACTGAAACTCGGAAATTTGGTGACGAGAGAAGGTGGCACTACTCACTACTCAGCCGGAGATCAGCTGCTGCTGCTCGTCGGAGTTTGAAGAGGACGGCTGTGTCGGTGACGGTGGTGGTCTCGGACGTCGTTGGGAACATGGTGACGAACTCGTCGGACGACTCGTTGTACCCGAATATCCTGCCGCTGCTGCCTAGATCTTTCGGCAACGTCTTCGGCAGTCGGCACCGGCGCAGCGCCTTCCAACATCTGTATCGCCTGCCTCATGCTCGGCCGGCGCCGGGGATCAGGGTGCGAGCAGAGCAGCCCGAGCTTGAGCACCAGCTCGAGATCGTCCTCGTCACACTTGCCGATCCTTGGGTACGTGGCATCTTTGATCCTTCCGCCCTTCCAGCACTCTAGGATGAGGTCGACGAGCCCCGGCGAGTCGGCGTTGTCGCTGTTTTCTGTGGGCCCACGGCCGCAGGCCACCTCGAGGAGGAAGGCGCCGAAGGCGAACACGTCGGTGCTCGTGGTGGCTTTGCCAGTCTTGCTCATCTCCGGCGTGAGGTACCCGATCGTCCGGACAATGCGCGTCATCTGCGGGTTGCTGTCGTGGTCGTACAGCAGCGAGAGGCCGAAGTCGTTGAGCTTGCCGTTCATCTTGGCGTCGAGGAGCACATTACCGGTCTTGATGTCACGATGCACCACCACCTGCTCCAACCCCTCGTGCAGGTACAGCAGCCCGGCGACGGCGCCCCGGACGATCTTGGCACGCTGCTCCCAGCTCAGCGCCGGCTAGCCGGCGGTGAACAGGTGCTTGTTGAGGCTACCGTTGACCATGTAGTCGTAGACGAGCACCGGCTCGCCCTGCAGTCGGCAGTAGCACAGGAGCGGCACCAAGTTGCGGTGGTGCAGTCGGCTCATGCTCGCGATCTCCGACATGAACTTGCGCAGCCCATGCTCGCGATCGATCCAAGTATCCGGGTTTATTACAACCACTTTCAGTTCCTACTTATTCGTGGCAAATAATTTCATTTTGTTGAAGGGCTTCCTCGGTCTGGCCGTTTCAATGCCTTGTTGGTTGTTGTTGATAAGTTTTCCAAGTATGAACATTTTATCCCTATTACTCATCCATTCTATGCAGCTCAGATTGCCAAGGTCTTTCTCGATGAAGTCTATCGCCTCCATGGGTTGCCACTACCCATAGTCTCTAATGACGATAGAATCTTCACTAGTCATTTTTGGCAAGAGTTGTTTAAGCTGGCTGGCCCTAAGTTTCGGATGAGTTCAGCGTATCACCCGTAAACCGATGGTCAAACCGAACGCTTGAATCAATATGTTGAAACATATCTCCGTTGCTTCGTCACTTCCTACCCAACGAAGTGGACTTAATGGATTTCTCAAGCAGAATTCTGGTACAACTCGTGCTTTCATTTTTCTCTGGGCAAATCACCTTTTGAAATACTCTATGGCACATCACCTCGCTAATTGGGTATTGACGATGCCACTGAATGTCGTGTGACTGATCGTCTGCTTGGTTGGAAGAGCGCAAATTGGTAAATCGTCTCCTCCATCAGCACCTGCTGCGTGCACAGATGAAATCTCAAGCAGACAAACATCGGTCAGAACGTCACTTTGCTGTAGGCGACATGGTATTCTTGAAATTGCAACCATATATTCAATCTTCAGTGGCAGTACAGGCTAATCATAAACTTGCTTTCAAGTTTTTCGGTCCTTTTTAAGTGCTTCAGAAGATTGGCTCGGTGGCTTACAAATTGGCCTTACCTGCTGCAAGTAATATACATCCCATCTTCCATGTATCTCAGCTTAAGGCAGCAATGGGCACTAAACACCAGGTCATTCCTGTTTTACCATCTTCTGATTAGTGCTTTCAGGTACCTGCAGAGAAGAATGGTGGCGCAAGGACCGTCCACTATTGCCCAGGTCCTGGTGAAGTGGTCATCGTTTCTGACTGAACTGGCAACTTGGGAGGATGCGGAAGCTCTTCGTCAACGCTTTCCTCACGCGCCTGCTTGCCAAGCAGGACCTCAAGGGGGAGGGGATGTCAGGACATCTACCAACTAAGACTCAGTACATGGCGGAGAGCATGCATCCCGTGTGCCGGAGTTAGAGCAGGAGACATCTGAGCCAGGTAGAGAGCCCAGGCGCAGCATGCGCAGGACCAGTCCCGACCCGCGTGTGATGGGCAAGGAGTGGATGGTCAGCTAGGCCCATTGGGCGTGCGTGTGAGTAGAAATATATTGGAGAGAACTCTATCTGAATACAAACTCCTTCCGCTATTTCCTCCTTCTTCCTCTCTGATTCTCTCCGATCCTCTCATTGATCCTCACACGACATCGGCGCCCGACCTCGGCAGCACCCTGTGGTACACGCATCCGAAGCCACCTGCGCAATGGGACGCAATTTAATCATTTAAGGAAATAATTATGAAAATACTCAGTCTAATAGACGGTTAGATTTAATCTATGATACATTAAGCTGTGGGTATCATTTTTCACTGTAAAGTAGCTAAAAAAATGAACATATCATTAGTTCGATTGGAATTAGCCCAGCAAGCAAAGGATGTTCTTTTCATTTAAAAAAGGTGTGATGATCCAACAGCGTTTACTTTATACATCAATGTTCGGGAATCCTCTGCAGATCAGATTCTCCAGTGACTTGGGCATCTAGATTGTCGAATTTCCCATGGCCAAGCGTAGATTTTCATATATGGCCTGAAACTCCAACACCTTGGACCAGGTCCGGGAATTCGTCACGGCTACCAATTTTTCCGCGACTTGGATGCCTCGGATTTTCCTACATCCTGGAGTCCATAATGTTACCGCAACTTGTTAAGTCCGGTCTCCAGGCTTAGTATGTAATTCTGTTTGGCACAAAATTATTTTTCTGTGGCTTGGACGCCGCTTCAGGCTAAGTCTTGATGTTACTGCGACTTGTCAGTCCAGTCTCCCGGCTTAGTCCGTAACTCTGTTTGGGCACAAAATTATGTTTACGTGCCTTAGACGACAGTTCAAGCCAAGTCCTTGATGTTACTGCGACTTGTAAGTCCGGTCTCCGGTCTTTGTCCGTAACTCTCTTGTGACGCCGATGCTCAGCTACATCCTCTATTTTAAGGATAGCTCTTTCCCCTCCAACACTCCTTCCGGACACTCCAGGGGGCTAACGATGGAGATATCTCTCCAGCATAATAAAGCTTGGATACATGAAGGGCCCAAAGGCACGAAGACACGTCACTCGAGGAATTTGATGGGAGACCCCTAAAGACCCGGAGGATTGGAACCTCCGGATCATTCGAGGACTCAGAGGATTCAAACCTCGGGTGTTAGAAGATCGTAAGGGAGTTTGCTGGAAGACACGGACCACATGCCATGGCCTTGCATAACAGTCGAACCTTACCTTACATATTATTTATATTTTATATTGGACTTTTTTTATCCTTTGTCAATAATCGGTTAACCTCATCGACCGGAGAGCAAGACTATTTTTTTACAAGACCATGTGAACAGCATATATATATATATATATATATATATATATATATATATATATATATATATATATATATATATATATATATATATATATATATATATATATATATATATATATATATATATATATATATATATATATATATATATATATATATATATGACCCTCCCATAAGGAAATTCAACTCATATTTAATCATAATACAACACATTCACAAGAACGACCCTAAAGGGCTCTCCTATCATGAAGACCTAGGGGCCTCACTAACTGGACGTAAGTGCCTCACGATCTCAAATCAGGATATATTTCGTGTCCCACTTTGATCCCTAGGCCCATAAAGAGGCCAAATGTCCCTTGTGTTTTTTTGGCTCCATGACATGTCACAATCCAAGTCTAAATCACGTGAACGCACCTACCGATGTTTGTTTACAACAATATGTATTGTTTAATTACCATAATACAGTGTGTCTATAGCTTGTTCATGACATTTAGAGCCTTGTGAGCGGTTTTAACAGAAGTCCGGATCAACGGACCATACAGTTAGTTGGACCTTGAGGAGCATAGGTGGGCGCCGGCGCATCGCACAACCGCACAAGCGCACCACAACGTGCACACGGGTAGACTGCAAACTAGCTCCCCTCCCGTGCAGCACCTCAGCCCCTCCGGGCTCTAGTTGATGCTCTTGCTTAGTTGCTCTTCTCTAAATCGATTTAACTTAGAATCAATAGCACACATTGAATTGAAATTAAATATGATTTTATTTGTATTGCATCCTGTAGTACATTTGTTTTAGAACTACATAATAAAGATGATCAAGACATTGGCATCTTATTATGGTCGTGCTCCTACTCCTGTAACACGGTCCAGCTACCCTCCTCCACCTCTAGAATCAGAACAAGAACCAAAATTAGAAATGTAGGGACCAGAGCTAGCAATTCTAATATCGAGCAAAATAAACTGTAGTTTATTTTCAAGAATTGAAGTGGCGTATGAAGAAGTTACTTTGACTACCTCCTGCTAGTGCTAGTGGTATGTTATATTCTTGATTAGCGGCTTATGTTGACTAATAAATTGTAGTTTTGCATCCCTTACTTTTGTTGACATGTTCAACTTGTCTTTGTAGGTTCAAGTTCACAGGCTATTGTTGATGAAGAAATGAGAGATTATTTGAATCAAAGCTTCATTAATTAGGCATTTAATTTTGTATTGCTTTATGTTTTTATCTAGTTTGTTGTACTGTCAAGAATGCACTTGAAGTATCTTCTCAAATGTGTCCTTTATGCTTTACTTTGACATAAATCGGGGTGTCACCCATATGGGTGCTTTAGACAATTAGTGACTCTAGTCTTGCTGAAAGCATAGCTCCGCCACTGTTGGGTGGAAATGGGCTGCTCACATCGGGGGCTTCGATTCGAGAGGTATTGGATCACCAAGCACCGGTAGAGTATCCGTAGGTACCAGAGGAGCATCGGGGTTATTTATTTAATTTTTTTAAGGCTGAAGCATGAAAATCCAATCACGCAAGGGAAAGAATTAAAGAGCACGAGCCATCATTTCCCTAGCAAAAAACTAAAAGCATGTTCCAACTAAATCAAACCCATCAATAAGTGTGGTAGAAAAAACTATATGTAGTTCTTTCTACCACACTTTAGATTCCAATCAGATCCTTTCATTTAAGACTTAGATTTTTATTTTCTTTAATCCATTTTTCATTCCTTCAAGGATTAATTGGAATTCCAGTTAATCATTTTGGTTGATTGTTTTTACATAAATAATGACATGATGTCTCGAGAAGAAATTCAAGAATTGGTAGCCTCCCAAATCAAACATATATTGGCACGGGTTGCTAACAAAAAGGCGCACTCAAATTGTGAAATATCTCAGCTATAGGATCACAGAAAGCCTTTTTGTTGAAAAAACACGGCAAATGATCACAGAAAACTCATTCCAGCAGTCTTTTTTCATCCCGTAACCAACCAGTTTTCCAACACGCACCATTCCATATTCAAAAGCCATCACCTCAAAGCCCACAAATCAAAAAATCACAGCGAGATTGCATGAATACCAATAAAATGAACACTAGCGAAAAATAACCCGAGACCGAAGTCTGGTAAAATTGACCATTCCTCACAATTCAATAATTTATTCACAAATTCGAAACACATTGGCAAAAGTTATCTATAGTATTATCTGAGCTGACATTATCCAAGAATCCACTGCTCATATCCATATGATCTATAAGAAATTATCCAAGTCATTTTCACCTCCTAACACACACGTCAAAGCTCAAAACAGGAGGATGTTATAGGGCTCAGAGGTGACTTCTCTTACTTAACGCGGACATGTTATTGGGTAAGCAGTCACATTATTGTTATGAGGAAGGCTACTGGCTCCGGCCATCACGTGTGTATAGTATATATAGATTGAAGTCAGGTCTAACGGTCCGGACTAATCAAATGCATCCAGCATTGGTGAGATCTTCGCGGCCTTCACCTTTCTTCGTTCTGGCATCCATTGTAACCCCGAGGGCTCATTATAGTTGAGAGAGCTTAAGATAGGCACGCCGCACGCTGTATCTAGGTTAGCAAGTACTCTTTGCTCCTCGAGTGAGTTTTAAGCTTTTCTTACTAATAGAAAGATTGATTTGATCGTGGTGATGATAAATTCTACCACCGCATGGAGGATTATTCTATGCCATCTTCCTTAACTATGGTTGTTCAAGTTCTATGGATGATCCTGAAGTGGAGAATTGGATTAATTCCACATAGTTTTGCTCATGTGGCTTGAACTATGAATCATCGTGCTTGATGATCAGCTAAAAATTTTACGTGTAATTTATAGATGATAGATATTTGTGAATAATTAATTCAAGGGTTGAGTTTAGAACATGTAAAAGTTATTTATTTGAGACACGTTAGAACCCACAATGATCTGGCTAATTCACTTAAGAGAGTTTCTTTTGCTCTAAGAGCCAATTCTTTTTCAGACGATTTTCTCCTAGGAATTAAGTTTTTCTTTCACATTATTTTGTTTGTTATATCACACAAATTGGTCCTTTCGTGACTATTTGCTTCCTCAGTTCTTTGTTTTTAGATAGAGGGAGTTTATTTCATCAAGCCAATGAAATTGTTCGACCTCTACATCCATAGATGTATCTGACTGCTCTTATTACAAAAGTTCTTGCTTTAGGATAGACTCCACCTACCCAATAGCCAACACACGACACCAAAACATAAGAGATTTAAACAAACAGGCATGTTCATCTTTAAATACTTAATCTATTGCTAAACCACCACCCAAACTTGACGAATATGTCCATCGTGGTGGTCTCCAACCGACAACATGCCGCCTTCATCACATCTCTTCCCTCCTCTTTTAGTAGTAATGACTAGAACCGAATCCAGTGCGTACTCCTATAGATAACCTGCATAGAAGAGTGGTTTGATTTTTTTTGTCAAAAATAATATCATTTCGACTAAGCCAAATTGCCCAACAGATGGCAACTGCTCCAATCATAATTTGTTTCTTGAGACATATCTAAGTTCCATTTAGCCATGACCCAAGCATATTAGCAACATCTGTTGGAGATCGTAGACCAAAATAAATGTGAACAATTCTCTATATGAACTTTGCAAATTCACAATAGAAAAAGAGACGTTGAATTGTCTCATTACAATTACAAAAACAACATCCTTCATTACCTTGCCAATTTCATCTAATTAAGTTGTCTTTTGTAAGTATCAACCTGCTATGTAAATACCACAAGAAGATCTTTATTTTTAATGGAAGGCACAAACACCATAAGAAAATTTCACATTGTATAATGCTAGCATTGATTGTTGTTCTATACATAGTCTTAACAGAAAATTGTCTACTCTGGTGTAAAGACCAGCTAAAACTATTAGGTTGATCAGTGAGTTTGATGGTGTTTACCTTAGCTACGAGGCTGTTCCAAGCTTCTAATATATTCCCAATCAAATATCTCGAAAATAAACATTGATCGGTTCATGACTAAGGACCTCCGATACATTAGCATTTTAATCTATTCCCAATCAAATATCTTGAAATGTGCTTCAGGGTCAGGGCGGGGATCGGAGTTCGGGGATCGGGACGGGGACGGGGAACACTCCCTCGGCCCCGCCCGGCCCCGTTGCCATCCCTAAGCACATCAGAACCTACATCCTTTGGGGCACAATATGATATTTTTGTGGCTAACTAAAAGACATGGTGTGATTGTTAGAGGAGAAGTTCAATGAGTCATGGTGGGTTGAGAGTGCCTCACCATTGTTGGGTCCCCCCTTATATAGGCATAAACAAGGTTGGTGTATGGACTGGATGTAGCGAGGAATGATCATGAGCTGGGGACCAAGGGTATTGATTCGTCTGTGTGGGCTTCTTATCTCATCTGAAAAGGCTATATTGTGCTATTATGGTTGGCAGTGTCCCATCTTGTCATCTGAAAAAGCTATTGATGCTATATTATGATTATGCTATAGGTCTAAAATGTTTTCAGTGAGGTGAGGAGTATTGAATCCTCTGTGCCAAAGCATGGTATTTTCATTTCTGCAGTGCCAAAGGCTATTGATGATGTGGTCATTTGAACTGATGTGGCAAATAGTGGCAGGCCAAGGACAATACATTGCAACTTGGTTACAAGACACTTAGACATTTCATAATGATGTAGATGAATACCTTCTACTATTATGGTACATTTTGGGATTGACCTTTTGTGAAATTGAAAAAATGCGATACAAGAAATTAATGCACAAAGTGAGGCCAACGGGTAGTAAAACAGTGCTTTTAGTTTTATTGACTTAGATTGATCTGTGAAGATGATCTGGACTCCCAGTAGACGGTACCACCATCCTGTGTTGTTGGTGGTGGAGGAGGAGCAACCATTTGTAGCATGGGTAGGGGCACCAAGGATCGAAACATACAGTAAGATCATCGATATGTATGACATGTTCATCCTCATTATGATGAGTTGGAATAGTGTCAACCTCATGCTGGAGGTCCAAGATATGGTCTCAAAAGTGATGGATGTAATAATCTTCGACTGTTTTCACTTAGTAGTCAGAGATCACACGTATTCTAAAGATCTCGAAAGCCAATGTTTCTCATCGTTATTATTCTTTGCTTCTAAATTAAGTCATCATTTACATCTCAAGTAATATCTTCTTTAATGGCCTACGAAGGACTGCATCATTTTAAAAGCAACTATGTTCAAATTAGTTCTGGACGACATAATGTCATTTTTCTCAACATATAACATATGTTCAATTTAGCAACGTTATTTACGTGACATCACGTCGATTTTCCTCATGCAACCCCGTAGCAACGTGCGAGATATTTCACTAGTTTCCTTAAATTAATGTCTCCCAAAAAAAGGGGGCCTAGGCTCTTTGGTACGCGCAGGCCTAGATCCACACCTACAACACCAGGATTCTTTCGGTTTCTGGGCTTCGGACAGCCTGCTCTGCTCGGCTGAAGATTCAGCAGCTCCTGATGCTTCTTACGATGAACTCGTAGCCTGTGGCTTTCGACCTGAGTCCGAGAGTATCCATTTGCCTTTCTTCTCCGAGAGAGATGAGGCCGATGACCATGGTTAACCTTCAAGAGCAAAGGAACATGACATGTGGGGTTGGTCAGCTACAGAACAAGCTAGGAAGAACATAACGAAGTATGAACATGAAAATTTCACTAGTTTATGTGGACGTATGACTTATCATGTCTGTTTATTTGTGTTGAGATTTAGAGGTGAAAAAATCACAAGATAGGTGAAAAAAATCAACGAATAGATGAGTATTAAATGTGTGGGATGGATGGCTGAGATATAACATACGGAGTGACATTTCCTAACGAAGTACATCTATTATTATCATTAAACTCATCAGTTCATCATGATGCGTTTTAGCAAACCTCTAAATCATACGGTGACTTGAGAAACTAAACAGAACGATCAAACACGGGTCTGGCTATAGGACACTTGATGCAAGTGCTTCTAAGCCACCCACCGATTGGAATTTCGGCTATCGAATCAAGATCAACAGCTCACATTCATCTTCAACCTCCGGGTCTTCTTCCTCCTTCCAACTCTTTCTTCATACTGGTGAGCCAATCCACAACGTGACACCCCTGCCCCATCCTCCTCCTTTCGTCTTCGGTAGCTTCGGCTGCTGGATCTGTTACCGCAACTTGCTGCCATGCTAACCCCACGTCGGAGGAAACCCCTCGGTAACCTTATTGGAGAAGGAGGAGAAGACAGAAGAACACAAACCTTGGCATGGATCCGATGCACAGAAAATCAAGTGCGTAATGGGAGAGAAACACTCTAACATAGAAATAGGATATTCCCATTTTGATAAAAAACACACACATGTAAATTGCCAAATCAAGCCTCGGACATATAAATAGGAGCCGGATGTAATTTTTATTTAATTGCATCCGCTAAGACTCGAACTCGATGATACATACACCAACTAATTGCATCCAAAAACTTAAGCTGATAAAAAATATAAATAATTTATTTATACTTCAACTAGAAGAACAACTCTATATATTTAAGCTGTCTTGGTTGCTGTAGAGGCTTGGCTTGGTATGGTAGGTCAGGAGATCCTCAATAGCAAAGACACTACAATACCAACCACTCACTACAGAACAGAGCCTCCAGGACCACATGAGTGATTGGTTAGCTACAACCTACAACGCACAACACACTAACAATGTACAACTATTATATTATAATCATCATCCTCATCATGATGTCGTTCCATCAAACCCCTAATCTGAGCGACGGGACCGATGCGGCGGGCGGTTAAACATAGCGATTTAACAAGATTGCACAGCCCATGCACACGGCGCATCTCGCTGGATGAAGAACATGAATCTTACAGACGTCGCGCGTGTGCCGGCGTGAGTGCGACATGTACTTGGGAGAAAAATGGTAGTTCTGAACACCTCAACTCTGCCGCGCGCGTCAAACGAATTCTCCAATCCCGTTCCAGGCCGCCGGGGCCTGTTTCAGACGTTCACTTCGAGCGCGTTGAAAGAACACCGATTGTTTCAGGCAATAGGTGTAGCTGGGCTTCCATGTAAACTTTAAGCTAGCCATTACTTGTTAATCAGTTCGGTTCGGTTAGACGTGGTCCTATTTGTTTCTGCTGAGAGCGTTTGTTTCTTAGAAGAGTTGATAAATTAATAAGCTGAAATAAACATTAAATTTATTATTGGCTTATGTATTTTTTGATAAATTGGTTTATAGTGAAATAAACTAAAAACTCATAAACAGGCTGAGATCAACTTTTCTAAAAAGCTGATGTGCTAAGAGTCTAAAAATTAAACCTATAAACTAACTACTTTGCTCAGAAGTTATAAGAACTTTTCAGATAAGCAGTTTTTCAACAAAAAAATCTATAAGTTTCAGCTGTACTAAGCAGGACTAGTCCAATATCAAATCGTAGGTGCTTCGTTGATCGAAACTAGCAATCATGCACGGATTTCACACACTGAATTAATAATATTGTGATGGGATCAAAAATTTTTATAGAAGAAATAATAATTAAAAAGCAAAAAGTGAGGATGCACCTTATAGATGGAAGAAAATAATAATATCTTAATATTTTTAATATTGATAGTACATATTAATTGTAGGTTTTTAATTTGATTTAAAATTTTTAAATAATTGAGAGAGGAGGAGATAAAAGACTAATTTTGATCGACCACTTCATCGTGTAAAATATAAGATAGAAATCATTCGAATGTATCCCCACTCGTTTTCTTTTACAGGAGTATAGATGATGCGTGTGGTCACCGCATGTTCGTTAGTGCTGGAACGACGAACGACTTTGACATTTAATAACGAAAGTTGCCATGCAAAGGAAGGAAAAGAGCGAAAGGAAGAAGATGACGATGGTGACAGCACCTACGGGCCCAATTATAGCAGGCCACCTGCCCCGAGACCGACCGGAGGAGATGCCACTCCACCAACCACTCCCACCACCACCCGCCGTTACATATCACCTGTACCTCATCTCCGTGGAAGTATCACCCACACCTCCACCACCAGCATCATGGCCAGCACGGTAGCCATCCTCCTCCTGTGCGCGGCGGCGGCGTTGGCAACGACGACCTGGACGCCGGTGTCCGCGGCGGACGCCGGGTTCACGACGTTCAAGCTCTACTTCCACGACGTGGTGGGCGGCACCAGCCCGACGGCGATCCGCATCGCGCAGGCGCCGTCGTCCAACACCTCCTCCACCTCCTTCGGCGCCATGGTGGCCATCGACGACCCGCTCACCACGGGCCCGTCGCGGTCGTCCTCGCAGGAGATCGGCCGCGCGCAGGGCACCTACACGTTCGCGGACCAGAAGACGTTCGGCCTGCTCATGATCATGAACTTCGTGTTCACCGCCGGGGAGCACAACGGCAGCAGCCTGGCCATCTTCGGCCGCAACGAGGTGCTCAACAACATCAGGGAGATGAGCATCGTCGGCGGCAGCGGCAAGTTCCGCATGGCGCGGGGGTACGTCCAGGCGCACACCATCGACTCCGGCACCACCACCGGGGAGACCGTCGTCGAGTACACCGTCAACGTCAAGGCCTAGCTAGCTACATCCATTTCAGGGACAGAGTCACGGAACCTTGCCATTCTTGCAGGATCACTTTGCTCCATCCATGGCTGCTGGCATTTTTTTTTTCGATCTTCTTTTCGGTTGTACCGTGTCATACTTCTCTGTGACATTGAGAATTCAGATCCACTGTTCGTCCCTTAGTTACCTGAGCAGTTGAGCAGAGTCTTATATATTTGCAGAGCTTAATTCTTGCAAAGAACAGACCGAGATTAATTCTCGTTCAAGTCAGGGAGAACAACAGAGCATGATTCGATTTGATCCATCGAATCAGATCCAGGGGCGGACCCACGTGGTGCACAGGAGACACCATATAGCTTTCATTTTTCAAGGATATATTATTTACATTAGACCATATGATATTTTTTTATCTGAATAAATAGGATATTTAGACGGACCGAACATGACACCTTCTGTCTGAATAAATTCGACACCTAAACGGATAAAATATATATAATCACATATATAAAATAACTGTTATTTTGATTCTGAATCCACCACTGATCAGATCGACAGTACGTAGTAACGCATATGTATGCGGCCGTTGAAGAAGGCATGGATCGAACGAACAATTGGCCAAGCAGAAATCAACATCCCATTCCGGCGAAAAGTAGTACGCGTAGTAGGTAGCGGCGGGTGACCGACGACTGACTCCAAGTCGTGCGTGCATGCCGGTGGTGCTGTTGGTATGTCGCTTTTACAGATGGATAGAGTCCAACGCGTGCCAGGAAAGAGGAGTCAGGCCGTCAGTGTGGTGTGCTGGTTTTTTTTTTCTTTTCCGAAATACTATAGGGTCTGTTTAGTTCTAAAATAGGAGTTGCATTGTATAGTACGAGGAAATCGTATAGCTCTTAAGAAGAGTGTTTTATCTGTTATATAAGTGGATACAATAGTGGATGCAGTGAATTTATAAAGGTGTTTAGTTGTCTGTATGAGTTGATGCAATTACCTTGTGATCTGAGATTGATGAGTAGGTCATATTGACACTGTAGCTCATGCAGTCTGTATCTGTCTAGTCTAAATGTGAGTGAAACTAGGTTTTGACGTATCATATAGTCATGATGACTCACGCAGGCTGCATCCACCATGCGGACAACCAAACAGATTTCTGTACAGAAATGTATGAGCAGATACAAATTTTTGTATATGCAAGTTCAGATGCAACAAACCAAACATACCATATATCATGAAACAATAGGGCAGGAGCTCTGCCCATTCAGAAATACTATATACCACGTGCGTATCCCACAACTGCCATGCTCCTTGTTGCCCTCCTCACAACGACACCGCTAGTTGCTTTCCTCTCTCCTCCTCTCGATCCCTCTCATAGCAACACTGTTGCCCCTCCTCCCTTCCTGCTCTGCAAACTAGCTTGTTCCTTCCACGCCGTTATCCTTGAGTGGATACAAGATTTTAGATCGATGGTGTCACAAGGCAGGGCCTGCTGGTATCACTCACTGCAGAATAGAAAGGGGTACTTGGGTCGGGCTGAAAGCCATTGGTGTCATGTGACACCAGCGCTTGAATGTTGGGTCTGCCCTTGCCGTTATCACAACACCACAATTAGAAGGTTTTGCAGATCGATGGAGTCCAATGCATGCCAGGAAAGAGGAGTCAGGTCGTCCAGTGTGGTGTGTTCTGGACTAGATGCAGCTAGGTTTTTTTTTTCTTTTCCGAAATACTATAGGGTGTGTTTAGTTGTAAAATAGGAATTGCATTGTATAGTCTAGGGAATCGTATAGCTCTTAAGAAGAGTGTCGGGGGAAAAAAATTCCTGACAATGATTCTGGGGTGTATCGGACGATGAATGCGTGAACTTTGTTCGGGAGTGCCTATTAAATTTGTTTGTGTATGTGCAACTCATGAACACCGAGAATTATCCAGGTTCAGGCCTCCCTTAGGGTAATAGACCTACATCCTGTGAATTCTTTTTTTGATCTCAGTTGGTTACAGATGATGTTCTAGCTCTCTCCTTTCGGAGCCCTCTTCTCTCCTCCCTTTATAGCCTAGGGGGGAAAGATCCTTACAAGTGGGTCCATCCAACTAACCTATCCCTATCTCGATGGTCAACAATAGGCTATCATTACGGAGCATTGCGAGGCATGTCCCATCCATCAGCTTCTTCTGTACTTATCAGTCCGGGTCGCCCGGCCTGCTCCGTCCCATCACCAGTTGCCCACACGCACCTGCCACACCCTTAGTGACGTCCGTGAACCCATCGTGTAACAATTAATGCCACGAGAGGGAACACAGAAGCTCTACATCCGCCCCAGTCGCCTCGGCCGGTGGGGTGCGCCTGGGGAAGGAAAACTGCATGGTCATTAGCATTAAATGAGAGTGGTTTGGTTTAGACGAGTACCTGCCCCGCGACCAGTAGGGACTAGTCATGGGAAATCCAGCGGGGGTCGGGAGTGTGGTCATGCGATGCCGAGTGGTCACGCGGTGGACCCTGTTTAGAGAAAAAGAACTAGCCCCGCAAAAACTGATCGTTGACGTCCGTCTTGGCAGGGGACCCCATATACCTTACACCGACAGTAGCCCTTAAGCTCCCCCACGGGTATGTTGGCCTGAACCGATCCTTACACGGATGCCGCTGGGTTTGGTCGTGCCATTCAAGCCCCGGACGAACTCAAGCCATGCCCGAGGAGTGGTCGGCGACGCAGCCCGTTTTAGCGATGGATTCAGAAAACCGCACCCCGAGGGGAGATTAAGTGCCCATAGAAAAAGGATAGTGGGAGAGAGAAAATAGGAAAGCATGCACAAGGGAGAGAATCGTGGGAGAGAGAAACCTTAATGGACGCTGGATTTCGAGGGAATTTCGGTTCCCCAGATGGATCCTCGGGAGCCGAGGCGACGAAACTGAGTCGATCCTATAAATGAAAGGACAGAAGGTCCCAGAAATCTTTCCGCCTTCCGAGCCCTTGCACTAGAGACCATCGCCTCCAATCCTCACCAGAGTCTTTCAAAGAACCACCACTGCATTCCCATGGCGCCGCGCACCGGAAAGGAGGATGATTTCCCCAAGTCCAAATGCATCGCCACGAAGCTGAAGTAGATGTATGAGAATCGACTGCTTCCGCATCGTCTATCCTCTGGATACCGTCCTGGGGGAGAAGTTCCTACTCCCCGCCAGGGGGAGATTGTAATCTTCGCCTTGTTTTTCTTGGCGGGTCTCGTCCCCTTCTTCTCCGAGTTCTTTTGTACCGTCATTTCCTTCTATGATATCTGCCATCTTCATCTAAACCCCAATTCCATTATCATGCTGAGCATTTTTGCTCACATGTGCAAAAACTTTGTTGGGGTCGAGCCATGTCTCGATCTCTTCAGGTTTTTCTATGTGGCCCGGCTGCAGTCAGGGCCGGCCACCAGGACCTACATTTTCTGTCTCCGAGATGGTGTTGCCAGTTCCTACCTGGAGATGAATCTTAAATCGCCGTGGTCGGGCTGGAGGGAGGAGTGGTTCTACCTTACGACCGACGACTCCTTTGACAACCTTTGCGGGCCGGAAGTGCCAGCGCGCCTTGCAGAGAGTTGGGCAAGCTCTCCCATGTCGACCGCCGATCTACTATCCCTTGCTGACTGGGTCAGGGCGCTTGCGAAAGCCGGTCTGTCGGGGTCAGATGTCGTCTGTGACTTCATCAAGCGCCGGCTGTGCCCCTTACAGCGAAGGGCGCACCTGGCCTACCTGTACATCGGAAGCAATGATGATACCCGGGAGAGCTCCGCAGGTAACATTACAGTCGTCCTCTTGCCTCGAGAGGCTTGATCAAGTGGTATTTTACTATTATTATTTTTAGATCTTCCCGATGAGGTCATCGACCTACGGGTCAGATCGCTGATGGCAGCGGTCGCTAGGAAATGTGGCCCTCTGAGTGTCCCTCTATGTGAGCTCCCCCCAGAGGAGAGGGCCCAAGTTAGGCTGGTATGTTTAGCATTTTCCCAGAATTTTCTATTCCAAGTTTTTCACTTGGTCAGAGTTTTATTTTTTGAGCTATCTTCAGCATCTTCCTGAGGTCGATGCCCTGAGGCCAATAATCTACGAGGTTGATGAGGCCCTTCGGGAGATTGATCGTGAAGTGTTTGCCCCTACCCCGGACATCCCCCATCCTGGTTGCGCTTTGCACCCGACTGGGCCGGGAGGCAGCCAACCTTCGCAGGGTCAGGTGGTGGTCAAGGGAGATGGCCTCATGAGTGATGTCGGTCAGTAGGAGGCCGACCAGGCACCCCGTGACCAGTCCAGGACTGACCTGGTGTCTCCCGACCAGACCGGGACCGACCAGGCGCCCCGCGACCAGCCCGGGACCGACCTGGTGCCCCGCGACCAGACCCACCCCGGCCAACCGTGGTCTGACCCCACCGCCGTGGGCCTAGCATCTACACGGCATGGGAAGAGGGCGGCGGAAGAATCATCGGATGCGGAGGCGTCAAAAAATCCCGTGAGACCCCGAGCGCTGGCGGCCCACTCGCAGGGTTATCATCTCTGACTGGCCAATCTAGCAGTTTCGTGAGGGCCAAGCTGATGCTCTGTCCTCCGTTGCTGAGGTAAGCTTTTTTGGGCAGGTGTAGATACTTTGAATCGCTCTTTTCTTCTTGATTCCGCAACTCTGCTCGTTTATCGTAGGCCCTTGGCGACCACCATGGCAACCCCTCCGACGGTGCCCCAGCCAGATACCTCGGCCCCTCTGCTAGTGTTGGCCTTGACCCTCGGAGCATCGACGGTGGCTCTAGGCCCTATGGTCTCGGTCGAGGAGTCCGTTTCGACTCCTGACTTGCTCTCATGGGTCGGTCGTTTCCCGACTGCTATCCGCAAGCTGGTCGAAGAGAAGGAGACGGTGACTAGCAGATGCGCTGAACTGGAGAAGCAGCTGGTCGAGCTGCAGCGGAGGTGCGGTGAGCTCTCCCAAGAGAAGGCCGCACTGGCCGCCAAGCGCTCTTAGCTCAAGGAGGATGGATGCACTACCCTCAGCATTCTCTGGGGAGCCTTCGAAGTGCTGGTGGATCCCTTGGGTAGCCTCGGACTGGGGGTTGCCGAGCTGAAAGATGACCGCACGGCCCGCACCTGGGCCTACGCCCTTAAGGTCCTTATGGAGCACTTCACTGAGCTCCTAGCTACCCTGGCGTTGAGGGGCGCAGAAGACGTCTCGCAGGCGGTGAGAGCGACCGCGGAGTATATCTTCTCGTGCTACCGCAATCGTGACCCCAACTTAGACCTGGACTTGGTCCGGGAGGGGGCTATGGTTGCTGGACCTGAAGCCGAGGAGAGACTACAGCGGGAGTGCTAGGGGGCGGTGGACTACATGACGTCCATTTTTCGGGTGGAGGTCACCGAGGAGTAAAAAACTTGATTGTAACTTTTGTTCTGTAACTTTTTTGAATGGAGGCCCCATGCTTTTGTTTTCTGATAAGTTTGTGTCATTGTGGTCATAGGGTTCCTAGGGTGTTCGAACCTTCTGCCCGAACTGATCCCCCGCCTATGCTGATTAGCTCCCCAGCCCTCACCGAATCTCCGACCATACCTGTCGACCACCCTTCCGACTGACATTTCTTGGAGGCGGCGGCCAGATGTGTGCGGGGGTCTGCGGTCGAGCAGGCGAGTACATTGAGAGACCTTCAAGGTGTGTTGCACCGACCACCTGCATCACGTGATGGTCCTAGGTTACACATGTAGGATTCGACCGGCTGACACCGGTGTAGCTTACGATCTATTTTTTTGACTAGCCTACCGGGAGGAGTTACTCGGGGTGCAGAGAGACCTAGAACGGGTGACCAGGGAAAGCGCCTAACAGAGAGAGGAATTCTACGACCGCCTTCGCCACTGCCGGGAAGATCTGCATGTGGTGCAAAAAGAACACGAGCGGCTGACCAAGGAGAGCGACGAGCGGCGAGTGGCGTTCTATGACAAACTCAACTGAGCTTTTACCCCTTTTGACTCATTGCTTCGGTCCGCCGGTGTCCAGGTTCGCCTGACCCCTGGGAACACCGTGACCGGTCATATCGAGTGGTTTATGGCGGCCTCTGAGGAGACAGGTGGCCTCGAGCAGAGGATTCGCGAGACCGTCAGAGACCATCTTTTCGAGGTCGGAGTCTCCGGCGCCTGCCTTGCCCTTTCCTGCATCTGTGACCACTTCCCTAACCTGGACCTCTTGCCAGCAGTTGGCGCTGGTTTTGAGGGTACTCGAATGACCACGGAGGAACTCGGTGTCCGTGTTGATTCATTTTTGTATGCCGTTCGTTCCTGTCTTTGGACCGTTCGGTTCGACCCTCTCAGGCGTATTTTTGGGTCCTAGTAAGAATGTCATAGGTTTGTCTGGAACCAGCCACCGGGCTTTGTAATGACAGGCACTGGCCTTTATGCGGGTCTTTTCCGTGTTCGGATGATGAGTAGCCTTCAGAGTGCCTGTAGCGCTTAGGGAGGAACGCATCAAGTCGCTCGCAAGCAACATTCCTGGTGCTGAGGGAGACCCTTAGCACGACAAGCCTTTCGGTGGCGACCAACGCTTGACCTGAGCTAGGACTTGTGCCCTTATGGTCGTTAACCCTCGGGCGCTTTTACCCTATCATCGTGCGAGTGGGTTAGCTTTGGATCTTATCCCATCAACACGGGCGAGCGGGCTAAACAAATCTTGGAATTTGGCGGGAGACCGCGTTTGTCCGTGGAGTCCAACAACATAGAGAGTTCGATTGCTTGGATTTGAAAAAACTTACAAGTCATGCCCACGCTCGTCCGGAAGGTCCTGCAAAATAGACAAACAGGCTCATCGTCGATCAGCCTTATACACAGAGCTGGCACTCCGCGAGCTGTATGATCAACGGCTGACCACCCCGACAAACCCGATCACGTGAGGCCAGGAAACTGGAGGTCGCTAGTGACCTGCAACCAGTTTTGCGCGTGGTGGTCACGGCCGTGCCTGAGGCCCTGTTAGGACCTGGCTGCCCGGGCTATGGAGTATGCTCACAGACCTATTTGCTCAAGTTTTCATCGTTGTCTTCGTCGGGGCCAACTGGTCGGGCCCGATTGGCGAATCGGGTTCTGTTGTCCGTATTTATACGACTTGGACTGCTAGGCCGCGTTGCCAGCACTCGTTTGAGCCTTAATCGTTGCTGTGGCGGTAATATTCCTAACAGGCTCGGCCTCAAACCTCCTTGTGAATTTGTTGATTGCCACGAGTAGAAATTTAGGATCGCGTGGGGCTTCAGAGAACGGTCCTACGATGTCCAGCCCTCAGATAGCGAAAAGCCAAGAGAGTGGTATGGCTTGCAGTGCCCGGGCTGGTAGGTTGGTATTCCGGTCGTGGTGCTGTCACGACCTGCACCTTTTCACCTGCTCGCGAGCATCCTAGAGGGCGGTATGAGGTTCGGTCTCCACATCTGTCTCCGAGGATGTTAGGGAGCGCTGTGCTCCCCCCATCCTGAGTGATGTATTTTAGTAAAAGGTCGTTGCTCCCTTGGTGGTAGAGGCGTCCCTCTACCAAGGAGGATTCTCGCGGTTAGCCTGTGTGACCTTTTCTGCTGACACATCGTGGTCAGGGGTTGCTTGATTCTAAAGGTAGTTCGAGATCTGATCCATCTAGGTCGTACCCGAATCGAGCAGGGCGACCACATGATGGCCACCCGAGATCGACGGCACTGAGGGAGGTGTTGCCTCCAAAGGTGTTGCCTCTGGTGTTCCGTTTCCAAGTGGAGCATCCCTTCCACGTCGGCCCGAGACCGCAGCGGGTGGCCGTGTGAGTCTTTTTTCCTCAAAGACTTCGACCGGGACAGGTTCACAAGAAGAGGCTAGACATGCCAGCCCATCGGCCAGGGAAGAAATCCTTGTGAGTGACGTGTGTAACTTCCCGACCGACCGATGGAGTGTTGCTCTAGCTTTCTCACTTTGGAGAGGTATGTCGCCATCGTCTGGTCTGAGTACTGAAAACCCCTTGGTGACAGGGTTATACCTAGTAGTGAGTCTCTCATCGCTAGTAGGCGTTTTTCCCTCATGCGGGTGATACTCGTGTTTCGGTTAAGAGGCCCTCATACTCCTCTTCGCATTTAATAATTGGAAAAAACAGAATTGAACCATGTACCTGACGATACATGGTCTTGTGCTCGCTCCTTCCTGGTCGGGGGAAAGTATGCCTCGCTTAGCGACTAGTACCTCGTCTGTGGCCCTTTGAAATCCTACAAGGTATGACAAGGATCCCCCCTTCTAATCGAAGGGTGGTCAGCATAGGGAAAGGAGAGGGTTACCTTTCTAAGATTCTGGTAAGCTGCCTTCCTTACTAGTACGCAACGGGGAGTGGTCATTACTCATACCAAAAGTTCGAGGTGTAGACCCTTTTGTTCGTCCTTGGGTTGAACCTGCTCGGATAAACGACACACGCGATTAGTTCCCGGATACTCTTTTGCTGGATCGAGTCATATCTACCCGATGATTTCGGTTCACGTCACGGGGCTAGGGGGTGGCAGTCCCGGCACGGCGAGCACTCTTCCGGGTGGGGCTGCCACCGAAGAAGCCAGTTCTCCCTGAGCTTGCGGTCCATGAGCTCTCCTTGGTGCCGGGAGCATGGATGCCTCTACTGCCCCCCGTCGCCTCCCGAAGCCTTCGGATCCTGATCCAATGTCCTGAGTTTGGGATATATCGGATCCGTCTAGGTCGTACCCAACGAAGAACACATCACAACAACTCGAATCCCAAACTCGGAAACATGCCCCCCTACCCGGCGCACTAAATGTTAGAGGAAAAAAAATCCTTGACAATGATTCCGGGGTGTATCGGATGACAGGTGCGTGATCTTTGTTTGGGGAGTGCTTACTGAATTTTTTTGTGTATGTGCAACTCAAGAACACCGAGGATTATCCAAGTTCAGGCCCCCCTTAGGGTAATAGCCCTACATCCTGTGCATTCTTTTTTTGGATCTCAGTTGGTTACAGATGATGTTCTAGCTCTCTCCTTTCGGAGCCCTCTTCTCTCCTCCCTTTATAGCCAAGGGGGGGGGGATCCTTACAAGTGAGACCATTCAACTGACCCATCCCTATCTAGATGGTCAACAATATGCTATTATTACGGAGCACGCACGCGCCGCGCCAGCTCCGGAGTGCTGCAAGGCCTATCCCATCCGTTAGCTCCTTCTGTACTTATCAGTCCGGGTCGCTCGGACTGCTCCGTCCTATCACTGGTTGCCCACGCGTGCCTGCCACGCCCTTAGTGACGTCCGTGAACCCATCCTATAACAATTATTGCCACGGGAGGGAACATGGAAGCTCTGCGTCCGCCCCAGTCACCTCGGCCGGTGGGGTGCACTTGGGGAAGGAAAACTGCATGGGCATTAGCATTAAATGAGAGTGGTTTGGTTTAGATGAGTACCTGTCCCGCGACCAGTAGGGACTGGTCGTGGGAAATCCAGCAGGGGTTGGGAGTGTGGTCGTGCGATGCCGAGTGGTCGCGCGGTGGACCCTGTTTAGAGAAAAAGAATTAGCCCTGCAAAAACCGGTCGTTGACGTCCGTCCTGGCAGGGACCCCATATACCTTACACCGACAAAGAGTATTTGGTCGGCTATATGAGTGGATACAATAGCGGATGAAGTGAACCTGTGAAGGTGTTTGATTGTCTGTATGAGCAGATACAATGACCTTGTGACTTAAGACTGACGAGTGGGTCATACTTACACTGTAGCTCATGCAGCCTGTATCCGCCCAGCCTGAATGCAAGTGAAGCTATATTTGGGTGTATCGTATAGTTATGATGACTCATACAACCTGTATCCGCCATGCAGACAACGAAATATATTTCTATACGGGAATGGATGAGCGGATGCAAGTTTCTCGTATATACAAACTCAGATGCAACAAACCAAACAGACCATATATCATGAAGCAATAGGGCATGAGCTCTACCCATTCAGAAATACTATATACCGCGTGCGTATCCATAACTGCCACACTCCTTGTCGTCCTCCTTGCAATGACACCGCCAGTTGCTTTCCTCCCTCCTCCTCTTGTCCCCTCTCATAGCAACACTGCTGCCCCTCCTCTCTTCGTGCTCTGCAAACTAGCTCGTCCCTTCCATACCGTTATCCATGAGTGGATCTACGATTTTAGGTCGATGGTGTCACAAGGCAGGGTCCGCTCGTATCACTCACTGTAGAATAGAAAGGGGTACTTGGGCTGGGCTGAAAGTCGTTCGTGTCATGTGACACCAGCACTTGAACATTGGGTCTGCCCTTGCCGTTATCACGATGCCGCAATTAGAAGGTTTTACGATTTGGTGTGGAGAATTCTAAAGTTTAGAGGGAAGGCCTGGGCTAGCGGCCAAACCGGTAGTGGACATTGGCAAGATGGAACGGTGAGACGACGGTGGCACCATAAGAGCTGTGGATGACAGAAACATCAAATCAACTGGTCGTCAATGCCACTAAAGATGAAGAGGCGAGCAAGATAGGAGCGAAGACAACGAGAAAGGTTGTCGGGGGCGAAGAATGAACGGAAGAGTGCATATCGGATCAGTGAAGAACACGAACAACTTCACAAAATACTACGCGACACATTCAAATATCACATCCAAAATATATTTACTACTTAAAATTTTTTCAATGAATTCTTTCGTCGGCCCACGTTTTTTCCGCCCGCTTCTCGTCTGTCCGCATCCTCACATATACAGTGCGCCGACAGGTGGGCCCTCTGCGTCCCGTACCGTGCGCGTACGCCTCCCCTGCCAACACCTCGACGCTCTCGCGGTCCTCCCCCTCCCCTCCCCCGCGCATCCCGTCGACCCCGCCGCCACCTCTGCCCGCTCCCCGCATCTCGCCCGTCCTGGCACCGAATGCGCACACTTCCGCGCGGTTCCCGTCCTCCCCCTCCCCTCCCCCGCGCAGCCCGCAGGCACGCCGACCCCGTCGTCACAGCTGCCCCCTCCCCCACCTCCCCCGTCATGGCGCCGCACGCGCACACCTCAGCGTAGTATCCTAACTAATTTTGCTGCGCGCCGCTGCCCCCCGAACTCGCCGCCACCGCATGCGCCCAGCTACAAAGGTCATCTCTTCGTGCCATTTTGTTGTGCGGGATCGACTTCCTCCTTCGCAGCCTTCTCCTTGGCTCGGCCATGGTCTGTGCCACCGAGGTGAGCTCCACCGCTTGCTACCTTCTCATTCCTTAGTTCTTCATGTTCTTCAGTTTTCCCAGTTGATGTTGTGAGATTTGTGCAAGGTCATCTCTGGAGTGTGCGGAGCTCTGGAGAGTGCTTGAAACGCAGTGATTTGGTGAGTATTTATGCTTTGAGAAATATATAACTATTCTCATACTTGGATGTATAGAAAATGGCTTGGAAAAATTGATACGGTTGCCACTATGAAGATAGGAAATGCTTATAATTTGTCATATACCATGTTTATACTGAATGGCACTGTGCCTCCATCTCAGCAAGCATCACAGACATCGCCCTCTGATACCTATTCCTTTTTGCTGATATTGCCGATATGGCTGCAGTTGATATTTAGTAAGTTTCAGATTCAGATTGCCTTCAAGCGAGTCTTTAGTGCAGATTCATGAAAAAAGGATTCCACAGAAATTCTATAAGCTGGACCAGACCTAAATGAATTTTTTTCTAACACCGATAATTTGCTAGAATGTAGATAGGAGCCAAGATTAACACAAGCAAGTATATATCTATCTTGGATCTACTAGCATGGTATGCTGAGCAAATAATTTTGAAGATGTCTATCCTTCTCCTTTAACACTGTCTAATTGTTTGCATGGCCTACATTGTTTTCCTTTTCCTGATCCTTGACTTCATTTTTTTTACTGCAGCCAGTTTCCATTCCAAATACCAGCAAGGATAACACATTTCTTGGTATTTTCTAGAGCAGTTGGGACGAAAGGATACGGCTTTGGAGCTGGGAAGGACAGTTGCTTAACCATAAAAATCAGCCCATGCTCACTGAATCTGTTTACTTCTGTTTGCATTGATTTCATAGCATCGTTTCTGTACAAAACCTTCTACATGTAAAGAGCTTTAATGTTATGGTTGGTAAGCGGCTTTACCATTTAACTGCAGGGAGGGCAGGTCGACGAGGAGGAGGGGAGAGGGGTCTTCTTCTCCATATAGGCTACTGGCCACCACTCGATTCTACTGGTCTGATTTGTGAACTGAGAAGTTCCGCAGGTGCAAATGCATACCTTCTGTTTCAATTCTTCTTTTCTTTTCTTTTTTGCATAGGTTCTATAATGTGGTAGATTTTGTTTCCTGTAGAATTGGATGAATGGTAGGCGTGAAGTATGCTGCATTTCTTCTTACTTTTTCCCCTGACTTCTGAAAAATGACACTTGATTCCCTTTCTTCATTTGTTTTAATCATTTATGTCCAGAGTTCTTAGTTCATTTGATATTCTCATGTAACTGCAGTTTTGATATCGTATCTCAGTGTCCTGGTTCCAATCATGTACATGTACAGTAGACCAATGCAGAAAAAATCTGGAAACCCACACCATGGCCAACCATACATGAATGAAGAAAGGGAAGTTTCTAAAATTTTTTGGAAATGATGGTTGATTAATGTTCTGCTTTCTGGTTCCCAGTTTAGTATACTATATGTTTCGTAGAGATTTTGGCATTTGCAAAGCAACCAAGTGCTGCACTTATTCCCTTTCTCCCTTCCCATTCTCTGCTGCACTTTTTTGCCTTGAACATTGGATACGGTGTTTATTCTCATGTAACTGCAGTTTGATACCATATCTCAGTGTCATGGTTCCATTCATGTACATGTACAGTAGATCAATGAAGAAAAATATGGAAACCCACACCATGGTCAACCATACATGAAAAAAGAATGCAAAGTTTCGAAATAAAATTGTTTACACTGAGAGACTTCCTTATTTGCTGGATGAGATCATGAGAGTAGCTAAGTTGAAAGATTGTTTACACTAATGCCTCAAGTATACCACTGGCTGAATGTAAATTATTTGTAGCCCAACAAGTTGAGTAGATTAATATAAGTGAACCCATTTTCGATTGTTGGAAATAAGAGTAGAATATGGTGAGTGGCTTTGTTAGATCACCATTTTTTTATTATTGGATTTGCCTGAATAATTTTCAGTTTTGAGTGCCTTTTTATACTTAATGAAATAATAATGGTCCATCTTAGATTAGACCCTCACTAATGAAATTTGTTACTAAGATTGTCATGCAACACGTGATTAGTTTTAGAATTCAAGTAGCGCTTAGGTAATAATTGTTATTACCTTAGGTAATAGTTGTTATCCACTTCTTCTTTGTAGTGTCAGCATGTACTGATAAGCATTATGGAATTTTTGGTTTTAAGGAGTCTATGCAAAAATATTGTTTCATGACACTTTGTACGGCATCTTTTATTGCAATGAGTTAATCATCATAATAGATCGCTTTTTCTTTTAGCATAGATCAAAATTATATATGTTCAGATTGGTACAATAATTTGGATTTGTCCTGTTTTTTTCAGCTTGTAAGGGAATATAACACTTAAAGTGGATTGACAAGAGAGTAAGGAGGGTCCAGCTAGGAGGTAAGCATTGCCTTCTATGCAAACCAGGCAGTGATTAATTTGAACCTGTATCAAGATATATGTAGTGTGAGCATTTGAATATGTATTGCTTTTATTTGAAAATGTAAAGCACATTACAGTGTATACCTAATTCCGTCTATGTTTATAGTGGCCTCTATGATAGTCTAATTGTCGAGGATCTGCTCTTTCCTATCTTAGAAAAAGTTTCATGATAGGAAAGAGAACACACGGTTGCATAAAGCCAAACTAAAACTTTTTACTGTACTATTTCTACCAGAGCTTTCCATTTTGATTAATCATTCGGTTCTTATACTTTCCATTTTGTGCTGCTTTCTTATTTCATAATTGTCACATACCTATGGCATATAAGTGTGCTAATTACATAATGTGTGAGCTAATTTAATTTGTGTTGTGCCTAAATATGATTGTAGTGCATATACTCATTCCTCTTATCCCCAAATATCAACGACTTAGTTTATCAACTCTTTGTCGTTAAATCTATTCTTTCCCCAAATCAATTGTGTGCGATCGCCAGTGAGTCTTAGTTGAAAGAGAACGTATGCAGACTTCTTTCACTGCCTGGTGGTTAATAGGTGAGTTCAATTCACTTGTATCACCAAGTTTATAAAAAACTGTAAAGAAGTAAAGCTAAAATAAGTCTTTTCTATAGATTCAAATTATTCGATGACATTTAATATTTGGACTTGGAGATATCATGGAGTGTCGTTGTTAGGGTAGATGTCAAGTTTCCGATCCACTCCTCATTGTGATAGCCAACACTTTATCCTCATGGATATTAATGCAAGTCACTTGTATAATGGAGAGAGATAACAATCTTGTTATAAGAAATTTTATCACGACCTAACTTTATTTGTTATTAAAATTTAAGGGATTTAAAATAGAAGCAATTGTATCGAACAACGATGTTGAGAGGTTCAACACTTTACTCATAGAAGGGTGTGTTTATACCCTGTATGAAGCAAGATTCGATCCTAATTGGGAGGAGGCGGTGTTGTTTCAGAATATTGGGCATCGATACGAGTGCATCTTGAATGACCATACTAGGGTTGAGCCGTATACCATGCCTATTCAATTTTCGCTCTACCCGTATAATCTTATACCCTTCTGTGAAGTGTACAAACATCATAATAAAACTTTTGTAGGTAAGTTTTCAAGCTTCCCATCTTCCTACACTTAAATCAAAGAAAATTTGAATTTTCATACAAGCAAAAGTTGACCGGTAATAAATGTTACAAACATAGCTGAAATAATTATGCATTGGACACTAATTGAGCATATTGGGCGAAGCGCTTATAAAGAGGTCATGCTCATGGACATAAGGTACTTTTTATTTTTGTTAGTAAAAAAGGTACATCTAAATAAAAATGCTATATCTTATATGTAGAAAAAATTATGAGTTTTCAATGTTCAATTTGTAGGTGCAATCTCAGTGTTGTTGGGGTTTGGTGCAACCATTTGACCGAACACATGTTTAGTTGGTCATTGGCTAATGCTAATAATGATATAGTTTTGGGAACTATGCTTCGAAATAATAGGAGGCACGATAATTGGTTTCTTTTTATTAACTGTTGGAGAAAATAGATCAGCCTGTGGACAATGGTTAAGGATCGCTATCAAAGGTTCCTCCGGAGGTTTCGGTCTTCGGACTCTTAGCAGGAGGTCTGGCCTTTGGAGGCTGTAGACCCTTTCGGACCCACCCCTCCGGTGGCTATGTGGCCTTCTCGAAGCTCGAAGATGCAGCAGGTCTCCGGAGATAATATTGGAGAAGAAATGACATCTCCTGCAACCGATTGACACGAAGTGATGGGCAATTAAATGTCAGTGCAAGTGGTACTTATCCTGACACTCCAGTATAATGGAGGTCATCCTGACACCCCTGGTAGTGCGGCGCTAGGCCGTAAATGGCGATCGGCTCACTCCTCAGGGTTGCTTGTACATCAATAGTTGCTATGATAGATATTTGTCTTCTATATAGAGTTAAAAGTAGTTATCCAGGATAAGACAATGTAATTCGGCTAGGTCCTAGATATTTGTACATATTGATAACTTGTATACCAAGCTATGTACAACCCTATAAAAAAGGGATCATGGTCATCTGGGGAGGGAGAGAACAGATAGACACAAACACAAAGACATACAGTGATACTCCTCCTAGACTGATCTTTTCTACTGTCAATACATTTTTTAGTGTCTCTTTCTCTCAAACTTCGTCTCCAAGCTTGAGTCTCCTCCTTAGAAAAAACTCTCGCTGTACTTGTTATCGCAAGACAATCTCTTACGCCAAAATTAACCATGGCATACTTCAACATATACATGCTGAGTTATTTGTCTAATTAAAAAATTTCAACTTAACAACAGGTTGCTTGAGACTTCATTCCACACGACTTCTACATTCAATCCAAGTCATCGCGTAACACATGCATTGCAGAGTGAGTAGTTTTAACACCATAAATAAAAGTCATTACATGCAAAGGTATTATGTTTAAGAAATTAATAGAAAAATATTTTGGACAAATACTAATTGAACATTCGTACTAAAAAATGCAGCTTTAAGATGGTCGGTGATCATTGGAGTTTTGAATCTTTGTTTTGTTAACATATTTCTTGAAAATAGATTGCCGTACATGGCAATCGTGGTTTGAATGTGATGGCTACAAGTGCTATGGGTTCAGACATGCTAATGTGTATATCGGTTATGATGTGTTTTTCTTTTGTAATATTTGTGTTGTTTAAATAATCACCAATGGATACTAGCAGCTACCAATAGACAATATTTCACTTGCAAATTGTTGATTTTTCCCCTCTTGAGGTAAGACAAGATGCATGCATCCTAAACATCTATCTATGTTTGCATTCATAAAAGCCTCTTGCCGACTGTTTTGGATTGGCATGGCCTCTTTTGGAGCTTTCTTACTCCAAGAGAATCTGTCAAAGTTCCTACAAAATATATTATCTATTTCCAACAAGCTGAGCAGGGTTTGGTGAATGTTTTACACGGGACAAAATGATGTTTCAATTATTCAAGTCTAGGGAAGTGCATGCGTACAACATTTCACGGCCGCAGGCAGCTTTCTTTGGTTATTTCTCAGTGTCACTTGGTGATTTGGAGCTTTTTCTAACCTAGATCTCATTTGCTTGCACCACAGTCCATTCATGGCAGAGTTGGCTAATTCTGTTGCTCTCCTTGTCACGCGCGGTCTCGAGACTACATTTTTGAACTGGATTTCAAAATCCATCATGTTCGGATGACATATTCCAAAGCCGATGTATACTTTGAGAAACTAATTCCGGTTAACCTCAGATTTGTTGGTAGCAGCATGCCACCTAATTGATTAAACCTCATGTTTGTTCGAGCATCATCATGCATGCGTACGACCAGATGGTCCTACCCACCAGGGAACATACTGCAAGATGTTCAGGCACAAATTTCACTTGCAAATTGTTGATTTCTTATGCTGAATTCAAATAGTTGTCACTTCGCTCAGGAAATTGGTAGCCTGATAGTTGATTTCTTACGCTGACTTCAAATAGTTGTCACTTCGCTCAGGAAATTGGTAGCCTGATTGAACTTAATCTTTTACCCTTTGTTTCACATTGGGGTTATAGATGCTTTCTGTTTGCCAAAAAATGCTAAGAAACAAAGTTGAAATGAGCCTTGATTTATATGTGATAAGTGATTGACAAAAGGTTGCTTTGGTTCAATGATGTTTTGATTGCATAAACATGTATATGTGTTGCAATTATAATTTGACTAACCAAAATTGAAGAAAATAAAGTTGGCATAGTTCTGTCAAAGTCTAGGAAAAATTGTACTCACCGGACGCACTCTTCAGCGGTGTGACACACCCTTCCTCCGCGGACGTAGGTCATTCGTGCTCTCGTGTCCCCGACGCAGGTACGATACTCGTTTCATGCATGCCATATTGTTACGTATATCACGGTTTACCGGTGGTAACTTGATTTCTTTGTTGTTCCATATGCAGAGTTCGACGATCTCCTGGAAGTAGAGGCACAAGGTAGCTACATGGAGCTGCTTAGCAGAGACATTAGTCAGGTCCCTGCTTACGACTTCATCATTGGATAGAGCCACGAGCTCAGTGCGTCACAGCTACTTGGTGTGCCACTCCCGAGGACTCAACCCTCCAGGACGACGACGCTACTCCACCGCCCGCTGGCTGACCTGAGCAACCAGTCGTTCCACCGGACCGGTTGACGTACTCAGGTCACCACATGCGAGTGATGAGGCACAGGGTCCCCAGGACAGATGCGACCAGGGGCATCCCTAAGAGGGGACGTAACCTGTAGAATTCTATGTCATTGTTAGTTTCAAGTGTTATGTAGTAGTACTCCGTGTTACTGTTTTACATGTACTTCGTGCTAGTATTTATATTATATGTCTGTCATATCATGTTGGATGTTAATGTGAGATCTTTATTATCAGCCATATTTTTATTAACTGTGTTCTCGATCGATACCAAGAAAGACCTTCGTGCGGTCATATCCCCTTTCAAATCGTTCACTTGCAAACTTTCAAAATAAGAAGCCTTCGCATAAAAAACCCATATTACTATAACACTTGCAAATACAATAAAACGTTACATGACGGGGTATATTACCTTAAGTACTGTAGCCATCGATAGACAATAAATGCTTACGATGACCTTTATACGTGATGTATTTTACTTTCTTCAATAAAATAGTCAGGATTTATCATTCTACCAATACATTTTTTTAAGCCCAATGATTTCATTGGATTTCCTGCCTTACATGCAGAGACAATAATAACTACTTACTAAACTTTTGCAGAATGAAATGACCACACCAAGCAACAGCTTCCGTAGGGAATCTCTGCTAAGTATCAATGTCATAACTTTTACAGCTTTCATAGGAAATCCTATGCTCCAGCCCCTCAGCTGAGCCCATGCACTCAGTCCATGCACTAGCCCCTATTCATTATAAATAACTCCAACCTCATCCATGGATAGACCACTCATTCCTCAGCTTTCTCAACTGCAATGTCTTACTCAGCTCCACCAAACCCACCCAAGAAATATTTGAGGATTTTCATCCCCCAGGGGGTCAAAACACCGATGTGCTTCTGTGGTGACTCTTGCAGGCTTCGTGAGTCCTAGGACATATCCTACACATATGGCCTACGCTTCTTCATATGTGCCAACTACCAGTACGACAAGTCTCGACATGGACCGTATGAGTACCCATTGGTATAGCGACATAGATCACTTACGTGGCACTTTCCACACCATTTTCATGTACTCTCTTACTAATCTCCTCTCTTATTTCTTTTGTCTAGTCTCCTCCACCTATCTGCGACATCATGCAATGGTTCAACATGGAGCAAAATAAGGAGCCAAAGCGGTGGGTGGACATGAAGGTACGGTGGAGGAGGGTAGCTTACCAACGTCATGAATAGGAGCAACAACAAGAGGAACTAAGGATGAAGCGGCAGGAGGAGGAGCGCATCAAGAACGCTGCGAAGGAGTGTGTCGCGGCTCAAGCACGCAAAGCAGAGAGAGAAAGGAAGCGGGAGAGGGCCCATCGCGCTAGAGGGGGGGTGATACAATAAGAAAGGGTAAATATCCTAGGTGCACTCAGTAGAGAACATCTATTGTACCCCGACCTATTTTCATTCTCTAAGGCATGTTAAATTTAGCAGCGACACGCTATTAGGCTAGTCTTTAGGCATGTCGTACATACCAGCGTTTATTCTCATCCCTTTACGATTATGGTCCATTCGCGCAGTGATAAAAAACCCATGTCCCATTTAATGTTTATCAGCATATTTAAACTTCGTGCCAGATTATATGATATTTGTGCTTTATAACTACTATTGTTCAATAAATTAGATTTTGTATTCTTACAACGTCACTTCGTACAAAAAATTCCACACACTTTTACACCAACTATATAATTTTTTTTGAGAAAACTAATGTGCAATATTTTTCAATTTGCCGAATACAAATTCTATTAAAAAACTAATTATACGAAGGTATCACCCATTCAACGGGCGAGAGAAAGGTATCGCCCATTGAACGAGCGAGAGGAAGGTTAAAATCTGCTCGGTGAAACTGATAGCCCATCTCGAAATGGCCCGTTCAACGGGCGAGATTTTGTTATCGCTTGTTGAACGGACGATGGTAGTATAGACTTCATTATTTTGAAATGGACATATAATCTTAAAAATTTGAAAAAAATATTTAAAAATATTCAACCATCCGGTGCTAACGCCGAAACTGAAAGCCCATCTCCAAATTGCCCATTGATTAATAAGCCTTTCTGGGACAGGCCGCAGCAGCTGGAGCTTCAAATCCACGCAGCGCAGAGCTGGTTTCCGTCCAGCCATGGGCCTTGTGTTTATTCTTGCCTGCTCTTTGATGGGCTATCTATCCACACACACCCCGTTACATCTTACACTATGATCTACAATGTAAAAGTTAGATAATTACGTACTTGTCTACATTATTATTAATATAAATCACAAGTTTTTTCTATATAAAAAAGGAAGAGCACCCATTCCCCACCACCCCGCGAGCACGCTCCTGAATTGACATCAACGATGCAAAATTGACTGCCAAATCACAATACATCCCACATGATCGACATGGCTTGAGAGTCGAGAGGAACTCCGTCTATCTTGAGACACTGGTAGATAGTTCGAGCTTGCATGCATCTTAATGCAAATCTGACTCACAAACCACTATGAGGAACCTACTTCTTGCAACAAAAATTATTTGTCAATAGGTCAAATATTGTTGCAATAGGTACCTATTGCAACGAAGTGAACTTTGTTGCGAGTAGTTGTAATAAATAGCATGGTAATAGCATGTTGCAACAGTTTTTAAATTGTTGTGTTAAATAGGCATACTTCAATAATTTTAGGCTATTTATGTCAGGACTATCAATGTTGCACAAAGTTTTGTGGCAATATATTATTGCAATGATTGAAATTTTGTGACAATACCATATTACAACAAGAGTTTTCCATTGAAATAGCATATTGCAAGGCCATTTTTCTTGTGGCAACATCCAGTTGCAACAAGCAATTTGTTGCAATAGCCTAATGCTACTGCCATATTTTGTGGTAATATCACATTGCAACAACTCCTATTTTATGGTAACACACTATTGCGATGGTTAAATTATCATGGCAACAATACATTGCAATACCGTTATTTTGTTATAATATGCTATCACAATAAACAAAATTTCATGGCAACAACCTTTTCCAACAAGACTTCAAATGTTGCTATATCATATTGCAACAACATTTCCTTTGTGGTAGTTGCTTATGAGAACAATTTATTCTTGTTGCAATAGTTTAATGCAACAGCCAAATTTTCATGGTGATAGCTTTTTGTCATAAACAAAATAGTACTAATATTTGTAATATGCATACATTCAGCTTCCAGCATTACTGTACATTGAATATTCTCATCACATAGCATACAATGCTTCAAGCAATTCACATGTTGCTTATGCCCAAACTCCAAATTAACCATTTCTTTAATCAAACAATGTTGAAAGCAAATATTCAGAAGTACATATTGGTCAATGCATATATGGAAGGTCAAAAAAGAACATCCATAGATTTCATGAAACAAACATCCACGGGAAAAAGCAAATCTAACTTCAACTAGGCATTCAAAAAAGTGCATCTCCTAAATTGATCCATTCGATCCTTCTCTTCGCTTCCTTCATATACCACCACCCTAGAAAGCACAAAGCATAGATTGAAATTAAGTTAGGGAAAAGGTTATTGGCTAAGACATGGTTGGTAGACCATTAAGTAAATTGTGGCATGTCTTATAGTTCATGCTTGCCGAATTTTATGTCCAGTTATTAAACCATAGAAGCTTCATTTTGATTGAAAAACTAGTATTAAAAGCTATAAATTACCATATTAACTTCAAGGCGTTGGTAGCTTTTAGCAACTTGCTTAAGTTGGTGAGAGGAAATCACTCGAGGCAAAGTACCATAGATCACATTAGAACTTGTGTTTCGAAAAAGTGAATGTTTCACAGTAGAACTTGGACTTCTTGTAGTATCCCTTTGTTGAGGTATCTGTGTATAATAGATATTATTATAATTTGATTTCCTAGAGGTATCCGTATGGGTCCCATTGGTCTTAAATTAATGTTCATATTTGATGGAAAACTAAAAAGAACAATATAGTGATGCGACATAAATAAACATAAATAAATACTTTTATGTATCTGTTGTATGGTCGTTTGTTGAGTTGCCATCATCTGCCTCATTTCAGCCATCATTGATTCCTTACGTGACTCTAGCTTTGACAGCATGTCTCTACGCTCCTCCTCTAGAAGCATGTCCCTTTCTGCAAGCTTTTGATCAAACTGTTCTTCAACCCTCACTCTTTCAGCATGCTTGTGTTCCAAGTGTCTTTCTCTTTGCGCACACTCAGCTGCTAGTTGATCTTGTAAATCATGAACCTGGAGATTGAGCTCAACATTTTGTCTTAGGGTTTCATCTATTGCATGAGATTGCTCATCAAGCTCAGTGCGAAACCTTTCAACACCACTAAAAGGTTTATCCATGTATTCAAATCCCTGAGGCTATGATGATTTACAACCCATTGTTGCTCTATAGGTATCCTAAAAAATAGTGTTCCTATCTTGAACTAAAAGAGGTTCTCTAGTTTCCTCTTCTATCTGGCTAACCTTTGCAGATGCATTGTCCTAAGTAGTTTGCCAATTAGAATCCTCATGTGACATCAAAATTACTAAATGATGCATAGCAAAATATGACAATAACAACAGGAGATTATTGAATTTTAAATTGTAACTCACATGCACTGCTTGAGATTCAGTGTTAGACTATGCTCCATTAATCTTATGGGTAAACCCCAAAAGTTCTATTTGATCAGGCTCTTGTCTAGTCTCTAGGTCTCTCTAAGTGTTTAGAAGATGTCACACATATGTCATGATTGTACAATTCATACTAGAATAGCTGAATGAACTACTTATACCTTCTCATAACTAACTTGTGCATATGACTTCGGACCAACCATGTGCTTTGCCTTCCGCTCTTTGCGAGAGTTCTTCTTGCTAATTTCCTAATCAAAAATCAATTAATAAGAATCAACGAACTAAAGTAGTAAGACTAATTTGGATTAAGCAAATAATATCGAATAAATCATCCAACTGACAAGTTCTTGCTATTCTTTGTTGTTGCATATTCCTAAAGGTTAGTACTAGCTTTCATGCACAGAAATGACATATGTGTTGTAAAGGCTTGATCTTTCCACATTTTAAATAATTTTTAATTCACATCAATAGATAAAGGTAAACATTGCTAAACATGACATTTTCTTCTGAAATGGCATACGTGTGGTTGTACTGCTATCAACTGATTCTTCTCCTTACTCTGAATTATTCTTGACATTATTAGATTTGAGTGTGCTTAAGTAATGCCAATAGCTAGCAAAGCAGGAACCACAGTCCATAATATGTAATTATTTATCAGCAAAAGAGACAACATGCAACATTTTCAACTCAGGTTGAATAAGGGTTTAGTAAACTGATCACATAGGGTCAGTATACATAACCTTGAACTTTGTATGGGTGCCGAAGAAATGAATTAGCTATTCCCACTGTTCGAGTGACCTTTCTTGTGGCCTATTTGCCATTCGTACAACATCAGTATGATATGTTTTGTAAGTGGAATGCAGAGTTGAACACCATCCTCTATAGTGTTCTTTAGCAATGTCTAATATTTTATTTCGATTTTCTCTTGTATCCTCAACATCTCATCTTTCCTGAAAAGAGTAGAAGGAATCAAATATCATTGGTAAGTAAATATTGGAAAACTATGAAAAATAAATGGAAGGTGCTGGAAACTAATACTAACCAACACATCATCAGCTATGCTTTCAAGAGTAGTGGAATGAATGTCAGACCACTTTCTCACTCCAATGAGTGGTGCCTTTCTTTTCATTTTTACCACCACATCATCCACAAAAAATCGATAGTTTTCTCCTACTGATCCACCCAATGTATTAGAGAATTTGACATGAAGCTTTGCAGAACCATTTGCATGGTGTTTTTTTTTTATACTTTAAGTATTTTAAGAACACCTCTCCCTTCCTTCTTTTGTCCACCATTTTCTAACAGGTAAAGCAATGACAACTTTTTATAGTTTATTTAATAACATGCATCCAGAATACTAAGGTGAAACACATCATTTTAAAATATTAACATTCTCATGTAGCGTGCGGTTGCGATGGGTATGAGATGGCCAATTACTCTGTGCACACATAGCGTTGGCTGTTGTAAGAAAGTTTGTCATATTTAAAATGAAAAATAGTTACAACAATGTGAATTTGGGTTGAAGGCAAATGGTGTTGTAAGAAAGAGAAACACATCAATCATATTACCCTGGAGTGGCAACTCCATTAGGTGCAAATATGCCTATGAATAGTTTGTCATATTTAAAATGAAAAATAGTTACAACAATGTGAATTTGGGTTGAAGGCAAATGGTGTTGTAAGAAAGAGAAACACATAGATCATATTACCCTGTCCTCTTCATTGGTTTCGGTAGTCAGCTACAATTCCCTCCCTCAATCCCGTAACTGATCGTTTTCTTACCAAACCTAACATGGTCACAATATAGTGTAAAATTATTCATACAAAAAGTATAACATATACATGTATGAGAAAAAAGATTCTCTGATCCAGTCACACACAAGTAGTTTTAGATTATGAGGTTAACTGTGCCATCCAAGTGTCTAGCTGCTAAGAAAAGAAAAGGTGCATAATCTAAAATTTGTACCGCCTTGTGTTGGAGTCTAGTTGCATGGAGTATTTGCATGCAGAGAATGTGTAGACGAAATGTTTCCATGTTGTTGTGTGCTTGCACAATGGCCTGAGTGCACAAATTTATAAACAAATGCCAGTGTGCAACATTTATAAGTTAATGCTTCTAATTCAAGAGTGCATGCATATAAATATTATTACTAGACTCATGCTGCACGCTACTTGGACACTAGTGTGCTGTGATTACTGAATCCATTGACAACCTGAAGAAATATTCAATGAATACAAATATCATTTTAATTGCAGCACGTAGCGAAAGCCTCTTACACAGAAATGCATTGTCACAAACAAGAAATATGCAGGGGGATTCAATTTATTAAAGCAAAATTCCATAGCTTTAAAACCATGCAACATGAATAGAATAGTCCTTCATTCTACAAGAAAATCAAATTAATGTACAAATTGAATTTAAACAAAAAAAAAACTCATCATCACCGTCAGGGTCTTCATTCACCAAATGAGCAACGTGACCATCATTTGTATATGTGTCATCCTCATCATCATCCTCATCAGATTCTATGTGATCCTCTTCTTCAACAGATACTAAATTTTGAATAGTTGTAACATCACCACTCACTCATTCTATGTCAGATCTCTGCCAATTTGTGATATCCTCATCCATATTTGGTACATTAATTTCACTAACTCCGACATCCATCAAGTCAACATCAGCTTCATCAGGTTCTTTGCTATTTTCTTTAGAAGGAATGGCAAATAGATTCCATGGCTTCATCTTAACAATAATCAATCAATTTGGCTTCCTCACATCCCTCACATAAAAAACCTGTTCAGCTTGAATGCCTAGAATGTAGGGCTCATTAATAAATCAACGTTGAGTGTATCAACATCAATAATCCTATACTGATCCTTTCGATAGCCTCTACTTTTATTTTTAGTTGGAGGAGGTACATCAAACCAGTCACATTTAAATAGCACTACCTCCATGTCTGTGGCAAAATCCAAGCTAATTATTTTCTTAATTACACCATACTAGTCAATGCTCCCTTTACTTTCTTCACCCTTTACTATGACTCCACTATTCTAGGTATTAAGGTCTCTTTCTACATGCACAGTTCTAAATAAAAATCCATTGATAAATGTGTGATTCAAAATTCATGCTAGATGTTCTGGTCCTCTAGACAACATATAAATATGCTTACTGACTTTCCCATCATCGTAAAGTTCCTTGATTTGTACCGACACATGTTCAATATTAGGAAAGACAGAAACTAGTATTTTAGTAACATGAATATATTTAACAAGTATAAATTATATCCTTACACATCTCTCAAACCAATCTACAAACTCATCTTTGTGTCGCTTTGAACATTGTGAGGACTCTTTCTTGTGAGCTCCTCGATATGCTCACTGCACAAAAGAAAATAATCACTTAGGTAAGAATGATGTGGTTTATACATATGTTAAAATAAACATAAGTGTCCCCATTTTTACTTACTTGGCCCATGAACTAGTTTCTTCACAATTTGTTATAATGTAGTGCCTGATTTGTTGTATATCCTTCATAGGAAGTGAATCAAATGTGAATCATTTCTTAGAGTAATCGATTGTTCCAAATATACTTAGCCCATCAGACGGTTCATTTCTTGTTGCACTGTCATGATGCTCTGGCTGATTAAGCTTGGTATCCACATCAATTAGGAAGCAACTACAAAATGTTAGGCACTCCTCTGCTATGTAGCCCTTAGCAATAGAACCTTCAGGGTGAGCTTTATTCCACATATATGCTTTGAGTGTTCGCAAATATCGCTCAATTGGATACATCCATCTATAACAAACAGGTCCACCGAGTCGAACTTCTTTAGCAAGATGAACTAGAAGTGCATCATAATGTCAAAGAAGGCGGGTGGGAAGATCATCTCAACCTAACAAAGGGTTTCTGCAATTGAGTTACTCAACTTCTGTAACTCTTCAGCTTCCAACTCCTTTGAACAAATTGCAGCAAAGAATTGGCTAAGCTCTAGCAATGGCAAAACCACTTTCTCGGGCAATATGTTATGTTTCACAATGGGAAGTAGCTTTTGGAATATAACATGGCTATCATGAGTTTTCAGGCCAGTTACTTTGCAGCCCTCAAAGTCCACACATCTCTTGATGTTTGATGCATAACTATCAGGCATTTTCACGCCTTGCAAAAACTTGCACAACATTTTCTTCTCATCTTTATCCAAAGTAAACCAAGCTAGTGGTAGATCATATTTATCATTTCCAACCAATGGATGTTGATCCTTCCTTATCCCCAGAAGCTGCAGATCAAGACGAGCCTTCAGACTATCCTTTGATTTACCATCCATGTCGAGCAATGTCCCTAAAATGCTATCACATATGTTCTTTTCAATGTGCATCACATTCAAATTATGCCTTATAAGCAAGGTCTTCCAATAGGGGAGCTTGAAAAAAATACTCTTCTTCCTCCATTTGTGACATCTACTACCATCATTATGCTTTCTCTTTCTTATTCAGCCAAAAGTTACTTGCTCAAAGCTCTCGTACTGCTGGAGCACTTCATCACCAGAAAGTGGCACATGAGCACTTCTATTCTTTTGTCTTGTTGTTGAAGCTACTCTTGTTTTGATGCCACTTGTGGTTATGAGGTAGGAAACAACAATGACCCATGTAGCAGTGCTTGCACCCATATTTCAACCAAGAATAGTTTGCATGTATGTGGCAATAAGGGCATGCTAGCTTGCCTTTTGTGCTCTAAGCTGATAGCATTCCATAGGCTAGGAAATCATTAATCGTCCACAAGAGAGCTGCATGCATCTTGAAATTCTCCTTCTTTGCAGCATCATATGTATTAGCACCTTTAGACCATAGTTCATTTAGTTCATCTATCAAAGGCTTCAAATAAACATCAATGTTATTTCCTGGTGACTTTGGTCCAGGAATTATCATTGACATGATCTAGTAAGGTTGTTTGAGACACAGACAAGGGGGCAAGTTATATGGAATTAGAATTACATACCATGTGGTGTATGAAACATTCATTAGGCCAAATAGGTTGAACCCATCAGATGCAAGCCCAAGCCTAACATTGTGTGGGTCTAATGAGAACTCTAGATGTAGATCATCAAAATGCTTCCAAGCAAAAGAATCATCAGGATGCTGCATTACACCATTGTTCACACAACCCTCCTTATGCCACCGCATATGAGATGAAGTATCACCCATCATAAATAGCCTTTGCAACTGTGGAGTCAGTGAAAAATACCACATAACTTTATGTGGCACTGGCTTGTTGGCCCTATGATGTGGCACCACCTCATCTGGATTCTCGTGTGCAGCAGTTTTCCATCTAGACTCACCACAGATAAGACAACAATCCAGACAAGAATCAGCAGGAAACTGCACACAATCATTAATGCATGCGTGTATCTTCTCGTACTCCAGTCCAAGATCCTGAATTACCTTTTGAACTTTCTTGACCATATTCGGAATGCAATGGCGTTTTGGAAGCACATGTGAGAACAGTTGGAGTATGTCCTCACAGGCTTTGTTACTCATCCCATTCAAGCACTTAATCTGGTAGAGCCTCACAATGAAAGATAACTTCGTGACCTCCTTGCAACTAGGGTACAACTCCTTTTGAACATCCTTTAGTAAATCGAATAAGGCTTTGGCACACACATTTGGCTCCTAGGTTACCTTCCAAGGTATCTTCACCACCACCCGATGCATCTTCTTGAATACCATTAGCAGCTCCTTCAGAAGTTGTGCTTGTTCCTAGGTCGGCCCCCTTGATAAGAGTAGACATCATATCATGAACGAAAGTGCCATCTCCTGTAATGTTTCCATCATCAAATTCTTCAGACATGCTTTCATCATTAGATTCTTCCACTACTACAGAACTTCCCTTATATGCTGGTCCATCACTGCCGGTTCCTAATGGGCCGGCAGTTATGGGGCATCACTGTTGGTTCATAAGCCGCGCGGGAAGAATTAGCCATCGTGGCTTATGAACCGGCAGTGATAAGTGTCATCATTGCCGGTCGATGGATTGAGCCAGCAGTGATGCCCTGCTCCCTCATCACTACCGGCTTAATCCACCGATCGGCAGTGATAGCATAACATCACTGTCGGCTGGTTAAATGAGCTAGCAGTGATATCCCGGCTATATAAAAGTCACCCTCTCCTTCTGCAAGCTCGAGCACAATAGAGAGGAGCTCTGTTCTTGCTCGGTGGCGGCCATTTTTGCTCACCAAAATCTTGGGCTTCAAAATTTTGAGGAATCCTCATGACCTAGGTGTTCCAAGGTGTGTAACTTCCTCTCCAATCCATTTCTATTTGAATTTTATTTGCTAAATTGCTCTAGATTTTGAAATCATGGAGATGAACCTATAGCCATGATATTTTGAGACATTGTAGATGCAATTATACCTCATTTATGATATGGAAGCTTCAATTATGGTGAAAAATGTCTTTATTATTGATTTACATTAGCTATATGTATGAGCATATTTATTATTAGTTTTTAATAAATTAGAAAATTTATCCATGATATTAAGGTATATAGGGAACTCCAATTATATTTTTTATATTTTAATTAATCAGCAAGCTCCAATATAGAAACTTTAGGTATGAGCATATTTATGGTTGATTTTTAGTGAATTAGAAAAATTAGCCATGATATTCAGGTATGTAGAAAGCTCCAATTATATTTTTTCTATTTTAATTAATTAGCATGTTCCCAATATGGAAACTTTAGGTATGAGTGTATTTATTTTGATTTTTAATGAATTAGAAAATTTCGCCATGATATTTAGGTATGTAGCAAGATACAATTATATTTATGTATGAGCGTATTTATTTTTTCATGTTTCCTTAATGAGTCATAGATAAGGTGTTAAATAATAAAGAAAATTTCTAGTGATGATAGCAACAAATACTCATCGGAAGCGGACGCGAAAGCATGCAAAAGGCGGCTCCTCCAACCCGGGCCAATTGCCGGTAGGAGATGACGAGGTAATTTATTTGTTGGTGATCACAAAATGTTTTAGATGTTATGAATTTGGAATTACTATAATGATATAATTGTAGATGGACTGAAGATGGATGTACGATGCGAGCCGTGTGAGCGTAGAGTACAAGAATGGCGTGGATTGTTTCCTGGTACAAGTTGCGACGCACAAGTCTAATACACAGTCTCAATACATGTGCTGTCCATGTGTTGATTGTGAAAACAAGAAGCAGTTCTCCACCACCCTGCAGATACATTCCCACTTGATGCCAAGGGGCTTTATGCCTGGCTATACCCGTTGGACCGAGCATGGTGAAGCTAAGATCGTACAGAAGGGCAATACATTGAAAGAGAAGATGGAGACATGTGCACTGATATGCCGGTCAATGAATACATCGATATGCCGTTTGCTGGAGATACGTTGGCCGATGATGATCTAGAGGAGATGTTGGCCGATGCTGACGTCGATGAGCAGATGTTGCACGATGGGGAGGGAAACTTCACCAATCAAAGAGAGTTTCAAAAGTTCCAGCGTATGTTAGAGGACTTCAAAACACCGTTGTTCCCGGGTTGCGAGAAGGATCACACAAAGTTGCGTACCGTGCTTTCACTACTGCAATTGAAGGTAAGCAACGGGTGGTCTGATACAAGCTTCACAGAGTTGTTACTGTTCTTGAAGAAATTGCTTCCAAAGAAAAATGTGCTGCCAAAAAATATGTACTAGGCCAAGTAGGTTGTGTGCCCATTGGGGTTGGAAGTACAACAAATACATGCATGTCCAAACGATTGCATGTTGTATCACGGAGAGCATGCAGACATGCAAGCGTGTCTCGTCTGCGGTGCAACACGGTACAAGAGTGACGGTGATGATATCGATGGTGAAGGAAAGAAGAAAAAGGCATCTCGTGAAGGTGATGTGATATAGTCCCCCGTTTGGAGCGTTTATTTGCAAATAAAAGGCATGCCGAACTGATGCGATGGCACGCTGATGAGCGCAAGGATGATGGAATGCTGAGACACCCCGCTAATTCTACGCAGTGGAGAAACATCGATAGGAAATACAAGAAGCCCTTTATAGAAGATGCGAGGAATATAAGATTTGGGTTGAGTACGGATGGGATGAATTCATTTGGCAACAGGAGCAATAGTCATAGCACTTGGCCTGTGACTCTATGTATCTACAACCTTCCTCTTTAGTTGTGTATGAAGCGGAAGTACATTATGATCCCGGTGCTGATACCAGGGCTGAGGTAACCTGGCAACGATATCGATGTCTACCTGAAACCATTAATGGAAGATCTTGTAATACTGTGCAACGATGGTGTGCAGGTATGAGATGCATACAAACGAGAGAACTTCACCCTACGCGTAATGCTGTTCATAACAATCCAAGATTAGCCAGCCCTTGGCAACCTATCGGGCCAGACTGTCAAAGGCTACTGTGCATGCATGCATTGCTTGGATGAAACAGAGAGCTTGTGGCTAAAGAACAGCTGAAAAATGGTGTACCTAGGTCATTGTAAATTTCTTCACAAGGATCACCCGTACCGTAGCAACAGGAGAGCTCTTGATGGGAAAGTTGAGACTCGATCACCTCCTAAGCATCGCACTGGAAGACAGGTATATGAGATGGTAAAGGGACTTAGGGTTATCCTTAGAAAGGGGTGCGGGAGTACACCGGTTCCAAAATCTAATCTTAGAGCTCCTATGTTCAAAAAGAATTCTGTCTTTTATGACTTAGCACATTGGTTGGATTTGGTGGTTTAACATGTAATCGATGTCATGCACATTGAGAAGAACATGTGTAATAGCTTGATTGGTACATTACTAGATATACCATGAAAACAAAGGATACATTTCAAGCACGAAAGGACCTGAAATATTTGAAACTCAGACATGATCTACATCTCAAAGAGATGAAAGAAGGCAACAAATATCTTGGTCCCACGCGCTACAATCTGAGCAAGGCAGAGAAAATTGCAATGTGCAAGTGCTTGCATGGAATAAAAGTTCCATCCGGTTACTCCGCCAACATAAAGAGACTAGTAAACATGAACGACTTGAAAGTAACTGGCATGAAGTCTCATGATTGTCATGTGATGATGACACAGATGCTTTCAATTGCAATTAGAGGTATTCTACCGCCGAAGGTCCGAAACCCAATCATAATGCTGTGTTCATTCTTTAACGCGATATCACAGAAGGCCATCGATCCGACCAAGCTAGATAAGCTACAGGAAGACGTGATCAAGACTTTATCCCAGCTTGAGGCGTTGTTCCCTCCATCGTTTTTGATATCATGGTGCATCTCATTGTTCACATTGTGAAAGAGATAAGGATTCTTGGTCCCGTGTTTCTGCATCAGATGTAACCTTTAGAGAGTTTCATGGGAGTTCTTAAGAAATATGTTCGTAAGTGAAATTGGCCGGAAGGTTGCATGGCCGAGGGCTGGGGAACCGAAGAGGTCATTGATTTCTGCGTCGATACATGAATCTCAAATCGATTGGTGTACCTGTATCTCTCCATGAGGGGAGGCTACAGGGGAAAGGGATGATAGGTGCAAACGCATTATGTGCTAATAACCTCGTTTCATTCACGCAAGCATATTTTGCAGTTCTACAATAATCATTTGTAGTGGACCCGTATGTCGAAGAACACCAGAAGATGCTACACACCAGAAACCCAGGGAAGTTTGATGTTTGGATCGCGTGAGAGCACATAGATCATTTTGGCGCTTGGTTACGTAGACAGGTGATGGATTAGCAGATAGAGTGTGCTCGGCTAAATGTGTTAGCTCATGGACTGTCTAATACAACCCTCACATTCCAAGGATATGGCATAAATGGCTATACATTTTATATGAGAACTCAAGATAATAAGAGCTCCAACCAAAATAGCGGTGTCCGTATAGATGCCTATGACTGCAATGAAAATAGGGGGATCTATTATGGATTCATAGAGGAGATCTGGGAGCTCGACTATGGAGTGTTAAAAGTTTCTCTTTTCCGGTGCCAATGGGTCAGACTCCCAGGGGGTGTGAAAATTGACAAGTACGGTATGACTACAGTGGACCAAAAACTTATTGGATACAGAGAAGAACCATTTGTACTTGTGAATGATGTTATGTAGATCTTCTATGTTAAGGACCTGGACCCGGCTGACAAAGAGGAGCGCCACGTGGTTCTCCAAGGAAAAAGAAGGATTGTCGGAGTGGAGAATGTTATCGACGAGGAAGACTACAATCAATTCGATGCACTACCTCCTTTCAGAGAGGACGTGGACCTAGGTCCCATGGAAGACACCGACGAACCTCCCTATGTACATCGTGATCATAATGAAGGGTAAATCGTTAAGATAAAGTAGCTAAATTGTATTAATTACTATATATGAATTTGTTTCAGATGCAATAATACCTCACTTTTGTTATTGAAGTTTCAATTTACAGTGGATGGTGGAAGATATATTTATTATTGACAATATTGTTTTTTGATTTTAGGTATATACAAAAATTAATTTTGGTATATAGCAAATTCAAATTTAAATAAATATGTATTAGGTCTGCTAGGTCAATTTAATGTTAATATATATTGATAGTACAAACTCAATCGAAATCACTTGAGTAGCGTAGCGGTTTGTTCGGTCTACTTGGTGTAGGACGTTGGTTCGAGTCTCTGCTAGCCCGCGCGAAGCTAAAACAATTTTCTTTTACCCCGTGGCACTAGCAGTGGAAGGAGTTTCACTGCCGATGGACATATTGGGCCGACAGTGAAAGTAGTTTCACTACCGGTAGTCCTATTGAGCCTGCAGTGAAGCTCCAAGTATATTTTTTAATTAATTAGCATGCCCCAATATAGAAACTTAGGTATGAACATATTTATTTTAATTTTGAATTAAATTAGAAAATTTAACCAGGAAATTTAGGTATATACAAAACATAATTTTGCTATATAGCAAGTTCAAATTTAAATAAATATGTATTATGATTTTATGTCAATATAATGTTAATATCTATAGATAGTACAAACTCTATCGAAATCACCTGAGTAGCGCAGCAGTTTGTTCAGTCTTACTTGGTGTAGGGCTTGGGTTCGAGTCTCTACGCGTGCGCGAAGTTGAAACAAATTTTTTGCGCCCCGCGATACCAGCAGTGAAAGGGGTTTCACTGCCGGTGCACTTATTGAGCCGATGGTGAAAGTAGTTTCACTGCCGGTTGTTCTAGTGAGCTGGCAGTGAAGGTATTATTTCATTGCCGGTGGTCATATTGAGCCGGTAGTGAAAGTCCTCTCCTATAAAATAGCTCGACACCCTGTGCCCTTTGACACTTAGAAATTTTTTCCCCTTGCATGTACCATCCGCCGAAACGCCTCCTGACGCTAAGGAGTCCACCACGAGCCCATGCCCGCTATCCATTTCTTCCTCGACGCCGTCGTCCTCCTCCCCGCCGCCGCCGTCGTCCTCCTGCCCGGTGCCATTCCCGTCCTCCTCGACGCCTAGCCCGCGCACCCCACCGCCCAGACCTTGCCGTCTTTCAGGTAATGATTAGAGGAATGTTGGATTGCAGGTTGGATTAGAGGAATGTTCGATTGCAGGTTGGATTAGAGGAATGTTGGATTAGAGCATTGTTAGGGTAACTGGTCGATCACGATGACCAAATTAGCTTGGAATGATGGATTAGAGGAGAGGAGAGGTGGTTCAAGTGGTGATTGTTAGGGTAACTTAATCATCTTTCTTATTTTCATGTTTGTTGATGTGCTTTGAAATGGTATGTTTTTGATGTTGTGATATTGCCAGCTGAACAGAGAGATTGGTTTATTTAGTTGTAAAGAGAGTTTATGTGTTTAATAGAATCAATCATATGGAAATGTAAATCAATATTATGAACTGAGAACATTGGGCCATGTATAAGGGCAAATATGATCCTACTGTTAGATGGCAATGGAAATCGATATTGTTAGATGAGCAAATGATGAAAGGAGTTAATTATCTCTATAATCTGATGCAAATGCTGCTAGGTATCTGAGGTTGACCTAAACAATTTTCTTTTATATGTTCAGAGAGAAAGCATTGTTCATAAGTCAGCATTTATATGCCAGTCCTACTAGTTCAGAAAGCACCTTCTCTCAAGACGCCCTATCTGAGCCTAAACAGTTTTCTTTTAGGTTTGCTTAAACAATTTTCTTTTAGCCTAAAAGAAAACTATTTAGGCCAACCTCAATAGGACGTCCAACTCGTCTTGAGAGAAGCTGCTCTTTGAACTAGTAGGACTGGCACATAAATGCTAACTTGCGAAGAATGCTTTCTCTCTGGACATGTAATCAATACTAAAGTCCTAATAAGGCTATTTGCTAGAGCCACTGAGCCTAACAGTTTTTTGCAAGAACATTATTTGGTGTTAAGGTGGTTTGTAGTATATCATTTTTGAATATTCTCTGAATTTTTTTAGACTGCTATGACATGGTATGTTGTTCATCGTGGTCGGCAAAATGGAGTGTTCTCCAGTTGGGAGGAATGCCACGCACAAGTTAATGGATTCATAATCCTAGTTCTGGTTGTAATAATCATTATTTTGCTATGTAAGATGATATGACTTGTAAGATCAATGTGTCAATTGTCAGTACCCTTATGCCTATTTTGCCACGTTAGATGTGACTTTTTTTTAAATGTGGTTCTAACGTACTCAATTACAATATTGTATGTGTATGCATTCTATCTATCGACTCCTTCATGGTTATCTCACTCTTTTGACAGCCTCTCTCCCTCCCTCGTCAGCTTTATCTCTACCTGCCTCCTTTCTCAGCTCTCTATATGTATACTACTCAACCGTTTGTCGTCATTGTATGCAAAACTTCCAGGAAGGAATGGCACCACCAACCACCGATCTGGCCTAGGTGCCTAAAGGATATGTAGTGCCGTCGTCAAACATTGAAGAAGGTAGCCCAAGCCACTACCTCAACCTGGAACAAATAGACGCATGTGGAGTCGAGAAATGCTTTGGCGTGTACAATCCTCAGAGAGCTGGACCATCTGGCATGTTCAAAAGAACCGGGGAAAAAGCTCCGACGAGTACAAACCACTACTACATAACCGGTCTTTTATACCGGCCTATCACTCCCTGTTCCTAATGGATCGGTAGTGATGAAATATCACTGCCGGTTCACAAGCCACGTAGGAAAAATTAGGCATCATAGCTTATGAACCGACAATACTAAGGGTCATCACTTCCGGCTCATATAAAAAATCGACAATGATAGTATCACTATCGGTGGATAATATGAACCGGTGGTAAAAGTTAAACCGGACCCAAAATTTTAATCCACTTTAGTCTGGAGTATCTCGTCACGTCCAGCCAGCTCTATCTCTTCACGCGTCGGCCTTCTAATTTTCCTAAGTCCTCGCCCCACCCCTCCTCACCTCTCTCTCTCTCCCCCACCGGTCGGCTGGAGAGGGAAGGTGGCCGGTCAGACAGTAGGGAGCTCACCGGTAGGCTTCTTCATGAGCATGTAGGAGAGAGGGAAAGGGGGAACAACTAGGGTGGAGAGGATCTTCGGTGGCGGCTCCACCGCGGTGACGGTCTAAGGGTGCAGGAGAGGAAGGTCAAGGTGGCCAGGATGACGCGCTTGTGGCTATGCACGTGGTGACAGTGCGGTGCGTGGCTGCACAGCATCGGTGGCTTGAGGCTGGGCGACAGGAGGACGCACTCTCGTGCATGGAGGAAGGGTGCGGCTATGCACAGTGGGTAGATCCAGCGAGGGTGTGGGCGGACTTGTGTGGGGGCCGGCCTCCTCCTCTCCTATGTTTCAGTGACGCCCTGGTCTTCACCCTCTCCCACCTCCTCCTTCCCGTCTTGTGGCTTTGGTATTTGTGACTGCATCAGTGGAGGATGCTTGATCTTGCTGTGATTTCGTTTGATCCGCGGCGACCTCCAGATCTTTGTTGTGATTTCATTTTTGATGACATGAATGTTCGATAATGCGAATGTTTGATGTTACTGTGAATGTTCAATGATGTGAATGTTTTATCTTGCTGCACTTGTGGATGAAACTAGTGGCGATGGTGGTGTAGTGGTTGTCGCTGGACGCGTAGCGGTGTTGTGGGAGCTGGGGCCGAGCGGTAGCAGTTTTTTTTTTCTTTTTTTTTGTTTTCGCAAAATACCATCACTGTCGGTGGATAACGGTCAACAATGATAGCAACTAGGCTATCACTGCCGCTTGTGTACTGCCGATTCCAAAACTGGCAGTGAAAGCCGGTTTTGAATCGGTAGTGAACACCTGTTTTGTAGTAGTGAACTCATCTGCACTAGACCATCCGACATTAACAATTTTTTTTAGGACTTCTCCAATTCAATCAATCATTGTCCTAGCTGTGGTGGCTTCTTAATATGATGCATCTATGAGACCTACTAATGTGTATACTAGACAAATATATTAGTCACATTGACTATGTTATCATTAATCATAAAATCACATACATGTCCTAAAGATGGTCGCTACAATCTCCCCAAGAGAATGTTTGCTACAATTGATGATTGATGACAACACAACCAAAATAAGTGGCAAATAAATGATACTAAATATAAAGTGCACAAAGTCTTACCACTTTGCTAGGATGCAGGGTAAGAACAACCAATTTTGAGAAAAAAATCTCATCCCTATCATACCTTATTCTTACATTCACTCTATCTCTTGTCCCCTTTTTGTTGTGGCTACTATGGAGACAATTCTCCTCATTTCTCTATCACCACTATCTCCCTTGATCGATCCATGGAAGAATTTCTTCTTCTCCTGCTTTGTCAACCATCATGCATCTTGCTTACAAATCTTGCATCTTACTTTGGTCATCAAAATTCCCCCCCTTTGTCAACAATCTTCAAAAAAGGCTACAAACACATGTTAAACTTAAGGAAAAACGTTAGAGCATATGAGAGAGGCCTTCATGAACCATGATCCAATAAGATGAAACCACTTGTAGGAATCCAATTTAAATGGTTATGTGGATACCAATTGAAATGAAAATATATGGATCACAACACATGAAAATCACATAATATAGTCTAAACTCCCCTTATATGTGTGCATATATATGATAAGACCTACTAGTGATGAACCACTTATATATATTTAACAATATATGTGCAACTAGAAAATTTTAAAGATAGGAAGTTTAAGCCATACTATGTATGGAGGTAGCTTAAATGATCAAACGAATTGACAATGATGCCAATTGAAGCTTTTAAATATTACATACCTCGAGGGACTTATAGATTACTCTATGAGACTACAAAGGATATCACTTGAAATATATGTTAGTCTCAAAATCACAACTCGTAGGATATGCTCCCCTAAACGTATGCATACAAGTATCGAATACTTGTGAGAGACATGCACTTGTCATATGATGAACCTACAATAGGTATTGCAATGAAATAGAATATGCACATACAATCTTAGACAATACAAAGGTACTAGATGCAAAAAATGCAATAATATAAATTCTAGCTACCATTATCTCATTTAGCTTTGGATGGAGATTTTGGTATATGATGATTATAATCTTCATAAATGCTTCTAATCCTGTACACTTGGCTTCTTTGCTTGAATGTTTACTTCATCTTGTATGCCAAGTCTCCAAATCCCCAATGACTAGTGGACTTCAAGTTTTCTTTGGAACCTAAGCCGATTGGAGCCCCTTAATGTTAGTGATGACTTCCTTGGGCACCCAAATGGGTTGTTTCATCTCCAGTCTTTTCTCCTAACTATGTGCACAATCACTTTGCCATTGTCCATCTTCTTGAGCTTGTAGTGGTTGCTCTTGGTCTTGATCTTGTAGTTGTGCTTGGTGTAGAGGTTGGAGGTCTTATTGAAAAGATTTATCATCTTATTCTTCTCCATATTCTCCTTCTTGCCTTGCTTGCATTGGAAGGACTTGTGGCCTTCTTCATGACACTTGAAGCATATCACAGTGGACCCCTCTGTAAGCTTGTTCACCATGGTAGCATGGTTATTTTGATGAGATTGAGCATGACTCATGCCTTTTAATATTTTCAAGTCCTTCTTGAGCTTTTCCAATTCTTGCTTGAGCTCATCTTTCTCTTGTGCAATTAGTTCATTAGATGGTTCTACAACTGAAGGTGATATGCCCCAGAGGCAATCATAAAGATGATTATACCACAAGTCTATGTTAATGTACTTTTGAATAATATGTTATTCCAAGAATGACTACCTTTTACATTGATTGGCAAGTATGTGACTTGTTCATGAAACTCTTTGTTTATATCATGATGTTATTCTTAGTCGATCTCTGGTCACATGTCATTGTGATGATACATAAGATCAACATATGTATTGATTGATGATCACATTTCATGAATCATAGGTAAGAGATACCAAGTCAATAATGTGGACATTTATGTTAGAGAAAATGATATTGGATAGACCCACCTTGAGATACTACTGGGATTGTTATTTATGATGTGCCATCAGTTGTTATCTCAAATGGTGTACCTGCATGATCCTTAGACATGAGATTGTCATTGATTCTCAGAATGTGTAGTGGTATACTTTAAGGCTGTCAAACGCTATACCGTAACTGGGTAGTCATAAAGGTAGTTTTCAGGCTTGTTATGAAACATGTCGTGGGGTGTGAGCGATCAAGATGGAATTTGTCCCTCCTTGATAACATGAGAGATATCTCTGGGTCCCTCGAGGTAGTTGGATCGAGAAAGTGCATGGCCATGCCAATATTATTAAAGAGTTAGTCATGATGAATCCACTACTTGATCGAGTGAATAGTCGAGCTATCACAAGGGTGGCACGTATCTCGCCTTGAGCTTGACTGGTATCGTAAGGTGAAGGGATCAGTGCATGTGTATATCAAGGTATCAAGGTTCAGCTGATATGATCTTTTGTGTATACTCAGGAGTCAACATGTCCTACTAGGGACCGATACTGATTTTGGTTTGGAAAGGGTTTCCGAGTCGTAGCCGTTTGTACATGAACCTAACATGTCACACACTTAATGGGTTGAAACAAAACATGCGAATTGGATTCGTATATGGGTTTTGATTGCATTGTGATCCATGAGAAGTTGGAGTCCTAAAGGGCTTCCAACGTGAGCCCATTGGCCAGATCTATAGAAGGAGAGGCGTGGGTAGGGAGTTAAAAAGTTGAGGCACCCCAAAACCCTAGCCGCAGCCTTCTACACGATCTCCCAAAACCCTAGTCGCACGTGCGGTGCTAGCACAACGACGCTCGACATTTCTACCCACTACATGTGGATACCGTAGAGGCACTGCTGCTATTGCGGCACTGATCTTCTCAGCGAGTTGATCGCGACGTGTTTGGGACTGGTCGTCGACTGTGATGAACTGGTCAACGTACCTGCTCGTCTGATCACGGAGCACAATGCGCACACTCGGATCTGGTCGGACAACATGACACGACCACTCAAAACTGGCCGAGGACGCAACAGACTTGATCGGTAGATGGTCGAGGAGCATGACCACCTACTTGGAGTTGGTCGGGGAGTGTGGCCACCTGTGCAGGGTTGATCGCCGATCTGATCGAGAAGCTGCTCGAGGAGTTTGACGCGTATGACGTTGGATTGGTCTACTCCAACTCTTCTTTCGCTGCACTGCGCGTCGAGCGGTATCGATCTATGATCTCCTACTAGAATTATTTTCTGGGTGAATGCGGTAGAAATTTTTTATTTTAGGCTAGCGTAGCTTGCCCGTTACCCAATAGTGGTATGAGAGCCATCTTGCATAGTTTTTGATATGGATAGGTCACATATATGTGATATGTGGTAGTAATAGATTGGATCTATTATTTAAGTGATAGGTTCATGTGATGGATCAGTCGCTGCACAGTTTGGTGTATTTGGGATCGGATGAGGTGCGAGTCGATGGAACCATACGACCAAAAAGATTAGCTTGATCTCCCATCTAGCCGCGCATGCGACTTGCCCCTACCGACTGGAATCACCATCGAGACTGATAGCGCGCGCCACTTAGTGGTCGGGAGAACAGCAGATCAAGGTTGTATGTGTTATCGTTTCTAGAAAACCTCACGCGGTGGTCAATATGATTGATCCAATGAAAATTGAGGCATTGTGAATGACTTAGAATTGGCTTGATATGATCAATCTGATGAGATTTTCATAGCGATTTCATAGATACGATCTATGAATTTCTGAGAGGTTTTCAGGGTGCTGCCCTGGAACCCGCAGGGGGGGCTTCCCCCTCGACCCCCACCCGCTAACCGGTTAGCGGGACCGTTCTGCTATCCGAGCCTAGTGCTTTTAGGGATAACATGTTTTCATCATCCCATTAGAATTCATTTGTGCGCTTAACTTATTTTTACAGAGAATAATGTGAATAGTATGGTCTTTATGAGTATATGTTGCATGCGTGTAATTTTCATGGCCTGCGTGTCATGGTTAATTGCAGCCAAAAGGTTGTCATGTTATTGTATAATAGCTTGCGTGCCGACTTGTGATGCTTCTATCTCTCATATAATTTATCTAGTGCTATTAGGTGTAATAGACTAATACATGATCATGCAAATGGATGAGCTACATAAATCAATTAAATCATCACAAGAAATGAAAGCATCTACCTTATGATTGAAATTAAAAAGAGAGGAAGAATGCTTCAAAGAAACCTTAGGTTGAGATTCAATGCTCTCAAAATTTTCCTTAACCTCTTCATGCTCCTTGTTTAGCAATTTAAATTTACTCAATAATTATTTATAATCATACAAAAAAGGTAGCATGACTGCCATTAAGGGCATTGAATTTCTTAAGTTCTTTAGATTGTTTCTTTAGAGCCTTTTGTTACTCATTGATCAAATCAAGGAGTTCTTCTTGAAAGGGAGAATCACTGTCGGATTCATCATCACTTACATTGTTTGCAATACCTTTTTCTATAAGGCACTTGTATGATGATGATTTGTGTGACTGTTTGCATGATGATGACTTTGACGATAGCTTCTCTTGGAGGAGTGGGTGGTGAAGCTCCCATTATTTGAGTTTGAATCTTCATCTTTACTCACCCATCTTCTTATGCTTACAAATGTTTTGCCTCTTCCCTTTGTCTCCCTCTTCTTGATCTTGGTCTTATTCTCCTTTTTGATATGATCAATTGTGTTGACCAAGTTATTCATGGAGATTGGATGATTAATCTTTGCATTGATCTTATTGAAATTCTTCTCCACTTGTGAGGTGAGCTTGATGACCTTGGGATCCATCTCTTCATCACTTGAGGTGCTTTCCTCATCTTCTGCATCACTCTCTTCATCACTTGAGGTGCTTTCCTCATCTTCTGCATCACTCTCTTCATCTTCAACACCATCATCTTCGTTGAGCTTGACTCTTGCTTTGGCCTCCTCATCTTTGCCTTCGTATGTAGGCAATGACATTGCTTGCTTGTGAGGGCAACACTCTTAGCATCAAATGAGGAAGGAGCTTCAACCTCTATGTTCATGATCATCTCATGAGCGGTGATCTTGTTGATCACTTGACTTAGAGTTATCTTCTTGATGTCATTGTTATCATAGATAATTTCCAATTGACATCAAACCTAGCCCATTGATCTCATTAACAAGAATATTTAAACATGAGTATATGTTATTAACACTTTCATGGGAAAGTTGTTTAATGCTATTGAGCTTAGAGACTAGCACATGATATTTTTCATTGCGCACATCCTTTGTGTCTTCATGTATTTCAATGAGGTTAATCCAAATATCATGTGCATTGCAGAGAGAATATACATGATAGAAAGCATCCGTGTATAGATATGATACAAGGATACTCTTCGCCATAGCAACACATTGCCTCTTTATGAGACGTTGTCTCATCTTCTCCTTGGTGACTCATCAAACATCTAAACCTTTGATTTGCACATAATAAGTCATTAGAATTTTCCAACGGGGAAGGTGAGTGCCATTAAAATGTGGAGCACTATAGGTATCCATCACAAACCCCGGACGTCACAACTTTAGGCGGTTAAATCTATCAAGAGTATAAGGCTCTGATACCAATTGTAGGGATTGGTGACTTTCTAAGAGCACTCGGCATAGGGGATTTTTATCCCATGATATCGATGGCATAAGCGTCACCCCTAGTCCATGTTGGAGCTCCACCAAGGATATGCTCTCAGTCGCCAAGACTCTTTTAGTCAAGGCTCTTGAGCCACTAAGCCACCAAGACTAAACCTCAATCAAAGATAATTCACTGAGCCATCAAAGCAATGTCTCATCACAAGCCTCTCTTCCGGTCACTTGTTATCGTCTTTACTTTAGAGTTTAAGCTACCGAGGTAAGGGTCTTCTCGTTCCTATATAAGCTTCTTGCCGTAGCTCCACACGAGGTTAGAGGGTAAACAAGCATGAGCCACAAAGTCTCACGGTGCCAGCGAGTCACCAAGACTCCAAGGTACCGGCATATCACTTGGTACACGGTATGATCACTCTTTAATCTACTCTCTAGGCAGCAACATCTAGCAACAACTCTCTCTACGCATATTAACACTAATCTCTCACTAATCTTGTGCTTAATTGCCTTGGATGATAACTTGAAGCACTTTGGTGGCTTGGATGTCTTCTCAAGTGTATGTGAGATTCTCTAGACTCTAGCACACTGCCATATCTTCAAATGATGAGTGGAGGGATATTTATAGCCTTGACTCTATAGACTAGCTGTTGCCCTAATGGCTTAACTTTTTTATGTACACCAGATGATCTGGTGTAAATAGATTGTACTCACTGGATCATCTGGTGTGTACATCTTCCACAAACTAGCCGTTGGAACCCAACTCAAAACCATTTTGAACATCGGATATTCTGGTGTTGCCTTCAACTCCATCGCCAGACCATCTAGCAAATACACTAGAGCCAACCTGCGCCACTTGTCTCTATGCAAATTACTTCGATATAGCCAATCTTCATCATCAGACCATCCAACATGTATAACCACACCAAACTAGATGTTGAGACATTCTTTGGAAAATTCACTCGGCGTAGCAACCTCTTCATCATCGGACCATCCGGTCTGTTGTGCATTTTCTCCTTCCACTTGAAATACTTCGGCGTGCACCATCTACATAGAGCTAGACCATCCGGCGTATACAACCACGCCATGTAGCCGTCGAGACCTTCTCTGCAAAGAATACTCCGGTGCAATCATCCGGTATGTGCAACTCTGAACACCGGACCTTCCGACATGTAGCATCCTCAACTCTTTCCTCTGGAAATGCTCCAGGGTGTACAAACCTCCGAGTGCCAGACCATCTGGCGTATTCAAAACACCCGGGGAAAAAGCTCCGATGAGTACAAACTCATCTGCGCTGGACCATCCGGTGTTAACAATTTTTCTAAAGCTTCTTCAATTCAATCAATCTTTGTCCCAACTATGGTGGTTTCTTAATATATTACATCATGAGACCTGCTAAAGCATATACTTAATAAACATGTTAGTCCTATTGACTATGTTGTTATTAATCACTAAAATCACATCCATATCCTAAAGATGGTCCTTGCAATTCCTTCAAGGACATGTTTGCTACACACACAAAGATGCATAAATTTCAAAACTGTTCCTGCCATGGCACAAGGGAAGTTTTGCATGCCTTTAGTTTGTTGACCGGCCTTTGTCGCCTACGTTGTCCCGATCAATCGATCCAACAAACGCACAACTAAATTTGCTCCTCCTTCAATTCTGAGCACTCAATTATTGCGTATTGGAGGAAGGAGCATGGAAGAATCATCTAAAAACCTCATTGCAGAAGAGAATGATGAGCTTAAACAAGAAGTGGAGAAGCTCATGAAGGACTTGACTAGACTAAAGGGTAAAAAACATGTCCAACCTCCTCAAGATAACTGTGCTACCATGGTGAAGAAGCTTGCAGAGGGATCCACCGTGACATGCTTCAAATGCAATCAAGAAGGCCACAAGTCCTTCTGCAAGCAAGCCAAGAAGGAGACAAAGAAGAAGAAGAATATGATGAACCTCTCCAACAAGACCTCCAACCTTTACACCAAGCCCAACTACAAGATTAAGACCAAGAGCAACCACTACAAGCTCAAGAAGAAGAACAATAGCAAGGTGGTTGCACACATGGTTAGGAGAAAGGATTGGAGGTGGAATCAAATCATTTGAGTGCCTAAAGAAGTCATTACCAATATGAAGGGGGCCCAATCGGTTTGAATTCCAAGGAAGCCTTTAAGCCCGAGGCGGTTATGAGACTTGAAGACTTGGCTCACAAAATGAAGTGAAGGTTCAAGTAAAGAAGCCAAGTTTATAAGATTGGGTATTTTGATGAAGATCATGATCATCACATACCCAAATCCCTATCAAAAGCTAAAAGAGGTAATGAAGCTAGATACAAAATCCTTTCATTTGATGTAGCTCATTTACCTCGTCTAGGATTGCATATGCATATTTCAATTTTATTGCAATACCTAGTATAGGTTTTCATATGGTAGATTTCTTGTGTTTCTCTCTAACCCATGAGCAACCTACATGGTTTATTTATGCATATTCTCATCTCTGTGCATATGCTCCCCCTCTTTGGTAATGCAAACATCAAAGGTAAAACATTATGAACATGCAATCCTAAATGAGCTTTTACAAGTATACCATAAAGCATTTTTGAGAGCTAGAAATATCAAAGGGCTCTGGAAGGTAGAACATAGAGCTCACAATCGCATAGAAGCTCAAAAAGAGATAGTGACACAAAAGCAAGAAGCTTGACAAGCTAAACCCAAAGAATTGGTTGGCGCATTTAATTTCACATAGCCGAATCATTTCCAAAATGACCACCACATAAGCATCCACTCGTTCCGAGGCAATACAAGTATTAAGAATTAGCCAATTTCAACCTCAAACTGGGCAAATAAGTGTTCATGATAGTAGACTTTGCAAACGCTCACATATGAAACCAAGACTTAGGTTGATCAAAAATAATTTAACAGCTAGGCACATTTCTTTGAATTTTATTTTATCCTCAAGTTGCCTCTTATCCAAGGAAAGTGTCGCGCGACTGGGTACAATAAACACTTTTAGGCTTCAAGACAACCGTATTGGATCACATTTTAGCACAAGAGACTTGATTTTTCGTGATTATTCAATTCACACAAGTTATCAAGATGGTCACAAGATTAAGTTAAGTAGTGCGTTTGCGACACAAGGAACACATGTTCCGCTAAGGTTCTATCATAAGCTAAACATTTAACAAAGACAGAAAATATAGTGCAATATTCTCCAATCCACTGTCTTGAACCAAGAAGATCTAGAGTAAGATATTCATCAAACTATCCTTAACACAAGCATTGACTAAGCCTAAGCAATTACGAACATGGTGATAAAAAATGTAACATTTTATAGCCTATATGATTCATAAAATTACCAAATTTTATCTTAAGGAAAGCAAGCTCGCTTAAAATGTATCATGTCAAAGCATCAAGAAGAGGCTAAGATTAAAAGATTGCTTCATACAACTACTCAACTTAGTCCAAATTCAAGTCTACCAATCGAAAATGCTAAAGACATACAAGTCAAAACTCAACTACTATGATTATCTTACATAAAGAGAAAATATAATACAAATGTACCAAAAATAAGATAGAGTATGCACAAAGGACAACTCCCTCTCACACAACGCTATAGGGATGGCACACATTAAGCTCTCCTCTCAAATAGGCAAATCTTGTAGCATCTAGAGGCTTGATGAATATATCAGCTAGCTGGCGTTAGGTATCTATGCAACTCAGCTCAATGTCTCCCTTCTCATTGTGGTTTCTTAGAAAGTGGAATCTCACATCTATATGTTTGGTTCTAGAGTGTTGAACTGGGTTGTTGGCTAAGCTTATGGCACTGGTGTTATCACACAAAAGTGGCACACTCCTGAAATTCAACCCAAAATCTCTCAATGTAGCAACCATCGACAAAATCTGTGAGCAACGGCTAGTAGCAGCTACATATTCAACTTCAGCGGTAGACTGCGCAACGCTAGATTATTTGTGAGAAAACCAACACACAAGAGAAGTACCCAAAAAGTAACAAGTACCGGGGTACTTTTTGATGTCAATTCTACAACTAGCAAAATCCACATCCGAAAAACCTCGAAGAGAAAGCAAAGAGGAAGTAGAAAACCAAAGCCCATACTCGAGAGTGTGCTTAAGGTACCTCAGAATGCGTTTCACTACTTGGAGGTGAGATGTCCTCGGTGAATCCTAGAAGCGAGCACACAAGCAAACGACAAAGTAGATGTCGGGTCTTATTGCCATCAAGTACAGGAGAGAGCCGATCATGCTCCTATACTCCTACTGGTCCACCTCCTCTCCATCTTTATCTAGATCAACCACGATCGAGGTAGCCATCAATGTCACCAAGGGCTTAGCATCACTCATGTCGAACTTCTTTAGCAAATCCTTGGTGTACTTTGTCTGGTGGACGAATGTACCTTGCTTGTATTGCTTGATTTGCAGCTCAAGGAAGAAGTTGAGCTCGCCCATCATCGATATGTCGAACTCCCTGCTCATAGTTTCTACAAAATTGGCCACAAGTGCATGAGAAGAGCCACCAAAAATGATATCATCCACATATATCTAAACAAGTAAGAAATCATTGCCATGACTGAGAGTGAACAAAGTTTTATCAGTTGACCCCATCACATACCCATACTCTAGCAAGAAAGATCTAAGCCTATCATACCAAGCTCTAGGTACTTGCTTAAGCCCATGCAAAGCATTTCTACACTTGAAAACTCTATGTGGGTATTTGAGGTGCTCAAAACTTGGGAGTTGCCTAACATAGACCTTTTCCTGAATGAACCATTTAGGAAAACACTCCTGATATCCATTTGATACAACTTGAAACCCTTGGATACCGCGAATGGAAGAAAGATCCTAATGGCTTCTAGCCTAGCTACGGGTGCAAAGGTCATTCCAAAGTCTATTCCCTCAACCTGAGTGAAACCCTAAGCCACTAGTCTAGCCTTGTTTCTTATTATATATCCAGCCTCCCCTTTTTGTTTTTCAAAACCCATTTGGTTCTTATGGTGTGAACATTAGGGAGTGACTCTACAAGGATCCAAACTTGATTTCTCTCAAAGTTTTTAAACTCTTCATGTATGACATTGACCCAACTTGAATCAAATAAAGCATGTTCAACATCATAGGGCTCAAAAGAATCAATGAATGCATAATCAGTAAAATGAGCACAAAAAGCAGATTTGGACCTCGTTACCCTCTCATTGATGTCACTGATCATCATCTGTATAGGGTGTCACCACTGAATGTGTTAAGGGGCCACACGCTATGAGTGTACCTCCCCCTTAAACACTGCTGGTGCAGAATCGAAAGCAGCTGAAGTGGAAGTAGAGGCTACAGAACCCTCTGCTCGAATAGAAGAAGCAGAAGCCAGCTCTGGAGCAGGTGCGGTCGAGGGAAGTAGTGGATCATCCTCATCATTATCAAGAGCTGGAAGGTTGCCATCACAAAGATGCTTTCTCTCATCTCTTGATCATCATCACACTCAAGGATAGAACTAACACAGGGGGTTGACTCATCAAAAGTCACATAACAAGATTCTATGATGGTGTTAGTATCAAGCTTGTAAACCCTGTAAGCATGAATATGAAGAAATACTTCAAGAAAATACCATCGGAAGAACATGACTCAAACTTGTCAAGATTACCATGCTTTAGGATGAAGCACTGACACCCAAAAACTCTCAAATATGAAACCTTTGGCTTCCTCCCAAAGCGCAACTCATACAAAGTCAAATTCAAGATCGAGCGCAAGACAATCCGATTTGAGATGTAGCACGCTGTGCTAATGACCACAGCCCAAAACTTTCTTGGAGTCCTATGCTCATCGAGCATTGTCCTAGCCATCTCAACCAAAGTCCTGTTCTTTCTCTCAACCACACCATTCTGTTGAGAAACCCACGTGGCAAAAAAATGATGCCCAATGCCATGCTGAAGATAGAAAGCATCAAATAGATAGTTCTTGAATTTGGTGCCATTATCCCTACGAATTGCTTTCAATACACCAGGGATTTACTTGAACAATCTCAAGTGTGAGAACACTTCATCCATGCTCATAAGAAAGAAGACCAAGAGTAGCAAAAAGAAATCATCAACAATGACAAGAACATACCACTTTCCACCCACCAAATGAACTTGAGAAGGACCAACAGTATCCATATGGAGAAGTTCTCTTGGTCATTCAGTCATCACTAGTTTGACGGGTGGGTGAGAGGCAGCAACCATCTTGCCATGTCGACAAGGAGCACAAACAAGATTTTTCTCAAACTTGAGCTTGGACAATGCTCGGATCAAGCCTAGAGCACTCAAACAAGTAAGCAAATCAAAGCTCATGTGCCATAGTCTTCCATGCCACATCTAAAGCTCAAAAGAAGGTTGAGCAATCAAACAACGAGAAGAACCAAGAGATATAGAAAAATTAGCACCAAAAACTCTCCCAACTCAGGTAATCTTGCAAATCAAAGCGCCAGAAGAATCGAGAACTTGAGAAGTATCGTGTTTAAAATGCACTTCCAAGTTCTTATCCAACAACTAAGATATAGATAGAAGGTTGTATCCTAGATGCTCTACCAAATTTAAATCCTTGAGAGTGAAACTCTAATTCACCCTTACCATACATTTGACTTTCACCCTTCCTTTCCGATCATCCCTGAATGTGATGTACCCGTGTCACTTCATGAGAGTGAGGCTGTAGAACCATGATGAATCTCTAGTCATGTGGCGCGAACAACCGGAGTTAATGAGCAACTTGTTCTCTAGGCCTCTGCATGTCACCTACATATGAGAAGAATAATAGGTGGATGGCTCAATACTATGGTTAGTCAAAAATCTCTTGGGAATCTAGTACTGAGTTATCCGCCCTGAAGTGGTAAAAGCATGTGCAGGTAAAACAAGTCTAGTACGCTGAGGGCAAGTACCACGATGATGAAAACGTGGTCCGCAAAAGCGATGGGACTCAAAACCTCTTACACGTGGACCAAAATCATATGAAAAGTCATAACAAAGTCCACACCAGGCATCACCTCTAGGAAGAGACTGAAAAGCGTTAGGGACTCATGAGTGGAAGCAAGAAAAAGGCTCATATACATCAACAGAGGGGCGATACATGTCTCGAATGCTCCACTCCCACTCATACTGCTCATCTCTCCTACGGCGAAAGTAAAGCCCAACCAAGTGACCCTCTCTCTAGCAGTAGGTGCAGTGGTATCGTCTCTCTGGAACTCGTCTGCCGATCACTCGGGGCTCTCTCGCAAGCTCTCTCATCTTAGGATGTGGAGCTCTCTTGGGTTGTGGGGCGGGTTTCTTCTTTGTACGTTGATGAATGAGTTTCTTGATGGGTTGTGGTGTGGTATTGATTTTGGACTTCTCAGCTTTTAGGGTAGTAGGTGTGGTGAACATAGTTTTACTCTCCCCACTATAAACCACCCCCTCAAAACCTAACCTAAGAGCCAAACCCGCCTTATCAGCATACATCTTGGTATTAGCCAAGATCAAATTCATTTTCCCTTTGCCCTCTAAGCACTTCTCCACCAGAGAAAGGAGGTACTCATTTTCAGTCAAAAGCTTTTGAACTTGCCCTCTAACCCAGCTGAGTTTATCCTAAAAGATGATGCAAGTAGAATAATTTAGCTACACATCCTTAGAACTCCAGCACTCTCCAATCTAGACTATAGCTCCTTCAGACGCTTGCCTTTCAGTTCAACATCCTTTGCAAACAAAGGGCAATTCTTACAAGTACCTAAGAAAGTAGACCTAGACTCCTCCTCAAGGAGCTTCTTCTTGGCACTCTCAAGCAGACTAGTGACTTGAGCATGCACATTACGAAGCTCGGCAAGTTTGGCCATGACAATCAGGCAACTCTCACACTCCTCAACATCGGGCCTAGACCTGAGCAATGCAAGTTCAGTAGAGACAGACTCATACTAAGGCCTAAGATCCTTCAACTCACGCACAACTTTCTTAAGTACCATATCATGACTAGTGAGAGCATCATTCAATGTATCGACTTGGATGGAAACTGGTTGTAGGAAGGTAATACCTCGTAAAGATACAGCTTAGGTCACTGTCGTCATTGTTGTCGTCCACAATGAAGCAGAGGCCAGTAAAGTCCATGACATTCTTCTTGTTGTTTGCTTGCGGTTCATCCTCCTTTGAGCTCTCCTCCTCGCTGGAAGAGATGTCGATGTCGCTGAGAGCCACCATGAACGCCCTAGGAGCCACCTTGGTTGCCTTCTTGGCCATCTAGTCGTGGTTCTTCATGAAGAATGGCTTCTTGTTCTTCTTCTTGTGCTTGTTGTAATCGTGGTCATCGTCCTCCCTCTTCTTGAGCTTAGAGTAGTCCGCCTTGAAGTGGGTAGTGTCACCACACTAAAAGCACACACGAGAACCACCCCTCCTCCAATCTCGGTGATTGTTGTAGAAGCAGGTGAACTTCTTCACAATCAGCACAACGTCCTCATCATCCAGCGCGCCCACTTGCTCCTCTCTAACAGAAACAAAGGAAGACAAAGAAAATCCACTTAATGAAGTGTTAGCACAAGAAAATCCAGCTACAGACTGATTGCCACCACCAGATCCGAAAACCGACGCCATGTTCTGAGACAGGAGATTTTTGAGACCGATCCGAGTCGCTTTGGCTATCTTGGTGGACTTGAGCTTGCTAAAGAGCTCATCACAAGTCAATGTATCAAAACTTGAAAACTCTTCAATGCTCGAGATCTTCACTTCTCATATACTACGGTCAATAGCATAGAGAAGTTTTATCGCTCTCTCGCGGTCAGAATAGGGCAAAACCCTGTTGATCGAGGATTGCTAACAATCCCATCAAAGCGAGCAAACATCGCATCCAAAGACTCTCCAGGGCCTTACACAAATATTTAGTATTCTTAGTTGTATGTGCTTTGTTGTCTAGTCTTAATCTGATTAGTGCCTTCACGAAGGACACTTAAAGTATTCAAGATCTCCCGGATAGTACGGAAGTGCTGGAACCTGTCAAACTCATTCTGACTTAAGCTAGTGAACAAAATATTTCTGGTCTTGTTGTTGGACTCATACTATTCGATTTGAACCTGAGTCGTGCAAGCAGTAGGGATCTCATAATTGGAATCAACTACTTTCCATATTGCACTTTCTTAGCTTAGAAGATAAGCCTCTATGCACACCTTCTACTACGAAAAATTGCAGCCATCAAACAACATAATCTTCTCACTTCTCTCCATGTCGCATATAGATCATAAAGCTGATTAAGGTCAACAAGTAATCAAACTGGCTCTGATAGGATCGAGAGTGGCGACTAGAAGCGGGGGGGGGGGGGGAGGGTGAATAGGTGCCTCAACAAATTTCTTGCTAAATTGATGGTCTTATCCTATTTGATCACCCAACACACATCTACAATAGAATCACAACAGAATGCAACACAAATACGCAGCGGAAAAACTATACCTACCCAAAAAGTTTGGAGACTCCGGAGAAAGATCAAAAACCGAACTTAAAGGTTTAACAAATAGTGGGTCTTATGGTTGGAATCGAACACTAGGTTCTATGACAAACTAATCCATGACTTATCCCCACACAAAGGTTGAATCTCGAGAAAAGATCACTCAAAGATCAAGAGATGAACACCCGGTGAAAATGATCTCCAAGATGATGCTCTAAAGGTAAGAAAATTCAAGACCCTATCACATATGCATGTGTATATGAATTTTATGCCTTTAATATCAAGAAGAACAACCTTCCGAGGTGTTAAAATTTCAGCTCAAAAAGAAAAATAAAAATCAACACCAAAGAGGAAAAACTTTCACACAAGGCAAGAGAACCAAGAGAGGGAAACTAAAAGGAGGGGAATTCAAGCATATATAACAAAATAAACTTCATTACTCAAAGAGGCCATCCCTATTTTAGACGTATTACAAAGATCTTCCTCTCAAAACTCTCACATATTATATAGGTTACACACTCATCCTCACCTCCTCTAAAACCCTAGCACAATGCTCTCATATAGGTGGCACAAAGGGTTCAAATGATTGGTTTCTCCTCTCCTGTAGTCCTACCCCTGTATTTATAGGTCTAGAAAACTTGACCCCTAAGTTTTCTAGCTTTTTTTCCCTAAATACCTCTATCTTGTAGTACACTCTTACCTATCACCGAGGGTATTTTGATCTATTTTCTTCTCCATTCATCGGACAGTCTTCGCGCCTTCACGACTTGTTTTCGCCTTGACGCAAGCTTTACGATGGTTCCACGTACTCCTCTAGTCCTTCCACGATTTTGAGGTCAAACCGCGAAAATCTAGCATGCTTCTCAAAGTGTGACTAGTCGTCACTTGCTTCCATCTAAAGCAAGCGCTCTAATGATGACGCGTGTCCTCCATCTTATGATATTAACCGCTGGCAAGTCTCTTCTTCTCTTGATCTCTCGGACCACCTTGTCACTTGCATCGGCATCCCCTTCGCTTGACTTTGTCAACACGCCGTTTTTATCCTCCGTTTCATGCATTGCTTGACCTTCATGTGTATAGCTAGGATCACCCTTAAATCCACCCGACCCTCCTTGATCATTCGGCACCAAGCACCCTCTTAGCTCCGATCACCCGCCATTGACCACCAAGTTGCATCCGTCATGTGCACACTTTGAAACAAGCAAACGCATTTATCCATACTCTAAAACATCTCAAGTTTAGCACAAAATCAAAAACTTTAACTTAGAGCACATCCTGTATAAAACGTGAACACTAGATGTTTCGGTGTATTCTGCTCCTAAACACCGGACCATCCAGTGAGTGTAACACTATCTATTCTAGGAAAATTTTGCTCTCTGCAAGAAAAGGTCTGGTGAATCTCATGTCCATCACGGATAATCCTGCGTGTGCCAATCCATCGAACCACCTTTCTGCAACCTCTTTGCAACAAAAGGTCCGGTGCATTCTCCGGTGTTCACAAACTCAGCACCGGACTATCCGGTGTACATAATCAAACTTGGTGCCAAAAATCTCCTCTCTGCAGAAAATACTCTAACGCTCTCTAAGTCCATCACCAGACCATTTGGTGTTTGCTTCCATTTCTGCTTCAGCACTGAAAATGCTCTGGTGCTCACTCATCGTAACACCGGACTATCTGGTGTAGTCAAAAACCCACACACTAGATGTTCCGGTGAGGCGTAATTTTCTAGACTCTGAAACAGTCTGCTCCAATTTAAATTTTGGTTAGCTATAAACAACATCACACACAAACAAGCTCATGTCAACCAAAATAATTTCAAATCTAACATTATCAATGACTCATCACATACAAACTAAGACATATTTCAACTTGATTTCTCACTAATCGTATCTTAGTTTAGCTCGTTGGAATGAACTCAGGAAGTAGTCTTGAGGTCACTCATAGGAATCAGTCAGTAGTCTTTAGCTAAAAGTTAGCTGGTCTGTTAGTTTCAATCAAGTGTTTGTTTTTAGTCAAGAACACGAACCGATGTTATGGGATGGCATATCAGGAGATTGTGGCTGAAGAATAGGGCAAATGGCCCATGTACTTGCTTGTTCGTTTGTCTATTTAATCGAGTCCAGAAAATGCTGAAAGAAGTAGAGGCAACACCAAAATATTCAGAGTTCAGAACTTGCTTTGTCAGTTTACTGTAGCGCTCCAGCAAAACACTGAATTTCTTTAGGTGTTTCTGTCATGTGCGCTACTCTAAAAATAGGTGATCTAGTGCGTTTGTGAACTGAGTGTGTGTGAGAGTTGGGCTTTAGTAGGCGGCGACAACAAGTGGCATCAAAGCCCATACACGTCGATCGGCAAAGCCGTGGGTTTCTCATTCGATTTCCCCACCACCTTCATGTCATAGGTTCTATGCCGTCGAGGGCAGCGGTGGTGGCGACCGCGGTCTGGTGGTACACAAGGTGGTTCGGGAGATTGGAGGAATGGCGAATTACCCAACCCTCACGCGCACAAACTACACCGACTGGGCTGCGCAAATGAGGGTCATGCTTCAAGCTCGGGGGCTGTGGGAGGCGGTGAGTGCAGGCACCATCGACTTCCATGAGGACAGGATGGCACTGAAAGCCATCCTTTGAGCCGTCCCAAGCAGGCATGGGAGGTGATCAAAACCATGTATGTTGGTGTAGATCATGTCCGCAGAGCCAAGGCGCAGACACTTCGCCGGGAGTTCGACGCACTCGCATTCCAGGATGGGGAGATGGTGAATGACTTCGTAATGAGGATCACTAGCATGGCTAACGAGCAGACGACCCTCGGCGACCCTCACACTGAGGAGATGATTGTGCGACGGTTCCTACAGGTCATTCCCGCTAAGTACTCACAGATTGCACTCTCAATCGAAACTCTACTCGATTTGGAGACACTCTCTGTGGAGGAACTGGTGGGGTGGCTCAAAGCTATAGAAGAATGACACAACATCTACGATGCGACATGCTCCAATTTGGGTAGCAAATTGCTGCTTACCAAATAGGAGTGGATGGCACGACAAAAGAATCGTCAGACTAGAGAGGACTCATTCGACGGCTTCAGTTCGAACCGCGGACAACGGTGTGGAGGCAAGTCTTCATCTCACCGGAATGATGGCACACGGGATGCTAAGAGCAGAGCGCGAGATGTCTCGTGTGACAAATTCTGCAATTGCGGCAAAATCTGGCATTGTGCTCGTGATTGCCGCAGCAAGCCAAGACAAGAGCGGAAGGAGGAGGCTAACCTGGTAGAAGTACAGGACGAGCACTTGGCGCTCCTGATGGCCTAGATTGACAAGTGCACACATGGCACAACACAGCGGGTGCACCTCGATGAAGGAAAGGTGATCCCAAATGAGGGGAGTCGGGACGTGTGGTACCTGGACACCGGCGCCAGCAACCACATGACCGGCGATTGCTCTTTGCTCACTTCTCTGGATGAAAGTGTGCAGGGCACTATTAAATTCGGTGAAGGCTCTCTGGTGGAGATCCAAGGAAAGGGTGCCATCATGTTCACGTGCAGGAACGAGGAGCACTAGGTCCTCACCGAGGTGTACTACATCCCACGACTGCACAGTAACATCGTAAGCCTCGGGCAGCTAGATGAAAATGGCTGCAAGGTCGTCATCGAGGATGGCATGCTCACCATCTTTGACATGATGCGTCTGGTGCTGGCACAAGTTAGATGCTCTAAGAACTGGTTGTACACACTACGGCTGAACATCAGTGAGCCCATGTGTCTCCTAGAGAAGGCGAATGACATGGTGTGGCACTGATGCACCCTAAGCCTTTTCTTGGCTTGGAGGTCACACATTCTCCTCGTGGATATTTCAAAAACTTAATTAACTTCCTTTCCTCAATCTCAATCTGGATTCGCGCGGCCTTTGACTAGTATGGTATGAGTTCCTAAAGCAGTTCACCGTGTATTAGTCGCCTGACCCACAAAATACTTTGGGATGCGCGCTTCAGCCATCTCCACTTCAGAGCGCTGTATGACCTCACTACCTAGCGCATGGTCGATGGTGTCCTGGCAATCGACCGCCTTGAGCAATTCTGTGACAGGTGTTCACTAGACAAGCAACACCAGAATGCGTTCTCGTAGGCATCACAGTACCGCACCGAACACATCCTGGAGCTCATGCATGGCGACTTGTGTGAACTAATCAGTTCGGCATCACTTCGGGGTAACAAATACTTCCTGCTGGTTGTCGATGATCACAACAGGTTTATGTGGCTCGAGATGCTGCAAATGAAGGGTGAAGCATTCAAGATGTTTAGGAAAATCAAGGCACTACCGAGAACGAGCACGACGTCAAGCTTAAGCATTTTGGACCGACTACGGTGGCAAATTCAACTCGACGGAATTCGACGTGTGGTGTGATGAGCACGGGATCAAGCGGTACACTACGATGCCATATTCACCGCAACAAAATGGTGTGGTTGAATGGCGGAACCAAACTGTGGTGGAAATGGCGTGCGCTCTACTCAAGAGCATGTTCATGTCGGCCACATTCTGGGTAGAAGTTGTGAAGACCGCGATTCACATCCTGATTTGCGCACCAATGAGAAGCATGAAGGGAAGAACACCGTACGAGGCTTGGTATGGTCGACGACCGAATGTGTCGTACTTCAGGACCTTTGGCTGCATCGCCCATGTGAAGAAGAATGGCCCTGGCATCACCAAGCTCTCTGATTGTGCTGCACCGATGGTCTTCATCAGCTATGAGGAGGGAAGCAAAGCTTATGTGTCCACGATCCGAAGGAGAAGAAATTGCACATCAGCCGCGATGTGGTTTTTGAAGAGGATCGTCCTGAAAGTGCATCTAGCCCTTATGTGTGGTTTTAGTAATTAATGACAATACCTATGGACTAACAATGGTGTTGAGTTTATTAGTAGGTTGTTCCATAGGTAATGCATTGAGAGATATGCATGAGATCTAGGTGAATGGGGAGATTGAAAATGCATCAAGATAAATGAGCTCTAGGTGATGCTCACGTAAGTAATGACAATACCTATGGACTAACAATTATGTTAAAAATTGTTATTAGGTTATTTCATAGGAGATGCATAAGTTATGAATCATGGATTTCCTGAGAAATGCCATGAGAATAAAAGAAATACATCATTGTCATTGAGCTCTTAGTGATGCTCATAAGGAGAAGGAAAAGCTCAGTAAGATTGGCAATAAACTTGAAGACTAAGTTACTTGTGGAGATCAAGTAACTAAAGGTATGGCATTGTCAATAGAGTTTTATGGACTAACTCGTGTGCTATGTGCTTGAGAATGAGTGGGGTTAGGTTCTATATGAAGATTGACAATATGCATGAAGGCTAATAAGTTACGTGTGGAGATCAAGTAACTGAAGGTACAAAAGTTGTCAATTAGGTTTTATAGACTAAACCATGTGTTTTGTGCTTAAGAGTGAGATGGGGTTATGATCCATAAAAAGGTATAAGTTGAATTGAAATCATATATGCTAAGAGTGAAGAACAAGAGTGGACTCCATATTTGATAAAATGAATTCCTTCAAGATGTCGAATACAAAGTGATTTTCTATGGCAAGATGGTGAAGGGAAAGCAAGATTCGGCTGCGATGGACCATCCAGTGGTAAAGGGCAAGCAAATGGCTTGGCGTCGAAGAACCAAGGCGGTGGTGAAGAGCGAGTGAAGGCTTTGCACCAATGGACCATGTGAGGCCATGGGAAACTATGAGTGATTCGTATCAATCATATGAAGAATCAAGAAGAGATGGAGTGAAGAATATATGAAAGTTGGCAACTCTCAAGGTTTGAATAAAAGAAGCGGGACTTGAAAGTTATTCAAAGGCTCAAAGTGGTTCAAACGAGTTTTATCTTTAAAATTGAGTATAGGTATGCCGCACTAATAAGAGGGATGCAATGTACAGCTAATTGTCGTGTCTCGGTGCTCAAGAGTTTCTAACCAAACCCAAGTGAGAGTTCTTTTTAGAAATCCCAGTGCGGAAAGTATGTAAGTGTCTGAATTTAGTTTTGGAGTGTTCCTAATTTTATCCAATGTGTTTGAGGTCATGGATTCAGTTGGGACGTGTAGCTCTCTGAATAAGCTTTCCATAGAGTCCAAAATCGTCGAAATCGGACTTCGGGGTCAAAAGTTATCGTCGTTTTTGGAGGGCCAGCTGTGCTGAACCTGGATACTCCGGGTGAGGTTCCGAGGGGAGGTCTCGGTTTGGGGCTGTTTATTTCACCCGGAATCTCCGGGTGGACCCGGATACTCCAGATTCTGGAGTCTCTGGGTGGACCCGAATAGTCCAGGTTGACCTGGATACTCCGGGTCAGTACAGAAAAGCATGTAATGACTAGTTTTTTAGGTGGACTATAAATAGCCCCTCACCCCCATCCTTTGGGGTTGCTGCAAGGGCACGAAAGAAAAACATTTTAGAGCCAAAATAACTCATTCTCACTCCATTTTAGTGAGAGATTTGAGAAAAAAAGTGAGTTGGGTTGTGAGATTGGAAGATTGAGTGCAAGTGAGCTAAATCCAATCTTAAGCACTTGAGTTTACCGGTAAGAAGTTCGTGAAGCATTTGTTACTCTTAGAGGTGAAGCTTTCTAGCCAGCTAGGTGTTGTGAGCCGTGAGAAAAATTTTAAAGGTCAATCTCGCCTCCGCAAGGGAAGAGATAAAGCTAGTGGATCAAGGAAAGCGGTTGAAAGAGACTCGGCTCATTGGAGCTTCCTCAACGGAGACATAGGATTCATGGTGGTGAATCCGAACCTCGGGAAACAAACCCTTGTGTCTCCACTTTGGTTTGTTTACATTTGAGTTCTTGCTCAATATTTGTGCATATTGCTCGATATACTTGTTTGTATGTATTTGGTTGTAGGTTCTCCGTGGATCTGCTTGGAATCATCACTTGGAATACACGATTTCATTTGGTTTGAACTAGAACTCTTTAGAGGCTGTTTAATTTCAATTTCGGTCAAGTTTTTGTACAAAACCCGAAGGGTCTGGATTTATCCGGAGGTTCCGGAATTGTACAACCTGGAGTATCCGGATCAACACAGATACTCCGGTGAACAGTATTTTCATGATTTTTTAATTAATATTTTCTTGCATATCTTTTGCTAGAATTGAATAATTTTTATCACCTTAGAATTATAACTTTCATACTTATTTAGGGTAATTATGTACTAGTCGAGCCTAACATATTTAGGTTTTTCACTTGTGAAAAATCCATTAGTTTATATTCCGCTGCAAGTTTAAGCCAACGGTAAAAGAGGACGAATTTTTAGAAAAACGTCTATTCACCTCCTCTAAGCAACATCATTGTCTTTTCATATCCCTGGGCCTAGTCCGAGCAGGTAGAGGGACAAGGCGTCGACCATCCTCTAGGCATGTTCATCATCGAGGACATCACACCAGGATGACAAGTCCATCACATGAACGTGAAGTCAGAGTTCCTCAACGGTGATTTGATTGGGGAAGTCTACGTGCGGCAACCCCCGGTTTCATTAATCTAGCACACGAACACGAGCTGTACCGTCTTCGCAAGGCCTTGTACGGGTTAAGGCAGGCACCCTGCGCGTGGAATGCAAAGCTGGATGATGTGCTGATTCGGCTTGGCTTCAGACGCAGTCCGCTGGAACACGCCATGTAACAGAGAAAAGGAGGCACACTTCTGCTTGTCGGGGTGTATGTCGACTATCTAGTCATCACCGGGTCCACAATTGACACCATTGATGAGTTCAAGCAACAGATGAAGGACACGTTCAGCATGACCGATCTTGGTCTGTTGTCGTATTATCTCGGTGTGGAGGTGAAACAGGAGTCTGGTGCCCATCACCCTCAGCCAAAGTAGCTATTCTCGCAAGATTCTGGCGTTGGCAGGGTTGTCTGACTGCAATTCGCGTGTCACTCCAATGGAAAACAGGCTGAAGATGTCCAAAGAAAGCAGTGCTGCAGCTGTGAATGCAACTAACTATCGAAGTATAGTGGGAAGCTTGAGGTATTTGGTGAATACCCAGGCAGACATTGCTTATGCTATAGGCATGATGAGCAGGTTCATGGAGGCTCCTACAACACAGTACTTGGCAGCAGTAAAACAAATTCTCAGGTATGTGCGTGGTACTTTGGATTTTGGTTGCCGGTATAGCCAAGTTGGTGAATCAGGCGCTGGATTGGTTGGGTATTCAGAAAGTGACCTTGCCGGATATTTGGATGACCGAAAGAGCACCTCTGGGATGGTGTTTTATCTTGGGGATAGTCTAATCACCTGGTCATCGCATAAACAGAATGTAGTGGCACTTTCCTCTTGTGAAGCTTAGTATATCTCAGCAGCTACTGCAGTCTGTCAGGGAATTTGGCTCAATAGGTTGATTGGAGATCTGACTGAATCTGAACCGATGAAGTTCAAGTTGTTAGTGGACAACAAGTCGGCAATTGAGCTGTGCAAAAACCCAGTTCATCATGACAGGAGTAAACACATTGACACAAGATATCATTATATTCATGAGTGTCGATGAAGGAAAAGTGGATGTTGATCACGTCTGCACTGAAGAGCAAGTGGCTGATATTCTGACAAATTCCCTGGGGCGAGTGAAGTTCACCGAGTTGAGGAAGAAGCTGGGCGTGGTGAAGGTGAAGGAGCCATGATTAGGGGGGTTATTTGTTAGACTATCTAATCATGTCTTAGTTTAGCTCGTTGGAATAAAGGTTGAGCTCAGGAAGTAGTCTTGAGGTCACCCGTAGGAATAGGTCAGTAGTCTTTAGCTAAAAGTTAGCTGGTCTGTTAGTTTCAGTCAAGTGTTTGTTTTCAGTCAAGGCCACGAACTGATGATATGGGATGGCATATCGGGAGATCGTGGCTGAAGAATCGGGCAAATGGCCCATGTAATCGCTTGTTCGTTTGTCTATTTAATCGAGTCCAGAAAACGCTGCAAGAAGTTGAGGCAGCCCCAAAATATTCAGAGTTCGGAACTTGCTTCGTCAGTTTACTGTAGCGCTCCGGCAAAACACTGAATTTCTTGAGGTGTTTCTGTCCTACGCGCTACTCTGAAATCAGGCGATCCAGTGCGTTTGTGAATTGAGTGTGTGTGAGAGTTGGGCTTCGGCAAGCGGCGACAACACAACACCGAGTGGTCGGCCGCCGGTGCGGACCCAGTCCTCGATATCCCTGCCGGGAATGCTCACCCTTTGCACCCACCCGTCGGCGCACCCCGTGTACAGCCACCCGCTGGCACGGTCGTACGCGAGGTCCTCCGGGCCAGGGAGCCGCCCCTCGCCCACCCGCTGGCTGGCCTGCAGCGCGAGCGCCTCGTGCCACGGCTCAGACACGACCGGCCCGTACGTGTACTCCGGTAGCATCGGCGCCGGCGAGCAATACTGGTGCACGCGGAGATAAGCTAGGAGAGAAGAGGAAGAATAGATAAGGTGGAGCACATCACTTAGAAAATATATCAGCCGACCGAACCGAGTGGATACGAGGATGAGCTAAAATCCTATTGAATGAAAATTGTGGATCCAATCTATTGTAGCAATAATCAGTAATAATTCGTGGCTAGAACTGGTATTGATATTGACTCTCAGTGCCGGTTCGTATTACAAACCGTCACTAATGGTACTGATAGTCTGTATCAGTGTCGGCTCTTAACGGTTTCATCATAGTTTAGACATGGGATGTTAAGAACCGGTAGTGATACATTTGCACCGTCAGTTTATGCATAACCGACAATGATGAGCCGTTATCTATGATCGTACTATTGCAGATATCCTCATCAGTGTCGGTTCAAAATCGTCATCAGTGGTGGGTTTTAAACCAACACTGATGAATCGGTACTGATGGTCACTGACCATCAGTGCCGGGTTTGGAACAAGCACTGAAAATCACTATCAGTGCCGTTTCGTGAATCTAACCGGCACTGATAGTACACCTATCAGTGCCGGTTGATAAAAACCAATCGACACTGATACGTGTTTCCCGCTCTTTTCAAAACCTATGGGTTGCCGCCATTACGTGCCCATTTTCAAATATTAGCGGCCCAATAGTATACGGTATATTTATAGACACACATATTTAAATTTAATTCACGAGACGTCAAGTTTCATTGCAGCATATATACACAAGCATATATAAATTTCAGTTATAAAACATACCGTATGTATACAGAATATAAGTCTCATCATAGTATATATACACAACATATATGTCAAGTTTCATTACAATAAGAATAAGGAGTTTAATTACATGCCAGTTGGTTTTACATGTCAAGTTTCATTTCAACAAGGATAAGAAGTTTAAGATTTCTTGTAAATCGAAGGGTCTGAACTCTGCCCTATCTTGTTGGTTGAAGATAACGAGAGAGACGATCCAATTTTATTGAACTCATCGGTGTCACTAATGATTTGGTCATTGATGAACCTGACAAGTTGATCTTGAAGTGCGTTGATTTTAATAGGCATGAGACGATCTCTGGATAGCTTGAGGAGGTGTAATTTCAAGAATTGAAGAAATCAGTCCATATGAACATGTATCGGACATAAAAAATAGTCATCAATATGTATACCGCCTACCTTAGGATCGGCCATCTGGAACGACACGTCTCCGTTGAATCCGTGCATGAATTTCATTATATAAAAACCACATAAATTATTGCTCGGGCCCTACTTCCTGCAAGGAAAGTCATGTTGGACTATCCATTCTTTCGTGCATGGCCGGTATCTAACACTCTTCTTGATGTATCGTTGGTACACTCTGTATTTGTTTGATTATTATCATAAGTAGACTTGGATTCAATCAAATCAAGTATTACAAAAGCAATAACGAAATGGCCAAGATTTACCTTTGTAGCAAGTCAATGATGGGTTGGTAGGTTTCTTTTTGAATTATTTTGTGAGTCAAAGACAAAGATCTTGCTAATGTCTGGCTGAATGATAAGGAGATCCAGTGATAATTGCACATAGATCACCATAGGTTAGTTGGTCCTAATTTCTAACGATGTATTGCTCAAAAAGAGTAGAATATTCATGGAGGGAAACACATACCAAAGTGGTACAAGAAAAGTATGCATTTCTTCAATTGTAGCTCCAAAAGACACCTCAATACATATTCCTCGATTTGTTTAGGATTGGATTCGATCATTGTAGGGTTTACACGATGTGGGTCGATGAATCCCACATGCTGGATGCCATCCATCCTGCATCTTTGTACCTGCATTCTACACAAGGAATAAGTTAAGACATTCAATCTAATGGTATAGAAATATATACTGTGAATTATACATATACGACACTTACAAAGTCCAACAACTCAGGATGGACATGTCAAGGGCATTTTGCTGGTACACTCGATATATTTCCTCAAATAATATATAAATAGTGTCATCCCCGTGTAGAAAATCTCGATCCTTGATTCTGGCCTCGAACATTTGTCTACCCTCCCTCGACTTCTTCATGTACCACGCATGGAATTTTCAAAGTTGATATGTCAGTTTGTCCCACACTTCTGGCGCCACCAACAGTTCACCCAGATTAAATTGCCATCTCTCGGCTGCTTTTGGTGCCAAGAACTCGTCTAGAAATTGCTCTTTTGTCATTTTAGCATCTTCAAGAAATATTTCAAAATTCTGTTCATGTAGTACCTATTCGATGGAAGAATGCTGGAAGTATCTCTTGCTTTTGATGCGCGTGTAGTCTGATTTAGGTTTACGCTCAACAGGTTTGGCCATCTTCAAGAAAAACTTGTGCGTTTTTGCATGGATTGGTATTTTCTTCTCAGGCTTTAGTTTCTGAAAGAATTTCTTGACACTGGCATCCACTATCGCTCTCCTTTCCTCTTCAGTCATCTTAGAAGGCAACTTTTCAGGTGCTGCCACCTTCTTAGGTGCCCTTTGCTTCTAGGATGAAGCTGACTTTTGAGATGAACTCAAATTCTTAGACTGTGCATGTGTTGTCAACTTCAGTGGGGGAGGAGTTGACTCTCTTGGTGGCGGTGGAGCTGACTTTAGAGGGGGAGGAGTTGGCTCTTTTGGTGGTGATGATGCTGACTTCGGAGAGGGAGGAGTTGGCTCTCTTGGTGGCAACTTGCGTGAGGGAGAAGTTGGAGATCTTCTTGGTGACGGTGGCGGCAACCGTGGAGAAGTTGGAGATCTTCTGTGTGGTGGGTCCGACTCTGCATCAGGCAACTCATCTGTCTCATTTTCAAACACTATGTAGCATTTGTGCCATAGAACGAAGCCTCATACGTTTGATCCAAGCCTCTTGGAACCTGTCTCTCTGGGGTAATCCATGTCAATCTTATGGTACGGCCTTCGCATGGAGTCCACGTGGACCTTGGTGTATCCCCGCGGTATCGAGAGATCTTTGAAGAGAGCTCCTTCCATGCATTGGTCGACCTGCCCCATAGCCACTGTGGTGGTAATGTTCAAGGTGAGCACGACAAGCTTGCACACTTTGCTTTCTATGATGTCGTCCACAGGGTAATGGGCCAATTCTTCTTCTGCAAACCCCTCGGATGCGTAGCTACTCTAATGACCACCAGGGCTCACAACATTATCTTCGACTTGCTGCTGCCTATTTCTTTGCTGAAATACTTCTTTGATTTTGGCGTCTGTCATCTATCGCTCTTGTACTAGTTCTTGCCATACTAAAGCCAGTAGTTCTTCCAATTCTTCCCTCCTTCTCTTCTGACTCTTGTAACTTTCGGCGGCTTCTGGGAATCCCTCTTTCCAAGGCACCACACCCTTACCTCTGGTGCGACCTAGGTGCTCCTTGGTTTCTAGTGCCAAGGTTAGCTGATCTTTCTCCCTTTCTTGCCTGAAAGAGCCTTGGGAAGACTGGGCATGGGCATCAACAATCCTTTGAGTCACTTCAGAGCCTTGGGAAGACTGTTCTCTGTCACTTTTTAAGATTAGGCTGCCCTCTGCCGACAAAGTCACCCCTCTTGCGTATAAGTAGTGCTTTGCTTGTTCAATCCAATCGACCGTCTAATGTATGGAACCATTGCAGGTTACTTGTTCTTCCATCTCTTCTCACCCATCAATTTTCCTCACGTATCCATGCGAGCAAGTTTTATGTGGGTACAAGTTCTTATGGGAGTTGGCCTTGTTTGCCTCACTTAGCCGTTGTGCTTCCTCTGACTGTCTGTGCTCTATGAAATCATTCCAAAATAGTTCCACCGTCGGATAATCATCCCATTTTGGTGTTTGACCCTTCAAGTAATAATTTCTCCACAACTTTCCTTTGAAATTCCTGAACGCGATACCCATTGTTGTTATGACACGACTCTTCGCTTTGGCCATATTGCATCCTTCAGGGTATTCGAACTTTAAACAACTTTAGGTCTTGTGGGCTCCTCGACTGAATTAACCTCCGTGATGATGAAACATCCCTCGGGCATTATGTTGGGACCTCGTCCACTCCTCTCTTCTCCTAACGTCTCACCCTCCGGAGCATCAGCATTAGGATCGACCTGGCCATCCGGAGCATCATCTTCGGTCGTGCCCTGCTCAGCATCAGCGACTATCTCCAACTCAAATTGATCCATGTTAAGGTACGCACTTGGGCTACCACCTCCCGTCTGGTCCAGCTCAATATTTGCAGGCTCATCTTGTACCGAGGTTGGACCCAGATCTGAGGAGGGGCCTTGTATCGGAGGGGGGACGGGGCAGGGCTATGCGCGGTGAATGGATTTTGTATGTGCCATTTCCTACATAAAAAATTTAGGCACAACAAGCACTTGATGAGGAAGCGGCGCTCGATGAGGAGGCAGCCCGTCGAAGAGGAGGTGGCGCTTGGGGAGGATGCGGCGTCAGGGTGAATGGAGCGAAGGCTAAGTGTTGGATATATATAGTAGAAGTATCAGTGCCGGTTCTAAGTAGCAACCGACACTGATACATGTATCAATCTCAGTTCTATGTACCAACCGATACTGATATGTGAAGTATCTGTACCGGTTGCTACTTAGAACCAACACTGATAAGTATTTTTTTCACTAGAAATATTCTTCTATTGTTAAATTCGATTGCTACTTATAATCGTATCAACTCAGAATTTGCTCTGTTAGCAAATAGTCGCTTCAAATGGAGGATTATAGGGAAACACCAAACTACTTTAATGGGGTCTTTTCTTCTTTCTCTTCACCCTCACGCCATCACTTTCGATATCATCAACATTCCGCTTGTACCATGGTACATTATAAACGTGACACGCTTCCAAGTTTGCATTCTCGTCGCGAAACAACATGCAGTCGTTTCCACATACATGTATTTTCTCTACTTCCAATCCCAAAGGGCAAACAACCTGCTTGACATGGTACATGTTTTTGGGCAACAAGTTGCCCCTTGGAAACAATTCCCTCAAGAATTCTAACAATACATTGAAGCCCTTATCGGCCCAACTATTGCTAGCCTTCATTTGCATCAGTGTCAGCACCACATGTAACTTGTTGTGCTCATCTTTACAGTCCGAGTAAACTGGTGTTTAAGAGTCATCTACCATGCGCTAGAACTTTTGATGTTGTCTTTCACTGGTGAAGTCACCCTCCCCATCACACAATATTTGCTCTAAGCCGTCTTCATTGTTTCCAACAAAAGTGTCTACTCCATCGTTCTCGACAAAAATATCTTCAAATGCTGACATATCGAATTCTTCGTTGGCCGTCATATCATTGCTTATGTCTTCTTCGACTGTTGGTTGCCCTTCACGCCCAACATTTTCAAGTTCACCATGCTCAATCCAACGGGTATAGCCAGCCTTGAAACCCCTGCGAATCAAGTGTTCACAGATCTGCTCTATGTTTGAAAACTGCCTCTCATTCTTAGAGTCGACACATAAACAATATATATAGTGATCGACACGCTTATTTTTTGGCTTCTTGTACGCTGCAGCAGCCCTTGGAAAAGCCTCAATACCAACAACGAACTCTGCCCCTCAATCTTTGTACATCCATGACCGGTCCATCTGCAAATCATTATAATTAAACACATTTAACTTATAATTATTAAATATTTTAAAATCTAGAACAAATTCATTGAATTACCTTGCATCTTGATCGGTCCCTATTTGAGGGCTCATCTCCTTCCAGTACTTGGGTCGGATCGGGGGACCCGCCTTTTAAAGGTTGTTGTGTTTAATTGTGACCCGTGAGTGGACGTGTCATCCCTAAAACACAATATTCTATCAATTGTGTTAAATTCACTACGTTGATTAATGAACAGAGGAAATCCACTGAATTATTATTTAAATTCAAGACTTTAAAAATAAACGCAATCCACATACTAGAAAATTAGAGCTAGATTTTATGGGTATTTATAAATACCTCATTGATTTTTTATTCTTTGCAAGGATGTCACTCGAATGACAGTTTTAGTAGTATTTTTGTAATTTTTTAATGGCAATAATGGTTCAAGTAGTGGCAAATTTGCAATTGTCCCTAAATTTTAATGTACGCACCCACATCTATTTACATGTTACTTTAATCTACTCTTAAATCATCTACAATGATAAAATTACGATCTTTCTCTAATTTATATCGATATTGGAGCTCTTGCTTATTCCAAAATTCAACACAAAAGAATAACCACCTAAATTCAAATCTAGAGCAATCTAGCAACTAAATCCAACTAAGAATCAAATATACTTCATCTCTATACATCTAACAATGACAAAGTTACAAACTTTTTCTAAATTAGATCTCAATTACATCTCTAAATTCATAACTATGGAACAAGCACCAACATTACGTGAAAAAAGGATATAGGTGATGGGTGATAACCCTCATGGGTGACGGTTCCCGCACCCGTCACCCCTAACGCGTCACTGATGAGTTGTTATGAGTGACGGGTACAGACCTGTCACTAATATGGTCATAGGTGACGGGTCAACGTCACCAATGAATATCATAGGTGATGGGTCGTAACAGTGACCCGTCACCTATAATTGAACATAAGTAACGGTCGTAACAGTGACTTGTCACTTATGACTAATGAACGTGTTTCGTGTTTTTTAGACCAAAAAAATCAAAAATATTTTTTTCACCCGAGAGTCACCCTAATACAGGGCCCATCGCATATGCCCAATCCACATCATTTTCAAACATATTTCGTTTTTTGCATTTCGTGGGACTCGAACCCACCACGCCCAGGACCTCGCACGTGACTCCCTTACCAACTCAGCTATCATGTGCTTGTGATAGAAACCGATTATGTTATCCTTTTAACCTTCGCTGTCAAAGGTTATACGTGACGGGTCATACACCAATGATGTTTTTCCCGAAATGTTGACCCGGAGTGCTTTTAGTAAAAAAAAGGTATAACTTTTGCATACGGACTCGTCACTAATGACTGGCTACGATGACCCGTCACCTATGAGTCGTAATAGGTGACGGGTCACAACTACGATCCGTCACCTATGACTGACCTAGGATGACTCGTCACTTATGATAAGTTATAAGTGACGGGTAACAACTATAACCCATCACTTTTATCATCAGTGACAAGTCATGTTACGACCCGTCACTCATTTTATGTCTCATTTATCTGTTTTTCATGTAGTGTAACCATCAGAGCAATCTACCAAGGAAATCTATCTTAAAAAAAATATAGATTATTTTACTAACCTTAGAGCACTTGACTCCTCCAAATCTTGAATCCTCCAACTGTAAAGACGGCAAAAATAATGACCAACGCTATTCTGGGTGAGGCTTGCGGCGGCTCTATTCTTTTCGCGCTTAGGGTGGGCTTTTATACTGTAGCAACTATCAGTGCCGGTTCTTAGCGTCTCAGTCGTGGTTCACGCACGGGAGTTTAAGAACCGGCACTGATACGTCAACAGTATCGGTTACGTCCGAACCGAGACTGATACGTCAATAATAACGGTTACGCCCGAACCGACACTGATAAGGATGCTACCTATGCAGTGTTATATAGTAGTGCCGGTTCTGTGAATGATAGGTCAGGGTGGGTTAAACGTGGTTTGTTCCCAATACGTGCATGCGTACGTAACTTCTGTGAATGATAGGTCAGGGTGGGTTAAACGTGGTTTGTTCCCACTACGTGCATGCGTACGTAACTCACAAATCGTCCGCACGACACACATACGTATCGACATATATATCGTCCATCCTAAAGTCCACCAGCATTACGACGACATTGTCGACAACGCATGTTGAGTAGTCCTGCAAGTATATAACAACATGATGGAAGGGGCCAGCCTGGACAGTGGTCAAACTCACACGAACACACACGAGTGCACACACACTAAACACCAAATGAGTGCGCTAGGTAAAGGGAAACAAAAGACTACAAATACCGCTAGATGTGATATAAGCTGACGTGTGTGTACTATCGATCATATCTACAGTCCACACGTACTTGCCGGTGATTGTTGGAAGGCTAATCCACTAGCTAAGCAACTTGATGATATACTACTGCTACTAGCCTACCGCTATATCTTCAAATGGTGGCAATGAGTTGTCGCACGTTATCCCTGTCTCCATCCATCCATCCATGGGTGGGAGGGTGGGTGGGGACGCCGACAGTGACAGCAGAGGACGGACTACTGACAGGCCTGCGCGCGCCGCCACTGTCACTCAGATGGATCCATCGACGGCTCAAGGTTGACAGAGCGTGGCGCCTGCCGGCCAACCAGCCGGAGTATGTCATCGAGGTCATTGAGCTGCTACCTGCCCAGCCCTAGCTGCAGGTAGTGTGCCATTTCCTGTTTCGTTTCTTTTTTCAAAAAAAAGGCTCACACCCCACCACAGAGGAGCTAGGGCGCCTCTGGAGCTACCGCCGGAGTTCGAACCTAAGATCGGAGTGACTAACTAAGATACATGCATGTTATCTACTTTTGATAAATGTTGGTGGTAACTGGTAATGAAGCAACATGCACGAGCTATCAGTATTGTAGAAGACGAACGATGTGGGTAAAAAAACATATATAGGGTTTTCAAGGGCCACATAATGTATACAAACCTGGGCCGACGTCGGGCTTGGGCTCGATCATGCATGTCACCTCGGCTGACGAATACCCTTGCTTCGTTCTTCATGTTCTGTTCCCTTTGTTCTTTCAGATCTTTCTCGCAATGGACTCTTGTACATGTCGCGGTTAATAATCAAGCAGCTTCATTTCCAAGACTTACGTTTCTCGTAGCCAATGCACGCAAACATATCTCATCGATGCAATGCTTTGGAAAATAGATCAGAGGACAAGAATTTGTTGAATGGTCATCTATGTCACTGGCCTGACCATCACATCACTCATTTGGCCCTGGCCAAACCAGCTGGAGAAAGCTTGAAAGACTAGTCAGCTCACCAAATTGAAAGACTAGCATTCGTCGTGCATATGCTAGTAACAAGTGCGCACTATAACGTGCAGCTGGGACAACAGTAAAAGATAGATGACTCGATCATAGGGTTAATATGTTTTAATGATTAATATCAACATGATTAATTAGACTAACAAGATTTGTTAGTATTCAAATGTTTAGTCTCATGGATATAAGACTTTGGGTTACAAACACCTCAAAGAAGTCAACATCAAAGTTAAAAAAGAGCTTCACTAAGATATAATGATCTATTGTTTAGGTAAGTGATTATGATGTTGAAAGTATCACTTGTGTAGAGATATGTTTATTTTCTATGGCCATACTAAAAAAAGGGTTTTGGGTTTATTAGATTGATCTAGTATCTTTAGGTTAGTTATCTAGTAATAATGCACACTAGACTTGGGTAGTTCTAAAAGACTGGTTGAAGACCCAAGACATCAAGTAAGAAGAAGTCATCGAAGTTGGGACAAAGTTTGAACTGAATTGGACAAGTCTCTGTCGAAATATACTCATTGGATAATCCGATGTGAACATCGGAAACTTCACCAAATGATTTCTTAGAGGATGCAGAAAGGCAATATTCACCAGAAGCTTAGGTGGGTACACCGTAAGCTTCTCACCGGAAGGTTAGCATAGAGGTTATTCTCACTGGAAGCATATGTGATCATCGGAAGCTTTTTCTGGAGAAGGTTTGCAATAGGGTATATTTTGGTGAAGATCAAGGTTTTCTACTCGCTAGATGATCCGATGATCACTGGAAGGTTCATTGGAAGAAGTTTACAGAGAATGTGTGATTGGTTTGGAGTTGGTTAAATACGCTCACCGAATGTTTCGATGTGGCACTGGAAGGCTAAAAATCATCCGGTGATGTGGCAGTAGCGAAAATAGCCCTATTCGACCATGATTGTGATTTTGGTGATTAATGACTATATAGTAAATGGTACTAACATGTTTATCAAGAATATACATATGTTAGTAGGTCTCATGTATGCAATACATGAACAAGCCACTGCAGCTGGGACAAAGTTTGGTTGAATTGGAGAAGTTCTAGGAAATTTGTTCTCATCGGATGGTCTAGTGTATTGAAGGCTATAATCACCAAAATATTCTCAACAGAGGAGAAAGAAGGCACTGTATAGTCCGGTGTTAAGACTCGTGTACTCACCGGATTGATTTTGCTCATAAGGCAAAATGGAACAACCCACTGGATGGTCCATTGATCAGCGGAAGATATACATCGGAGCAATTCTTGCAAAGAGGGTTGGAAGTCTAAAGAGCGATGATTAGTTGACCGGATGGTATAGTGTTTGGCTTGTGCACACCGGATGATCTCATCGGAGCATTCCTACCAGAGAGGATACAAATATTGAAGAAGAAGTATGAAGTCACCGGATAGTTCGACGATCACAGAGATAGTTGCATCTGAGTATTTCCAAGGAAAAGAAGAGAAGGTTTAATGCACCGGATGATCCAGTATGAATGGAATGAACACCAGACGAATGCACCAGAGCAATTTACACAGAGAAGATGCAAAGGCTCGGATGGCTCAAGATAACTCACCGGGAGGTTCGGTGATGGATTTAAGTATACACTGGAGAATCCGGTGTTCATAAGAAGTTTGAGTGGAGTTCCAACAGCTAGTTTCCACTGATGTACACACCGGATGGTCCGGTGCTTATACTACTATTGTCACTGGATCATCTGGTGTTCACAGTAAAATTGAGCCGTTGGAGCAACAGCTAGTCCGTGAGTTTGAGGCTATAAATACTCCACCACTCAATCATTTAAAGGTGCAGAATGCAGCTGAAGTCTAGAGATTCCCATATACACTTGAGAAGACATCCAAGCCACCAAAGTGCTTACAGTGTTCATCCAAGGCAGCTTAGCACACCATTAGAGAGTGGTTAGTGCTATTAGACCAAGAGAGAAGTGTTGCTAGATGCTACAACCTAGAGAGTGGATCAAGGAGTGATCCAATCGTATACTGAGAGGTACGCCGATGCTTTAGAGTCTTTGTGACTCATCGGCAATTGGAGTCTTTGTGACTCATCGGCAACTTGTTGACCCTCTGACTTGGTGTAAAGCGATGGCAAGACACATATACGGGGACGTGGAGACCCTTACCTTGGTGGCTCAAGCTCTGAAGTGATCACAGCGGCAAGGGACTAAAAGAGAGGCTTGTGGTGAGGCTTTGCCTTGGTAGTTTGGTGGCTCATCCGGGTTGATGCCTTATCTTTATGACTTAGTGGCTCAATAGTCATGACCGGGTACCGACCAGGAGCATATCTTTGGTGGAGTTCTAATGTAGACTAGAGGTGACATTCATGCCATCGATACCACGGGAAAACTTCTTGTGCCGAGTTTGCTCTCTATACCTTATTTATGTTTCCGCATTTACTTACATGCAATTTACCTTCTTAGATAGGTTGCAAGCACTTTGGTCGTTAGAGTAGACACACTAGATAAACCTAGAGCACATTTAGATAGAAATTGAGATAGATTTATCTTGTAAAATCTTTGGAGCCGAATAGTTTCTGAGTGTCCTAATTCACCCCCCTCTTAGGACGTCACCGATCCTCACACTAACGACTTATTTCTTTTGCACTCACCGGATGTTCTGGTACTAAGGAAAATGTGCTCACCGGATCATCTGTGTTCAAAGTTTTCTGACACTACTACAGAAATAGGCTTATATGCCAGCCCATCACTGCCGGCTACCGGCAGTGATGGAATATCACTGCATGTTCGTATTATGGACTGACACTAAAAGACCATTCAAAAAGAACCAGCAGTGAAAATCCACTATCACTATCGGCTCTAGCCATAAGCTGATAGTGATACTATCATTGCTGGCTCGTGGCTAGAGCCGGCAGTGATAATGGATGATAGCTTATTTTAAAAAATTCATAACTTTTTCGTACAAAGTCGGATGGGGACAAACTTTGTATCAAAACTGTAGCCCTCGACAAGATCTATAACTTTGTAGTTGATTTTTCATTTGATGTCATTTAGATATCAGAATAATCGTTTGAAGTTTTAGACAGAAGATGTCAAAATGATTGTATATGCTAATGGTATCACTAGTACTTATATGGTGGGATGGTAAAGATGTATCGTGCGAGTTGAGAGGTTCTGAGTTCGAGTACTAGGAACCGCCCGCGTGCGTATTTCACGCGAAAAATCGTGTGACTTATGACTTGCGATGGCGCGGCCGTGAGGGTTTCTCGGGTGCAAAAAATATATATATTTTTTTTCAATTTTACCAACCCAAAAAGATCGATTTGACGTCTAACTATCACTGTCAACCGAAGCCTTCAGCCGGTAGTGAGAAACCCTTCACTACCGGTTCCCGGACCGGCAGTAATAGTCGAGAACTATCACTGCCCGTTGCCCATTGCTGACTCCAAAACTAGCAATGAAGTCCTTTTATGGGCCGGCAGTTAAGGGTTTTTTTAAGTACTGTGAGCCCAAGAGGCTACTGTTAGTTTTGGGAGTTAAGTCTATAAATAGACCCCTACTCAATGATTTCAGGGTTCTAAGCATACACATACACTTGAGAGTATTTCTTGCCACTAAAGTTGAGTACATTAAAGACCAAAATGATTAGCATAAGATTAAAATTTTAATTAATGCTAATTTACACCTAATGTTTATATAGTTAGGTGATTAATCTAAAGTTAGATCACATGAATGATCTACACTTTTTACTCTTGATATTTACTAGCACCTAGATAGCTTGACAATATTCTTATCTTACGAGACCCTCTAAAGATATTGTGAATTACACACAAGAATAATCGTGCGTGGCCTAGCTAGGGAACTTCTGAAAATTCAACAGACGTTACAAACTGTCCTTAATTCGCAGGTCGGTCAACCCAAATATCAGCAGCAGGTGCTTTAGAATCTGTGCAACTATCTCAATTATCCTCGGACAAGAACACAGATATAAAAAGATGAGCACCCAATAATGCAACAAGTTCATCCTTAGATCGTGCACGCACTTTTGTACGTGCAGAATTATATGATAGTGGAATAGATACGCCGACTGCTCATGCATACGACAACACAGCGGCCACTACAGCACGATAGATATATGTGGCCGGACTACGTCAGCATCCAAAAACTTGAGGCGATGATTCATTCCCACGAAGCCGCATTACCTGAAAAACAGGTAAAGAGATCGAAATCAATAACGGTTTTTTATATAACCCGTTATTTATGATAATAATGATGAGTTATAGTTATAGCATATTACTAATTATAAGTCATCAGTGACTGGTCATTTTAGATCAGTTATAAGTAACGAGTCAAGTTAAGACTTGTCACTTATGACTTGACATCATAGACGGATCGTTCTGGATCAGTCATAAGTGACATGTCAAGTTGAAACTCATCACTTATGATCTGGCATCAGTGATGGGTTGTCCTGATAGCCATAAGTGATAGGTCACGTTTGGTCCGTCACTTATGATTTGACATAAGTGGGTTAAATTGTGATCCGTCACTAATAACGCTATTCATAAATACTTAACTCGGTAGTTTTTATTTTTATTTTTTCTCTTATTTTTCCTCTCCTCAGTAACACTATAATAGGAAATATATATCATTTCTACTCAAGTTTAATATAAGAGGTGATGACTATGAATATAAATGCGTGTTCCGAAAATGGTGCAGAAACTTCGAGGATGACAACTCAATCTTTCAAGTCAAATTTGGCCTCTAAAAATTTACCAAAACCGATGTGGTAACTTTTTTTTAAGATATCCGTAAAGTTAAAAAAAAAAATCCAAAATTAGAATCCTTATGCAAAAGTTATATCTGTTTTACTGAAAGCACTTTGATCACCTATCAAATTGCAATCGTTTGCATAGCATATTCAGAAATTCATAAAATATTAGTAATACACATTTGAATTGACAAAAATTTTATATGTAATTTATAACGAGCCACCTATCAAATTTTATATTTAAATATTAATACAAATTTTATATGTAAAGTAAACCAAATAAGTCATTAGTGATAGGTTAAAATTACGGCATGTCACTTATGAAGTGGATACAGTTATGAGCCGTCACTTATGGTCTTTGGAAAGGAAGGTAAAAGGATAAAATATCCGATGTCAATTACAAGTGCATGATAAATGAGGTGGTAACACGCTCGCGAGAGGAGGTCGTGGGTTTGATTTCGCGGAAGTCAAAGACTGAAAATAGTATTGAAAAAATAGGAAATAACCCGTGACGAGTGGTGATAGGCATGCGTTGAGATGGCTCTGATGAAAAAAATATTATTTTACTTTTTTCTGTTTAAAAAATATAAATCAGTCGTAAGTGTCGGGTCACTATTATAACCTATCACTTATAACAAGTTATAAGTAACGAATCATATTATGACCCGTCACTTATAGCTTTATTGGTGACCAATTCTTACCTGTCACTAATGATTAATCATCAATGATATGTTCGAAATAACGGGTACGAATACATCACCCATAACAGCTATCACCGTCGCATATAGTCTTTTTCACGTAGTCGGTGCCTCCAGCTCCCGGCCGTCGCCACGCACGTCCCTGGCTTTTACTTGTCCGCTTGGCTATCTCCGGCGAGCGTGCAGCGGTGGTGGTGGACCGGTGGTCATCACCACCACACGCACCTACACAGCCGGCGGAGGACAAGTGTGCGCCGGTCTGTTCATCGGTGCCAGATTGCCTGGCGTTAATTGCCAGTATACCAACTTTCTATTTGTGTGAGGCTCTTGAGGTTGAGGACGACACCTAGCTTTATATCTGTGTGCCGTTTACATTCTCGTATATATCAGGTAGTATGTTTGTTGCTCTTTAGAGCTGGCAATGAAACAACGCAATAAATCGCGAAATATCTGTGCCTGGTGCCGGCCAACACAAAAGCTTGACGTTTTTCTCTTTTGCTTGTCATAGGGTCGATTCAATGGCAAAAGCAAGACTTAGTTGGAGCCGGGGCTAGTACACAAATAATGTAACGTGAGTGAACTGAACAAGCACTAGGATGAAAAAAAAGTTATTGCGGTCAGTTAGCAACCCCTATTGCAGTTGGTTTTTGAACGGACTAAACAAAGTGGTTGTGGACCGACTAGGATAAAAGTTATCCTAGTCAGTTTATACCAAAAACCAATGGTAGAATAATACCTTTATAATCAACTGTGACAATCTAATAGTCTATAAAGCAAAAAACCGACTATAATAATCTAACAGCCTATGAAACGAAAAATCGAGTAGGATAACTGTTTTCACATGCAGCTTTTTAAACCAAACTGCGCTTTTGTTAAATGTACCAATTGTGCTTTTGTTCTTTGTAGCAGTGAAGCCAGTGCCCAAGGGGTAACCAGGGATTGTGTGACCGTTCATGGCCATTGCAGCCCCGGCAGTAGCCGCGCACCTTGGTGGAACTTTTTTTTAATAATATTATTTTATTAGAAAACTGCAAAAAAACCAAAATCAAATATTTATAGAAATAAATACTATTGGCATATGAAGTACCGATTAGTTCATGTGTCCTGCAGACCATATTTAAAAAACAATTCATAATTTTTTCATATTATCTAGGATAGAGATGATCTTTATAAAAAATTATACATAATAATGATATACACAACTTTTTAATTGAATATGTTTCCATTTAAATCAGTTTAGATACCAAAAAGTGGCTAGAAATTCTATATCTAGTTTTTCGGATCTGAAAATTATAACAATATTTTGGGCATTTAAACATATTCAAATGAAAAGGTATTCAACCACAAAGTTATAGATATTATCGATATGTACAATCTATATATAAAGATCATCTCAATCGAGATAATATGAAAAAGTTATGAATTTTTTAATATCGTCTGCTGAACATAGGACCTATCGGCATGCAAAGTACCAACAAACCCTAGGACCCACTGCCATGTAACATGTTTGCACGCGGAGTGCGGAAAGGTCTCTAGTCGGTACTTCGCGAGTTGACAGGTACCTATTTATAGAAATATCGGATTTTTGGTATTATTTTTATAAATTTTCAATAAAATAATATTATTTAAAAAATTTCACCTTGGTGGATGCACATCTAAATAATAATTGTATTAGCGAAATCTTCATGACTTTTACTGTAGCACCTATGCACATCTAAATAATACAAATTTACTGTAGCACCTATGCGTATCCTGATGGATATATAAGGTGCCGCACCTAAAAGGAAGTAATAATGGTGCAAGGATGTCACGCTATGGTCCATGGCTTTAGACTACAATATCATTGTGTTTCAATCAAATGGAGGATACTGCTAAAGTTCAGTGAGCATGATCTATGCATGCAAGAACATTAACTATACTGTGTCTACGAGGATAGAGCCAGCTAGCTACCCCAATGCCGACACGAGATAGACTCTCGCAACCCATGCAAGTCCTGCGTGTCATTTCTTTGTGCCTTTCAAAAGCAGCAGCAGCAGCAGATAGACTCTCGCAACCCATGCAAGTCGTGCGTGTCATTTCGTTATGCTTTTCAAAAGCAGTGTTCATTAGCTACAGCATAGCACATTATTTGATGTGTGAATCTTTTTTCCCTCACTTGGTGAATCAAATGTCACGGACAAATAAAGAGGCGAATAAAAGTTTAAACAATCCATCAGTCGGTCGAACCCAGAAGAGCGGGCGGTACAAAATAAAAGAAACAAAACTGTTTATTCCGTTCAAATCACTATGATCCGGCCGGCGAGGGTGACTGGACAACGAAATGTGAGATTTCTCTGGCAGGCCAGAAGGCTACAGGCAACGCAAGGTACCTACGCGGCTCCGCATGCAGCGAGCTAGATATAAGGTGTGATCGGTTGCTTGTATTGATCATGTATGTTCATATGGATAGTATATATAGGCTGAGGTAAGTAGATTGAGCAGAGTTATATTTGTCAAAAAGAATAGTGTTTGATCGGTTGTATCTATCTAAACAGTCTATGTTAAGTTCTTATTTGTTTGACTAAATCTGAAATTATATGAACATATGTGAAAGTTAAGATTGTGATTGGTTACTCACGTGAAAGTGATTTTGTGATACCGACATATGAGCCCACTAGTATGAATAGATAAAAAATTTATATCCGTCAAGTCAGACTACAGAGAAGCTAGAATCGAGCTTCACTCAAAACTAAACTACTAAACTACGAACATACATTTATATCCATTAAATCAAATTGCTCTTACCAATCTGACCCGTATAGACACCCATGCCAAAGTGCACACACCTGATATCAAGTGGTTAATGGGTGGCTGGATATATAACTAGATTTTAGTTCTTGCCCGGCATCACAATGACGCCACTTCGGTTGATTTGCTTTTTTAGAAAATATATAAAAGCATCTGATATTTTGCATCATAAGATACATACAGTAAACAGTTAATTATTATAATGATTCGGTATATGTGACCAACAACACACAAGGAGAAAATATAATAAACAATGTCATCATAAAGATTGTAATATATAACGATATAACCATCCGTGATTGGCAAAGAACTATATTGCCACCACTTTCAATGAATGGTATGCCTTCAGAAAGTCTTCTCTTTGTTTTTCCCTGCATAGTAGTCTCCAGAACTGTAGTACCTCTAAAAAGTGCCTACATAAATAACATATTTGTTTTTTACGAAACACTATATCATTATGATAAAGCCAAATAGCCCCAAAAAAGTTGCTATCCCAACTAAATTGTTTCTCTTTTTCTAGGTTCCTATCTCTCGTAACCAAGTACCCATCATATGTATAATGTTCCTAGATTTTTTAATCCCTAAGGCAATTCTGATTATATGTCAGATTGTCTTAATCAGGGAACATTCGAAAAAAAGTGTTGGATATTTTCGTTATGATTACAAAAGGAGCACTTGAGGCTGCCCTTCCAGTTTCTTTTGATCAGATTATCTTTGGTCAAAATAACCGCATATCCTATGTATCATAAGAATTTTTTTTATCTTTAACGAGAGTTTAAGTTGCCAAAGCCACATGTTAGGGATACTGATAGAGTGATTTAGCATTTGTTTATTCATTGGCTGGACCGTAAATTGTCCCTTCCGATGTAGTTCCCATTTGTAATTGTCTCTAACATCCCATTTGTAATTGTCTCTATCATTAGAGAGATGAATATGAATAAGTTGCAATGTCATTTATTGTCATTCATTATGCTTGTCTCCTATGATCAGTCGACGGAAGGATAAACTAAGAGGTATGCTTCTTATTATTTTTATGGTTGTGGCTTGTTTATGTCTCACTACATTGTACAACGAGAAAAATTATTAATTTAGTGGGCATTTTTTAAACCAAATATCTTTCCAGAACCGAGTCTGTTTCCCATTCTATACTTAAAAGATCCCTATTTGAGGAACTTATTTTAATCTTCATTAGACTAGATCAAAAGTGAGAGTCTCCTAGATGTCCCTGTAGTTGAGTGAGCCCTTTGGAGCCAATATATTTATTCCTAAGCAGTTGTTGTTAAACTCCATCTTCATTTTGAATAGCTATTTGCTTAGAAGACAAAAAAATTTAATCGAAATGTTGGTAATTTCCAAACCACCTTAATCTCTGAGTTGGTAAAGAATATCCCAACATGCTAATCTGTATTGAGCAGTTGATTTGCTTGCATTGTCGCTTTGATGATTCAAAATGCAAGGTTGTGATACACATGATTTGTCATGTTATTTACGGCTATGGTTTTTGTCGTCTCTAGCTGGATGTAAAAGTAACTTTGTATACATGTGAAATGGTTTATGTTCTTGGTTTGAAATGTAAAGTAGCTTTTCTGCGATTAGTATCACAATCGCGCGCGCCATCTCGGATTGCTCAGTTGATTTCATTTTCATTAATGACTACAAAAGCTATTTTTTTAGATGTCTAGGTTTTATTTCTATAGACGATTTATATGATAAATTATTTGAGTAATACGTTATGGTCTCGTGTGACTGTGGATTGCCTGTGAAAATTAATTTTTACAGACATTTTCTTATGTGAACTATCTATGAAAATAGCTTTATTTCCATAGACGGTTCGTTCACGTAAGGAATCGCTTGTGAAAATTAGTTTTTACAGGCGGTTTACGTAACAAATTAGTTTTCACAGACAGTTCGTTATGTGACCGCCTATGATAATCTCTTCACAAACAGTGTCTCCCAGCGGGGAGTTTCATTCAGACATAGAACTCGCTTTGTCTGAACAGTAGAGCTCAAAGACAGTCGTGAATTTTGAAAATAGAGAGGAAATGTTTTGTTTTTGAATTATTTGAAGGAGCCATCTAAGGTACGTATATCTCATCTGTAGCTAGCATCTTTTTAAAGTTTAGATTTAAATTTAAGGCTTAATTAGAGTTTAGATGTGATCTAGAGATGCTCATGATTCTATCCATTTAAATCTCGAATTAGCTAATATTTGTGGCCAACATTGATTCAATTGTGTATATTCATATGATTCTAGCATTATATTTCAAAACTGTAGCTGAAATTTGATGTTTTTAGTCTTACGAGGTTTTATCATGGATGAGGTTTATTTTTTAATAGATGATGTTTGAAATATGTCTTGAAAATATGTTAAAATTTGGAAGGAATAAAATATATACTTATTATTATTTTTTGAATGAAATATATATCATAGACGAGTCCTTATGTCACCCGTCTATGAAAATCTATCTATCTGTAGGCAGACGCTAAAGTACACTATCTATAAAAATCATTTTAACAGGCGGTTCACTTAAAGAACCCCCGTGGAAATGGTTTTCCACAGGTGGTTCTTTAAGTGAACCGTCTGTGAAAAACTATTTTCACCAGCGTTCTATTTTGTGCGTGTGAAAATCATTAATTTTTATAAGATTTTGATCTTAAGCGATTATGTTAAACACCTGTAAAAATCGGTTACAAATCGTCTCTAAAGATAATTTCAGTAGAAATAGTTTCAGTGGTAGTGATTGATCTCATTTCATTATTCTGAATGCAAGGTTGTAACACACATGACCCGGCCGTGCTCAATTACACTCGGCATTATCCATCTTTAGACGTAAAAAAGGCCTTTTGCGTACGAATGAAGTGGTACGGTTTATCCACTTTAGCTATGTTTGTAGCTCATTTCGGTCTCTTTATATGTATGTATGTATAGTCGTGAAACACACAATTTCTTTTCCGATCGGGCTCCATCGTTGAAATGTTTAACATGATTTGTGGCAAAAGGTCATTTAATTCAAGGACTTCTGTTACTCATATGAGAATTATATGAAATTTAACGGACGTCATCTGATATATATACGCTTGATATGGAGGGTACATATACGCATCCCACATGCAGTGCACTGTAAGAAAATGCAAATTAAAGTAGGCACTAGGCAGTGGCTTGCTCTGATATGAGTCAATCGGTATACTTTCTTTAATTCCACCCCTGGCTAAGCCAATTACCGCTGATAAAAAAGTTTGGTGTCCCAACATGCATGCGTGCGGTCGAGCTATTTAAATTTTGATTATAAATATTTTTAAGAATATTCAAATTTTCCATAGGAATATACTTTCTTGGTCCATTGTTTTACTAGATTAATATAATTATATGTTGCGTGCAGTAGAAAATTGTGGTCGAAGTTATGCGTGATGAACATGGAGATTGTATAAGTACCCAAAATACTATCAGTATTCTTTGGATGTGACTGGATGTAGCGCCATTGTACTAGATAATATACTTCCTCTATTATATCTATCTCTTTTAATTTGTGAATTGTGATAATTATTGGTTTCAATTTTTTTGCACGTTCTTGACAAGAAATAGCACCGTTTCATCTCGGTACATACGACCATGAAAACGATATCATGGGTGCTATTTAACCTGATAAGTTTGGATGTGGATCCTTCAAATTGAGGGCTATATATATATAGTCTCATGTGATCCATATATCACATATGTACCCTAAAATCCTTGCAAGAAAATATGCACCCTTAAATTTATTGACCCAAATTTCGACTTTTGGCTGCCAATATTCTTAAGAATAACTAGATTTGCTTATTAATGTAATTTTTGTTGTTTCAAACGTTTATTTAGCAACTTTTCGATTGAATTGATTCCAAAGTTAAACAGAATAATAAAAGCTAAATTGTCATGGTATAAATAGCAAACTTGAACATGAGCATTTTACTAAATGTAGAGTATGAACAATGCTACTTATATTCATAGACATATCAAAAAGTACAATAAGCATAGCATGGTAGATGAACGCATGAAACATATCATCAAGTGTTAAAAGCATTAGTGAGCTCTCAAGGCATGTTACCGATTTAACGGTCATTCAATGCTATATTAAGATCACCAATTATTGTAATAGTCTCACAACAAGTTCTAGATGGATCAACCAATGTAATATCTTATCTACTAAGCAATTAACCTAACAAACAATAAAGATGATGAAATCTATATAGCCGAACAGAATGTAACAATATCAATTGCTCACAATGACCACTAGCAAAACAAGACCATTACAAATAATCAACACAAGCTAGAATTTGCTCTACATTGTCACACTAACCTCACTTAGCCCGCTATCATCATCGAGCATATAAACCCACTAATAGAGCATTCAATTCCTCTCTATATCAGCACACAACATGTGTAGACACACGATATAGCAAAATTGCACATTTTACGTAAATGCAGCAAGAACGAGCTTACTTTCCAACAAAGGATCTGATGGCATGGCACGGTGAAGCATTGTCCCAGAAAACAGAGGCACCCCCTCTATGACGAGGTCATGAGGATGTAATTTTTGGAGATACAATGACGCAATGACAATCGCAGGGCACACTACAGCTGGCACCTGATAAACAGAGGAGGCCGCAACATCGAGAGGTTCAAGCACCGGGCCAAGGAGGACGTAGCCGAACGTGATGGACCACATGACACACATCCATCCACTGCAACAAGAACGCGTAGATGAGCAGATACAGCGCAAGCCGGGCAGGATGCACACATGCGCACAACAAGCGCAACTAGCACCCAAAGCCTGAGCCGACGCCGAGTCCCTAACCTACAACGCACGCACTAAGGCATGGACAGAGGCATCACCAACACCACCAAGTCATGCAACGCACAACTGCAACACGCACATAGGAGCATGACCAGCAGTCGAGCCTGCTAGAGGAGAAAGGACCGAGCAGCACCGCAACAGCACGATAGAGCCAGACCATGAAGGCGCACGGCGCGATGGGACCAACACGAAGGTCAATCAAATGATGTCGCGGGCACCACCGAGCCACTAATCCACAGCACAGATGAACGACCGGAAGCTCAAACAACACAGCCGGCAGCAAGCCCTAGATGAGAGTGGAGGAGGTGGGGGAAAATTGTGTGCTTTGGATCCAACCGAGACAGAGGGAGCCTGTGCATATATGTAGCATGAGATCCCTGGTGGGGCACGTCGCCATAGTCCCATTGCCTAGCTCGGCTCATGCCAGGGTAGAGCGGAGCAGGCGGGCGGGCAGGTGCCACCGCCGCCCCTCTCCTCTCTAGTCTCCAAAGGCGAGCACCGAAAGGATAAGAGCACCAGCTGGTGGACTGCTCGGGCCTTGAAGCGGCCCACCAGCCAGAAGCTGGGAAGCCCTTTCTTCTTCACTTTTTTTTTTCTTTTCTTTTCCTTTAGAAATTTATTTTAATTCAAATTTGACTTCAATTGAAACTCAAATTTAAAAAGGAAAAAAATCTCAAATTTCAACAATTTTTGTATTGTATTTTACAAGATTAGATAAATATAAGTAGAAATTTGCACTCAAAGTCCTGTGTTGCGTCGAGATCATGTCAACACCTAAAAATACCAGTTCTTCGTGATCAGATGCAGTATGCAGATCCTCGCCTAGCAGTTGCCTGGTTGCAAATTAAACAGACTTAACACTTTTGATTACTAATTCCATAAATCCAACATTAACTTATTTGTGGTAAATAAAAAATTAAACACCTCCTCCATTAAATCTATCTTCTTTTGTGGTAACTATTGGGCCCAATTAAATCTATCTTTTTTACCCATGCAAGAACTTATTGCTTCTTCTCCAGACCCCTTTGCCAACCTTGGTGTCCCTAGGTATTTTGTTTCCTTCATTGTTCTTCCTCTAGGCATGTCATATAACTTGAACTTGCTTTGGTCGCCTAAATTCCCTCCATTTGTCAACAATCTCAAAAAGGCTATAAACATATATTGAAAAAGTTAGAGCACATGGGAGAGTTCTTCATAAACTATGATCCAATAAAATGATACCAATTATAGGAATTCAATTCAAAGATGTACCAGTTGAGTTGAAATGAGCTATGTGGATACCATTTGACATAAAAACACATGTATCACAATTCATGAAAATCGCATAATATAGTCTAAACCCCCTATATGTGTGCATACATATGATAAGGATGAAACATTTGCACAACTTAGACAATATAAAGAGATATGAAGTTTAAGGCTTATTATGCATGGAGGTAGCTTAAATGTATGAATGCATTGACAATGATACCAATTGACGAATAAGGAATGTATACCTCCGGGGACTTGTAGATTACTCCATAAGACTACAAAAGATATCACTAGCAATACATGTTAGTCTCAAAATCACAATCCATAAGATATGTGTGAGGAACCATGCAGATAATATTCTAATTAATCATTAAATCGATCATTTGTGTAATCATGACTATACGATTAACCAGAATATCACCCCAGTAGTACCGGCATGTGTTTTGTGCCTAAGATCATAACACACGCCTTTACAATAAGCATATCATCACAAGACATAATAAAGAGCGAGTAATTAAATTAAGTTACAAGTCTTTAATTTGATTAATTTTACAACAAAAGCATAAACCGAACATTGTTATAGTAGCTACACAGCGGAAAGAGTTACATAATGATAAAAGTTGGGTAGTTCCATTGCCCTAAGGCGTCACCCAAAATAACAACACTTGAGTAGAATGGCACTACTCCTGCCCATTGCCAACATCGGCAGGCATAAATTAGCCAAAGACTAAAGCTTCATCATCTGAAAAGCAAACAAAGCACGTGAGTATGAAGTTACACGCAATACTTAATCTATAATGGGCACTTATAAATAGCTCGACTCCAAGGAGAATGCAATTTGAATAATTAGCAAGAACTCGGTCATAAGGTTAAGTGAATTTCATATGCAAGAACAATTTTGACTCAAGTGTAAGCATGTACACCTAACCATAAACAACCTTCTATTATGAGATCATTATCATACCATAATTATAACTTGAACCATATTAAAACTTCAACAACATCACCATACATTTCCCAACATACCATCACAACCACAACCAGAACTCTACGATTGATGCAAATGGACAGAAGCATGCTCATAACCGAGAGCACGACAATTCAAATTATTTTACACTCTGCAAGGGGTACTCCATTACCCACATAACTTGAGGACCATACAGCTTGCGTGACCACAAGTCCATACAAGGGGTACTCATGTCAACATTTCTCAAATAAGTCCCAACCGTTTGAACATGCGCCTCAGCATGCGGGGGTCATCTAGAATTACTCCCAGAGCAAACTAGATACCCATTACAAGTCTATTATGCCGACAACACCTGAGACTAGCACGTCAAAAGATCACAACTATATAAGGTATTTGGCTCATCTGTCCCATATATGGAAACGTGGTAAGTAGAGACAAGTGCTAAAACCAACTGTAGTAAGGAATGGTGCTTAATCGATTCAAGCGGGCCTATAGCATCCAAGACTCTCTTCTCGAGCCATCCCTATTGCCCGCCCGAATCTCAGCTCATCTCACTAACTTACACCATCCTCCATCATCATTATCTCTGTGATATAAAGTAAGCCTTAAACTCGTGAACGATGGCTGATCCACCGCTCGACTTCTCCCTAGGACCTAAGCCATGCTAAGCATAATATATTCTTTTTAAGTTAGCCATTATGTGACATGAAAAACCCAGGTTATAAAGGATCAAGTGATAAACAATATCAAGGAAGGGTAATGCAATAAATAGGATCTAACCCAAAACCTGATATAAGACTCATTGACATGCAAACATATATAAAGCATAACTTACCAATTGACACAATATATAATCCAAAGTAATGGGATGAAAATACTTAGGTGCTTTCCTTGTTGATCAACTTCACAATCAAGGTAAACAACTTCCGGATTTCCCCCGATCACGCTCACGTTGCCCTCCAATCCTTCGTTCATAAAGAAAAATGCATGCAATAATGAGCATGAAAGAGATGCTATGAAAATGCTACAAAATTTTAATAGGGATGTGGTACTGGGTAATGAAAATAATTCAGCAAGGAACACACAAATTGAAGCACATAGGCTTATGGTATAAATGATTTATTTAAGGGCTATCCAAAAAGGACCGTAACTAAACTAGATATCAAGATTAAATGAACTTCAATAATTTAAATAGTACTTTCGTACCAAAGTATATTTTTTCTAGATAGCACTGATCAAAACATGAATTATCCAAGTGGTTTTATAATTTTAGGACATGGTATTAATTAATCGTGATTTAATTAAGCTGAAATGCATTTAATTAATTAATTAATTATCAAAAAGTATTTTCTTGAGTTCTAATATTTTTTTACATATAGCACATACTCATACAAAGTTAATGCAACTAGTTTCTTAATTTTTGGAGTTTATATGAATTAATTATGAAATTTACAAGCTATCAGCAAAGTAAACGAAAAAGAAAAACGTCTGATGAACAGTACAATTCGGATGCTTCAGGTTGAACTTACATCCACCGGGTTTCAGAGTCTCCGGGTAAACCTCTGGGTGGGGGTCCTTGGTTATTTTTTGTTAGGATCACCCGGAACCTCCGGGTTGAACTCGGACCCTCTGGGTTCTGGAATCTCCGAATGAATCTCCTGGTGAGAGTCCTCGGGTATTTTCTGTTAGGATCATCCAGAACCTCTAGGTTGAACTCAGAACCTCCAGGTTTGGGAGTCCCTGAGTGAACCTCCGGGTGGGGGTCCTCAGATATTTTTTGTTAGGATCACCTGGAACCCGTTCCTGCGAATACATGAGTTGCGATGTTTTTTTTCGACGGATTCAACTTTCATGTCAAATTCCCAACCACTTAAACATGCATAGGCACTAAACCGAGGGTTCTAGACTTATTTTATCCACTCCACAAATACGAATCACTAGCTCTAAGTTATCCAAACCTTCATTCTAGCTCTATCACCTCAAGAACACAATGTTACTTCGCCATTCCTCGATTACAGCCCACAAATCCATCCAAAATTGAGCTAAAACGTACATTCCTAGTAAGGAACACTAGAGACTTACCTCAGGTCCTTCGACAAGGGTTGTGACCATCAATTTGGGGAAGAATTGGAGGGAATAACTTGGAGAAAGGAAACCAAAGTGCTGCTGAAATTGCTTGCAATTCCTTCAAAACTCCATGCATGCAAGAGATTATTAGATGGGAAGGAAGCTAAGAAGGAGGGAAAAACCGCAGTATAACATGCATACCTCAAATCCTAGTTCTTGAGGTGGGATTTGTGTGGAAAGTGAGAGAGTTTGAGAGAGGGAAGGAGAAAGAGTGCCGCCACTTTTGCTCTTGGCTGTTGGAGAGAGAGAGAGTGAACGTGAGGGAGAGAGTGAGGTGGAGGAGAGGGGCTGCTGTTGTGCAGCCGTGTGGGAGAGGGGAGGTGGTGTGGGGCCGGCTAGGTGGGTCCCACTTGCAAGAGAGATAACTTTTTCAGCTGCACCCTCACATCTTTCTCTCCTATTTCAGCTGCAACCACTAAAGGAAAATTCTAACGTCGAGTATTTCATAACACTTAGAAATTTTTAAACCACCAAAAGAAATTAAAATGTACTCAACAATTAGACATGATGTTTATGATGCATGATTATGTTTATTGACGTGATTACGAAATTGGGAAGTGACAGTATGCTCCCCCTAAATGAGTGTATACAAGTGTTAAATACTTGTGAGAGATATGCTCTTGTCATTAATAACAATGGAGAATTTATCCTATAGATTGGACTCATAGCACATAAAGAATATCAATTGATGAAATATGCCATATAAAAAACCTACAACTAATAAATCATATAGGTTGCTCATAGAATAGAGAGAAACACAAGCAACCTACTATAAGAAAAACCTACACTACGAATTACAATAAATTAAAATATACATATGCAATCCTAGACATGGCAAAGGTACATTTTGAAAGGATTTTGCATCTAGTACCATTGCCTCTTTTACCTTCGGATGGAGATTTGGGTATATGATGTTCATGATCAACACGCCTAATCATGTACACTTGGCTTCTTTGCTTGAATCTTCAATTCATCTTGCGAGCCAAGTCTCCATATCCCCGTGCCAACCTGTGGACTTTAATTCTTTGTAATCCAAATCGATCGGGGCCCCTTCATGTTTGTGCTGACTTCCTTGTGCACCCAAATGGATTGGTTCCACCATGATCCTTTCTCCCAACCATGCGTGCAACTAGTATGCCATTATCCTTCTTCTTGAGCTTGTAGTGGTTGCTCTTGATCTTGATCTTGTAGTTGGGTTTGATGTAGAGATTGGAGATTTTGTTGGAGAGATTCATCATCATATTCTTCTCCTTGGTCTCCTTCTTGATTTGCTTGCATTGGAAAGACTTATAGTATTCTTGATGGCACTTGAAGCATGTCACCATTGACCCTTGCGCAAGCTTCTTCACCATAGTTTCATGGTTATCTTGAGGAAGTTGGACATGTCCCTTACCCTTTAATCTTGCCAAGTCCTTCTTGAGATTATCCACTTCTTGCTTGAGCTCATCATTTTCTTATGTAATGATATCATTAGATGATTCTACAACAACATTCTCAACACATGTCTCATTGCAAAAGGATGAGCTAGATAAATCGATTAAATCATCACAAGAAGTGGAAACATCTACCTTAAGATTGAAATTAAAGAAAGAGGTAGATTGTTTCAAATGGAACTTAAGTTGAGATTAAATACACTCAAATTTTACCTTAAGTTCTTCATGCTCCTTGTTTAACAATTCTAATTTGCTCAATAATTATTTATAATTAGACACAAATATAGCATGAATATCGTTAAGTCTATTGAATTTATTAATTTCTTTAGATTGTTTCTTTAAGGTCATTTTTTGCTCATTGATCAAATCAAGAAATTCTTCTTGGGAGGGTGAATCCTCATCAGATTTATCATCCCTTACATCGTCTTTCATACATTTAGCCATCAGGCACTTGTATGATGACTTGCGTAAAGATGGCCTTGAGGAAGAGCTTGTCTTGGAGGAGTGGATGGTGAAACTCTCATCGGTTGAGCTTGAATCTTTATCTTCACTCACCCATCTTCTTATACTTGCAAATGCTTTGCATCTTCCCCTTGTTCCCCTCTTATTCTTGAATTTCTTCTCCTTCTTGATATGATCAATTGTGTTGACCAAGTTGTTCATGAAGATTGGATGATGGATTTTGGTGTTGATCTTCTGGAGGTTCTTCTTCACTTGTGAGATGAGCTTGGCAACCATGGGATCCATCTCTTCTTCACTTGAGATGCTTTGCTTATCCTTTTCATCACTCTCTTTATCTTAATCACCATCATCTTCGCTTGAGCTTGACTCTTGCCCTTGCCTCCTCATCTTCGCCTTCATATGTGGGCATGAAGCTTACTTGCTTATAAGCACAAAGTTCTTGGCACCGATGAGGAAGAAACTTCAATCCTTATGTTCATGGTCATCTCATGAGCGGTGATCTTTCCTAGCACTTGACTTAGAGTCATCCTCTTAGTGTCGTTGTTGTCGTAGATGATGGGGACTATCAACTTGTACTTTGAAAGAAAAGCTTGAAATATTCTTCTCACCACTTGATCATCTTCAATAGTCGTCAAACCTAGCTCATTCATCTCATTGACAAGAATATTCAAAGGTGAGTACATGTTATTAAGCTTAGTGACTAGTACATGATATTTCTTATTGTGCATATCCTTTGTGCCTTTATGTATTTCAATAAGGTTAGTCCAAATATCATGTGCATTGGTGACAGAATAAACTCTATTGAAAGCATCGGTACATAGAGATGACAAAAGGATACTCTTCACCAATGCATCTAATTGTCACTCCTTGTTGGTGACATGTGGTCTCATCCCTTCTTCGGTGACTCTCCAAACATCTAAACCTCAGGCTTGCAAATAACAAGACATTATAATTTTCCAACGGGAAAAGTAAGTGCATTCAAAATGTGGAGCGCTATAGGTATCCATCACAACTTTGGACGTCACAAATCTAGGCGATTGAACCTATCAAGAGCACGAGGATCTGATACCAATTGAAGAGATTGGTGACCTCCTAAGAAGGGTGGGGTGAATTAGGACACTTAAAACTAATTGGCTCCAAAAACTTCATAAGATAAATTTATATCAATTTCTATCTAAATGTACTCTAGGTTTATCTCGTGTGTCTACTCCACCATTCAAAGGATATTGCAACCTATCTAGAAAGGTAAATTGCAAGTATGTAAATGTAGAAATATAAATAAGGTAGAGAGAGCAAACTCGGTATAAGAGATTTTTATCATGTGGTATCGATGACATAAATACCACCCTTAGTCCATGTTAGAGCAGCCATCTAGGCTATAGCTCCAGGACGGCACCCGATCACGGCTCTTGAGCCACCTAGGCCTCAAGTAAGTTGAGCCACTAAGCTAACAAGGCAAGGCCTCACCACACGCATCTCTTCCGATCACTTGCCGTCGTCTTCACTTCGGAGCTTGAGCCAATAAGGCAAGGGTCTCCGTGTTCCCATATGAGAGTCTTGCCGCTGCTCCACACCAAGTCGGAGGGTCAACAAGCTTGAACCACCAAGGCCCGAGGTGCCGATGAGTCATCAAGACTCTAATGTGCCAGTATACCACTTGGTAAAAGTTAGGATCACTTATTGATCCCCTATCTGGGCAGCAACACCTAGACACAACTCTCTCTAGGTCTATTAGCGCTAATCACTCTCTAATCACGTGTTTAATTATCTTGGATGATCACTTTAATCACTTTGGTGGCTTGGATGTTTTCTCAAGTGTATGCGAGTTTCTCTTGACTCCAACACCTTTAAATGACCGAGTGGAGGGATATTTATAGCCTCATCCCCGTGGACTAGCCGATGCCCCCAACGGTCACATTTCGTTGTACTCACCGGATGGTCTGACGTGTGCAACATTACAAGCGTCGGAACATCCGGTGTGTACTCTCTACGAACTAGCCATTGGAACTCTACTTTCTTTCTTGTGAACACCGAAAGATACGGCGTAATGTTCTCTTTGAACATCGGAACATCCGGCGTGCATACGATGCCCACTGAGCCATTTGAAATCTCTCTGGAAAAATGGTCCGATGTGTTCATTTTGTGAATGCCAGAACATCCGTCATGTATTAGACTTTGTTGCAGACTTTTGGTGAACACTGGAGTATTTTTCTTTGTCAATGTCAGAGTATTTTTTTGAAAGAAGTCGGAGCTTTTTCTTTGTGAGCGCCGAAATATCCGGCGTGTACAATTTCTGTAGAAATAACAATATGTATTTTCAGCATAATTTTTCGCTCCGAACTCCAATTTTGATGAACTTGGACTTTATGAAAAGCTTGTGAAGAACTCTACATTATTGTACAGAAATCCATCCCATTTGATCATATCAAAATTCATGGAACAAGTCTAATTAATTACTCTCTTTTGTCTCGACTTCGATGACTTCTATTTTGTTATATCCATGAGACCTACTAAATCATATACTTGACAAACTTGTTAATTTCATTGACTATGTCGTCATTAATCACCAAAATCACATATATGCCATAAGATGGCCATATTCGCCATAACAGGTCATAACCGTTATCTGTCACTTATGACTTGTCATAAATGACGGGTCGTAATCTTGACCCGTCACTAATGACTGATGAAAGATTTTCACATTTTTTGACATAAAAAAGTCAAAAAAAATTATTTTTTGACCCGAGCCATCCCAATGTAGGGGCCATCACCACTCGTCACGGGTTACTTACTATTTTTTACGTTGTTTTTATACTCCATATTCCGTGGGTATCGAACCTGCGACCTCCTCTCACGTGCGTAGCCCCCTTACTACCACATCTTCATGTGCATTGTGATGAAACCATATAGTTTATCCTTTTAACCTTTTTACCGAAGGTTATTACTGATGGGTCATAACCGTGACTTGTCATAAGTGACTTGTGAAGTGATGTATCATAAGTGACGTGTCATTTATAACTTGTCATAAGTGACTTGTGAAGTGATGTATCATAAGTGATGTGTCATTTATAATCTATCATAAGTGACGTGTCGTAATCTTGATCCGTCACTAATGATTATTTTTGCTAAAGGTGATTCAAAGGGACTTCGGTAAAACATGCATAACTTTTGCACACAAATTCCGATTTTGATATTTTTTTAACTCTGCAGACATCTACGTAAAAAGTTACATCTGTCCCCACCCCCCTCACTTCACTAGGTTCGGCAAATTTTTTGATCCCAAATTCGGCTTAGAAGATTGAGTTCTCACCCCTGAAGTTTCTGCACCATTTTTGGAACGCGTGTTTAAGTCCATAGCCGCCATCCCTTATATCAAACTTGAGCATAAATGTACAATGGTTCCTATTCTAGTGTTATTGAGGTGAGAAAAAAATAAGAGAAAATTAAAAGAAATTAAAAAAATTGTGCCTAATACGCCGTCGTACCCTACACTAGTTTTCTTCAACATGTGAATAGAAATTTATGAAATAGGCTAAACATAAGTTGTAACTTGTTGATGAATTTTTATATAAATGTTTGTAGTCTCATACCTCTTTGGTTTGAATCTTAGCTATAGCATGGTTATAAGTTTAGTATTTACATTTGTGCTTTTATGCGTAAATGTTCAGCTATAACATGGTTCTAACATTTCTGCATAATATCTTTTCAGATCTGCACAATATGTTTAGTTTTTAGTTAGACAAATTAAGTAAGAAAAGACAGTACATGACCAGCTCTAATAACAGAGTTGAGTCATCAGTAACGGGTTGTAACATCACCTGTCACTTATGACTGACGCAGGGAGACCCATCATTGATGACAAGTCATAAGTGACGGGTCGTAACGTGATCCGTCACTGATGAGTTGGTCATTAGTGACAGATCACAACTTCAGTCGAATGAAAAAGTTATGAATGTTTTAATATAAGCTATTATCCATTATCAGTGTCGGTTCGTAATATGGACCGGTAGTGATACTTGACAAACTATCACTACCGGTTCGTTGCTAAGACTGACAGTAATAATCAAGTTTTACTCCTAATTCATAATAAGGATCGACAGTGATAATATCTCTACCGTTTTGTGGTTAGAACTGACACTGATAGTCAATTATCGCTACCGGTTCTTTTCGAAAGAACTTTTAGTGCCGATCTTTGATATTAACCGGCAGTAATACTTCATAACTATCAGCTCATAATGAACTAGTAGTGATTAGTCGGTACATAAAATATATTTTGTAGTAGCCTTTATAAGGATTCTTCTAAAAAAATCTTCCCTCCGGTCTTCAAGAAAAATCCCCACGTCCTTGTCGACTGTTTTCACTCGATCAACAATATCATTGTAAATATTTAGTTAGTTATATGAAACCGTTAAGTGAAATTTTTCCATACAACTATAAATTTATTAGATTTTGTTTTATAAGTATATATGTCGCAGTACAATAAAGATTAATGGTTAAAGTTATGTTCATGAGACCATATCGATAATCCAAAACTAGTATTCTTGGCAAATTATATTGTCAACAGTACTAGGCAGCAGTGTGAATGGTCAACCTGTGATGAATAGTCAATTAAATGTAACATGTCAACACTAGACACGAGTGCAGTGTATAAAAATCACACTAATGCATGGTCAAGGGGAAAAGGATATGTACGGTACAATAAAGGGGAAATTTCATCCATATCATCAAATCCCACTTGGTACCCAATAATACCATCATTTTTTGCCACCTTCCGTTGGTGCCAACATCCATTCAAAATTCTTTCACTTGTGCCAAAAAAACTCTACGGCACGGAATGTTAACAGGGTTTACTTGGGATGAAATTGCCCTCCGGTTTGTACCTTAGCTCAACCCGATGTGGGACTTGTTCCCTACTCTGCCGTCGCCTCCATTACCTTCGGCCACCACCTGCTTTTCATGCAGCTGCCGCTCCACCCCACCCCAACCGCCCCTACCCCTAAACCACCCTAAACACTACTTCATAATTCTACCTCTCTCTCCACTGATTTGCACTCGTAGCACTGCCCCTGCGCTCGCCTTCTCCAACTCCGACGGGAGCATCACCACACTTGTCTATTACCAACGGTAAGCCTTACGTCAATTCCTTCGGCCCAACAGCATTTCCTAGAAGCAAGAAAGCCAATCGCAACCTTGTTTCCACCTCCCGTCATCGAAACACGACCGCATTAGGCGGTTTTTTCTCCTACGTCGACCATTGTCGGCCCATCGCCCCAGCCTTCCTCTGTGCTGATTGAGATCACCACTAATTTTTCCACGGTATGGGACTACCATACCACCCCTCCGTCGCTACGCTTCAGGGCCGGGAGCCCCTTTAATCTCCAACTCTGGCCAGAGCACCGCCTGCATCTATCTTCTCATCCGGTGAGCCATGGCCTGATTCCCAGTCTCCAAAACACCGCACTAACACTCGGAGCACAACGGCCAAATCAATTTGGTCTTCCTACAGACTACGAGATGGAAAAGGATCCTCTGACGTAGCTCATTTTACGTTAGAGGAGCACAGTAATTTGTGCCCGCCGCTATAGTCCTCTGACGTAGCTACAATGACAAATGGTATTTTTAGCTACTGTTCGCATGGTTATTGTGCACATTTTGCTGTTTACTGAGGTACTGTAGCAGATCATCTGATCCGTCGGTTTTAGATCGGACGTCCAAGATTGATTGGACTGCTAACATTAGGAGATCCTAATCCGTACGAGATCACGCTGGGTGGCTCAACAACATAGGTACCAAGGGTATTTTGTCTTTCGACAGTAGCATGCAACCAGGAACAAAAGAGAAAACGTTCACACCAAACAGAAGCTAACGTTTGGTGCTACAAGTGAAAGAATTTTTGATGGGTAGTGGTATGAATGGAAGGTGATAAAAAATGATGGTATTATTAGGTACCAGGTGAGATTTGATGGTATGGATGGAATTTCCTGTACAATAAGCTATGGAGGTGAAAGTTTCCCAAAGAGAAACAATGGAAGGTGAAAGTGAAATTTCAAAGTCTAGCTAAGAATTAATACAGATATATATGGGCCGGTGGTCTAGCCTCCAGCATACACGCTTGCCCTGACCCATGTACACCAAGGTTATCTCAATGCCGCGTGCAGGATCACTTTGGCTCTGAATATATGAAGTGCTACGCACAGTAAATTCAGTAATAGTCCAGTCCACTCACTGTGGTCCTACATGATCTTGTTAGCGTAAAAATGATTATACCTAGTACTTATCGCGATCTTGATAACCTTGCGGCGCACACGTGGTCTCTCTTTATCGATTGGTTGCCCAATGGAGAGAAGAGTTGGTGGTCGACGAAATAACAATTAATTTATGCTTAATTACCCAATCTGTGGTTGCGACACAGTCAATACCGCTAAGCACTCAGTAGGATCGAGCAGGTGTAATAAGCTGGAAAATAAAGGGGAGAGGGTATCACTTTAGAGCATCTTTGGGAAACTACTAATAGTCTCCAATACCAAAAAAACTATTATTATTAGAGTTTTTTTTTCGTTTCCTTTTTTATGGCCAAAAAAGCCCCTCAATCCGTTCCTTTTTTTATGGCCACCAAAAAACTAGCCCCCTACCCAAAAGAAAGGGAGACCCCCTCACTCAATAATCCGAAAATTTTGATGGGTGAACATTTTGGCCCGTCCATCTCCTCTATACCGCGACCTCCACCCCTTTTGCCATCGCCAGGCCATCCACCGCAGACCCAGCTCGGATGGAGCCCACCGCCACCCCCACAACTCCCCCCACCTCTCGCCACCATCCCCCAGCCTCCCGCGTCGTCGAGGTAGTCACGCAGCGGCTAAGGACGACACGTACTCCCTACCACGGTGAAGGAGCTGCAGCTCGTCAATGGTGTGGAGCAGTACCTCCTGGAGTCCCCCGCCCCTGCTGCAACGCCAGCCACCATGTCTCCCCGTGCAGTCCGGCACTAGGTGGAAGGTGGCGGCACGAAAGATGCAGTCAACGGCCTGGAAGGTGAAGGCGGTGGCTCCATCAGTATCCCAGCCTGCTTCCCCTCCTCTGTGCAGCCCATCGGCGGCCACCACCGTCCCCAACGCCGGCGGGGATGTGTCCATGAAGGATGCCCACAACCTGTTCGGCGCAATGACCATAAGGTATAATTTTTTTCCTTCCAATTTTGTGGATAAATTGCAATTAAATGTGATAGCTTTGAGTCGAGTCTTGTCCCCATTACAACATATTTTATTTCCCCATAGAATCTACGAGTTTTTTAATAATATTATTTTATTGGAAAATTACAAGAATAATATCTAAATTTATAAAATTGCAAAAATATGTACATATCGGCACGCGGAGTGCTGACTAGGGACATGTCGAAACTCCGTGTGCTGATTTCTTACATGGCAGTGGGCCCGGGGGTCTATCGGCACTCTGCATGCTGACATGCCTTAATAATAGCGTCCAATCCATTCGGCTTTGGCTTCCACAAGCCAACAGCAGCGGTGACGAGCAAGGGTAGTGCGTAGTGTTGTTGCGACTAGGCCACATGCGGCGGTGCAGTGGCGTGGGTCGGCACGATGAGCCCCTGATGTATCCCATCGACCACGTGTGACACAAAGCAACTGGCCAACGTAGGCCGACGGGCGTGCCCAACAAGCGCACCTGTGGCCATGGCGACGCCCCATGACTGGGGCATTAGACCGTACTTCAACATGTTTATGTTATTTTTATTATGTAGTTGTCTTGTCATGTAGGATGTTCATGTCACAACTATGTTATCAGCCATGGTTTTATTACATGTGTTCTCATTCCATCCCAAAGCATAACATCGTGCAATCGTATCTGCTTTCAAACTGTATCAGCGTGTCATCCTGTCAGGCAATAAATCGTTCACTTGCAACTTTCCAAATAAAAACCCTTCGCATTACGAACCCTACAACTATTACATGTGCAACCAGAATACAATGTTACATGACAGGGTACGATTTATTTAATTACAAACAACACGGTATAAGGAAATATAACATAAGGCGAAGGCAACATATCGGCATACATTGATTCTAGTCATACTGACTTATAATGAACTACAAAGACTCTCCGAACCCCTAGCATCCCCCATCACCATAGTGCACTGGTTGTGGTGGAGGAGGAGGAGGAAACTTTTGGTGACACGGGCAGGGGCACCAGGGATCGAGGCATACAGTAGGATTATTGATGTGGATGACCATCTAGTCCTCCTCTGGAGGGATTGGAATAGCATCAATCTCACGCTGCAGGTCGAAGATACGGTCTTGCTGGTGATGAATATACTCCTGGATGTTCTATTCAATGGGAGGATTGACCCATCTCGTGTAGTGCAACTCTCGTCATCTTTTGACTCCTGCAAATACATAGAAATTAAAGAGTAAAATATCCTAAAATACGATACTGAACTTGTTGGCACTCTCGCCCTTCCAAGAGAACATCAGAAGAATTGATAGCCTTCATTAATGCTACCATCATACATCTGTACAATACAGTCATATCCATGGGAACACTTCAGCCACTCCTCTTTTGGGTGGTCGTAAGTCCTCAAATGATGGAATGGTCGAAACTCACTCTTCCCCTGCATAAGGAAGTTCTTGAGTGGCTCCTCATATGCACTAGGACCAAAGGAACCTGACCATATCATTGGTGCCCTCCCCACACCCGTAGATACTCTAGTTCTCCTTCTCCCACCTCTAGCAGTCATTGTTTTATTTTGCCTATGGTTCGAACTATATGAGCCCTTTAATAGATGCACTACCGTGAATTAATTATGCAAACATTTTCGTTGAGCCTTACGTACGACGCTTATCATAACGTTTGACCCTAATCCAATGATTCAAGATATAACCTTTTCAGATGTAGTCTTTTCAGAACAAGATGGCTTTTCAGAACTAACCTTTTTGGTCATAACCTTTTCTAAAGTAGCCTTTTCAGACTTAGCTTTTTCAGGCATAGCCTTTTCAGATGTATGCTTTTCAGATGTAGCCTTTTCATAAGTAAACTTTTCAGATGTAACCTTTTCAGAAGTAGCCTTTTCAGATTTAGGTTTTCAAACGAAATCTTCATGAACTTAGTCTATGAACCAGCATTGATTTTCTATATACATAGCAGCCCATAAGGCAACTTGTTCAAGCAAACCAAAGCCTTCTCCTCTTACCAAAATGTCTACTGATCCTCGCTCGAAGAAGTCAATGCCGGATCTTTTGGCTGCTAGGGTTGAAGTTCTGGTGTGTTGGTGTGGAGACATGTGTAGGGTTAGAAAGTTTAACGACTTCTTGGAGACCTATGACAAAAAGTTCTTCATGTGCTCCAACTTCGAGTACAACCCACCGAAGGGCAGCATCTGTGGTGGCTACCGCAGCTAGGTACTCACATATTGCAAAAGTAAATCACAACTATATGTCATTTACCACTTACGAATTTTTCCTTCTTTGCTAGTCTCTGCCACCACTATACGACTTCATACAATGGATCGATAGAGAGTAGAGTGAAGATGATGCGTTCCTCCTGCACACCTAACACCATGCGACATAGATACGATTCAATGAAATGAAAGCTAATGAGTGGACAGAGGCGACCCGTAAAAATCTACAGGAGGAAGAGCAGAAGAGGATAGTGGAGCAGAACTGCCTCAAAGTGGAGGCATGTGAGGCGAATAGGGAGCGAAAGAGCGAGATGGTATGTTGGGCTTGTGAAGCTGGACCTGAGACGGCAAGGAAGGGAAAGTATCCACACTGCACTTAGTAGAGTATTAGTAGTAATCAGCTAGTTTCAATTCCCTAAGGCATGCTAGGTTTAGAATCGGTACATGTCTAGGTTACTTTTACCATTGTTCCGTAGATGTCAATATCGTTGTTACTTTCTGTATGTGGCTTCTTTAAATTCCCTATGAAATGTTAGGTTTGTCATCAGTACATACCTATGATGGAATGAAAAATGTACCGAACATGCCATTATCACTGTTAGAGTCGGTTTATGGCCTGTGGTGCATCGCACATTTTAACATTTAAATATTACAAGAGGTGTTGTTTAGTATCGACATATGCCTAACCCGTCACATGGATGTACACTGAATTTTGCTCTAGTTTTGCCTCTTTAAATACATGATTCTTCCCAAACTAAAAATACTAAAAACAAAATTAAAGAGAATTTACCTGTCGGCACGCTGGTTGCCAATAGGCCCATTGGCTATCATTAGCATGACTGCCATCTTGCTGTGTACGCGGGGGTCTATCAGTACGCAGAGTGCTGAGGCCTTTTCGGCCACACATACCTGCAAACAGATCCTTGGGCTCACTGCCTTGTAGCATGTCGGTAAGCAGAGTGCCGACAGATCTCTAATCCACACTCCGTATGCCGATATGTACCCATTTTTTTGAATTTGAGTATTATTTTTGCAATTTTACAATTAAATAATAATATTAAAAAAATTGGAATCTACACTGAAGAAGGGATCAGAAAATGACATCACTGCACATGTCATTTACCCTTGATCGTGCATGGTTTTATCTATGGAGGGCCCCTCCACAACAAAGTCTTTTTCACAAATGCCCCCACAAGATTTTAACTTTCCATCGCTTTGCATTGGCATATGATGCCTAACGTCAGGGCCTGACCCAGAGCATATATATCGTTGTACTAAATTAATACGTTTTACAAAAGGTCTACTTAGTGATCATGGCACAAACTGGCCATAGAAACTGCATGCTTGATTTTGCTATGATCACCGGCTAGGTAGACCGTCCTGTTAGAGTGTACTTGGAATATCTCCATATATGATAGTTTAAGATTGATTATAATATCAGGATACCTATTTTATCTCTAGGAGAGACTTTTTGTCCTTCAAGCTTTGTACTCTATATATTCCGCTCTCGAGGCTCAGTGCAATACATGGATCACATTAACCAATCCTCATATTCTATCATGCTATCACGAGATTAGGTTATGATCCTAGGCCACAAACCTTAGCCGCCGTTAGTTTCCGCACCGCGTGCTACCGGGAAGATCGATCTTCATGATCTTCACCGGGGACAGCGCTATATGTACCTAGGGTTTGTGCCACCGATCATGTTGATCGGCCACCTTAGAGATTCTTTTAATGATCCGTTGATCGGATTTTTCTCTCGCCGGTCGTTGATCGACGTTTCTTTTTGGTTTTTCTGATCCAAGATCGGTTTGCATCGCTCACCGTCCGTTGTCCTCATGCCTCTGCTTCGACCTTGGCTTTGACAATGCTTCATCTTCTCCACTCGTGCGGCGCAGCAGGTCACACGACGTCCTCACGCGCCTAGCTACCTATCTGCACGTCTTCAAGCTGATTAACTCCATGTGCCTGGATTCAGCTCCGCCCATCTCCGTCCGTTGAAATGTGCATCGCTCGTCCGTCCATCAACATGCACATCACTGGTCCCTGTATCCACGTCACATCACCCGCACACCTCCATCCACCTAGATTGACACGTCTCCATGCCGTGTCGTCCGTCTCTGTCAACGCACCACGGACCATCGCCTGGATTCGCACACTGCATCGTCGCCTGCCTCTTGCATGTTTCTGACTTTGACATGTTGCCGGCCTCTGTCTTTGCACCATCCATGAGCCTGGGCCAACGCCTGTGCGTCTGGATCTGCCCGCCGCTTGACTCTTTCCATGCCATGGATTGGTGCACGCCTCGTCTCCACGTGCCATGTCTCCACCCATGCGGCACGGTTGGGCACATGGTGCTTGGCTACCCTATCCGCATGACACTCCACACTAGTACATTGTCGCCTCCTCCAATCGGGATGCCTCCGCTATGACCGCCTTGCGCGCCCTCTGTCTAATTAGCCTATCGTACATAGCTCCTGGCCGATTGACAGTGGCTCTCGTCCTCCTCGAAAACTTTTGTACCCTCTTCCCGAGAATCGGGGCTACTGCCCATGGTCGCGCCTCCGCACCCCCAGGCTCGGTTCAGCCAACGGAGGATCTTGTTGTTGCCCTTGATCGTCATCCCTACATGCCACGACACTCTAGATGATCGACACCACCTCTCTTAGTGTCTCATCGCCTTAGTCATCAGTGCACTTGGTCTTCGTCACACTGTTCGGGTGTTCTTCGCCAGTTTCTTCAAGCACCACTGCCATACTCTCCCGAACACCAGCGTCGCCACTCTAGGCTGCTGGTTCTGCATCCCTCTACCACCTTCGTCCATCACAACCTCGTCACCAACATCGCAGTCTCCTCCCCGACTCCTTCATCTACTCCGGGAATCGCGGACTGCATTGGCATTCTCCTCCTCGCCACTCTACGCACCACAACCCTCAAGGCCTTCTCTGCTGGTCCCTCAAACACTTGCACATGGTTGGGCCCCCTACCTTGTGCGTCTGGTACTGGCAACATCGGTACGTGCCTTTGTCCCCGACGCGTTCCTGGGCTTGGCAAACCCGGTGCATGCCTCATCCTCGACGGCCTTGCCTATGTCGACTTCGGCATCAACCCCTTCTCAACGATCGCCTCATCCTCACCATCATCCTCTTCCCTCGGGCCTCTTTGCGCCCATCACCATGGCACCTTCATGCGCTCGTGACTTCCAGAGTGGCTTCCTCGACCACAGCAACCCCGACTATGGCTATGTCAACTACATCTATCCATCCCAGGATATCTGCCTTATCTCAGGCTTTTTGCCCTCTAAACTTCGTACTCTATATATTCCGCTCTCATTGCTCAATACAATAGATCGACCAACCGCTGACCAAGGCCGAAGTAAATTATTCTCCACCAAAAATTTTGGGCGCTGTCATATTACATGGTATATGGGCCATTTGAGAAGTATATATATATCCTGAGTAGCTTAGTCATACAGTAAACATCCTGAGTAGCTTAGTCATCGATCGCAAGATGAAAAATCCATTTTTCTGACGCTTGTGCGCGCGCAGGTCTGTCAGGAATAATATGGTTTCCAGCGTTGTTGGGTAGTATATAACGTCTTTGAAATTCTTGCAACTGAGTTCATAGAAACAGCAGATTTTCTTGAGAACCCATCTCAGGCACAGTTCACCTTACCGCCGGAGCTCGGTACCGTGGTAACCGGTCGAAAATTCAAAAAAATTCGGATAAAATTCATTTGACAAAATTTAAAATTTGGAAAAAAATTCGCGATTTTAGCAGTTCGGTAACCGGTCAGTTTGGACCAGTTACCGAGCGGTTTTTGCGATTTATCGAGCGGTTTTCTCGAATTTTTCGTATTGTCGGTAACTGCTCGGTTTTCTCGATTTATCGAGCGGTTTTCTCGATTTTGAGTGAAGTTCAACAAAAAATCCAAAAATTATCTCAATCTTGTAAAATCAATAACTAATTCATCTGAGCTTCAAATCAAGTGAAACAATTTTTTTTTGGTTTCCTTGTAAAATGATCTACATGATAAAAATATTTATACTCATAAAAAAGTTCAAAAGTTTCTGTGAGAAATTGTATTTGTTAAACCAAGTTAAATGCATAGTTTATTCTTTGCTAATCAATAACTAATCCAAAAATCCTGAAACTAATTTTGTTAGTTTTCTTACATTATCCTATGTCTTTTAAAAATACATGAACTCATGAATTAGTTATTGTAACATACATGATTGTGTAAATATGTTGCGACTAGATTAATTCATAACTGACCCATCACACCTCAAAAATTAGTGAAACCACTTTTATTAGTTTATTTATACTATGATTTACATAGGAAAAATAATAGTAGACATGAAAAAATTAATTACAGTGCTGTTCCTTAATATATTCACTTTATGCTTGTGAGCTTTGTAAAAATCATAGAGAAATTAATAAAACTCTAAATAAAGTGAAATTAATTTTAAAGATCCTCTTAAGATACATTTTAAAAAAAAATGTGTAGCAAAACTGTAGCATTACTGTTCATAGAGGCTGACAGCGGGACCGGAGAGAGAAAAAGAGGAGTAGAAGGTAGGAAATAGGGTAGCTACTGTAGATGAAAAAAATAAGGGATGCTGTAATAGTATTTTTGAGGATGAAAATTTGAGATAGCTGCTGGAGATGGCCTGAGTTTATATACGATGAGTAATTAATAAAGTTATTAATTTAGCTTGATGATTTGTGAGAATGTATGGGCACATCTATGTATTACAATTATGATTATGATTAATTAAAGTTGTAGAGAAAAATGAAGTTGACGTTTTTATCTCTAAGGCAGAAAATTTGTATACGCCGAATGATCTGATGATTGGATCTGTACACGCCAGACTAATTTTTCCAAAGAGGTTGCAAATAACACGTCTGGTGAAGATATACACGTTGGATGGTCTGGCAATTAGATCTGTGCACACCGGACTAATTTTTTCAAAGAGATTTTAAATGACGTGTCTGCTGAGGATGTACATACCGAATAGTCCGACGATTATATCTATAAAGGCCGGAGAATTCACCAGAGAATTTGTTTTAGAGAAGTTGCAAAATGGCTTGTCTGGTGTGATGCATTCACTGGATGGCCTGATGTTGAAGACTTTGCGACACCGGATCATCCAGTGTTCATGATTTTTCTAAGATGAGCTTTTCGTTTGAGGATTTTCATTTTGACTAATCTATAATAGAATTAGAGATACGTGTTTTATTATCTTATGATGTGTAGGTGATGGATGTAACTTGACGATCGATGACAGGATAATCGGGGCTAAGTGGGGTGCTACCAAACGATCAAAGTGGCTGGACAGAGTCAAGGGTGATCTTAGATGTACACGTGGTGTGCAAGCAAAACGTGACAAGGTAGATAAAGATAGCGTATCGACAAGGTAAAGTGAAAGGGATGTCGATACAAGTGACAAGGTGGCTCGACGAATCGGTAGTCAGAGAGACTTGTCAGTGGTCGAGATCACAAGTTGGAGGGATTGGGGGATCGAGTGGCTTGCTTAAGGTGTAAGCAAGTGGCGGTGACTCATGCTTTGAGAAGCATGCGAGGTGGTTTCGCTGAGAGTCTCAAAACCGTGGGAAAGTGTGAAGTACACGTGGCATCATCGTGAAGCTTGTATCGAGATGAAGATAAGTCATGAAGACATCGCGACCGTTCGATGAGCAAAGAATAAGATGGACGAAAATGTCCTCAATGATAGATAGGAGTGCATTGGAAGAGTTGTGCATTTTGAGAATAATCTAGAAAACTTAGGAGTTAAGGAACCTAAGCTATAATTAGAGGCGAAGGGCTGGTTAAGCTATTTGAGCCGTCTATTTGAGAGTTGTGTGCTAGAGTTTTAGGGGAGAGAGAGGAGTGCTTAGCCTGTGTCTTAGGTGAGAACTTTTGTATGCAAAAACACTTTGTAATCTGTTGAAAATATAGTGTTTCTCTTCAATAAATGAAGTTTATTTTTCCTTTTATGTTTATGTTTATCTCATTCTAGTTTCCCTCTATTGACTCATTTTTTGTTGTAAGTTTCTCGATTTTCGTTTTTATTTGAAAGCTGAAATTTTTCACCTTGTTGAAGTTGTTCTTCTGATTGCTAGAGAGATAAGAATCACATATGAGTTGGTCTTAAACCATCATCATTCTCTAGATCTATCAACTTAGAGAATTTCTCTATCCAGCTCTGATTTCTTTGGATTTAAATGTTTTTTATTCAAGTTGCAAGAATTTATAAGCGATGACATTTAGATTGATTTCTCATAGAACTTAGTGTTCATATCCATCCAATAGAACCATAATCTTTCCATGATACTCTTGTTTATCTAGCTTTCTTGCTTCCACTTTTTATTTTGAGTATATTAGGTGAGAAAATAGAAAAAAATATTTAAAAATTTAGTGAGATACCTATTCGCATCCTCTCATCGCCATTCTCGATTAAAAAAATTTAGACGCTCCAGGTGTGTAGTGACGCGATCAAAAGCCACCACACAAAATTAAAGCAGACCTAATCAACGCGCAGCATATCCTGATGAGCTAGCTAGCTAGCTGTTTTTTTTTTGTTTTTGTTTTCTGAAGCAGCTAGCTAGCTGAGATTTTGAGTTAGCTGAGCTCGATATGCATGCACGTTGTTTTCCTTTCATGTCATATCTGCATGTGCTTCGGGTCCAACCATATATGTGACAACCAGAGTATTTCGTAATAGCTTAGTTGGGTAGCATTTTTTTAGAACTGCTCTAGACTCGACATCAATATTGATATTTTTATTAAATCAGAGGAATAGTATATATGCATGTAGGTGGATTCAGTGGACAATACACGTACCCGCACTACGTAAGGTTCTGCGTGAGTCAGCCTCTATAAACAGTACCGACGGTGTTTTCAGTCTTTAGACCCACTGTCAGCACTGTAAACAGTACTGCTACAGTGATGCTATAGTGCTGCGTGCTGCTACAGCACTCCGCAAAATACGGGCCGACCCTCCCTCCGCAACACTGTAGCAGCACTGTGCGGCACTATAGCGCTGAATGAGGTAATTTCCAGTGCTGCAGTACTTTGCGATACTGTAGCACGGGAAAGTGGAACTGCTGGAGTTGACCTTAGACCTCTTTGAGAGTCTAGCACACTGCAGCGTTTTTGTGCGGCCGGAGCTCGTCGTCGGACACCAAAACTGGAACCTCCGATCTACCACGGTGCCATACATTCTGTAGGCATCTATTGCGCACGCCTTAATTGCAGGAAGAGATTGCTACTGGATTTTTGGTCCACTTCAGTGTTTTGAATGAATATATATTTCGATTTATTTGGAACTTCTTTTTTTTTTTTAGTCATGACTCATGAGAGGAGTGCTGAATAAACCACGTGGTTACTAGATTTCGAAGCTATCTAGAAGCTGTCCACACAGATATCTAGAATTCTTGATCTCTAAAATTCGACAGATCGACAACCTGTTGCCGTGCAAGTGCAACTAATGTTGCCGTGCAAGTGCAACATGTTCGTTAAAGCCTAATACATAGTCCATCTTTGATTGATATTGCCACGCAATAATGCTGACATTGTAACGAAAAAAAAGGAGGGACAAAAAAAGTTGCTTTTGGAGGATGGGCACATGTCAAGCGCCTTGCAAACAAAGACAGACGCAACAAAGAAACTGAGGGGGGACGCATGATATGTGTAAGCACCTAACGAGCATCTAGATATCTAGCTGCATGCTATTGCTTGGAGCATATATATCAACCAATGATCGATCATCGATCCATCAGTCAAGACAGAGCACTTAGCGTCCAAGCATGACAAGTTTGAGATTCCTGGTGTGATCGATCATCGAGAGCATAATTCGATCTCCCTCCTGACACGTCAGTTGTGCTCCATCAATAATCTATGTGCATGCTACTGTGCAGAAATGCCAGCCGAATCATTTGATCCCTATAGTTCAGTTTTCGTGGCTAGGACGGGAACTGTTTGTTTGTTCAATTGCTCGGTTGCACTGCTACAGAATATCACATATATAGCGTCTCATCAGTGTTGATTCAATCGTAATTAGCACTGAAGACGTATTAGTGCCGGTTTTTAAACTCTCACATGCGAACAGCAGCTGAGCAGATAAGAACCGGAACTGATGGATCAGTGTCGATTCTAGCCACGTATCAGCACTTATATAGTAACTATTAGTACCGGTTTTAGTTACGAACCGCCAATGATGATTGTTACTGTCACAATTTATCTTAAAAAATTCATAACTTTTTTACACGAAGTTGGATGGAGAAAAACTTTATATTAAAATTATAGCTCTCGATGAGATCTACAACTATGTAGTTGAGAAATTTTTAATTTGAGATCATTTAAATGCCCAAATAATTATAATAAAGTTACAACAGTGGTCGATGACAGTTCACATTAAAAAATTCATAATGTTTTCACACTAAGTTGGATGGGAAAAAAATTTATATAAAAATTGTAGCTCTCGATGAGATCTATAACTTTGTAGGTCATCACTTTTTTATTTGAGATCATTTAGATATTCAAATAGCTATTCAAATATTCGATCAGAAGATGTCAAAACGAGTTATTTTGTTACTATACTCATAAACGGACGATAGAGGGGTCATATGTGTGCATAGTCTGTGAGGTCTTGAGTTCTAGTTTTGGTTGTCGTATGCAAGCGAATATCACATAACTTTGCAAATATTATGCGCGTAACCTCTGGTCAGGTGTCTCTGGACGTGAAAAAAAATTTGTAACTTTTTTTGATTTAAAAAACGTTAAATCAAGACCGACTATTAGTGCCGGTTAGTGACTCCAACTGAGTGATAGTCAGTAACTATCAGTACCGAGTAATCAATATTAGTTTAAAATCTATCACTAATAATGATTTTAAACCGATACTGATAAGGTATTTTACGTAGTGTCGGCCTATCTTACCGGAGCCAGAAATATATTCCGGGCCACGCACGCAACGATATATACTGATACATCTTTGCATATATTCAATGTGTCATGCATGCATGGATTAGCTAGCCGCCATCTAGTTGCTGGGTGCGTTTTGTTGTATTAGGATGACTCATGAGTACTGGTTACGGCGCACTACAAGAGGGGCACCCCTACCTCGAGAGGAAACTAAACGCTCTGTTAATTTCGATTCGATGTTGTTGTTGTACCATATATACTAGTATTGTTCTATAAATTCTGGAAAAATAACAACAGAAAGGTCTTTAAAAAAGAACAAAAATTCAAAAGGAAGCACCTGCTCCACTAGATGGTTGGACGCGATATTTTCAAGAATCATATCCAGCTTTATTGGTTTTTATTGTGCCATCAAAAGAGGTGGTAGTACTAATTAGCTTGACAGCTATTTTGGACGGCCCAAATGTGCAAATGCCTTTGGCCTAACCTTATTCTAATGATTATTCCATGCACGATCTAGCTAGAGCCAGCTGAAGCTGGACGATAACCATACATACGTATCCAAGTATCCGGCGGCATGCATGTGTGTTAGTTATCGTTGTCAAGTGATTGGCCCGTGCAAGTTTTGACAAGTGGTATATATATGCATATATATATATAGCTAACTTATTAAGATCGTAGAATATCGTAATTGTTGGTGAAAACGACGGGCGTACCATGGAATGTTGTGACTAATCATCGTTTGTTTTTACCATTTCTTGTGAGATAAGTACCAAAGAACGACTCATCACAGATGGATTTAATCTTATCACAAATGGTCATGTGATCTATATGTGGTATCAAACTTGTTACAAACAGTTATAACTTCATCTATAACCGAGCTACATATAGATAGATCTAATTAAGACATACATCTATAATATAACAACATATATTAGTTTCGTAATACACACAGACAGATTTTTCTGAAAAATGTCTGTGCACATGAAGGGTCACAAACGGTTTTTTATTGAAACCTGTATGTATGAAGTGTCGCAAACGGATTTTTTTTTTTTTGAAAAACCGTGTGTGTGACCATTTTCCCATGAAAACCATTTTGCATCCTAGTTGTCTTCATGATATGGCATACATCACAGAGAAATATGCATCCCATAAATAAGAACATCATATATATATATATACATAAGAATATCACACAGATATATAACTCATAAGGACACATATATATAACATATAAGAACACATTATTCAGCACACATTGTTCAAAATATAAACCTATATATAATCCCTAATTATGTAGCTTGGTCTTACAGAAGGATGGGATCATTGACATCATTGACGCAGTCTTTCAAAAGGATGAGATGATTGACATCATTGACGTCATTTTTCAGAAGGATGAGATGATTAACACTATCTCAGCCATCTGTGTTTCACCACAATGTCAACTCAAGCATTGTCTTCAATATATTATCATCTCACTGTCATCCGAATCAGGCACCATCCTCAGTCATGTGCCATAACCAAATTATATTGCATCCAAATCTCCAACTCTTGTTATGTATGAGATGATGGTTCAAACCAGTATTGTAGTTCATGAAAATGACTCTATTGTGATGAACAACAACAGAGAAATTTTTATCAGGAATAAAAGACAATAAAACATGATTCACAGCAAACACTGGGTCCACGGTGGTGCCCTTCACCGCAGCGAAGAACACATATTCCACACAACCAAAATCAATGCCAAACATTTGCAGCGTGCAAGTAGACATAGGAACAACCTCATCCTCCCAGCGCCTGATAGTAGTGAACAAAGACATTCTATTGTAGATCTAGGATACACAAACACCACATTGCAAACCCTACTCACCTCAGTGCAGGGAAGGAGATTTGGAGCCCAGATCTTGACCCCCCCCCCTCGTGAAAACAAACCATAAAAAAACTTTGCAGAAGGGGCTCGGATGGCAACGAGGAGACTGAGGGAGATGAACCTCCCATCGCTTTAGTGAGGGAAATGAGCAGTTTGTGTCTATAGGTGTCGGTGTATCAGGAACCAGGGGTCCCTGAATGCCGAGGCCAGGCCAGCCATCCGCCACATGGCGCCATCCCGCGAGGTCTCTCTTATGGGATGAGGAAAGGCCAAGTCCCGGGAGAAGGTGCTCGGGGCCACGGTCGGTGGCCCCCGAGTACCCCAGTACCCCGATGATCCACGGAATCCGAGTACCGGGAAGAAAGTGCTCGGGGAGGTGCCCGATCACCCCCAAGCACCCTAGTCCCCCGACGATCACAAGAGCTAAGTTTCGAGAGAGAATGCTCGGGGCTGCGTGCGGCAGCTCCCGAGCGCTCGGTTCCCCGAAGATCCGTACAAGAGTGCTCGGGAGATAGTGCTCGGGGCTGCACGTGGTAGCCCCCGAGCACTCGGTTCCCCGAGGGTTCGTGCAAGAGTGCTCGGGAGAAAGTGCTCGGGGAGGCGAACAGTACCCCCGAGCACCCGGCGCCCCAAGGACAAGGATGGGCATTCTCGGGAGAGAGTGCTCGGGGATGTGAACAGTACCCCCGAGCACTCGGTACCCCGACGACCCAGAAAGGCCCCCGAGGGGCCTGCCGATGAGGTGTCAGCCATCCGAGGCTGCATTTAATGAGCGTGCATGGCCGGACACCTCCAACTGCTCCCGTCGCGCTCAGCGTCAGTTCCTGCCATGTTTTGGCAGAGAAGCGTGGGGTCATTAATTGCACAGGTCCCGTCCCGTGCCATCCGGCTTGTCTCGGGATAACGTCGTGAGGATCAAGGCGTTCCGTCTGCCGCACTGCTGTGACAGGGGAACAAGACAGGGCGAGCACGCCGGGTTGCTCTGCGGCTGCCCGGTGGGCCCTCTCCACGGCGCCCGTTGCCAGGGCATTTATGGTGACGGGCGACCGTGTGTGCGACGCATTTTCCACCCCCCGGTCACTTCACCCAGAAGAAATGATGACGCCCTTTCCATTTATGGCGTCTCGGAACTCGAGCCCCCTCCTTTCCATTCGGGGCATGTCATGGCCGGCGAGTACTTAAAATAGCCAGCAACACAGAAGCAGAGAAAAAAGGGAGAACAACGGCGAAAGAACCCCAACCCCACAACGAACCAGACCAACGACGAGAGACCGAGAGTAGGCACGAAGAACACAGCGCAAGAGAGACACTGTGAGCAAGGTTGAGCATAGATCCAGCCGAAGAACAAGGAGCCTCAAGCTCTTAGTTAGGCCAACATTCTTGTAACCAGCAACATCCTTGAGGGACTTCCTCAGGACAGTTATAGCATCCATACAGGAGTAGGGTATTACGCCCCCATGCGGCCTGAACCTGTCTAAATTCCGGTGCATTTACTTTTCTTACACTAGGTCGACACCCCCACCACCGGCCGTTGCATTCATTCTCATTTATTCCTCCGACGAACTTATTCAGGATCATCCCCCCGACCGAATCTCTAAAAAGGGGTCTCTCGAGATCCCTGCGACAGGAGTTAATCCTCCGACAATAGGGGTAGTGGGAAGCAAAAGAGAGAGGGGTCAAATTTAAAACAGTAACCAAGTCTTTAACTACATATGATTTTTCAGAAAATCCATTTGTGTCTATCATATAAACCTAGGGACCTTACCAAAAAACTGTCAATGACAATATCACAGACGAGTTTTTTCTAAACTCCACGTATGTCTGTATGATAGAAATAGATGGATTTGTAAAAATCGTCTGTGAATTCTGATAAATCTAGATGGCAGTTATGTTATAGACACGCGTCTGTCTTAGCAACCATCACTACTATAGAACTATATATTAGTGCCGGTTGAAACATGACTTCACTACCAATTTTTCAAAAGGCACTATTTACTCGACACTGATAGTCAGTGACTATCAGTGTTGGGTCTGAAACCGGCACTGAAAGTTCTTTACAGTGCCGATTTATGCCTGCAACCGGCACTAATATGTGTTCCGAGCCAAAAAAATTAAACAAGCTGGCTCAAGAGAGCCGGCTCAGCTACCACTCCTGCCGTCGCCACCGTCGTCCTCCTGCCGTCGCCACCGTAGTCGTGCTCAAACCGACTCATCTCATCCATAAAAGCATATCTCACAATCAAATCAAATCATCTCACATAGTCTCCAGAACTCAACCTCTAACATAATCAAGCACCTTAGTTCTACAAGACAGATGCTAATTGGCAAGAACTCAACAACCTCTAACGAATCTGCAAGAACATCAACCAAGTCATAGCCCCTCTGGCCAGTCGTGTGGCACACCCAACGGTGGCACCATCCTCCAGACAGTGGTCGGCTGTGCGGCTCCCCCCTAATCGCACTGCCCAGATCTAGTGGTTCCACCGGTAGAGGGCAACGACGAGCCACGCAGACATGTAGATCTAGGCATTGGCCGGTGGCTGTGCTGCAGATTGTCCTTTGGCGACACCCGCTAGCCAGTGATGCCCTTATGAGATGGCACTCCTTCAGGGCACAAGGCCAGTGGTGCCCACATCGCTTCTCCCGGTGTCGCCTCCGCCAGCTGACCACAGTTCTTCAAGGTGGACGGCGTCATCTTGTAGAACTAAGGAGGCCGAAGAGAAGGCTGGTGGAAAAAAGAGGGGAGGAGGCCGGTGAGGAGGAAGCCAGAGGGGAGGCCGGTGGGGGAGGAGGCCGGACGAGAGACCGAATGAGAGAGAGATGGGGTGAGGACTCGAGGAGTGAGGTTGCAAGGGTGAGAGACCGAGAGGATAAGGACGTGCCTGAGCTGAGCAGACGCCAGCGCGAGCCAAAAATCCATTGCACAAAAATTTCGGGTTCCATCGTAGTATTAGTGCCGGTTCGTAATACTAACTGGCACTTATACCAGTTATCAGTGTCGGTTTTTATCTAAATAGACAAGTTGATGTTTGGTTTTGCTACCAACCGGACTGATGAGGTGATACTTATAACTAGTTCTATAGTAATGCATATGTTGGTATTTGTCAGTGATAAGTCTAAAAAATTGTCTGTGATACTCTGTCTGCTTTTACTGTTTTTACCGATTCTATGATAATAGATTCCTCTAAAATTCAGCATTCTACTCATAGGACGACTATTTGGAAATTAAGAGCTTCTCAGATGTTCAATTTTGCATAGGAGCAGAAAGTTTTTCGCACCTTCATAATGAGGTCTTCACTAGCGAACGACTATATGTGTCGTAGGATATATTTGCATATTAACGTCTGACGTAGCAGTAGCATGTGCTAAGTCTGTTCATTACCAGAATCCAGATACTCCTTGACGGGGTAGCTGCACTCTTGACTAATAAATATATGACAATCACTATAGGCAATGTAGTTTGCTACGAACGCCTTCGAATTATGGAATCTACCAACGCCTTGGCAATGATCACCAAAATTGACATATTGGGCGTAGTACTATATATAAGTTATATCAATGTTCCACGTGTCCATCCGTAGCTTCCATGCATATGCATAGTCATCATATTTTCCCTTGTTGCTGACGCTAGATGCCTATATATCTCACATTAATGCTGGTGAAAAACCATTCCCATCCACCTTTCTTATTGCAACGTGTGGTATTGTGGTTTAATTCGAATGTGATAGCAGTTTCGAGCCGACTGTAACAACCCTATCTAGACAGTAGTGTTTGCCATGGCCGCAGCATGTTTGAGGTTAATTCGCCTCCCAAAATACTCTATCATACTCTTACTGCTCTACGTACGTATGTACCATTTATAATTGTAGATTTACAACTCTCTCATATCTACCGTAGAGATTCCTTTTGCGCCACAGAGAGATATAAAGCTGGATATTTAGTCTCTCTACCGTACCGTCTCCATTGATCATGGTCCATTCGATAAATGGTTTTATACACCAGAAAACCCTTGATATCAAGCTACTGGTGCATATTCTATGGAGCATATATACCGTCGCCCTCCATGCATGATTCGAGGGAAGATACGAGTCGTTGAGCTGGCGCCACTGCTTTGGTCATCTTTGGCTTTTGTTAAAGAGGGAATGGCGATGCAAAAGAAGCGGATGGGACGTGTTAAAGTTGAGGATCAAAATAATGCAAATCAATTACGCAGGTTAAAGCTAAGTGAAAGAGAAGCATATATGAAAGGATATATGGATGGATGCCCTTTAACGCTTGACGACCTGTGTTTTGGAACTTGCTTTTTGAGAAATTAAGTGGAGAAATGTTTTGATTTATACGTGATGAGATATTGATAATAGTTGATGTGTTTTAAACTTGATTTGTATGTGTTTGTGGATGTTTATTCTTGTTCATATCTAACTCAATTTGACGGTGTTTGGAATTGCCGAATTCTTCTCTGTACGTAAAAGCATTACACACACCGAAAGTTCCAGTGTGAACATCGGATGTTCCAATGTTCATCGGAAGTTTCAGTGTGTACTCGCCGGACTATTTCTTGCAGAGAGCAATTTTTTGTACGAAATTGGAAATCAACACCGAAAGGTCCGGTGAATGTGGTGACTACACCAGATGGTATCACTGGAGCATTTTCAGTGCTGAAACAGAAATGAAAGCAAACACCGAATCGTCCGGTGATGGACTTTAAGAGCGCTAGAGTATGTTCTGGAGAGAGAAGATTTTTGGCACCAAGTTTGATTACGTATGCCAGATAGTCCGGTTTTGAGATTGTGAACATCGGAGAATGCACCGGACCATTTGTTGTATAGAGGTTGCAGGAGGGTGGTTCGGTATATTAGCACATACTGGATTATTCGGTGATGGACATGAGATCACCGAAAGCTTTCACTAGACCTTTTCTTGCAGAGAGCAAAATTTTCCTAGAACAGATAGTGTTACACTCACCAGACGGTCCCGTGTTCAAGAGCAGAACGTACACACTGGAACATCTGGTGTTCATGTTTCTGCAAGATGTGCTATGAGTTGAAGTTTTTGATTTTGTGCTAACTTATAGATGTTTTGGAGCGTGAAGAAATGTGTTTGCTTGTTTAAAGGTGTGTAGGTGACGGATGCTACTTAGCAGTTGATGGCAAGTGATGGAGCTAAGCGGGTGCTTGGTGTCGGACGATCAAGGAGAGCCAAACGGAGTCAAGGGTGATCCTAGCTGTACACATGAAGGTCAAGCAAAGTATGAAATGGAGGATTAAGATGGTATGATGATAAAGCAAAGTGGATACCTGTGCAAGTGATAAGACAGCTCGAGAGGTCAGGAGCGGGAGAGACTTGCCGGTGGTCAAGATCGCAGGACGAAGGACATGCGTCATCGTCGGAGTGCTTGCTTCAGGTAGAAGCAAGTGCGAGCTAGTCACGCTTTGAGAGGCGTGCTAGGGTTTCACGATTTGGCCTCAGAATTGTGGGAGGATTGAATATATGGCACCATCGCAAAGCTTGCATCGAGGCGAAGCTAAGTCATAAAGGCGTCACGGGCGTTCGATGAATGGAGAAGAAAATAGACAAAAATACCCTCAGTTATCGGTAGAAGTGTATTACAAGAGAGGGATATTTTGGAAAAAAAAGCTAGAAAACTTAGGGTCAAATTTTCTAGGACTATAAATAGAGGGGTAGAACTATGTGAGAGTGTGAACCAGCCATTTGAGCCTCTTGTACCACTCATATGAGAGCATTATGCTAGGGTTTTAGTGGAGAGTATGATGAGTGCTTAGCCTATGTAATAGGTGAGAGTTTTGAGAGGAAAATCTTTGAATCCGCTTAAAATAAGGCTGGCCTCTTTGAGTAATGAAGTTTATTTTGTTTCATATGCTTAAATTCCCTTCATTCTACTTTCTCTCTCTTGGTTCTCTTGTCTTGTGTGTAAGTTTTTCCTTTCTGGTTTTGATTTTCGTTTTGGTTTTGGGGCTAAAATTTCAGCACCTTGTGAGATCATTCTTCTTGTTGCTAGAGGCATAAAATTCGTATACACACACTGATGTGATGGGGTCTTGAATTTCTTTGCCTCTAAATAGTCAACTTGGAGAGTTTCATTACTCGGTGTTCATCTTTTCTTATTTCTTTGCTAGTTGTGTTCTTTCGAGTGCTAAGACACAGATTGATTTAAATGGATCCTATGATTCATATACCATCTGTGGAGTCGTGTTGCCTCAATTTTCTCTTATTAAAACTTCTCTTGATTTTGCTTCTTTTTGAGTTTTGAGGTGCGTTGGGTGATCCAAAGGAGAAGACCATCGATTTCGTAAGAAATTTGTTGAAGCGCCTATTCAACCTCCTCTAGTTTCCAATCTTGTTCCTACAATTGGTATCAGAACCTGTTTGATCACCTGTTCACCTTAACCGGCTTTGTGATCCATAGACGACATGAAGAGAAGTGAGAAGATTGCCTTGTTTGATAGCCGTGAATTTTTGTACTAGAAGGTGCGCATGAAGACTTATCTTCTAAGCCAATGAAGTACAATATGGGAAGTAGTTGATTCCAACGACGAGATCCCTACTGCTCACACGACTCATGTTCAAATCGAACAGTATGAGACCAACAATAATGCTAGAAATATTTTATTCACTAGTCTGAGTCGAAATGAGTTTGACAGAGTCCAGTACCTTCGTACTGCCTGGGAGACCTAGAATACTCTGATTGTCTTTCATGAATACACTAATCAGATTAAAGCTAGACAAAGCACATACAACCAAGAATATCAAATATTTGTGCAAGATCTCGGAGAGACTTTGGATGTGATGTTTACTCGCTTTGATGGGATTGTTAGTTATCTTCGATCAACTAGTGTTTTGCCCTATTCTAACCACGAGAGAGCGATCAAGCTTCTCTATGCTCTTGATCGTAGCATATGAAAAGTGAAGATCTCAAGCATTGAAGAGTCTCCATGTTACGACAAGTCAAGCTCAAATCCATTGAGATAGCCAAGACGGCTCGGATCGGTCTTAGAAATCCCCTACTCAGAATATAGTGTTGGTTTTTGGACCTGGTGGTGGCAATTAGTCTGCAGCTAGCTTTTATTGTGCTAACACTTCATCAAGTGATTTGCTTTGTCTTCCTTGGTTCTGACACAGAGTAACGTGTGAACGCGCTGGATGATGAGGACCTTGCACTGATCGTGAAGAAGTTCACCTTCTTCTACAACAATTGCCGGGACCAAAGGAGGGGTGATTCTCATACCTGCTTTATGTGTGGTGACACTACCCACTTTAAGGCGGATTGCCCCAAGCTCAAAAAGAGGGAGGATGGCGACCACGACTACAACAAGTATAAGAAGAAGAACAAGAAGCCCTTCTTTAAGAAGAACCATGACAAGATGACCAAGAAGGTGGCTAAGATGGCTTCTAGGGTATTCATGGTGGCTCTCAACAACATCGGCACTTCTTCCAACGATGAGGAAAGCTCAGAGGATGAACTGCAAGCAAAGAACAAGAAGAAAGCCAAGGACTTCACTGGCCTCTGCTTCACGGCAGACGACAACAATGACGACAACGACCCCGAGCTGAATCCTTCCGAGGTATTGCCTTCCTACGACCAGCTTTCTATCCAAGTCGATACCTTGAATTATACTCTTGCTAGCCAGGGTAGGTTACTTAAGAATGTTGTGCGTGAGTTGAAGGATCTTATACCTAAGTATGAGTCTATCTCTACTGAACTTGCATTGCTTAGGTCTAGGCCCAATGTTGAGGAGTGTGAGAGTTGCCTGATTGTCATGGTTAAACTTGCCGAGCTTCATAATGTGCATGCTCAAGTCACTACTTGGCTTGAGAGTTCCACGAAGAAGCTCCTTGAGGAGGAGTCTATGTCCACTCTCTTAGGTGCTTGTAAAAATTTCTCTTTGCTTGCAAAGGATGTCAAATTGAAAGACAAGCGCCTAAAGAAGGTAGAGTCTAGATTGGAGAGTGCTAAGAGTTCTAAAGATGTGAAGCCAAATTGTTCCATCTGCACTATCTTTTAGGACAAACTCAGCTAGGTTAGAGGGCAAGTTCAAAAGCTTTTGACTAAGAATAAGTACCTTCTTTCTCTGGTGGAGAAGTGCTTAGAGGGCAATTGACTAAGAATAAGTACCTTCTTTCTCTGGTGGAGAAGTGCTTAGAGGGCAAAGGGAAAATGAATTTGATCTTCGCCAAGAACAAGATGTGTGCTAACAAGGTGGGTTTGGCTCTTAGGTTGAGTTTTGAGAGGGTTGCTTACAGTGGGGAGAGTAAGACTGTGTTCACTGCACATACTACCCTAGAAGCTGAGAACTCCAAAATCAATACCACACCACAACCCATCAAGAATCATATTTCTCAACCCACAAAGAAGAAAGCTGCATCACAACCCAAGAGATCTCCACAGCCTAATATGAGAGAGCATGTGAGAGAGGCCCGAGTGACTGGCAGACGAGTTCTCGAGACACGCTACCATTATTTACTTCTAGAGAGAGGGTCACTTGGTTGGGTTTTGCTTTCTCCGTAGGAAAGATGAGTAGCGTGAGTGGGAGTGGAGCACCCAGGACATGTACCGCCTCTCTGTTAGTATACATGAGCCTTTTTCTCGTTTCCACTCACGAGTCCCTAGCGCTTTTCAATCTCTTCCTAGAGGTGTTGCCCGCCATGGATTTTGTCATGACTCATATGGTTTCGGTCCACGTGTAATAGGCTTTGAGTCTCAATACTTTTGCAGACCATGTTTTCCTCATCGTGGTACTCGCCCTCTGCGTGCTAGAACTATTTTACATGCACCAGCTTTTACCATTTTAGGACGAATGACCCAGTACTGGATTCCAAAAAGGTTTTTGACTAACCTCAGTACTGAGTTATCCACCTATTATTCTTCTTATATGTAGGTGGTAGGTGGAGGCTTGGAGAACAAGTGGCTCATTGACTCTGGTTGTTCGTGCCACATGACCGGAGATTCATCATGGTTCTTCAGCCTCACCCCCATGAAGCGACATGAGTACATCACATTTTGGGATGATCGAAAAGGAAGGGTAAAAGCCAAAGGTATGGTAAGGGTGAATGAGAGTTTCACTCTCAAGGATGTAGCTTTAGTGGAGCATCTGAGATACAACCTTCTCTTTGTATCTCAGTTGTTGGATGAGGACTTGGAAGTGCAGTTTTAAACGCGATACTTCTTGAGTCATCGATTCTTCTGGAGCTTTCATTTGCAAGATTTCTCGACTTAGGAGAGTTTTTGGAGTTGATTTTTCTGAGTCTCTTGGTTCTTCTCATTGCTTGATTACTTAACCTTTTTCTGAGCTTTGGATGTGATATAGGAGACTAGGACACATGAGCTTTGACTTGCTTACTCGTTTAAGTGTCTTAGGCTTGATCCGAGGATTACTTAAACTCAAGTTTGAGAAGAATCTTGTTTGTGCTCCTTGTCGACATGGCAAGATGGTTGGTGCCTCCCACCCAACAGTCAATCTGGTTATGACTGAATGACTGGGAGAACTCCTTCATATGGACACTGTTAGTCATTCTCAGGTTTGTTCGGCGAACGGGAAGTGGTATGTTCTTGTCATTGTTGATGATTTCTCTCGCTACTCTTGGGTCTTTTTTCTTGTCAGTAAGGATGAAGTGTTCTCACACTTTTAGAGCTCAGCTTTGAAATTGTTCAAGGAACTTCGTAGTGCATTGAAAGCAATTCACAGTGATAATGGCACTGAGTTCAACAACTATCTTGTTGATGCTTTCTATCTTGATCATGGCATTGAGCATCAATTTTCCGCCCCATGCATTCCTCACCAGAATGGCATAGTTGAGAAGAAGAATTGCACTTTGGTGGAGATGGCTAGGGCAATGCTCGATGAACATAGAACTCCTAGGAGGTTTTGGGTTGAGATCATCAACATAGGATGCTACATCTCCAATCAGATTTTCTTGTGCTCGTTTTAGAATTTGACTTCTTATGAGTTGCGCTTTGGGAGAGAGCCGAAGGTTTTCACAATTGAGAGCTTTCAGTTGGCATTGCTTCATCCTAAAGCATGGCAACCTTGATAAGTTTGAGTCACATTCTTCCGATGAAATTTTCTTGGGGTACTCTCTTCATGGTAATTCTTACAGGGTCTTTAATCTTGACACTAACAGCATCATGGAGTCCTGTGAGGTGACCTTTGATGGAACAACTCCATGTGCAAGTTCTGTCTTTGAGTGTGCAGGTGATCAGGAGATGAGTGAGAGCATCTTTGTAGATGGCGACCTTCCAGCTCGGTGAGGACGAGGATGATCCACTACTCCCCTCGACCACACCTGCTTCAGAGCTGGCACCTGCTTCTTCTACTCCAGTAGAGGGTCCTGCAGCGTCTACTTTCACTTCAGCTACTCTTGAGCCTGCAGCAGCACAAATTGAGGGGGGGGGGGGTTACCTCTAGGCGTGAGGCCCCTCAACACATTAAGCAGCGACACCCTGCACACATGATGATCAGAGATCTTGATGAGAGAAAACTATGAGCAGGGAGTTCGAGATGTCGATGATGGACGAGCTCAACTTCTTCCTTGGGCTGCAAAAATCAACCAATGCAAGCAATGTACATTTGTCCACCAGACGAAGTACATCAAGGACTTGCTGAAGAAGTTCGACATGAGTGATACGAAGCCCTTGGAAACACCGATGGCTACCTCGACCATGCTTGATCCAGATGAAGATGGTGAGGAGGTGGACCAGCTGGAGTACAAGAGCATGATCGGCTCTCTCATGTACTTGACGGTGACAAGACCCGATATCCACTTCGTTGTTTGCTTGTGTGCCCGCTTCTAGGCTTCACCAAGGACGTCTCACCGCCAAACGGTGAAACGTATTCTGAGGTACCTTAAGAACACTCTCGAGTATGACCTTTGGTTATCTGCTTCCTCTTCGCTTTCTCTTCGAGGTTTTTTGGATACGGACTTTGCTAGTTGTAGAATTGATAGGAAAAGTACCTTTGGTACTTGTCACTTCTTGGGTACTTCTCTTGTGTGTTGGTCTTCTCGTAAATAGTCTAGTGTTACGTAGTTTACTGCTAAAGCTGAATATGTAGCTAGTCTAGCTGTTACTCACATATTTTGCGGATAGTTGCTACTTTGAGGGATTTTAAGTTGAATTTCTAGAGTGTGCTACTTTTGTGTGACAACACCAGTGCCATAAGCTTAGCCAACAACCCAGTTCAACTCTCTAGAACCAAACATATAGATGTGAGATTCCACTTTCTAAGAGACCACAATGAAAAGAGAGACATTGAGTTGAGCTACATAGATACCCAACACCAGCTAGCCGATATATTCAGCAAGCCTCTAGATGCTATAAGATTTGTCTATTTGAGAAGAGAACTTGGTGTGTGCCATCCCTATAGCATTGTGTGAGGAGGAGTTGTCCTTTATACATACTCTATCTTACTTCTGTTGCATTTGCATTATATTTTATTATGTAAGATAATCATAGTAGTTGAGTTTTGACTTTTATGTCTTTAGCATTTTCGGTTGCTAGACTTGAATTTAGATTAAGTTGAGTAGTTGTGTGAAGCAAATTCTTAATATTAGGGTCTTCTTGATGTTTTTACATGATACATTTCAAACAAGCTAGCTTTCCTTAAGATGAAATTTGGTAATTTTATGAATCATATCGACTATGAAATGCTACATTCTTGATCAACATATTCGTAATTGATTTGGCTTAGTCAATACTTGTGTTAAGACTAGCTTGATGGATATCTTGCTCTTGGCTTTTTGATTCAAGATTATGGATTGGGGAATATTGCATTATATTTTATCTTTGTCAAATGTTTAGCCTATGATAGAACCTTGGGGGAATATGTGTTCCTTGTGTCGCAAGGACACTACTTAATTTGATCATATGAAAACTTGTTTCGCTGTAAAAATGTGAATATTCTGGTGAATTCAAGTATCTTGTGCTCAAATGTCATCTAATACGGTTATCTTGAAGCCTCAAGGTGTTTATCGTACCCAATTGCGCGAAACTTTGCTTGGATAAGAGTCAACTTGACGATTAAAAAAATTAAAGATATGTGCCTAAATGATCAGTTCTGTTTTAATCACTTGATCTAACTAAGTCTTGGTTTCATATGTGAGCGTTTGCAAAGCCTACTATCATGAATACTTGTCTACCTAGTTTGAGATTGAAGTTGGCTACTTCTTAATGCTTGTATTGCCTCAGCAAGAGTGGATGCTTATACAGTGGTCACCTTGCACATGATTCGGCTATGTGAAATTAAATGGGCTAACCAACTTTTCGGGTTTAGCTTGTCATGCTTCATGTTCTTGTGTCACTATCTCTTTTTGAGACTTTGTGCAATTGTGAGCTCCATCCTCTCCTTTCTGGAGACCTTTTGACATTTCTAGCACATGCAAATGATTTATAGTATACTCATGAAATCTCACTAGGATTGCATGTTTATGCATTGCATAATGTTTTTGTCTTTGATGTTTGCATTACCAAAGAGGGAGAGCATATGCACAAAGAAGAGAATATGCTACAAAGGAGGGGAAATGAGGAAATTTGCAAGAAATCTTAAAAAACAAATGTGCATTCATTGAGGGGGAACATTTGTTTTTAAGCTTTTCTAGATCTTTTGAGGTTTTGGCTTGTCTTTAACTATCTTCGGCCTTTTGCAATATGTCTTATGTCAAGTGATTTGTGTTTACTCTTTCTCAAATTTTTGGTCACTTGGATGTGCTTCACTTCTTCTATCCTAAATCTTTGTGCTTTGAGGGTTGTCAATGCGCTCATCAAGGGGGAGGTTGAGAATCCAAGTGGAGAAGTGCCTTAGTTTGCATGTAATGAGACATTGACAACAGTTGATGTGTCTTGAACTTGGTTAGCATGTGTTTGTGGATGCTTGTTCTTGTTCATGTCTAACCCGAGTTGGCGGTGTTTGGAATTGGTGAATTCTTCTCTGTACGTAGAAAAATTAGACACACCAGAAGTTTCAGTGTGAACATCCGATGTTTCGGTGTTCACCAAAAGTTCTGTTGTGGGCAGTGTGTACTTGCCGGATTATCTCTTGTAGAGAGCAATTTTTTGAGCGAAATTGGATATCAATGTACCAGAAGGTCCGGTGAATGTGGTGGCTACACCGGAGGGTATCACTGGAGCATTTTCAGTGCTGAAGAAAAAACGAAAGCAAACACTGGATGGTCCGGTGATGGACTTTAAGATCATCGGAGTATTTTCTGCATAGAGGAGATTTTTCATGCTAAGTTTGATTATGTACGCTGGATAGTTCGGTGCTGAGATTATGAACACCAGAGAATGCATCGGATATTTTGTTGCAGAGGTTGTAGGAGGGTGGTTCGATGGATTAGCACACACCGGATTATCCAATGATGGACATGAGATTATCAGAAGCTTTCACCAGACCTTTTCTTGCAGGGAATAAAATTTTCATGAAACAGATAGTGTTATACTCACCGGATGATCTGGTGTTTAGGAGCAGAACACACCGGAATATCCGGTGTTCACATTTTCTGCAGGATGTGCTCTGAGTTGAAGTTTTTGATTTTGTGCTAACCCGGAGAGTTTTGGAGTGTGGAGAAATATATTTGCTTGTTTCAAGGTGTGCAAGTGACGGATGCAAGTTGACGGTCGATGGCGAGTGATCGGGGCTAAGCGGATTTTTGGTGTTGGACGATCAAGGAGGACCGGGCGGAGTCAAGGGTGATCCTAGCTGTATGCATTAAGGTCAAGCAAATTATGAAACGGAGGATGGAAATGGCATGTTGACAAAGTCAAAGGAAGTGGATGCCGGTGCAAGTGACTAGGCGGCCCGCAGGATCGGCAGCAGAAGAGACTTGGCAACTGTAAAGATCGCAAGACAGAGCACACACGTCATCATTGGAGCGCTTGCTTCAGATGGAAGCAAGTGGTGGTTGGTCACGCTTTGAGAAGCGTGCTAGAGTTTTGTGGTTTGGTCTTAAAACCGTGGTAGGACTTGGGGAGTACGTAGAACCATCACAAAACTTGTGTCGAGGCGAATCTAAGTCGTAAAGGCATCGCGGCCGTTCGATTAATGGAGAAGGAAATAGATTAAAATACCCTCAGTGGTAGGTTGAAGTGTACTACAAGAGAGGAGTATTTTGAAAAAAAGGTAGAACACTTGGGTGTCAAGTTTCCTAGACCTATGAATTAAGGGGTAGGGCTATGGGATAGTGTCAACCAACCATTTAAGCCTATTGTGCCACTCATATGAGAGCATTGTGTAAGGATTTAAGTAGAGAGGAGGATGAGTGCTTAACCTATATAATAGGTGACAGTTTTGAGAGAAAAATCTTTTTAATCCGTTTAAAATAGGGCTAACCTCTTTAAATAATGAAGTTTATTTTGTTTTATATGCTTGAATTCCTCTCCTTCTAGTTTCTCTCTCTCGGTTCTCTTGCATTGTGTGCACATTTCCTTTCCAGTTTTGATTTTCGTTTTGGTTTTTAGGCTGAAATTTTAGCTCCTTGTGAGATCATTTTTCTTGTTGCTAGAGGTATAAAATTTACATACACACGCTTATGTGATGGGGTCTTGAATTCTCTTACCTCTAGATAATTAATTTGGAGAGTTTTGTTGCTCGGTGTTTGTCTATTCTTGTTTCTTTGCTAGTTGTGTTCTTTCAAGTGCTAAGATATATGGATTGACTTTAAATTGAACCTACAGTTCATATAACATCCGTAGAGTCATATTGCCTCGATTTTATCTTATTAAAATTTCTCTCGATTTTTCTTCCGCTTGAATTTTGAGATTTGTTGGGGTGTTCTAAATAGAAAAAACCATCAATTTCGAAAAAAAATTGTTAAAACATCTATTTATCTCTCTAGTCGTCAGTCTTATTCCTACACTTTTTTAAGATATAAAGCCTATGATAAAGTGGCTTGCAATTTTGCCAAAGCTAAGCGTTGCAAATGATCCAAGCTAGCCTTTGGAACTTGGGATAGCGTAAACCGCAAGATACGGTCTTTTCAGAGAACCACACATCTCTCCTGGAGCCTTTAAAATAAAATTTATGTTTTATAAAGAAGGTAGCTAGCTATAGTTTCCATCATTTTCACCTCATATCTAGTGACACGTGGAAGTCTTTCGGCGCTACATAAAACATGGGAAATTTGAAGCATAACAATTCGGTACTCCATGAGTCAAGAACAGTTATATATCGCATTCCAAATGAGGCTTTAATTCATATAGCACATATACTCTATCCGTTTCAAATACAGGGCATATATTCGGATTAAAAAAGTCAAACATTATAAATTTTGATCAACAATTAGTCAAATTATTTTGTGTTAGTGTACAAAGATGTATCAATAGCTTCGTATTTCACATATTGATTTTGTACAAATTGATAATATATTGTAAGAGAAATTAGTGGTTAAAATATACTTTGAAAGACTTCCTCAACTTTAATATGCCCTGTAAAAAGATAGGAAGGGAGTATTATACATGCACTTCTACTTTATGATCGCTTGTTTTGCACGCACATATATAGTTATACGTATATAATTACTTGTTAGATTGCAAATTTTCTTCTACAGAACAATCATGTGGGGCTGCAATTGGCATTTATTCCTTTGAGAAAAAGAGATATTGCTACGCTTCCCTCCATGGCACTTTTTAAGTAGAGTTGTAGCATTCTTTTTTCTCATTTCTAGAAAATAGGTACTACCTCCGATCTCAAATATAAGTCAATTTAAGTTTGTTCTAAGTCAAATTTTTCTAGCTTTGACCACCAATAACCAAAAAATCATATAGATTGGAAACATAAGATTGATGTAACTAGATTTGTCATGAAAAATATTTTTATAATAGATAACTCTTTCTATTTAAAATAATATATTTATATATATATATATATTATTAATTAAATATCATATTAAAAACTATTTCAATATCCTAATAGACTTATATTTGGACCAGAGAAAATACTTCTACTGTATGGCTAGTTGGAGACATTGCATATTCTCCTGGTCCAACTAATTTGGCAGCTCGATCAAGTGCTGCTCCACGCGAAAGCTCACCATGCACCCCGGGCCTCACATTATTTATATTGACACGTGGCGTCGTGCCGTGCTAGTGGAGAGCCGGTCCCACCGGCCGGCAAGATGCTGATCATACGAAGTGCCGCGGTGCCTTTGCTCTGCTCAGTGGGGCCCCAGGAGTGCACAGAGCAGGCCCGTGGTGGGCCCATTGACTTTTCCGGATGATCATCTAAACAAGTTCGGCCTTCGTGGCACCATCGGGTCTTCAGAATTCAGATGATGCGCCAACCGAAGCAATTTCCATCACCGGCATAATGCAGTGCAGCCAAGATTCGTCAGTCCTGATCGGTGGTGGCCGGCCGAGACATGTGCTGCAGCATTTCCCCGAAAATGGAGACGGGGCTCGGGAGTCCGGCGGTGCCGAAGAGGAGGCGGCAGGTTTAGAGCATATTTAACGGATACTTTTTCGTGATCTAGAATTCTTTTGTGAAAGATTTTTATTTTTTTTAGTATTTCAACGGTTTCATTTTATGATTTTATTCACGAAGAAATTTCTAAGATCATTTTTTTAGATGGGATTCTCTTCTTTTTCTTTACGAATATCTTCGAAAGAGAACTATTAGAGATAGGAAAATAAAGGGAATGAGAACAGAAAAGAGAATAAGAAAGAGAACGAAATGAAGGAAAAATGGTTGGGATGGTGTTAGAACCAAAACGGAGATGGACTCGGATGGATACTATTGCGAATCGATGATCAACATCGGTAGCTGCTTTGGGCAGTTGCTAATATCTCTTCGAATGAGATGTCCATCGGAAGGATAATGAAAGATTTAATGCTCATGCTCATGTCCCTTCGAATGAGTTGTATGTTCATCCTCTATCAATTCATATGTACGACGGTATTTCATCGTATATATTCGCAATCCTTATATACATACATGCATACACATAAAAAAAGAGAAAGAAAAGCGGCCGCCTGGCTCATTTCTTTTTGGCCGGCCTGGGTACTCTCCTTCCCCTTCTCCTCTGTCAGCCCAAGCCGGCCCTACCGGCTTTCCTCTTCTCCACCGTCCAAGCTGGCTCAGCCCGTCTCCCCCGGCCACCGTATCCTCTCCTCATCCTCATCCACTCGCCCCCCTCTCCTTCCTGAGTGCGCCACCGCCCACTCTTTCTCCCCGCGCCGCCTTGCTCCTCGTGCTCGCCAGCTCAGCTGCGCCCGCTCCCCTCTCTTGCTCTCCCTTCTCCCCTCCTCTTCTCTGTTCCTGGGCCCTCACGCTCGAGCACACGCATCGGCTACGCCGCCACGGCGCTCAAGCCGCGCCACTCTCTCCCATGCCACGCGCGCTCCTCTCCCCTCTCCTCTAGTCAGTGGACCACAGATGCACGCTCATCATTATCCCCTATAGATCTTATCTTCTCCCTCCCCAAATCCAAACGATGGATCCGAATCCCGTGCGGTGGGAGCCCTCCACCACCGCTATATAACCCGAACAGGTGCCTCGTGGGGAAGAGGAGGGCGGATCTACAAGAGAGAGAGAGAAAGAAGAGAGGAAAGTTCTTTCCCCTTTCAATCCATCACTTTGTCGTCACGTTTTGCCTCGCCGGAGCGCTATGGTTGTCGTTCTCGCCGGTGGGTCACTGCAATAGCTGCACCCCCCTTTCTTCTTGCTGCTACAAGGGTCGTCGGCCCTCATGCCATGCGCGTGGTGATGCTGACCGGCGCTTCGACGTCGCGTCCTTACTCTACAAGTGGCACGCCGGGCTTTCGTGCCCGCGTCCGTGCATAAGCAGGTGGCCGGCTAGCGCTTTGGCACCGCATCCGTGCATAACAGGTGAAGTCGGCTAGCGTTCGCATGGCGTCCGTGCATGCAGGTGTGTTGAATCCCGGACGGCCTCGTTGCTGCGATCGTGGAGATGGTGTCATGCTATGAGTTGGGTGGCTAGTTGTTCTTTGTTCTTGTGGTGATCCAGCCAGTGCCCTCATGCCCGTGACCATGAAGGTGATGACGTGCTGTTTTGCTTTGTGGTGGCCGGTTGTTTTGGGTGATTAGTGATCCAGCCGGTGCAGTCATGCCCCGACCGAGGATGTGGTGCTATGGTTTTGTTAGGCTTTGTTCTTGTGGTAATGCGGCTGGCTTTTGTTGCGTTTGCTACTATTCTGACTCGCACGCCGTTGTGCTTGATCTGGAAGCCCGGCTGCCATCTTGCTCGTTGTTTGGTTTTTGTCGTGCACCGTTGAACCTACTTGTGCCCGGGCGCCATTGCCATTGATGTCCCCTCTGTCATTTCTAGTTAGCGCATGACTTTGCAACCCTGGTGTTAGTGTCTCCTGACCCGTGGTTGTGTTGATCAAGTAATCTGCTGAGTGCGCCATCGGCCGAGTTAGCTGCGTCGCCTTTGGGCGAGTGAGCTGTGCCGCTAGCGTGTGCACGACGGTCGTGTGTAGTGGAGGCTCCGAGCGGGGTATCGCCTGGGTGTTTTGTTGTCATCCAGATGTCTTTTGCTGACCCACTATGTTGTTGTGGCTATGCCTTGGTTCTGGTTTGCCTGCTGTAGGAGTTGGCCTGATCCTGGGGATGTTGCCGGGCTGAAGTAGTGAAATTTGACCATTTTAGGGGCTTCCATGGTTACCTTCCCTTCTCATGTAACCAGATGCTACCTAATGCCTTTATGCCATAAGCATGCATGTATGTCTGGTCTTCCTGCTATTTTGGTGCTGAGTAGTTGATTAATGTCCGGAGTGTTGATGTTATGGTTGTGGGTGACTTGAGGCCTGCTATTGCCTGTTAAGTGATATTAGCCCTCCCTTTATGACGGCTATGAGCTTTTGTGCTATTTGATGTGATGGATGGCAAGATTGGCATTTGTTTTTGGCCGGCTGTTGGTGAGCTTGAGGCCCTGGTGCTTCATCTTCTGTGAACAGGTGTTTGTGGTGCTACTACTGCTATGTGGTATGGCGACGTGGCTATCCCCTATGCTGATCATGCTATGAGCTCATTCGTCTTCTGCTGGTTTGAAGTTCTGGAGCCCCTGTGAGCTTGTCTAGCTGGTAGTGATGTCTTATGCCCCTGAGCTGATGATGATGTCTTTGTGATTATCTTTGTGCTTGACTTTGCTCTATTGCCGGTCCTGCCCTGCTGATGTGATTACCATTTTACCTGTGTGGCTTTACGGTGGTAGCCTTTGTGGCTGGTTGCCTGCGGATTTGGCCGATGACGCTGATATGGTTGCCTATGAGACGTTGCTGAGGTCATGAGGTCATAGATAGGAGTCTAGATGTTATGAAATTCGCCGGGCTCCCGTTAAGTTGTAGCTGGTGAACTGCCATGCGGCTAGGCTCTCTCTCCCTCCACTTTTCTATATCCTGAGGCTGTTTAGCCGATGATGATCTGTGATGCATAAACACTCCATAAAACTCATGCTAGACTATTATCCCGTCTTCCCTATTTTATTCCTAACGCGATAACTTTGCTTTGTCCATGTTGCTGTGACTATAGCCTTGCAAACTCGGAGACGACCTGATTATGACCAGTGAAGCAGCTTAATCGGAGGTTGTCTGAGAAACCGGATGTAATTAACTGGCGGCCTTACGAGGCCACAGGAACCAGGAAGACACGATCGCTAGGAAGTTTCGTCAGATAGCGTGTGTGTTTGTGTGTGAACAAACTGTAATAAATGAAACTATACTTTATGATTTCGATAATGAATGAATAGAGTTACGTGTTTCAATTACATTTTGTCTCTTGTTTCTTTCGTATACGGTAGTATATTGGCACGCCCACGATATATATACAGCTATGCAATACAACAATTTGAACACACTCGGTATGTTTCGAATCCGCGAAACATCATGATTTAATGCAATAAAAGATAATGAATCTCATTTTTCAAGTTTACATATATTCTAGTCTACGAAAGATATCATATAGCAGATCTGACAGTTTCTATTTTATGATGACATGGCCTGGCAGGAGACAAGGCAGGAACAGTTACATGAATTATAGTTCTATAGATACTTGCTACATGCATGAGGCAAATTAATAAGATTTAAAATGATGTTTTGTTGATGAGGCCATTATATTGGGTTTGGCGACCGAATTAGGTAGGGCTGTTCTCGCTAGACTCCTTTTATCAAAAGTTTAATGGAGGTCCTATAAAAAAAATTATAAGTCCTTTTAGTTGGATTTCGCACTATACTTGACGTTGAACTGCGGAGATCTTCACGTCATTGACATTTTTCTAGCATTTGCGAGTGCGCCTGTCTCTCGGTTCTCCTTTCACCTTTTGTTTTGGACGTCAACGCGTTCCCAAACTCAGGTAGGATGACGGCTAAAATGGGTGGTGACGTTTTGGTGAACGATTAACATGACTAGCACGTGTCGAGATTATTGAAACTGATCTTAATTTATTAAGAACAAATTTTTCTTGATCGTCTTCTGCAGTCTGAACCGATAACGGGAGCACATTGACCATTTTCTTGCATTGGATGACGTTGACTGCATCTGAATATGCAAATGATTGGCACAATTAAAGACCTCTACCGGGCTTCAAAGGAAAAAAAAAAAGATCACATCTCTAACTTGAATTAACATGAAAAAACGGCTCGGCATATTGATATTGGTCTCATGCATTTGGCGAGAAAAAGAAGAAGCATACTATGTTCTAAGATAGGAACTAGCTAGCTAGGAAGTATCTAATTCCAAGAGATTGAAATGTCGCTGTTTTCTCTCTTTTTTAACCATTATATTAACATCCAACAGATCACGTAGTATTGCATTTTAAAGCTGTGCAGATATAGTTTTATGCGACTGAGAGATAAGAAACTTTTAGTCGACAACTGAAAATAGAAAAATAACTGTTTAAGATATTCCATCTTCTTTTGCATGCATTTTGTGATCAAGACACGGCTTCAACAATGTAGCACCTTTAACATGCATTTTCGCCATCGACAGAGATAGCTAAAGCTAGATTAATTGTCCTCATAAAACGACATTGTAGTGACATATGATCGATTCATACATAGTGCAAGCGTGCTCCCACGCAAGGATTTCAATTTCGCTATACAATTTTTTTTGTCCGCTTGTGAAATTTGTAAAATTTCATCAAAATTTTGGTTATTTTTCGTCTTCTCTGTAGCAATGAAAGAAAATTTCGAAATTAGATATTTCATTCCTCTCCAAAATTTCCAAAATTCAAAAAATTTCACTGAAATTCACTTCTGAAAAACAGACAAAGGAGACACAATTTATTTACAGATCATTACACGACCTATCACTTATGTCGACTCAGATCGCGATAGGGTATAGACCTATTACAGATATTAGGTAAAAGGTGATGGGCTATAATATTACTCGTCACCTATAATATGAGTGATGGATAATGACTACAATCATCACTTATAACACGATCATAAGTGATGGATCTTCCTACACCAGTCATATACGATGGGTCGTGTTATGACCCGTCACTTATAACTTGGCTAAGTGACGGGTCTATGACCCGTCACTTATGATAAGTAATAAAGTGATGAGTCATAACACGACTAGTCACTTATTACATGATTTTTTTTTAGAGCTCTCCAGCTACTGTGTGGGTGAACAGTTACTCAACAGTATTGCCAACACAGTGCTGGCGATTTTCACTGGCTCCGCTAGATATTTTCTAATCTGTTGTTGATTTCGAGTTTGAATTGGTGCTAGATCTTTGAAGGTTTGCATCTTCCCCTTTCCTCCTCCTCTAATTCTTATTTGATAGATTTATTGTGCTTTGAGTTATAATCGGTAATTTTGTATCTTTATCAAAAATCTTAGTGCAAGTGAGTTGTATTTATGTTAGATTTGATACTAGGTTTGTCCCATCTACCGCGAAATGCCAGAAATCTAATGTATTTGTATGGACTTTTTAATTGAATGCTTAACCATGAAATTAAGATAATTGTTAATGAAGAATAAATAGTTTTACATTAATTGTAGATGACACACAGAAGTTGGATGTACCTTGAGACCCAGACTTGTCCAGAGTACCAGAGCGGAGTGAAGCATTTCATAAGTGCTGCCTTGGTGGATTTAAAAGATCGTGGTAAAACGGCAATGTATTGTCCATGTCATGACTACAAGAATGATAAGAAGTTTCCGAAACCAGACAATATACATGCATATTTGGTCATACATGAATTTAAAGAGAATTATACATGTTGGAACAAACATGAAAAGGAAGGCCTTAACGAGGGAGAGATGGTTCGGGCCCTCCATTACGACAGTGTGGATCAAGGAATTATACCCAGTGAAATGGATCATGATCTCTGGGATGAGGACATATTAGGTTTCAATGATAATGATCTCGAGGATTTTGTGGATAATGTGGACCAGATGATACTAGATGTTGAGCGGCACGACGAGTATAACAATGGTGAGTTTGCTAAATTTCAGGAATTTGTAGGGGATTCCAAGACACCCCTTTATCCGAACTATAAGGAGAAGTACATGTGCATATTTGGGAACCTAAAGCTTCTACAGCTGAAGGCAACCCATGGTTGGACTGATAAGAGTTTTGAAGCATTGCTGGATCTGCTAAAGGACATACTACCGGAGAGGAACTTGGTGCCTGAGGGCATATACGATGCGAAGAAGATAATTTGTTCTTTAGGACTGGAAATAGAAAAAAATAAATGTATGTAAGCAGAATTGTATCTTGTTTCGTGGAGAGTATGCAGAGCAGAATCAATGCTCCATTTGTGGAACCCATCGATATAAGCGTTATAAATGAAGGTGGTGACTGGGATGGAGGCAAGAAAAGTAAAGGGCCTCCTAGAAAGGTGGTGTGGTATTTTTCTGTAATTCCCCGTCTGAAGTGTCTGTTTACCAACAGAAATGAATCCCAATTAGGGCGTTGGCATAAGGAGGGTCATCAAAATGATGCAATGATATGGCACCTGACGGATTCCGCTTAGTGGTGTATCGTTGATTCCACATTTGATTGATTCACTGAAGAAATATTACGTTTGCTATGAGCACAGATGACATGAATCTATTCAGTAATATGAGTACCTCACATAGCACCTAGTCTGTTATATTGTAGATCTACAACCTTCCACCCTAGCTTTGTAACAAGCGGAAATACATTATGTTGTCGATCTTGATATCAAAATCTAAACAACCTGGCAACAATATTGATGTATACCTCAAGCCTTTAGTCGATGATCTTAAGAAACTCTAATCAAAAGGCATAGAGGTTTGGGATCAGTACAAGCTAGAGTACTTTACCTTGCACGCCATGTTATTCGTCACCATCAACAGTCTGCTAGCACTTCGTAACTTGTTAGGTTAGAGCAAAAGAAAAGGTGAAGCTTACCCCCATTGCTTAGATGAAACATGCAGTTTCAGGTTGAACAACTCAAAAAAAATAGTGTACATGCGGCATCGACATTTCCTTCCCAGGAAGCACCCGTACCGAAACACGAACAAGCAGTTTGATGGCACAAGGGAGGAAGTGTTACCTCTGAGGTATTTCAGTGGGGAAGATGTCTACAATCAGGTTAAGAATATCAATATTGTCCATGCAAGCAAAAATGATCCTTCAAGGATGATGAACATTTAGGAATGTGGAACAAGAAATCAATACTATTCGAGCTAGAGTATTGGGAAAATTAGATGTTCATCACTCTATCGACAACATGCATGTAAAGAAGAATATATGAGAGAGTCTGATCGGTACATTGCTCCAAATGAAGGGAAAAGGAAATGATAATGAGAACGCACAAGCTGACCTTGAAGAAATGAGTTTAAGGTTGGAGCTCCATGCACATGATACGGATAAAGGAAAACACATACCCCCAGCAGCTATCACTCTCTCCAAGGAGAAAAAAAATTCTATGAGTTCTTAAATAGTGTGAAAGTTCCCTCCGGTTACTCGTCCAACATTGCAAGACTTATTTTGGTGAAAGAGCTAAAACTGAATTTCATCTTGATGAAGTGCCATGATTGCCATATGATGATGACATCACTACTTGCGGTAGCAATTAGAAACATACTCCCAATTAAGGTTCGTGAGGCTATCCTGAGCCAATGCTTTTTCTTCAATGTAATTGAATAAAAGGTGCTCAATCCGGATTCGCTGGAGGAGCTAGAAAAAAGACCCTTTAAGACTCTATGTATTCTTGAGGTGTATTTCCCAGCATGCTTTTTCGATATCATGGTACATCTCACAGCTCACGTTGTGAAGGAGATACAATACCTTGGCCCCGTGTTCCTACATCATATGTTTCCATATGAGAGATATATGGGCATTCTCAAGTCGTACGTAAGCAATCGAGTCTTTCCTGAGGGATGCATCATGCGGGGTTACGCGACGGAGGAGGCATTGGATTGGTCTGTTAATTACATTGACACAAATAACCCAATTGGCGTGCCTACGTCTCGCCATGAGGGGAGGCTCATAGGTGTCGTGGTCCTATGGAAGATGGTAATAACTCCTGATCAGAAGGCATACGACCAAGCTCATTTCCTTATGCTACAACAAATGAGCAAAGAGTATCCATATGTCGATGAGCACAAGAAGATACTACTTGAAGAGAATCTAGGGCAGATCGAAACTTGGGTTGTGAGGCAACATATGTAAAGGTTCACAACTTGGTTCCAAGATCAAATCAGACAATCGAGTACTCCTACAAGTGCTCTGATAAAAAAAACTGGCATCGAGCCCTATACACAATTATAACATATCAAGGGTACGATATAAACGGATACACATCTTACACAATTGGCAAAGATGAGAAGAGTATATACCAAAAAAGTGGTGTTCGTATAGATGCTTATGACAGTGACATGCAGAGGGGCACATACTACGGTTAAATAGAGAAGATCTGGTAGCTAAACTATTTGGGATTCAAGGTAGCCCTGTTTCGATGCCATTGGGTATATGGGAAAAGGACGTCACTAATGAAAAGTATGGATTCACTAGCGTTAATCTCAAACATATCGGATACTAGTCTGAACCCTTCATACTCTCTAGAGATGTTCGACAAGTCTTTTATGTGACCGACACAATAAAGAAAAAACGTCATGTAGTTCTCGCTGGGAAAAGACACATCATCGGAGTTGCAAATGTTGTTGATGAGAAGGAGTTCAATCAATTCGACGAAATCCCCCCTTTTGCTACTGCAATCGTGCCACACCTTTCGTTGACCGAGAAAACTTCATACCTGCGCTCCGACAATAATGAAGGGATCTAAGTCAAGAAAGCACAAAAACGGCGAATTTGAATTTGAGTATCGAATTTATAATATTAATGCCAAATTTGAATTTTAGGTTTCAAGTTATTTGAATTTGTAATATTAATTTATAATTTGAATTTTAGGTTTCAAGTTATTTGAATTTTTCTTTAGCTAAATTTTTTCTCTTTGAAAAGTAAAATGTGACAGGTGAAATCAAACATCACTTATTATAATAGGTGACGTGTAAATAATGTTACCATCACTTATTGTAACTCATAGGTGATGGGTTAACATTATTACCCATCACCGAAGCTCTAAAATAAGTGACGAGTGATGGTAATAGGTGACCGATAAAATGTATCACTTGTCTCCTATTAGTTGTATGTATATATCGGCTGCGTCCCGACACGCATCGCCTAAGTCATTTCCCGATCGCACACCTAAGTTATTTCACGCTAGGGTTTGCCGCCGCCCTCCACCGAGTCTATCACCGTCACCGTCGAGCCCGTCATTGTCGCCGTCACCGCCTTTGCCCCAAAGCCCGTCGCCGCTGTCACCCCCGAGCCTGTCGCCACCCCTGCCGTTGACGCCCTCTTTGCCCCCATCAGAGCACTACCACACTCGGAGCATTGCCGTCACCCCCGAGTGCACCACGACCTTCCCCACACCGAGGTACACCCCCACCCCCACTCTTCCCCCTCTATCTCCTCCCCCGTCTTTGCTCGATGTTGAATGTTTCAACTGCAGTGGAAAGAGACCTTTAAGTCTTTTGCTGTTGCACCAAGTCCTTGATCTTGGACAAGTTGGTTCAGTGAATAGATTAGCACATCGTGCTACTATTTGTTCATTTGTTCTTGCTGATCTTGTAGCTAGTCTAGTGGGCTATCTATTGCTATCTTACAGATTTTGTAGCCAGTCCAGTGGGCTATTTGTTCAGTAAAATGTATCACCCGTCACCTATTTGTTCTTGCTGATCTTGTAGCCAGTCTAGTGGGTTTGAAATATGGCCATTCATAATTTCATAGCATGTGTTATTTGAAATATGGCTATTCATAATTTTGGGTACTTTGAAATATGGACATTCATAACTTCATAGCATGTGTTATCTGAATAAGCTCTTACTTTGTGAGTTTTCCCCTCTTTCTATTATAGACAGCACTGTTACATACTCTAGTTGCTTGATGATGAGTTGACAATCTGAGACAGGGCAATTTATTAAGTACATTAGTAAGATCTATGATACACTAGTTCTGTGATTTGTGTGATAGCCCTTGGTGATTTACTTTAATGGCTCTCACTGCCTTCTGAACTTGAGTACTGAGACACATTTCATGTGTTGATTGTCCAGTGGGCTATCTATTGTGATTCCGATGGCTAGTTTGTGTGCAGCTACTGTTTGACCAGAGATAGCTTACCGGTTTTGATTCTGGATAATGAAGTTGGTTCATCTTGTTTTGCTATTGTTAGTACTTAATTTGAATCTTTCTGTCCTTTTGATTGTCTCTTACTTGACAACTATCATATAGTTATGTTCAGTATATGAGCTATATCTGTTCTGGCACAGCAGCACAACTTCGGATGATGTTATTTAATTATTGAGAACTTGGTCCAGGGTTTAAGAACTAGCTGAGAATTTGATAAATTGTCCAGTGAATGATGTTTTCAATAGGACAATTAGGGGGCAGGACCTTGTTAGTCCTGGGGTCAATTGTCATTCATTTTCTGAGAGCACTATTATGCATAATATATATCTGTTGTCTGGAACACTCTGTTTACATGTTTTGGAAACTGATTTTTTTTGCTTTGATGTCATATCTTTCAAAGGTTATGTATATTTGGTGCATTCTATTATTTCTTTATCTATGTTTATGTGACATGAGATCCATGCTCATATTGTTTGTCATCTTCTGAATTGAATTATACTTACAATAGCCATGTATTAAACATGATGAAAGGAGATAACTATATACAATACATATGAGTGCAAAGCAAGATCGACTAGGATGGTTATTACACATGCACCTTGCATGTCTTTTCACTTTCCCAGTCGAGCTTGCACTCGTATATAATTATCTCCATAATCTGATTTGGCATTTTTCAATTCAATACATCCATCCCTATGATCTGGCTACTAATATTTGTCTTGTGCCATGTTCTTAATCTTGATTCCTTTTCTTTCCTCTAAGGAACCATAGGGCAGAAGAGGGGCACTGTGTATGTTGATATCTTAATGGGCATGTTTAGAGTTCTTTGATATGTTGGAATTCTTGGGATGAAGTTGTTGCAGTCAGCTGGTTCTTGCTAGTACGTTGTTAGTAGAAGCGTGAGATAGTGAATGTGTGTAGTTCTTAATCCTAGTTCTTGCTAGTACGCGGTTAATAGAAGCGTGAGAATTTGGCTTATCTATTTGTGTTTTTCCTCCACCTCTTTTGAGTGATAATATCTTAAGGTGTAAATTTTTAGTAATATGAGCAGTTTGTAGTAACTTTGATTCCTTTTCTTTCCTCTATTGAGAACAAAATATACTACACTTGATTTTCATAGGACAGAAGATGACTGCCACTCCTAAGAAACTAAAAGCACAGAGGATGTTAGCACTAGAGGCCACCCCAGCACAAGATGGGGCAGATATGAGCCCAAGCCCGCACACGTCGTCCTCCTTCGGCAGTAGCGTAAGTTAGTATCATAGCCCGAGCCCTGACCCGTCAACGATGCGGGAGAGTCAACGTCAGCCATTCGATGGATGAAGCAAAATCTAGACCAAAATGCCCCGATGGTAGGTAGGAGTGCATTACTGGTTAAGGGTATTTTGAGGACAATTTAGGAAACTTAGGGCTCAAGTTTCCTATGCTATCAATAGAGGAGGTTGTCTGATTGAGAAGGAGATCCATCCATTTTGAGAGCCTAGAGATAGGGTTTTGGAGAGGAGATAGGTGTGCTTAGCCTATATATTAGATGAGAGCTTTTGAGGAAACACTACTACAGAACACCACATATGTAGTACCCCATCAGTGCCGGTTCAACAGTAATCGGCACTGAAAACGTATCAGTGCTGGTTCTTAAAATCCCACGCGTGAACAACAGCTGAGGAGATAAGAACATCAGTTTTAGTTCCAGCCAAGAACCGACACTGATAGTGACTATCTGTGCCGGTTCTAGTTACGAACCGCCACTGATGATTGCTACTGTCACAGCTCATCTTAAAAAATTCATAACTTTTTCACACGAAGTCGGATGGGGAAAAACTTTATATGGAAATTATAGATGAGATCTACAACTTTGTAGTTGAAATTTTTTTAATTTGTGGTCATTTAAATACCCAAATAATTATAATAAAGTTACAGCAGTGGTCGATGATAGCTCATATTAAAAAATTCATCTTTTTCACACGAAGTCAGATGGAGAAAAACTTTATATGAAAATTATAGCTCTCGACGAGATCTACAACTTTGTAGTTGATTACTTTTTTATTTAAGATCATTTAGATATTCAAATGTCAGGTCAGATGATATCAAAAGGATTTATTTTGCTACTATACTCACGAACAGACGATAGCTGAGATGGTTAGAGCGGTCATGCGTGCGCATAGGCTGTGAGGTCTTGCATTCGAGTCTTGGTTACCGCATGCAAGCGAATATCATGTGACTTTGCGAATATTAGGCGTGGTCGGGTGGGTAGCCTCTAGTCGGGAGCCTCTGGTCACGAAAAAAAATTGAAATTTTTTTCAGCCCAAAAAATGTTGAATCGAGACCGACTATCAGTACCGGTTGGAGTCACCAACCGGCACTGATAGTGATTTTCAGTGCCAGTTCTATACCCGCCACTAACTGTCAGTGACTATCAGTGCCGGGTAATTAGTGTCGGTTCAAAACCCGTCGCCGATGGCGATTTTGAATCGGAACTGATGATGTGTTTTGGTGTAGGGAAACCTTCTTATAATCTGCTAAAAGAGGGCTGACCTTTGTGCTTCAAAGAAGAAGAAAGTTTCCCAAATATTTATGTTTATCTCCTTCGAGTCTCCTTTTAGTTCCTATGCTTCGTTGCACGTTTATCTTTTTGGAGCGATTTTCGTTTTCCTTTTGGATTACAGATTTTTCACCTTTGTGAAGTTGTTCTTCTTATTGCTAGAGGCATAAAATGCACGTATAATAGTATAAATTTGTATCTCGCATTTCCTTACCTTTAAGTTATCAATTTGGACAGTTTTTCACCTGGTGTCCACCTTTTTGAGTTTCTTTCAAAGTTGCAACATTTTCGTGATTAGGTTCATGGATTGATTTTAAATGAAATTGTGTGCTCATATCTCATCCGAAGTCACATATGTTCGATTCTTTTCTTTGATTCTCACAGTTTGCTTCCGTTTGTGTGCTTTGAGATGCCTTGAGTGATTCAGTAGAAAAAGGCTATCAAAGTTTAGAAAGAAATAGATGCACTTATTCACCGCCTATTGAATCGTCACTTTTGATCTTATCCATAGAGCTCGATCGATCAGCTAGCAGCTAGCGCCTATGCATGTATGATGCCGATGGTGGAATGCACTATTATTGCACCCTTAGTCCTCCTTTTGGCCCCCCTTATCTTGGCTTCCTGCATGCTCACCATCTGGCTTCTGATTAGATAGCTGGCCACGAGAGGAAATCGAGCTATATATATAATTTCTCTTCTATATTGACGCTGTCTCTAAAACATAGCTTGTCCACCGGTAGACTACATTATAATCTATTTTTTAGATAACAATAATCTATTCGATCATATATATAGCGTCCATATGATGAGTGATACAAATACACGTGAAGACATTGTTAGTTCAAAGTTTAAATAGTTTGACTGCAAAGTTTCCGAGGAAGCGACCTATTCTTGAAAATATTTAGTCGATCTTATTCTGCTTAATGGTGTACAGCCAATGAAATAGTTCTAGGACGGGGTCGGATCGCAATGTCTGGGTCTATATTAAGATTGTACTAATGGATGGCTAACAACAAAGTAGATTAGTATATTGGCCTCATCTAAAAGAGGTTGCAATACAAAGATAGGCAATAAGTGGTGTAGACCAAAGTTGCAAACGTATGGCCAGCCCTGAGCTTTCTGGCTAGAGCGAGCTTCTGGTCCTTCGATCCGCTGCAGATCTTTAGTTTCGTTCAGGAATCATGCCCTTTGCTTGACCACCGATCAAAGTATGCATGCCGTGCCTTTTGAACGAATATATACACATCACGATGCTAATCATATATACTTGCATATATTATATATCTCATGTCCCTGTTTAATCAATCGCGTTGTTTTCTTTGTACGGGGTGGCTCGCCTTTGTTCTGTGGCTTAACATTTCGCTGTGTTGAATAAGATTCTGCTTTAATTTGGTGCTTGAGATTCGATCGGTCCTGTGTGATAAGATATGCGTGGAAAGAAATGGATCAGAGATGTTTGGTTCCTCTAGGGTGGTAAGTCGTTTTGTTGGGAGATTCCTCAGTGATTGGGATAGCTGTGGCTATCTAGCTTAATATGTGTACTAACTTAAGTAAAATCATCACTTCAGTTTAGTTTCCATATTTATCATGAAGTGGCTATACCCCTTTCGCAAAAACAAGTGTCGATAGATCTGCCTCGAACCAACTCTCCATCAACTGTCCTAAAAGGACCCTAGATATCCTAAACCTGAGTTATTTGCTCATTTTAATGATATTAATATAACTGAAATCATGTAATTTCAAGTATATCATGACAGCGTGCCTCTGATGAGAGTATATATATATATATATGTGTGTGTGTCTGTGTGTGTGTATGTGTTATATATATATATATATATATATATATATATATATATATATATATATATATATATATATATATATATGTGTGTGTGTGTGTGTGTGTGTGTGTACATGAAGCATATTTGGTACTCCTGTGAGTATATACTCCCACATACGTATATGATCATAATATGGTGAGTATCTCATGTGATAAATAGTATATATATGGAGCATGTGAGTGTATAAGATTATCCAAGTGCTATGTATACTTTTTTAGGTGGTTTATATATATTTTTTTAGTATATTACATTTTATGTACAAATATAAAGGTATTATCAAAATCTATTAAAATTGATGGACTTCTTTTCAATTTTTTTATATAGTTCACATTGAAGTATCTTAGAATGAGTATATAAGTATTCTTATAATGATAAAAGACTATATCCAAATCATTTATATGGTATATCATAGTAGAGAGTATGTACTTCTGGGAGTACAAACTATATATATGTGTGTGCAGGGGTGGATAAAAAAAAATGAGCCATTGGTGTCACTAAATAATTATCTTACTGAAATCATATGATCATCTCCTACATAATAGCGGTGTTACAAAAGGATTTGGACATAATCATTGGTGTCATAGGACACCAATCAATACACTGTGTGTGTCCCCAAATTAGTGCGCAAGAAATATAGAGCTGGTGGACATATATAGGAGTAACAAAGAAGCAACTCACACTCACATGGTGGTTGGCTGCATTACTATACTCGTATCTTAAATATTTCAACCAAAACAACTTTTTAGAGGAACATGTTGCCTACTCAATATATACTTCCTCTAGTCATAAATACTTGTCGTTTTAACCAAGATCTGATTAAATTTTAAAATTTTTACTGTCAATAGCTTCCAAATTATTTAGTTTGAAAACATAAAAATCACATGTTTAGATTTATTTTGAAAAATACTCTTATAATATTATATTTTTTTGATATTATAACAAAATTATAATAGAGAATAATAGACATTAGACGTCGAAAACATTGAAAAGTCAAAAGCAATAAGTATTTACGATGGAAGAGAGTATATGATATCTCAAACAACTAGGGCACTTTCCAAGCAATGCTGATGCATAGCACCACATTAGATTTGACCTCGGACACTGAGGCATGCATTAGGGAGTGGTTTGGATCTGATGCCCATATATATAACTACAAGGCATATCTCGGTCTCTTCTAATTTTGATTATTTTTCTCAACTCAAGCAAAAGATCTTTTTGTTTAGTAACAGGTCTTTTTGTTCAGTCACAGGTCTGATTATACAATCGAATGGGCAACAGGCAACAACAAAATTACTGGTTATATTTCAACCAAGAACCAGAACCAGTTCAAGGCCCTCTCAGCTGAGTGATCTCTTTGCGCAGATAAGATGCTCTGCTTGATTTGCTTCTCGCCTCACAAACTAAATACAGCGACGCTGTTTGATGAGTTCTTCCATCTTATTCAAGATATGATACCTGATTGCTCACTGTCCGGCCCCCAAATATATCTAATTTCCTCGCTGGTTTGGACCTAACTACATCTCAATTTATCATTCTAGCACAGCTGCCTGTACCATTTGTGATGAAATTAAACCACCTGAAATTCATGACACGAAAATATATGTTGGGAAGGATTTACAAAACAACACAAATCAGAGAGGAAAATGTACTGACGCAAAACAAATCCTGACAAACTAGATTTCTTTTTCCTTTGCTATAATTCTTATTGTTCAAACCCTTGCGCACCAATTCTTACGCTACGTACGGCTATCGTCACATAGATTTATATATTAAGTAGCATTTCAATAGAAACTTTTTAGATATGAGAATAATTAGGTGTATGGTCCATACTCCATACTGATAAAGCAAGAATAAGTGATGTTCTAGGTGGAGTAAAGTTAACTACACACGGTAGAAAGAAAAGATTCCACAGAAATGAAATCAAATGCATGCATGTCATTGGGCGCCGATTGGTCAAACCTTTGTGTTTTCTCTGTTTTGGATTGATCTCGGCTAACCTCAAATATCCCAACTACCTGTCGAGTCCTAAGGGGTACAACACCCTCACCTGACGTTTTGATCGGAATGTCTCACCCCGTGCAACATAAAAAGAGGGAGCTGGCACCACACAAGCCAAGGTTCCCGTGAGGCTCAGCCTACCCCCACACAACCCTAAACCCTAAGGTGATCATTAGCGTACAGCAGCGAGGCGAAGGACGCCACCGCCATCTTCATCACCATGCCGGCGACCACGATGACATCTCTGCCTACGGCAACACACTTGACTAGCCTCGGCGACCTACTCCATCGACTACACGCGATCTACACCAAGTGACAGCGCTCCGACACCTTTAACTCAACGCCAGCCCTCTTCATCAATGTTCTATTCCAACTCATTGACGAACTACATGGCATCATCTGGCTCAGGTTAGTACATGCTTTCGCTCTCATGTGTGTTCAATGTGCAAAATTAGATCTAAGGGGACACTACGTGAAAAAAAGACATGGGTGACGGGTGATAATCCTTATGGGTGATGGGTTCTGCACCCGTCACCCCGAACGCATCATTGATGAGTCGTTATAGGTGACGGGTACAAACCTGTCACCAATGTGATCATAGGTGACAGGTCACAACTTGACCCATCACCTATAACTGAACATAAGTGACAGGTCCTACACTTATGATTGTTGACCATGTTTCACGTTTTTCGAACATGAAAAAAGTCAAAAAAAAATCACCCGAGAGGCACCCTAATACAAGGCCTATCGCATATGCCCAATCCATATCATTTTCAAATATATTTTGGTCTTTGCATTTCGTGGGACTCGAACCCACTCCCAGCCTCGCGCGTGATTCCCTTACCACCTCGGCCATCACGTGCTTGTGATAGAAACAGGTTATATTGTCCTTTTAACCTTCGTTGTCGAAGGTAATAGGTGACGGGTCATAACTGTAACCCTTCACTTATGCAAGTCAGAGGTGACGGGTCACAATTATGACCCATCACCGATGATGTTTTTCCCAAAATATTGAACTAGAGTGCTTTTAGTAAAAAGGGCATAACTTTTGCATACAAACTCCGATTTTGAATTTTTTTGACTCTACAGACATCTGCAAAAAAAAGTTATATCCGTTTCTACCCGACATTGTCAGGTTTGGAGAATTTTTCGAGGCTATAAACGGCTTAGAAGATTGACTTCTCACCCCCGGAAGTTTCTGCACCATTTTCGGAACACGTGTTTGTGTACATAGCCGCCACCCCTTACATCAAACTTGAACAAAATTATACAATAATTTCTATTCTGGTGCTGCTGAGGTGAGAAAAAATAAGAGAAAAATAAAATAAAATAAAAATTTGGCCTACTATACATATATATGAGTATATGTACATGCACTTTTGCATAGAGAAAAAATTTGTGTATATATATGTTGTGTATATGTATCTACATAAACCTAAGTATATGTATGAATACCTAGGAGTATATATATACACACAATACATGAAATGATAACTCTATGTGTTGATCAAGTCATTGGTGACGGGTCAAGTTGTGACCCGTCACTAATGACTAGCTAGGATGACCTGTCACTGATGAGTTAGTCATTGATGATGGGTCAAGTTGTGACATATCACCAATGACTGGCTAGGATGACCCGTTATTTTGTGACCCGTCACCTATGACTGACCTAGGATGACCCGTCACTTATAATAAGTCATAAGTGACAGGTCACAACTATGACCTATCATTTTTATCATCAGTGACGGGTTATATTATGACCCGTCACTCATTTCGTATCTTCTTTGTCTTTTTTTCACGTAATGGGACTTAGGATCAATTTAAGTCCAGCATTCGTATCCAGAGAATGACCGAAAGGCGAGTGCCTAAAATAAATGAGCACCGAATGAGACCAAGTTATCAACATGATGTCCAACTTTATTTCGGCTAAACTTGAATGCATGCATGACTGCTCCAGGTTCTAAGGATTGATGCTGCCACTAATCATGCAGAGTTTAATTATCCTTTCATATGATATTGTGAATTTATGATCTCTCTACTATCTATTTCTCAGGAGTACTATATTACCTCTATTCGAAAAATAGATATCGATCTAGGATAAAACTTTAGCTTCTAATATTCATCAAATTATTTAGACCTGTCACATGAAAACTGGATTTAGTAGCCTTGCCATCAAAATTACAGTACTACAGAAAAAGTCATCCACATCTCCTCTTCACTGCCGATTCGGAAGCTCCAGACGTACATAAAAAGTCAAGTAGCAAGAACCGACAGTGATAGTGATTAATACTATTAGTTAGTAACACTAACAGGCAGTGATACATCACTGCCTGTTCTAGCTATAAAACCGGCCGTGATAATTTGAACATCACTTCTAGTTCATAACACAAACCGGCAGTGACATTAGTTCATCAAAAGATGTGCCTTTAATGACCAGCAGTGCTAGTAGGTATCACTACTAGTTTTATTTAAGAACCGGCAGTGACATACAAAAAATCCATCAGTCTTCATGCGCGCGTCTGTTCGGCTTCTCCCAACACCTTTAAATGTCGCTCTCACACTCGATCGCAACTCACACTCGATCTACTCGCTCGCTCTCGCTCTCACCCTCTCCCCTTCCACCGCCATTGCCATCGTGTGATGGATCCGCCGCTGCCAACTCCACCACCGCCTTCTCCGACCACGCCTCCCACAGTCGTGCCATCATCTGGGGAGGAGGAGGCCCCACCGGTGCGGTCATCAGATGAAGCGTCGACAACATCGAACTTTGGTGACTTAGCAGGGTCCCCTTAAGGATGAGGTGTGAGACTTTATCATCGACAAGCCGAAGGCGAAGAAGCCCCGGTCAAGCTCATTAGAGGAGGATGATCCGAACGAGGAGGGCGGCGATGACAACAACTTTGGCGACGGTGACGGCGACGACGCCGAGGATGACGACGATGATGACTTCTTCATCGTTGTGGCCAATGACTGGTAGTCGCGTTTAGGGTTTTTGCGCCTAGCCATGCATGATGTTAGCTTTTGGTGTACAGTAATTGAGTTAGTAAGTTAATTATAGATTAGTGTGATATAAACCCTAATATTATGGAGACTAGTAATATATAGCTTTATTAAATTATTATCTGAATGTTTAAATTCTTTTGTCCTGGATTGAGTATCACTGTTGATTCATAACTCGAACTGGTAGTGATAAATACACAAATTGGCAGAATAAGCTCAAGAACCAGCAGTGATTGTACATATGAGAAACCAAGTTAAAATGTGTCTTGATTTATATGTAACGAGTGATTGGCATGGTTGTGGATTTGACTTAATGATTGTTGGTGTGAGGAACGGTGATATCCTAAGAGGGGAGCGGTGAATTAGGACACTTAGAAACTAAACCAAATTGACTCCAAAAATTTCACAAGATAAATCTATCTCAATTTTTATCTAAATATGTTCTAGGTTTATCTAGTGTGTCTAATCTACCACTTAAGAGGATTGCAACCTACTCTAACAAAGTAAATTGCAAGTATGTAAATACGGAAATATAAATAAGGTAGAGAGAGAAAATCGGCACAAGGGATTTTTATCTCGTGATATCGATGGTATAAATGCTACCCTTAGTCCATGTCGGAGCTCAACTAAGGATATGCCCCCGGTCGGTACCTGATCATGACTCTTGAGCCACCAAGCCACCAAGGCAAGGCCTCAAGCTGGATGAGCCACCAAGCCACCAAGGCAAGGTCTCATCACTAGCCTCTCTTCCGATCACTTGCCACTGTAATCACTTTGGAGCTTGAGCCACCAAAGCAATGGACTCCACGTCCTCGTACACGTGTCTTGCCGCTGCTCCACACCAAGTCATAGGGTCAACAAACTTGAGCCACCAAGGCTCAAGATGCCGACGAGCCACCAAGATTCCAAGGTATCTTTTTGATGTCGTTGTTGTCGTAGATGATGGAGATTATTAACTTGTTCTTTAGAAAAAGAGCTTGAAATATTCTTCTTACCACTTGATCATCGTCAATTGATATCAAACCTAGCCGATTGATCTCATTGATAAAAATATTCAAACGTGAGTACATGTCATTAGCACTTTCATGGGAAATTGTTTGATGCTATTAAGCACATGATATTTCTCATTCCGCAAATTCTTTGCGCCTTCATGTATTTCAATGAGACTATTCTAAATATCATGCGTATTGGTCAGAGAATAAACACAATTAAATGTGTCAACATTTAAAGATAATAAAAGGATACTCTTCGCCAATGCATCTAATTGTCTCTCCTTGTTGGTGATGCGAGGTCTCATCTCGTCCTTGGTGACTCTCCAAACATATAAATTTTTAGCTTGCAAATAACAAGACATTAAAATTTTCTAACGAGAAAATTTGTATCATAGAAAAATAGAGCGCTATGGGTATCCATCCTAACCTCGGACGTCACAACTCTAGGATGTTAAGCCTATCAAAAGCATGTGGCTCTGATACTAATTATGAGGAACGATGATGTCCTAAGAGGGGAGTGGATTATGACACTTATAAACTAAACTAAATTGGCTCCAAAAACTTCACAAGATAAATATATCTCAATTTCTATCTAAATGTGCTCTAGATTTATCTAGTGTGTCTACTCTACCACTTAAGAAGATTGCAACCTACTCTAGCAAGATAAATTGCAAATATGTAAATGTGAAAACGTAAATAAGGTGGAGAGACAAACTCAACACAAATGATTTTTATCCTATTGTATCGATGACATGAATATCACCCATAGTCCACATTAGAGCTCCACTAAGGATATGCTCCCGGTCGGTACCCGGTCAATAGTCTTGAGCCATCAAGACAAGGCATCAAGCTGGATAAGCCAACAAGGCAAGACCTCAACACTAGCCTCTCTTCCGGTCACTTGCCATCGTAATCACATCGGAGCTTGAGCCACAAAGGCAAGGGTATCCGTGTCCCCGTACACATGTCTTGCCACCAATCTACACCAAGTTGGAGGGTCAAAAAGCTTGAGCCACCAAGGCCCAAGATGCTGGCGAGTCACCAAGACTCTAAGGCAATGAAGTACCACTCTGTACAAGTTAGGATCACTCTTTGATCTCTTCTTCAAGTTGCAGCATCTAGCTACAACTCACTCTAGGTCTATAAGCACTAAACACTCTCTAATCTTGTGTTTAATTGCATTGAATGATCAGTTTAAGTATTTTGGTGGCTTGGATATCTTCTCAAGTGTATATGAGCTTCCTCTAGACTTCAGCAGCATGCCACATATTCAAATGACTGAGTAAAGGGGTATTTATAGCCTTAAACCCGCTAACTAGTCATTTTCCCAATAGCTCAGAAAAACTGTTAGCATCAAATGATCTGGTGAGAACAGTAGTACTAACACTGGATCATTCGATGAGTACAAACTTAGAAACTAGCCGTTGGAACCTCCGGTGTCCCTTCAAATCCATCACCGGACTGGTGAGTTATCTTAAGTCATTCGAGTCTTTGCAGTCTCTCTATGTAAAATACTCTGGTGCATTCATCTTCAGAGCACCGGACCTTCTGTAGGTTGTTCTTCATTCTTCAATACTTGCAGTCATCTCTACAAAAATACTCTGGTGGTACAATTCAGTTTGAACAAACCAAGAATTGGACCTTCCAGTGGGTTGTTCTTCAGTCTTCTGCAATTGTATTCTTCTCTACAAAAAATGCTCCGGTGTTACCCAGTGTAGATCACCGGAATATCCGATGAGGTCCTCAGCCTTCTTCCCCTTTATCAGAAATACTCCAGTGAGTTCAACACATAGAGCACCGGATCTTCTGGTGAAGTTATCAGCTGTCACTTTGCCTCTAGACACAATGCTCTGGTGAGTGCAAACTCCTCTGCACCAGACCTTTCAGTAAGGCAAATCTTCCTATAACTTTTCCAATTCGTTTAAACTTTGTTCTGGCTGCGGTGGCTTCTTGATGTATTGCATCCATGAGACCTACTAACATATATTCTTGACAAACATATTAGTCCCTATAACTATGTTGTTATTAATCACTAAAATCACAATCATAATCTAATAGAGTCATTTTCGCTACAGTTGGACCGGTTATTGGATTATCACTGTCGGTTTAGTTTTTGAACCGACAATTATGATTTTTTTTATAGTGTTAACTCATGCGCTCGTACTTTTTAATAATGCTTCCAACATCATAAGAACATTCCCATGGGATATAAGCCTATCGTATATCGTTTGAGCTTTTGAACCGGGGAATACGCAGCTACGTAGTCTTGTCTGCAACACAATAAGGCTAGTTATTTTGCACCACATCGCAAGAGATGACTTTATTTATAATCGGAATAGGTGTTTTGTATAAATATTTCGTCATATTATTAACTATTATCTTTAATTCTTTTCTCTGTCTAGAAGTGAAATAAAATAACCATTCATTTCATCTCAGAGTCTATAGATATATAGTGCTCAAACCAAGGGCAGAGTTTCCATCCTTCACTAGCTAACTGTCCTGGACTCCTGAGGTACAATCCCAGCCATGCATGTCCCTATCATAACAGTAATATTCTAGTACATTATTGAAGTCTTGAAGATCAGAAGTGTCTGGGTAGTTCATTTTACCATGCATATCCAGGTGGCATTATAGAATATTTAAAATGAAATAACACGCTAGAGTGTCAACTACCGGCTACCGCTCATGGTTTTTTTCATCATTGTCGTCGTCCTCGTCCGTTTTATATTGGACGATTCTCGAGCTAGCCACGTAGCTTCACAAATAAAAGGATGCCGTTGACTTCTGCCATATTACGAGGTAAACTTCGTAGTCCTTTTCATCATGTGACTGTACGTATATACAAAGGGTTCCAGTGCCATGCACATACGTAGAGTGTGTCATATCCATACGTATAATTATTCTTTCCTAATGTTTCACATGGATGGATGAATATATATGTTGTACTATATTATCTCCAAATTGCTCTTCTCTAGCTAGCTGATCTATTGCATATATTAAGTACAGACTTAACAAGGTGTATGGATGCATGCATAACATATTTCTCCACTTGAGAGCACCACGTTCTTGCCACCTTTATATTTGGTTTTATATAGTGATCCTACATGTGCAACAGACACATGGTTCCTTGCGGTACAACACCAACTGCAAATTGCACCGGCCATGCATGCATTGTATCTCGATCTGCTTCACATGTGTCCCTCTCGTTGTTTTGCTGAGCTTTAATTTCGTTACCGTACGGATATAGAATGTAGTAGATTCCACATTTGGTTTTGCAGCTACTTGCTGGGAGATCTGCAAAGTGAGTCTGATATTATGCGAAAAGGGGGCGGCGCCTAAACACACCGACCACTTGCTTCAAGGCACCGTATATATCCATCCGCGTGAACAAAACACGTACGTAAAAGTCGATGGAGATATATACGTCGATCCGCCACGTGCATGCATGGACCAGATGGTGACGAACTAACGACCACCGGCCTCACTTTCTGCATGCACCTCGATCAAATCATGTGTTAGTTGCAGATATTGCGACATATATATCTATCCAAACGCACGAAAACATTGTAACGTATACTAAAGTTTGTACTCTCTCCGGTTTGCTTTACTTGCACGTTCCACTGTCCCTAACATAGTACGTACACTTTGATCACTGCTTTCCCAGTTACTCCATCTGTACAAAAATGTAAGACATATTTTATTTTTAAAAAGTCATCAAAAAATAAACTTTGATCATTAATTTTTCTTTTAATATATTATCAATTGCTATGAAATTAATGTTATATCAAAAGTACTTTAAAATACAAATTTATTAAAACAAAGTTTGTATTAAACATGTATATAATTTGACTAATTATCAGTTAAAAACCTAAAAAGCTTAATTTTTTCGAAATAAAATATATCTACATTCTTAAACAGATAGGGTATATGGTAGAAGCAAAAAACCTAAATTTGACAAGAGTGTATATATATTTTTGGTCGAAGTTTGGAATGGCTGATTACAAGCTTTCTACTTTCTAGAACCGCATCAATCTGGATAGGTAGCTGCTGCATGGGAGAAGATCGATGTATAGCTAGAGTAACTGACGTGAGGCTGGACGTTAGAGGCAGTACACGTAGCATCATGGTCATGCCCTCTCGCGCACATGGAAGGGCATCCTGAAACTTCACCAAACCCTCGTTAGTGACTTTAAATCGAGGTGGACCGTTGGATCCTCTAAAGATAAATCGGATTTATGGTACATTGTAACATGAACCGTTTAATCTGCATAGTAAATTGATGTCATTGCTACAATACCGTTGCTGCATTGCTTTTGCTGCGGTTTTTAAAGTCATGATATTGTTCATTATCTTATATTTTACTATTCCTCTCTAAAGTCAGAGGATTTTGATTCAACGCACATAGCCGGTCCAAACAAAGCTTAACACACCTGCAGGGTCACCGGCAGGTTTCCTGCCGGGGTATTCCAGTGCATGCATGTTTTGCATTGGAGACGAGACGAGAACTGAAGGGGCACCAAAACAAGGGGAGCTGGCCACCTAGCAGCTGCTTACTTAACATGGAAATGGGATTTGCAGCTGCTTACTTAACATGCATGGAAGTGGGATCTATGAGACTATGAGCATGTTTGTTTCTGGCTTTTGTAGAAACTCAAATAAACAGCCTATTTTTTTATTGGTTTCTAGCTATAGTTTTTAGAAGCAAAAACAATCTAAATTACTATAGAAGTCACAGAAGCTAGAAATATTTTTTGCTAACTTCTATCAATAGCAGGCTTCTGAAAAAGCAACTACCGGTAGAAGCTCAAACAAATAGACTATGAGAATACTATCAACCTCTGGGGTCCACGTAAGATTATGTGAGTTTAACACACCCCGAGGAAAAAAAAACTGCGATTTTTTTTTTGTGCAATGATTGGCATGGAAATTGGGTACCAATGGAGCATAAGAAGAAGAATTACTCTTCAAAGTTCTCTAATAGGGAACACTACAGATATCAACTAACTTTAAGCATAATAATCTAAACTGATTTTAAGAAAATACTCTTCAAAGTTTGGATATCTACTAAATTGAATTATTCCCTACGTTTCTACGTGTACTCCACTTCCACGATCTCCACCTCAAAATGCTCCAATCTTCATGTCTCTAGTCCCCCTATACCCCATTACACCTTGATCCTATACTCATCTCAGCGGTAGACTGCCTCTATCTCACCTCTACATTCATTTCAGCTCAATGCTTCACTACTATAGAAAAGCATATCAGTGCGGGTTAAAAACACCACCAGTGCCGATTCAAAAACTTGAATTGGCACTGATAGTTATGAAATATCAGTGCCGGATCTGGAACCGGCACTAAAAGTTCTTTGCACTGCTGGTTGGAGGCTCCAACCAGCAGTGCAAAGAACTTTTAGTGCCGGATCCTCCAACCAGCAGTGCAAAGTTTCCTGAACCAAAAAAATAAATGAGCCTGCTTGAGAGCCGGCTCGACTGCTGGTACTGTCGCCACTCAACGCGCTGCCGCTGCCGCCGCAACATACTCAAATTGAATTATCTCATCCATACGAACACATCTCACAATCAAATCAAATCATCTCATACATACAAACATATCTCACAATCAAATAGACTCATCTCATACATAGAACAAATCAACTCATACGAACAAATCAATCTCAGAAAAGGAATAGCATGTTGGTGGACTACTAAGCAACCAACAATATCAACTAGCTGATTGATCTATCATCTATCATCTCATACATCAGGACTCATGATGCCACGTCGCCACGATGCTGCCACACCATGACGCCACGTCGTCGCATCATCAAAGCTCCGCGCTCACATGTGTTGCTCGGAAGAGAAAGAGAGAATCTCACCACCCCTCGTTGCAGCTGAGCGCGTGCTGCTCGGAAGCTGTCATGCCCCGCGCCCGCGCCGCTCGGCCAGCTGAGCGTGTGTTGCTCGGAGGCTAACGTGTCCCGCGCCCACGCCGCTCCGAGGTTGCTCATCGTCGATGATAAGAGAGAGTGTGAGAGAGTGCAAGAGACAAAGAGATGTGGTAGAGATGATAAGACAGAGAGAGATGGCGGCCGAGCAAAATATCTATAGAGCCGGACATGAGGGGCGAGCCTAAACCAGAATCAATCAAATTTTCAGGTTCGGACAAAGCGGATGGCTGCTGGATGTGAGTCGTGAAACTAAAAGGCAAATCAAAGGCTAAGTTTTTGGTCCGATCGTTTCAGTGCCAGTTGTTGGATGGAACCGGCACTGAAACATGCTATCAGTGTCGGTTTGTGGCTGGAACCGGCACTGATCTGGTTCCAGCCACGAACCGACACTGATAGCATGTTTCAGTACTGTTTCTTAACAGCTCTATCATTGTTCACATGTGGGAGATTAAGAACCGGCACTGATATACCTTTAATCGTGGTTATTATGCAACTGACACTAATGGGGCGCTACTTTTGACCCCTTCTGTAGTAGTGTTTAATCTGCACGCACATTCAACATCATACCGCCTCTGCCTATCTATATACATCAAAACACACACTAATACAAAATAGACTATCACTACCGATCCAAAACTGACATCACTATCAGTTCAAGCCGAGAACTAGCAGTGATAATCCATCCATATGTATAAAAATACTCTACCGCAAACATTTCGATATGGAAAAACTTAGGCAACGGAACCCATACCAAAATATTCGCAATAGACTATTTTACATCTTAAACTTAGATAAATAGGAACGGATATTGCAAAGCTGATATACCAGACGCTATTCGGTTTAGGATGTAGGCTTTTAGTATTGCATCATACGTCGAAGAGCTCTTGGTACAGCCGCCTTGCGCTATCTGTTTTATATTTTGTGCTATCCGAGTGATAATAGTACATCTAAATGAATGGTCGAAACACAATCATTTTAAAACAAATCTATTTTCTGCCACTTATTTAGATTTGCTTAATGCCACAATCTAGCTACTCAATTTGCCGTTCAATTTGCTACTCGTTTAGTTGGGGAGACAAGGAGATGGGAAGACGGGCTCGAGAGACGAGGCGACGGGCTCGGGAGATGGGGAGATGAGCTCAGGAAATGAGGTGACAGGCTCGGGAGACAGTGAGGTCGGGAAACGGAAGATGGCGAGACAACGATGAGAACGGAGGACCTGGAAGCTAAGCCCAAGGGGTAGAGGCAGCCGCAGTGGTGATGGTGACCATCGTACCACTTTGACCGCCACTACCCCTCGAGAGTGGCTTCAGGCTCGGTGGACAGCAGTCACGAGGTGACTTGGGTGGTCTTGAGGTGGCTTGGGTGGTCGCAAGGTGACTCAGGGAAACGAGGGAGGTCGCGAGGTGGCTCAAGCTTGGAGACGGTGATGAGCTCGGAGGAAGTGGAAGTCAAGCACAAGGGGTAGAGGTGGTTGCAGTGGCGACGGTGACTATCGCACCACTTCGATCGTCACTCCTCCTTGGGAGTGGCTTTCTGGAGATTGGGAGTGAAGTGAGATGGGGTGTAGACTAAGGGAGATCGGCTCGGGATTTATAGAAGCATTATCACTGCGTTTGGAATACGAACTAGCAGATTTTGTGCTGTGTGTGATTTGGAATGAATAAAAACAAGCAATGTAATAATATCTTTAGCAGATTTATAACAAATGTATGATTGGTAGCAGACGATATTTATACACTGATACCCAAGTCCTAGATAAATTGACTGAGGCTAATGCATTTGGATTACTTTGATGCTCAAGTACTAAAAAGACAATTATGGGTATTCTCCATTTCTCTCTCTATCTAACCAGTTGTTTGTTAAACAATTTTGTTGATTGCTCCCTTCTTGTGCCTATCTCCAATGCGCAGTGCAACACTAGGCAAGTCAATGGATCTAGTTATATTTAAAGTCCTAACAAATTGATTTAGTAGTAATGCAAACGTGGGCGTTTTGGGAAAACACCAGGGAGTCGGGGTGATCCTTCTCCTTGCATGTACTATATATGTTGCTCGTGACTTATATGACTAGGAAACAAGAAAAAGGGATCGATGTTGCACCAACACTGGAGGATAAGGACATTTTAGTAAGAGTTTAATTTGATTGGTTTCTATAAGAAGCAATAGAACTGTATCTCTTACAATATATTCGATATGTAGACTTCAATAACTTAACCCTCATCGGTCAAGCAAAATAAGTTAATCCAATTTGGGCCAACTGGGGCGCGGTCAGGGAAAAAAAGTAGGCCTGGTATATATGGTTTATTGGGTCTACCATTGGACCTTGGTAGAAAAAATACCATATTTATCAATATTTAAAAAATATTTGAATTTTATCTGGTATATCCAATAAATCATGTTTACTAGTGACCTCCGGTAAATTTTATTTACCGGTAAAAGACCTGATCAGTAAAAAAAAAATTGGCCCGGTATATCCAATACATTTAGTTTATCGGGTCTACCGATAGGTCCTGTAGAAAAAATTTACTATATTTACTGATATTTTTATTTTAATTTTATCTAGTATATCTAATATATCCGATAAATCATCTTTATTGGTGACAACTGCTAAATTTTATTTACCATAAAAAAACCCTGCGATACACATACGCAGTTCCTTGCGGTACATTATACACGAGCTACAATTAACCAAGTTGCACCAAGACCATTATATATATTGATGCCTAGCTCACACGTGTCTCTTGATATTTTTCTAGCTGCTCTCGCTGCCGTACGGGTATAAGCATAAAGATCTGATAGACGAGACTTGCAGCTAGTTGCATTGTTGAGAGTCTAGATCGATAGATCTGTAGCACCTAAACCGGACAAAGACTGGCCACTTGCGTTCAAGCACCGTATTCATGTCCACAATGAACGAAACACGTAAAAGTCGAACGATCAGGCACATTATGCATGCATGGACCAGATCGTGACGAACTGACGATCACCGGCCTCACTTTCCGCAGCTCGACAGAATCATACATGTGTTGGCCGCAGCTAGAACGACGCGCGCGCACATATCTATCTATCCAAAGGCATGAAAACGTATTCTGTAACGAACGAGCAAGTAGTTCATATATCCCCAGAATGGTACCATGTTCCCCCTGGTCTTCAATCCAGATCCTCTTACTTCACCGCAACAAAGTCAGAGGCGAACAGTACTTTGTGAGAGATGTACAGTAATCTACAGTTAAGTACTGTACCATCAAATCATATCCGTTAATCTAAGATCCAACGACTCATCGTGGAATGAAGGCACCATGACTTCATTCCCCCTGAAGTCAGACGATCTAGTTGGGTATGTCTTATGTGTTTATGACATCAGCGCATAGCATCGATATAGTATACCCTTTTGATCGTAGCTTTAGTTCTCCAAAGCATGCTAGTAGATCGAGAAAAGCTCTTGGAATTGGAAGAAGAGGAGGAAGAGGAAGAAGAAGCAGCCCGTTAGGAGCTTCCGCTGGGTCTGTCTGCCACTGAGCTGGATATATACGTACGTAGGTACACGTAGGACGAAACTTAAACGGAGTAACCGGCGTGAGGTGGCAGACGCTGTACACTTTGTCCGCAAGCACGTAACATGGTGTCCACGACGTCGCGTGCGGGTCCAAACAAAGGCCAACACCGCCGCGCAGGGTCGCCGGCAGGTTTCCTGCCGGGGCATTGTAAACGAGGAAGGAAACGCATTTCAAGCGCTTTGCATTGCATGCATGGGACTACGTACATATATGCGAGGCAAGCAAGGGCATGAAAACGAGTCAAAGACTTCTAGATCCCTATAAGCTTGCGACGTAGGCGTGCATATCCATCCATTGCTAGTAGCTGTCAAAAATTCTACGCAACGGTGATACTAGGTGCAGGAGAAGGCGTCTGGAGCATCACTGCATAGAATTTTTTTTTCCCCATAGGTAGCCGGCTGGCACACGCGTTCTCCCAGCACCTGCAACGGAAACAAGTCAAAGACGACCTCCTTCTCCGGATCCCGCTGCTGCTGCGTGCAATCCATTGGCGACGGTTCAGGTTCAGGTTCAGTTCGATGAGCAGTGCAAGCTAGCTAGAGTGCAAGAGCGGCCATCCATCCATGACGTCCTCTCCTAGTCTGCAAACGCACTACCCTGGTGAACTGTATCTAGCAGCTAGCTTCATCGGCGACGACACTATCGGTGACACCTTGATTTTGACGGATGTAGCTCACTCCTGTATACTCTACCACGTTATTCCAGCGCGGTGAAAGATCTGGCGGCCGGCCGGGGTTGACGAGGTTGGGCGAGCAGGTGCTTAGTTCTGTCGATGATGCCGCCCCACTAGCTGGATCGCCATGCATGTTTCGTGTGGCCTTCCTTCTTCCTTCCTTCCCAAAACAGCAAACGTACACTCTCCTCTGTTCTCAGTCGTCCTCCCGACGGAACCTTGGTCCAAAAGGTGGCGCGCGCCAAAAAGCCATCCCCCTCCACAGCACCGGCGGGACCGCCTCTCCACTTGCCGCGCCCTCCCGCCACGTGCCCCATCGTCCCGGCCGTGACGTGGCCACCACCACCACCCTCGCCAGCCGCGGCCCGGCTCCATATATACCCCTCCCCGCCTCGCCGCCCCTCTCCTCACATTCACTCGCGAGCTAGCGCATCGCATGCCACTCTCGATCAATCGCGCGCCGCCACCTCTCGCAGATCAGCTACTCCGTTGAGTTGTTCTTGCCGCTGCGTTTGTTAGGTTTGTTGTTGCTTTGTCGATCTTGTGATTGAACATATAATGTTGCTGCTTTAACGGCCGGAACGTCCATGGAAGCAGCGGCCCCGGCGGCGGCGGCGGCGACGGAGTCCAAGATGGACTGCTTCTTGACGACTGTCTGCACGCCGCTCAACCTCCAGGTAGCTACCCGATGCAGTGTTGATTCAGCACTTGGATGCACGCGCCTCGATCAAGGTGTTCGTTTTTTAACGAATTGGATTGATGTTGCAGTTCATCGACGTGTCGTACCGCGTCAAGGTGGAGAGGTCGGCGGCGGCGAAGGCGCCGCCCGGTCGGATATCGCATTCGGGTGGCGGGGCCGGCGTTGCGGTGGCGGTGGAGGAGAGGACGATACTCAAGGGGATAACCGGCGAGGCGCGCCCGGGCGAGGTGCTCGCCGTGCTTGGCCCGTCCGGGAGCGGCAAGTCCACGCTGCTCTCAATCCTCGGCGGCCGCCTCGCGGGCCGGCACGCCGGGACGGTCCTGGCGGGCGGGCGCCCGCCGTCGCGCGCCGTGCAGCGTCTCACGGGCTTCGTGGCGCAGGACGACGTGCTGCACCCGCACCTCACTGTGCGGGAGACGCTCGTCTTCTGCGCCATGCTGCGCCTGCCGCGGGCCGGCCCCGCCGCGGCCAAGGCGGCGGCCGCCGAGGCCGTCATCGCCGAGCTGGGACTCGCCGCGTGCGCCGACACCATCGTCGGCAACGCGTTCGTGCGCGGCGTGTCCGGCGGCGAGCGGAAGCGGGTCAGCATCGGGCACGAGATGCTCGTGAACCCGAGCCTGCTCATCCTGGACGAGCCTACGTCGGGGCTCGACTCCACCGCCGCCGCGCGCCTCGTCGCCACACTCTCGGCGCTGGCCCGCAAGGGCCGCACGGTGGTGCTGTCCGTGCACCAGCCGTCCTCCCGCGTGTACCGTATGTTCGACTCCGTGCTGCTGCTCGCCGAAGGCAGCTGCCTCTACTACGGCGCCGGCCGCGACGCCATGGACTACTTCGCGTCCGTCGGCTTCGAGCCGGGATTCCACGTTAACCCGGCCGACTTCATGCTCGACCTCGCCAATGGTGAGTGCTTACTGCTCGCTAACTGCAACAACATTATCTGTTTTTTCAGTTCGAGAAGGAAAAGAAAAAGGTGCAACAGCCTTCACAATTAATTTCTACAACAAGAAAACGAGGCACAGAGATATTTCTGTTCATAATCAAGATGATGAGTTGGAATACATTTAGAATCAAAATTAATATGTGTTGGATATCTAGATTGACCAAATCACTAAAACAAGCAAAGTTGGGCAATTGAGTGACTCCAAGAGAGACAGACAGACAGAGAGGAATCAAGTTTGATATGTCGTGTGGCTTTGAAGTCAGGAGTACTAGAGTAGTATGTGTCTGGGGACATGGAAAACACCTGGTGAGTTTGTGTGGAGTGCACCCAAGAAAGAGGGAGGAGGAGGAGAGAGGAAGGGCGAGAAAAAAAAGAGTGGAGAGAGGAGAGAGAAAGGGCAAACAAAAAGAGTGGAGAGGGTGAGTGTTTGCCTTCCGTAGTGTTCTCCACCCTCGTTTGCAAATCACTTTATGGTTGGAAAATCACTCCTACGGGACATCGTGACGAGGAAGGCGGGAATTATGGCACTAGCACTGGTGCTGAACATCATCACACTAGACAGAAAGCTATATCACCGCGACTCACCCGCTAACCCGGTAGCCGGTAGCGGGTGCAGGGGCACTATCCATTTTCCGTGCGTACTCACCAATACTATGGTGACCGCACGACAGCCACACTATTTAAGTATAAGTTATAACTCTAATAACATAATTAGATAAGTGTAAAAATTATTATGTTACAAACAGAAAATACTTATATGAATGGGATTCCTATGAGTTCACTATAGATCAAGGTCAGACGTGTACCAAGGTCAGACGTGTGCGTCGACACCACCGGTTAAAGAAATCGGTGGGTACTCTCCACTTTTTTGCAGGAGCTGGGTATTATTGGTATCTCATTTAGCACTAAACTTGGATAAATCTCACCCTGAACTGAACATAAAAGCACTCTGGTTTAGGATTGCACAGGTGATGGATCCGACACTTGTGGGAGCTTTTTGTTGGATCTGGTTCTTTGCCCCTTTTACATGCATGGTGGATGCATCATGCATGAGCAATTCCTCAGGGCGGTGATATGGATATGGTTCCAAGTGCCTGTCTCTCTAGACTTGGAAATATATGCCGTTGCTCATGCCGGCTTTAGACAGGAGGAATCATTTTTTGGTGCAAATTTGCCCGCTTTGGAGGGTCCTCTCCCCTTTTGGCTTGGCACCTCTTTTTCATTTGCTGAGCGCACCAGCACATCAAACCAAAAGCTTCAAGCATGATCCATCTATCCGAAGGCCTTTCATGTCACCACAGCTAGCACGGCAGATCCGTTTCTTAGATCCGTGGTCGCTTGGTCAAAGTTAGCGGCCCCGACGATGTCCCAGTGGCTTCTAAGCCATCTGATTAATAATCGGATGGCTATAAATATAATTGTATTTTTTCACTTAAACATCTCTCAGATTTCAAATCAAATATGGTGTCGATTATTGGTGCTCAATTTAACATTGGTGGGGCCGTGAAAAATGTAATCTTTTAAAATTTAGATAGCACGGTAGATGATGCGCGATGTGTAGGATGTACATCAAAACAATTGGAGAAGGAATGTGTAACATCACATTTCTCAAAAGCAATATTGCGCCTACGTTTCCTGTTCTTGATTCATGTTATCTTGATATCTAACTGCCTTTTTTTGGTACCGTTGTTGTACAGGTTTTGCTCAAGCAGATTACAATTGCACAACAGAAGGCGGCAACGTGAAGCAGTCGTTGATCTCGTCGTACAACAAGGAGCTGGCCCCCAGGGTGAAGGCGTCCATCAACGCGGGCGTCGTCGCAGAGCACGCGCGGAGCGTCGGCGAGCAGCTGGCGGTGGAGAGCTGCAGCGGGTGCACGAGCTGGGGGAACCAGTTCGCGATCCTGCTCCGGCGCAGCCTCAAGGAGCGGCGTCACGAGGCGTTCACGTCGCTGCGCATGTTCCAGATCATCGCGCCGGCGCTGGTGGCCGGCGCCATGTGGTGGCGGTCGTCGCCGCTGGCGGTGCAGGACCGCCTGGGCCTGCTCTTCTTCGTGTCCATCTTCTGGGGCGTCTTCGCGTCCTTCAACGCCGTGTTCGCGTTCCCGCAGGAGCGGCCCGTGCTGGCCCGGGAGCGCACGTCGGGCATGTACGCGCTGTCGTCCTACTTCATGTCCCGCATGGCCGGCGACCTGCCCATGGAGCTGGTGCTGCCCACGGCGTTCACCGTCATCGTGTACCTCATGACCGGGCTGAACCCGTCGCCGGCCGCATTCGCGCTCACCCTGGCGGTGATCCTGTCGTACGTGCTGGTCGCCGAGGGGCTCGGCCTCGCCGTGGGCGCCCTGATGATGGACGCCAAGCGCGCGTCGACGCTGGTGACGGTGATCATGCTGGCGTACCTCCTCACCGGCGGGTTCTACGTGCACAACGTGCCGGGGTTCATGGTGTGGGCCAAGTACACCTCCTTCACCTACTACTGCTACCGCCTGCTCATCGCCGTGCAGTACAGCGGCCACCTGAGACGGCTGCTCCCGGCGGATGCCGTCGACGGCGAGGCCGGTCCAGGGGCCTGCGTCGCGGCGCTCGTCGCCATGTTCTTCGGGTACCGGCTGCTGGCATACCTCGCGCTGCGCCGCGTCAGGACGTGATCACCGCGCGCCGTAATCATCAGTTAGCTAGCTAGCTAGGTGTCCATTAACTACTCCGGCCGACCGGTACAATCAAGGGCGGCTCGGCGCGCGCGGCGAACCGATCCGTGGCGCCGGCGAGCGGGCGTCGGAGGAGATGACTTACTCGATCCGATGACGTGGTTGTTGTTGGCGTGACGATCGGCGAGGCCGTCTTCTTCTCTTGCGATCTTTTTCTTTCCTCTCTTTATTCCCTAAATTTGGTGGCCGCCATGGCCTCTGCTCCATCGATCGAGATGCCTGCTTGCAACTGTACTGTCAAAATCATCGGGTGTAAGTTGCCAGAGCTGATGGGCTTCTTGGTCTGATGGATTGATGATGGGGCTGATTAAAATTGTGCTAATGAATGAATTGATGTATATGGCGATTACAAAAAGGATTGAAGCTCATAGTATCTGATTGAAATTCCAATCCGAGTGTTTTATTCACCGAGCAAGGAGTACACTGTCTAAACTCTACACAACTTCTGTTTTGCGGAAAGAAATTTTTTTTAACAAAAAAAGGATGGATGGGTACAAGCATCATCGAAACCACAGATTTTAAGCTTTCCCAAGACCAAACCAAAAAATACTGGTCTAATGAATACCAACAAAAGGCCGAAAAAACGCGTCCAAGCGGCGTGACATCAATCAACCGTAGTTCCAATTGAGGTATGAAACTCTCTTCGTCTATATTTATCTGCTTATTATTATTACGGCTACACGATAATACCTAACATTTATAAGCTTAGAAATAAAAGTTTGATTATAATTTTATTTCTAATATCACCTAATCCAAACTCTAAATTTATCTGTAACTGATTCTTTATATACATATTTACGAATATCTCAATAAGGAATAAACGTTCCGACTGAGGTCGTAGTTTTTTCGAACAAAACCAAAATCAATTGAGGCTTTTTGGGGTGCTGGGCTTGGATCGTTGATTGGGGCTGGAAGTGGAGCCGAAGATAGTGTTGAGCCGCCCACCGTGGTAGCTCGTCTGTTTCGACTTACCGGCCCTGCGATATGAACCCTGGAGCGTCATGTGAGATGTGAGAGAAATGCCCGATTGAAATTGTATATTGTGAAGAATTATATTTCTGAAAGTTTTTTTTTACCGATAAAAAGTGTTCGGATCATTATAAACAGTGTTCACAAACAGTGTTCCGATCCTGGTGAACAGTACTTTGATAATAGTAAACAGTATTCATCCAAATGGGGAGTACCTCTGACCAGATAAATAGTAACATCGATCAGTGAATATTACTTCATGACCACGACCAGTGACTATGATCAGTGGTCACGACCAGTGACTATGATCAGTGGTCATGACCAGTGAGGCGATCAGTAATCATGGTTTGCTTCAGCAGTTGGTCTCCAAACAGGTGGAAGAGCTGGTCGGATTCAAGTGCATGAATACGTCAAGCATGTAGTCGAATCAAAAAGATCCAGCTACAATAAAAGATAATTAAGTAAATATATGGGAATTTACGTGGTCGATTAGAAAATATAACTTAGTTATAGAAAGTTTAAAGATAAAAAAGCATAGCTGAATCATATATGCAAGTATTGTTCGGTTTGACTTAGTAGTACTAATCTCTTACGGCTAATACCTGTCATTTCTAAATATAAGAGTGTCATGGCCGATTGAAGAAATTAATCAATCGATCAAAATAAATCTATCTTTTATTTTTATCTCTTTTGCCTAGCTTATGTAGTCTTGTTCTCTCTTCCAATCTGTATTGCTATATGTTTTGGATCTCGACGACTAAAGATAAGCCGTCAGCCATCCGCGCTCCGATAGGATCCTCATGGGTGTGGATGACGATGAAGATCTAACAATACAACGCCACGACCAAAATATCCTTAAGTACTACTCGTCGAATTATACACATAAGATACAGTGTTTAACGTGTTTCGCGTCTAACACCACCCTTGCTAGCCCGTACGCGTGAGCGATGTTGGCATGCGATGCGCGCCGCTGATGACACGCACCATTGGCTGCCCGCATGAGTGTCGTCACTGTTGATCCGTCCGCCATTGACACGTGCGTGTTTCTTGGTTCCCGATGCAGATCGATCGGGATCCTCTGCAATTGCAACTAGCAACTGCAGAGGGCTGCAGTAAAATGCATTAGACCCTTTCTCCGTCATCAGAATAAAAATCAACAGATCAGATCAGATGCTACAGTAGAAATCACCGCTGCAGTTTAACGGGATACTGCTGCTACAGTACTGTATCTACAGTGCACTGCAAATCACTGATCAGCTACTCGCAATTTACTGTTTCAGCTGCTACAGTATGTATTGCCTTCTGCACTGCAGAGGATCATTGTCCGACGCAGACACGCGCGGGGATCCCGAGGTACATGCTGCTGCTGGCTCTGGCTACAGTGCCTTCCAAGAAACTCGCGGGTCGAGCGAAGGTGGTCATTCAGGACCGTCGCGCGCCAACCGACCTCACTTTCACTTCAGTGCTTAAGACTGCAGCAGTATCATTAACCTCACGTTCACGGAATTAATCATTTACTGTTCGTTCTTTCGAGCTGCATCCGTGCGTGCAGCGATGATTACGGCACAAATTAAAATTCCTACTCTTGCTCAGCTCAAATGAGTTGAATCGATTGATACGGCTGCATGGAAATGCTGGGTGAGTATGGTGCAATCGGGCAGCCGAGATGCCCCTACTTTTCCGCTAGGTGCGGTACGCTTGATCTGAATTCTGAAATATATATATACCTTGTAATTTGAATTATATATATACCTTGTAATTTGAATTAATCCAACGGATATGTTGTACCCCCATCTAACCCACTGCTGGTGGTTAGGTGTGGTACATGTATTCCTGTACACATGTACCACACAAAGGGAGGGAAAAAAAAAAGGGAGAGGCTCTCCCCCATCCTACCCTGTTCTCCCCTCTTCTATGGCTCTTCACCGTATTAATCGGATTGTTATTGGCATCGGCTGCCGGCGCCGTCATCATCGTCTCATCGCATCACTAGGTTGCCGCTCAGGCATCCCTCTAAACCCAGAGCACCTCCCCGAAACCTCTCTCCCCTAACAATGGCAGCCGGAGATGAGAGATACGAGAGAGGTTGTATGAAAATGAAAAAATAGTCCGACTGTGAACTAGAAAGAGTGAAGAAAAAATGAATGGTTTTAAAAAATCAGCTAAACACACCTGGACACATTCAAAGTCCTGACTCCAGAGTCTGAATAATGAAGCTCGCGATCTATGTAGCAGAAAGGCAGGGACTCGTGGGGCAACATCGTCTTCTCCTGGTCAATTACTCTGGCCCCGAGCTCCATGCGCACCAAACGGTAGAGTAGCTAGGGCCAGCACTGAGCAATCCTGTTCGGGATCCTAATGCCATGTCAAATTATGTTGTCCTTTTTTGCCAGCATTTGGCTTCGTGTTTTAATAATAAGTAGAGGTGCGCAATAGAGAAGCAGCTATAAAGGTATTTTGATTTTAATTTTTTTAATAGCAGTAATGGATAATTTATAAATATGTGTAAGAAACATTATTTTCTTTTTTTTTATTAATATGGTAATTTATAATCTTTGAGAGCGAATGAGGATGCTTCTTTTGTTAGCTAATTAGTAATATAATAGAAAGATACATTTGTGTTCTGGAGGGTGAGAGATCATTCGGTGATATTTTTTTAATTCGAATTAGCTACGAGTCTAACTGATTTGCTGCCGAATTGGCAGTACCTGCTGAGATGGTCCAGGACCATGCTTCCCTGACAGATCTTCCAAAGCTGAATTCTTGTCATCCAAACTCCAAGATCTTTTTCTCGAAACGGTGAGAGGAGTTCTACCGATTTTATTAAAGTAGGAGGAAAAGAGTCTCTAGAGGAAAAAAACAAAAGGAAAAAGGTTAACAGAGGCCAGAACACAACAACTTAACTACTAAAGTGCCCGAGACGAGCTCTACTTAAAGGAAAGCGTGCGCCCTAGAGCAGCATGAATCAATACATCAACACGTCAACATAGCCTTGTGAAAATCTTCAAATTGGTCCATCGTTCTCTGAGCTACTTGGTGTGCATCCGTTAAGGTGTTTTGGAAGGTTCTACAATTTCTCTCCTTCTAGATATTCCATCAAAAAGTTATGACCACATCATTAAAATCACATCTTAGTTGTTTATCAATTTTGTTAGATGATGCCTTCCACCAACCACGCAGAGATTGGAACTGAGAAAATGACAGCAAGCTAGCGATTCTTAGCCTTAGAGAGATAAGCCACCAAACTTTATTTGTGAAAATGCAATCCTTGCACAGGTATACTGGGGTTTCAACTTCTTGATCACATAAAGAGCACGTCTGATTCCAAGGCTAACCTCTTTTCGTCAAATTATCTGTGTAAGAATTTTATTTTGCAGAAATATTGACGAGATCATGGCTCTTTCGGATACGATCAATACCGGCAATAATTCTCAAATCATAGAAGGTACAATTATAAGAGCATATGTATGACAATTAGACCATCAGGTGAACTCGTTTCTTGCTGATCATGCTTACTTGGATGAATTACTACTAAATTCTTGTAATGTTTTATTACTTAGAAACGTGGGAGAAACACTACAACCTTACCCGGACGTCACCCCTCGAAGGCCAAGTCTACTCGTACTCAAGGCTGAGCTCTAGTCGTGGTCGTGGTCGTGGTCGAAGTCGTGGTCGTAGTAGAGTCTCAGGACAGCATGTCAGTAAAACGGACATAACTCTCTTATACGGAGTCCGTTTTAAGCGATCTTGGATATTCTAGAAAACTTACGATGAGCCCTTTCCAATGGATATAAGCTCGCCCAAATATTCCTTATGTTTAATCAGAGCCAAAGAAATAAGATAATGCGCCACCGTTTTGAACCTAGTTAGGCCTTGTAATTGTGTCGGGGTCGGAGTTCAAGTTGTGTATGCCTCTTTCTATGGTTGCACAACCCTAGTTCGATCTCCTCATGTCCCGCTACAAATATACAGTAGCCATCATAGTTTAGGTTTGGATTTAATTTAGATTATTTTGTTTTAGACAGTTTCGCCATTTATCGGTTTGTTGAACCCCAACTCGAGTACTTCATTGGTAATTAGCCATATTCAGATTGCATCTACCTGTTCTTTCATGTGTTAACAAAGGTTCGAGGTGGGTACATGAACTGCTGATATGTGAATCATCAAACACAATTGGCCAATTGTGTGGGAGTTGGTCTCATGTTGTGTGGGTCCAGGAATACCCATGCAGGGTGTAAAAATAATTCAAATTGCTATGCACTCGGTCATGAGCATGCTTCTGTCCATATACAGTAGTTGTAGAGTCCGATGTGGGATGATAGTATAGCATGTTGGAAAATGGTTGGAGATGACTATTGTTGAGATAGAATGGTTCTGTTTCAGATATGTTCATGATGTAGATTTCAGGATAGAAGGGTATTTGTGATTAAGTATGGATGCTCACACCTTTGTGTTAAAAATTATTTTTGCATATGAATCTGCTTAACCTTGTGGTCGATTCCTTGCTAACTCATCTAAATGTATAATCCTTAGAGTGGGGCTAGTATATGCATCTATTATGGATTGAGTCTTGTGAGTATCTTCGTACTCACACTGCTTTTACAGGTGTTATAGGTTAGGAGGAGCTAGTGTTTGGCTACTTCACGTCCGCTGATATTGGTGACGGGCAGGAGTAGTGCAAACTACTCAAGTGACGAGGTTTTGAGGTAGTGCCTCAGGGCAAATGGCTTCATCCATCTTTTGTTATTCATAGTTTTTGTTTTCCATTGTGTAGTATCTCTAGGTGGCTAAGAGGTGAGACTATTCTTTTATCCTCTTAGTGTTTTGCGTTGTAAATTATTATAAATGATCATCCTCTAAAGATTTCTAATATAATTTCATTACTCACTCTTTATTAAGTTTTATTGTGATGACATATGTTGAAAAGACGTGTGTTCTGATCTTGCACATAAAACATATGTCAGAAATACTAGATAGTATTCTAATTAATTATCGTGATTGTAATTATATAAATGATCAATTTAATAATTAATTAGAATATTATTAACCAGTTCCCCGCGAGGTGCCAGGACCGGTCATGGGACTCAATGATCGACATGACTAATCACTGTCAATGCTATTTGGACCGGTCGAGGGTGCAGTAGTGTTTCCTGAACCGTGCACGCGAGGTATTTGTGTGAATGTGTTATCCGTGTTTGATTTGGTAGATGTTGTATTTGCAGATCTTGATGTACCAGCTGTGCAAGGTCATGTCCTTCACAACCTGCTCATGGACCGCAAGACCATGGTACTCAAGATCGCCAACCTCGGGCTCAGCTGCGCCTTCACAATCCCTCTCAAGAAGTACACCCACGAGGTCTGGTTCCTATATATGGGCATCAGCCGGTGCTTTATCCCTGTTCTTGGATTGAAATTTGTGGTTAGTTTGATGTATGGTTTGGTTCATTGGATGGATTTGTGGTGGATCTGATGCAAGACCACCAACTCGTACTGCAGGACCTCGTCACACCGCTTGCTGCAGTTCTCGCAGGAGCTCACCAAGCAGGTTGGGCGCAATCCTCTACGATGGATCAGCAAGTTCAACATGTTCTAGTACTCTCACCACCTCTTCGTCATTGTGTGTGTCGCCTTCATCATCCACAGCATGTGCCTCTACATCAACAGGACATGGTACAAACAGACGGTAAGGCAAAAGCATACCCGATCGAGTCCGGTTTGATGATACGCAATTGGATTCTCTGATCACATGAATCTTCTTTGACCAATTTCAGAAATGGATGTACCTTGCCATCCCCCTCCTATTGTATGCTGGTTACTGGTTAGTGCCTTCTCCCGGCACTGACATCCCATTGGCTCACCACCGTGAGGATTGAGAAGGTATAGATCTCATCACAGCTTCTTCGCCATGCAATTCCAATGTGCCGATATACTCTATTCTGCCTTTGTTGGATGAAATCTGAAAAATATGAGATTCCCATTATTTTTTTGGATAACGGATGTTGAATTCTCGACTTATGCTTCGCTAGAAAGATTGTGGAATTGTGCTCATTTTCTTTTCTGATGAATCTCTAGCACCATCTTGAAGCACAGTGACGTTGTGAAGGAGTCCAAATTTCTGTTCGTTCCTCATCTCTCTGGTTAGTCCAAGTACATGAGGTCTACTGCTTAAAATTGTCCGATTTTATATTCCAATCTCAGTTGTATGCATGTGGATGTGCTAATGTTTTAAACTGTAGTTCTAAGTAGAATAGTTCTAAGTGGAAGAGATAGCGATTAATTGTGTTGGTGCTGGCAGGTTTCGAGATCAACTAAATCTACCTATTCTGTTTGTTTGTGCAGGTGCTACAATTTATGCTTGTGACATTCAATTTGTTTCCTCTACGGAGTGTCCGCTGAAAGCCAGAAAACATTGAGATGAAATGAAAGAGATAGATAGATACTCGAGGCTCCCAATAACAATGGGAATTATTTCTTCTTAATAAATGCTTGATCTGAATGTTACTTCAAATTCTGTCTTTATTTTAGAACAGTTGTGCTGAATGTTTAGTTTTCACTATATGGTTAATTTATAATGTTTGTGATGGATTTTTGTGCTGAGATATTGTGGCATCACATGGAGATGTCCTATTCATGTTCATATGTCTGTAGTCATCTACTGATGCTTGGATAGTGTTTAGATTCCTCATCTCATAGGTTTTGAATCCATCTAGATTTTTCTTGACCACAGAGGGTTGTTTCGAGATCTTGGGTTTGGTTGAAGCGGCCATGGCCCTAAATGTGCATGACTACTTGGCTTGACTCTAGACGCTCCAAAGAGAGGGAATGGTGAGACATTTGCGTCCTGATCTGAGGTAGGAGGTGAAGTTGTGCTATTGCTTGAGACATGGGTCTAGCCTGGTAGGAAAAGCCTTCTTGATGAGGTCAACCGTGTCTTGGCACGGTTGATAACCGTAGAGTAGTGGTGTAGTGGTTGCGAGGGTTCTTAATCTATTCTGATCAGAGCCTTTGGATCATCAATGTCGAAGTTCCACCAAATCGACCTATCATATTACCTACAGAAGATCAGGCATCCCGCATCAAGTATCCATGAGAAGAGTTTGTATTTTTGTTCGGTTATGACTTTCCACACGTGCTGCATGTTATGTTTCCTTGTTAGCCCCACAAATTCTATTTTGTAAGCACTTCGAGCAGAGTATTTTCCATATGTAATCCATTTCCAGGTGATGGTGTCTTTTATACTTGGGCATAGCATCACTCCTCTAAATTGTGCCCATAAATTCTCAATTTTGTTAAGCTCTACGTTCATCTCGAGAAGTCCAATATGGCGAATCCATCGGTGATTTGTAATTCCTTCCTTGACCATAAAATACTTTCTTCTAGATTTTTCATAAATAATTGGCACGATGTTTCTGGGGGCTTATCCCTGGAGCCAACTTGAGTGCCAAAAGCTCGTCTTTTCTCCATCACCAATTGATATCGTGGTTGACGCATGAAAAAGCTCTCAGTCGCCTTGATCACAAGGCATCATAAGGCCTTTCCAAGGTCTATCTTCATCTTGCCACTTATACCAAAGCCAACATAATCTGAGGGCCCTTGAAAAATTGTGCAATTCCTAGATACCTAAGCCTCCTAAATCCTTCGGCTTGGTGACGGTTTCCCAGTTAACCAGGTAGTGGCCCCCTAAAACTTGATCTGGAGCTTCCCCTCGCCAAAGGAAACTACGTCTCAATCGGTCAATCTTTTTTAAAAGTCATTTTTGAAGTGGCAAGACTGTCAGGTGATACTTTGGTTGCGCTGATAGTACTGATTTTACCAAGGTTTCATGGCCTGCAAGGGAGAAGATCTTTCCTTGCCAACCCGGTAGTTTATTGCCCATTTTGTCAAGAAGTGGTTGGATGTCGACTCGTCTAAGCTTTCTTGTGTGATTCAGAAGGCCAAGGTACTTGCACGGGAAAGTCTCTACTTTGCCACAGAAGCCTTGTAAATATTATCCAGAGAGAGATCATGGCTCTGGATAAGGTAGATCTCTGTTTTGCTTAGATTTGTCACTAGGCCAGAGCATCTTCTGAAGGCATCCAGGATCTGCAACAAGGCCTCCAGTTCATGTCGATCTGGATTCGCGAAGAGCATGGTATCATCAGCATAGATAGAACATCTGAGCTTTGCTTGCCCCTGAGAGAAGGGGCATAATAATGTGATGTTGTGCCGCTTTGGTGATCATCTGTCGAAGGGGATCAATAGCCAAAATAAAGAGCATTGGTGACAATGGATTTTCTTGGCGAAGGCCACGTGCATGAGTGATGAGGGGCACCAGGATCCCATTTAGCATGATCCGCGATGAGGAGGTAGCAAGAATTTCCGACATCCAGTTAGTCCATTGGCTCCCAAAACCAAAGTTTTGTAACACCTTGATCAAGTATGGCCAACTTACTTAATCAAAGGCCTTTGATATATCCAACTTTATATACAGCGTCAGGTGTTTTCTTCTGTGGAGTTCCATAATCACATTCTTCACATACAAGTTATTATCGTGGATTGAGCGTTTCTTTATGAAAGCGTTTTGGGCTCTCGGCACCAGGTCATCAAGGCGTAGTGCCAATCTATTGGCGAGCATCTTGGTTATGATCTTAGACAGACTGCTGATGAGACTGATGGGGCGGTAGTCTAAAACCGTTATGGGATTTGGTTTTTTAGGTAGGAGAATCACATTTGCAACGATCTGTCCCAAATCCCGCACACCAAAGGAGTAAACACGACTGGGGAAAGGGGGAAAAGACACCAAGGTCTTACTTGTATCACCATTGTTGTGGCGTGCATAAACACACCCACCTTTTCTTGAATGCGAGCATGAAGGTGAAGCAGAACACACACGATTTGCATGGCCGATGGCGTCGGGGTGGGGCCTCCAACTTTTGACAACCTCTGCGTAACTGCAGCACCATGGCTCTTGATCTCTTCGGGCCTGGCCACACACGAATTGGGGGCAAAGGGAGGTAGATCTGCTATTCTGAGGATTAGTTGCTTGGATTTTGGGGTTCATACGGCTGATCCGTGTGGGGCTTGGCAGAGGAAACGACAACGGCAGCCTGCGGAGCTTCATCTAGCTGAGGATGAAGGGAAGAACTGAAAAAAAAAGGGGTCTCTCTCGCAATCCCACCTCCAATATTTACCCACCTCAAAAATGTCTCTCTCGCTACCTAAAAGTGGAGAGCGCCCCTGGCTCCCAAAAATACCCGACTGCCCGAAGCCCACGCCTCGTCCTTCTCCGCCACCTTCTTCAGCGTCGGTGGGAGGGGTTGACGGCCTCAGGCTGCACAGGGGTCGAACACCTGGTCTTCAAGTGGTTTCCTATCTCCAGGGTGACATCGCGTGTGATCTCTGGTGCGGCGGCGGCATCCATGGAATCAAGCAAGAGCTGACAGAACGAGAAGAAGAAGCCCGTGGAGTCGAACGGCATGGTGTGCCGGACCATTAGGTGTCAGAGTTCGCTTTCGGGTGGTTTGGTGGTTGAGCTGAGCCAAAGGTGGTTCTGCGCCTTTCTTGCTGGCTGGAGTTCAGAGGTTCTGTGCTGAAGCCTGTGTTTTGTTTGATTGGAATAATGGATTTGGTTCTGATGTTTGGTGTCTCGATTGATTCCGGGAATCGGGAGATGGGCAGTGGTGTGAATTTTGCTTTCCTTTGACCGTCGTGGTGCTTAATACGAGCCCGTTGAGTTTTCTTGGGTGAAAAAGATTGAATTTTTTCATTAGGGAATTGGTCTCCATCGCAGGACCCTTGATGCTGACAGGTTCATCGTCATTGGCGCCGAGCTTAGCATGAGCTCCTGGCTTCACGGGTGATGGAGTTGGGAGGTGCTGTGGATTTGCGAGGGTAGCACATGGGCCAATGGACTATCTTGGACTGGTTGCAAATCAGGTGCAAAAGCAAATATCAGCCTATTAGAGTATTAGGATAAGATATAGAGAGTCTGTTGAAGAATAATTAAATTTAAAAGGAAAATCTTTTAGATATGATGCTTCATATATATATATATATATATATATAAGAAGTGAATTTTAAAAAGTCTTTTAAAAATGCTCTAACTATCTAATTCTCTAATTCTCTATGCGAGTGATGAACAGAACAGGCACAAGCAACGCACCGACAAAGAAACAGTGCAGAGGATATTTGTACCTGCTTCAATTCGATGAGTACATAGCAAAGCTTTGATGAAGGAATCAGCAGCTACCACTGCAGTAGTACGATCGATGGAGAACACCGATCGAATAGCCAAGCCGGCCATGCATGATCTCTCACCTCAGTCCTTAGATCTGATGGTAGTAACGCGTAGTACTGTTGTCAGTTCAATTTATGCAGGTCCCATGTACGCTTTGCTGCTTAGCCCAGTCCATCGAAGAAGACGATCGAAGAGACATCCTCGAGGAGGAGCATAATAAAACTGTTGAAGTTTTTGGGTTTCTTTTTAGATGTGGAGAAAGCCCCCGAGTTCGATTAGTGAAGCCAGAGGTCTTGCACAAAAGTTCAACAATAGGAGTAACTTATACGGGATAGCAAATACAAAAGAGCTCCGCTGACTATCACATACTAAAGACCTATTTGTTTTTAGCTTCTGTTTTTATCAGAAGTCTATAAGCTAAAATAAATAGATTTGCTGAAAAGTGATTTTTAAAGAAGTTAGAAGCCTGTTTTTGAGAAAATGAATTAGAAGCTAAGAAGCTAGCTGAGAGTAACTTTTCAGAAAAGTTATGTATTAAGAAGTCAAAAATTTATTATAGAAACTAACAGTCGACTTTCAAAACAGTTTTTTAGAAAAACTAAAAACACATCATTTAAAAAAACCAAAAACATAAGCTAAGCAAATATACCTAGGAAGAGCCAAACTACTACGCTGCCTTAAAAGGAGACATCACACTTCCGATTAAAGACGTCCAAATGGACCGTACCTACTAGGTCGGCTCGAGGCACGGCACTGTAGGCACGGCCCAGGTATGGCACGGCCCGATCACCGACGGGCCGGCACGGCACGAGGCCACGGGCCGTACCTGGGCCGAGCGTGCGGCACGACGGGCTGGCACAGGCACGGTCCAGCCCGGACCGGTACGACCCGGCCCGGCACTTATTTTCTATTTTTTTATATATTTTTAATTTTTTAGCTATTTTTTAATATTTTTTTATCTATTTTTTATATTTTTATCTATTTTTTATATATTTTTTATATATATTTTTTATTATTTTATTTTTTTTTATTTTTTTATATTTTTTATCTATTTCGGCCCGACGGGTCGTGCCCGGGCCGGCCCGGCCCGGCACGATCACCGATGGGCCGTACCGTGTGCCGAGGGAAGGCACGCTGGCCGGCACGACACGGCCCGTTACTATAGATGGGCCGTTTGGGCCGTGCCGTAGCCGAACCGTGCCGAGTCGGGTCCGTACCGGACCGGCACGAACAATCCATTTGGTCATGTTTACTTCCGATGCTGTTGTCACCCAAACTGATCCTAAGCTTCAGGTGGCGTTAACTCTGAATATTTCGGACAGATATATCGATCGATCTACCTTGAAGCTAGCAGCGCCACAGTGCATAAGATTTCCATGGGACAGGCGTATAGTCTGCAAAGCATACTTATATGGACGCACGCACGCACGCTCTCATATAATATTAGGGATAATTGTAAACTTATCACTGTTTTAAACTGTTATCGTAAATTTGTCATTAAAAAATTACAAAAATACCACCAAAACTGTCATTCGAGTAGTATTCTTAAAAAAATAAAAAACCAGTAGCAAATTTACAAAAGCCCCTATATATTATTAAGGATATGTCATTAGAGAATGGCCGGGTTCGTGGCATCAGAGAAAGCTACTGTAATTTCTTAGAGATCCGGCGCCGCGCTCTCTCGAACATAATCATCTCGTGCGTTAAAAAATATACAAATATTAGACATGGTAATATTAAACATAACTCAAAGTATAGAGATGTGGGTGCGCCATGAGAGCGTCGCCGAACGAATACATCGGAAGTGATGTCGTAGTTTGATTTCAGATGTAATCTAAAAAGGAGAAGATTATATGCTAATTTCAATCTGTAGTATCAAGATTGATTATTAGATAGGGGTGAATAGATGTCTAAATAATTTTCTTCTAAAATTGATGGATTTTTCCGATTCTTGAACCTAAAGCACTTCAAAATCACATGCGAAAGTAAGAGAGACAAGAACAAATTATAAGATTTTCAAAATCAACACTCCTCTTTGATAAATGTGAACTTAGGTTCTAATTAAGGTCGTATTAAGAATCATAGCGCAAGGAATCAAGCAATTAAAGAAAAACTCATAAACACGAGAGAACTCACCGCCGGAAGAAGGGATTCTTTAAGTTAATGGATCTAGAGATTTGAAATGGTTCAAGACCAACTCATATAAGATGATTAACCATCTAGCAATAAGAACACCTCTAACATGACCTAAAAGGAGCCACTCTTAAGGAAAACGAAAATCAATTAGAAATCACCAAAAACTTGCATGAAAACATGGAAGCCAAAAATAAGAGACTAGAATGAGATGAATTTAAGCATATGCAAAAATACTTTCTTTATTAAGCTCAGAGGAACACCTTTTTTTAACAGATTATAAAGTATTTTTCTCATAAAAGCTCTCATCTAAATATAGGCTAAGCACTCATCTCTCCATCTCCACCTAACATAAGTGAAAGGCTCTTAAAACTCTCCAAAAACTCTCAAAGACTCTAATTTCCATCAGTCATACCCCTCTATTTATAGGTCTAGAGAGCTTACTTAACCCCTAAGCAATCATGTCCATAAACTATCCTTTATTTACAATGTATTCCCACCTACCATCAGGGGTAGTTTCGTCTAAATTTTTCTTCGTCTGTCAGATGGCCATGACGCTTTCATGACTTAGCTTGGCCTCGATGCTAGCTTCGCGATGATACCAAGTGCACTCCTTCCTCCCGCGATTTTTGCGGCCAAACTGAAAAACCACCTTGCACGCTTCTCAAAGCGTGACTCACCGCCACTTGCATACACCTTACGCAAGCATCTAAATTACGACACGTATACTCCGTCTTGTGATCTTCACCACCGGTAAGTCTCTCTAACTCTCGATCCCTCGAGCTGCCTTGTTACTTGCACCGGTATATCTTTCGCTTAACTTTATCAATACGCCGTCTTCATCCTTCATCTCACGCTTTGCTTAACCTCCACATGTACAACTAGGATTACCCTTGACTCCTCCTAGCTCCCTCGATCATCCGGCAACAAGCTTCCCGCTTAGCCTCGATCTTCCCATCGTTGGTCACTAAGTTGCATCCACCATCTACACATCATGAGACAAGTAAACATATACTTCCAACACTATTTAACTCTATCACAAGTTAATCAAAAATAAAATCCCTGCAGAAATGAGACATTACTAAAAAATCGCGAACATCAAATGATCCAGTTTACAAGAAATAGTCCGGCATGTATTCATGCCCATCGTCGAACCATCCAGCATATTCATTCTTGCCAGAACCCGTTTTGCATCCTCTCTGAAAAAATTACTTCAGTGAAGCATTCGACATATATATTTCCTAGCGCTGGACCATCCGGCGTTTACAGGTCTGCCAGAGCTAGTTTGCAATATCTCTGTAAGAAAAGCTTAGGCGTTCAATTTTTGATTTTTCGTTGAAATGCTCCGGCGTGTACTGCATATGAATATCAGATCATCCAATGAGTTCATTTTCTTCGGGGCCGGATCACAAACATGCCCACTCTATTTATTCTGCAACTTTGGTTAATTATGATCATAATTGCAGTACATAACCATACGTATACAATCTCAAAATCATAAAACCAAATTAATACTATTATCAATCACGTATCGTATATGAACCAAGATACAATTTAACTTGGTTTCTCATAATCCTAATTTATATATTTATTTTTGTTAGTAAAACAGATCTTATATCTGTAGCCGGTAACGAGGCGGGAAGGCTGGAGGACGAGGGTGTATAGCAAAATTTGATAAGTTATTCGAATTTGAGGGATTTTTATTAGATGGAAGAAGAGTAGAGAAAGAGATGACGTGACAATTAACTTATATTTTATATAATAGAGACTATAATATTCATGTCCCCATAACTCCTTTCTCTGAAGATCCCTCCCTCTCTGAATTAATATTGCATGCATGCACTCACCAAGTTTTTTTTATTTGTTTCTCTTTACGAAAAGAGTTTCCAAATTATAGTAAGCTGCTCAGCTCTTGTCATCATCCAAGCTCTCTGATCAGATCGACCTTAATGCGCTGCTGATCTCTGATTGAATTCAGCCATGACTAGATCCGATCAAGCTCGAGAACAAATCTGCTTACGGATGCATGCAGGACGGCAAATGCTCAACTTGTTACGGGCTCGTAACGGTGATTGGCCCAAGGTGCTTGTGTCAATCACTACGTGAAGGAACGTGATGAGCAGGCACACGTACGTATCCCGACAACGGCAGTGCAGAGGATCTCCTTGCCTGTTTCCATACAGGACCAATCTAATTATATAGTCTGATGAAGCAATCAGCTTTCAGCAGCAGTACGATGGCGCACATGATCGAATAACCAGCCAGCCAGCCAGCCCATGCATCACGCATCTCGTATTTTCAGATCTGAATTCTGAGTATATATATATATGGTTTTACTCATATAGACCATATATGTAGGTTAAAGGAAATAGATTGAGTAGAGCTGTATTTACTGAAATGAAGAGTATGTGGTTAATCGTATCAGTTTGAACAGGTTAAGCAAAGTTTCAGTCTGATTGGTTGAAACTGAGGTTGTACGAGAGATTGGATGTGTTAAGATTATGATTTATTACCTGTAAAGGGTATATGATTGGTATCGGAATTTATCTAACTTGTGAGCTTACCTGTACACGTGGACGTGATACAATTGCATTCACTAGATCGGACTCCAGAGTAAAGGACCTCATGGGCTTCTTAATCGATATAGGCTAGGTGGGTATTTTTTATGTACTGACAGATGCCACTCAAATTTATATGGACACCCAATCACCCTAATTGATTATACCCATGAGTTGAGCCTAATTAAGTAGATACGAACAATCAATCACTCATTGTATATCTATCTATACTCACGTAACCACGTTGCTTCCCCTTGCAACAAGAGTTGCCAATAGTTGATTTGTAGATCCCATAACTTTTCTTTTCTGGTCTGTGGAACAATTCAGAACCCATTCAATTGAACTGAAGATGTACTTTCCAACTACTTAAGCTGATAAAATACATAAACTAACAGTACTGATCTAAAATTGCCCGTTACCCACTCGTATCCTTACTTTCTTGTCACTGGAATATTTATTGTGAGTATACCACGGATGAAATAAAAAGCTGGAGTTTTAGCTTAGAAACGACAGAAGCTCAGTCTTAGACAAACTTTACTGAAGAAGAGCCCGAGAAACAGGCCAATTATGTATGGTGATTTTGCTTATAATGTGAGCTCGAACCGATCAAATCCCTGAATAGCAAGAAGAGACGTGAGAGTGAGACACCCATCTACCTTTCGACTGCCAGCCAGCTATATATGACCTTGAAGTCTCTTGCGTGCCGATCTCGAAAAGTTTTATCGCTAAATTATAGGCTTGTCTGCCCACTAGATCTCGCCGGCCGGCACAGGCTTACAATATTTAGCAACCAACAACTACTCGATATTATATATACTAGCTAATTGTGGTACATCGCAAACAAGATATAAATATTAACTCGATAACATCAAACTTACACTCAAGTTGATACAGATGCGTCATAGGAGTTTCGTCGAACAAAGATATCGAGAATGATATCGTAGTTTAATTTCAAATAAGATTAAAAAAGATCGGATGATTACTCACCAATTTATCTTCCACTTTATTTATTTATTTTTATTAGTAAAATAAATTATATATCTATAAACGGTAATAAGACGAGGAGACTGGGATGAGAGTGGACAGAAAAATGTATAAATTATGTGAATTTTATAAGTTTTTATTAAATAGGAGAGAGAAGAAGAAGTGACACGAAAGTAACTTATGTTTTACATAATAGATATAATAGAATAAAAGATATATATACACTTAATTATGGTTGCAATATATATAGCTGTAACACCAACATATTGCGAACCTACGCTGCAGCATCATGTTGGTAGCAGATTGGCATGCCAAACATTCGATTCATATATAGGCATCAATTACATCAACTAGAAAAGTCTCGATTCAAAGTACGGAAAATAAAAGAAAAAGGTTGGACATAGTTTTCAATCCCAACATTTTGCTCATGGAATTATTTATGTACCTAATGGAGCCCAGTCTTGAAGCGACACGACGGCCCTCATCGCAGTCCGACCCGGACCGGTCGACCCTGGCCCGCTCGACCGGGCCCGGGGCGGGCAACCGCGACCGGTCGGCGCACGATGAAGGCGCCCTCCGCGACGGCCATGGCGCTCTTGCATCCGTACAGGTCGAGGAACCCGACGACCCCGCCGGCGGAGATGGACCACCGGCGGCTGGGCGCCGATGCGGGCTCGGGGAAGAGGGTGTCCATGAGGCCGGCGTCAGATCCCACCGCCGCGACGCGCTCCCTGGTGCACTCGGCGAGGGCCACGGCGAAGGGGTCGGAGGCGGCCCGCGGGCCGGCGCGTCGGCGGCGGTTGTGCTGGTGGTGGAGGGACGACGACCGGGACGGCAGCGCGCGGAGGGGCGGCGGGAGCGGGAGCGGCGTGGGCGGGGAGGCCGCGTCGGCGGGGAGGAGGCAGTCCTTCTTGGGGACGCCCGGGTGGTGCTCCCAGGAGAAGGGCACGGAGGTAGTGGTGCTGCGGGGGGAGGGCGACGGCGACGGCGTGGAGGCCGTGGAGAGGGACGACGAGGAGGAAGACGACGAGAAGGTGCGGTTGCGGTGGTGAGCCGTGGGCGACGACGAAGCAGCCGGCGGCAGTGGTGGTTGCGGCGTTCGCGCTCGGGTCGCCATGGGTAGGAGAGAAGCGTGCGAGTCGCGAGCTTAGTTGAGGTGTGGGGAAGGCGGGGACAAGGGCGGGGAGATAAATACGGTGGACGGGTTACATTTGGGTCCTTGCAGTTTGTCAAAATTGGATATTTTGTGCTAATTTCCTTTTGGTCCTCTCTGATCTTTTTTCTTATGTTTTCAGGGGACACTTGTGAGCTACAATTAGTTTTGTTTAAAAATGATTAGTTTTTAACATAACAGGGACTGCTCTTGTATACTAGGGATGGGTTAGTAGTTCTTCTTCGAGGGCCATCCTTGGTTTGTACTCCAACAGTCCAACTTAATTCGTATCCACTGAGTATTATGTGTCGCTCGGAGTTCGGAATGCAGAATTCTTGAATTTTCGCTGAATATCCCTAAATTGCACTTTGTTCCCCTCTATTCTTTTTCTGTTTTCATGAACACTTGCAAGCTGCAATTTTTCTTTGGAAACGATTAGTTATTGAACATAACAGAGTCTGCTCTAACATACTAAGGATGGGTTAGTAGTTGTTCTTCTAGGGCATGGCATCCCTCGTTTTTGCACTCCACCTCTTAGGGTCTGTTTGTTTCGGATCCTGAATTCTGGATTGTGCTCCATAATCGGATTATGCAAATAAATAGACGGATTCTGGAAACAGATTGCAGTAATCCAGATCTGGATTGTGGCATATTCCACAATCCACCTCAGAGTAGCTTCTACAATCCACAATTCAAATTCTCACAATCCGCAGAAGAAACAAATAGGACCTTAGAATGCAGGATTCTTCAAATTTCGTAGAAGACCCCACCTCTTTATGTTTTTACCTTGTAAAACTTTTGCGAAATTCTTGTTCTCCAACTGGCCCTTGAGTTTTTATCTGTACAACAAGATACTTGGAACTTTTATGTTCTTCCGAGAGCTGAACCGTCTTCCTTGAAACATCGGTATTCCAATCCAAATGAGTCATTTGTGCGAGGAAGGTAAGCATCCTTCCATTTCTGAGATTAGAACTTTGAACTAAAATTTTGTACACTATATTGTATTTTTCCTAAATTTTTGCATGTGGACATTTTAAATTATATGCTATATGTACTCATTTCTTTAGAATTTTTTAGGACTCACAAGTACCCCAACTCTAAATGGGTACTTCTCACCTAGGGTGAGAAAATCCTCCTAAATATTCATACTCACCCTAGGTGCGCACACACCCATATGAAGTTTGCATACTTGTGAGTTCTAAAAATTCCCAAATATTGGGTAGATATATAATATGTTGGGAAATGTTCAACTGCAAAATTTGTGAAAAAATACGATAATTTTGAGCTATATAAATAAGAGAAATCTACACAGCTTTTTTAGGTGAACTTTTCTTTTTTTTTACAACTCACATATTATCGTATTTTTCCTAAACCTTTGCAGGTGGATATTTTACATTACATGCTACATGTACTCATTTCTTCAGAATTTTTTAGGACTCACAAGTACCCAACTCCAAATGGGTGCGTGCGCACCTATGCTGAGAAAATCCTCAGTCATGTAAACGAAGATGTCTTTTCTAATACTTTTGCGAACCAATGTGCTTGGTACCTAGTCGACATATACCCCTATAACTCGGAGAAGAAGGTACATCCATTCACCTGAAAAACCTTATTTCGAACGTTGAAACCGTACACGAAAATATTTGAAACGACGTGCTGACCGATGTAGTCACTGCTATAGAATTCATTTAATGGCACATCTATGTACAAACGAATTTATAGAGTATCTATATAAAAGGTATCATAGATAATTTTATACTAAAATAGTCCGAGAAAATAGCAACGAGCAGTTTCAACAAAAGGAGACGCTACAGTATGGACGTTTACAAACTAAAACCGTTTGTACTAGAGTAGTATATACGGTTCTAGTTTAGAACCGTCTATACTATTATTTTTATACAGACGATTTTAGTTTAGAACCGTCTATACTATAGACAGTAATAATACAGATGATTCTAAATTAGAATCGTCTGTATAAAGGAACAATACAGATGATTCCAAACTTGAACTGTCTGTACTGGAGCACTGGCCCCGGCCCCCTGCCGTGCGCAAATGCTGCCGCATAAGCAACGGTGGTATGATGGCGTATGTACGTGGCATATTGTTTCTTTCGCTGTGCTGCTGCGTGCTGACTGTAACATGATCAAGCATAGCACCCACGGCTGCCTTTGCGTCAAGAATCACTAACATAATCTGTTAGGAAATTAGCCATCAGCGGAAGTAACGGATGGGTCTACCGAGATGATGCACACGATCATAGACGACACCAGAAGCACGATATTTGTTAACGAGGTTCAGCCGAAGCCTACATCCCCGAGGTATGACTACGGGCGCTCCTCCCCAACTAGCAACACCGGTCGCTTCCCGGGGTTCCCGCAGACTTGCTGCCCCCTGCGAACCTGTCGCTATGCTGTCATGATTACAAACAGCGGCCATCCTCTCATATTTATAAGGAGGCATGGATACAGGAGTCCTACCAGGATTCCACTAGAGTCCTACTAGGGTTCCACCATGTACCGCTAATACAACTTTAAGTTCTATACATAATCAACTACGTACAATTATTCAACACATATCCAACAAACTCCACCTTGGCGACTAATTTTCCATCTTGAAGCCATCATGCGTGAACCTCCATGTACACCGGACTTGAGTTGTCGCCTTTGCCGCTCAACGAGAGTTGCCCAATGAGCTTTACTTAGACTCACCGCCTTTCAGAGACTCTGCTATCCCTGCAACTTCAGACTCCATGACTCCACCTGCAACTGAGCACCTTTCTCTTCTATCAACACAGTCTCCTTGAGCGGAATCCGATTCCTCTTTAGCCTTGACACATGCTTGACTCCCTGAAGCACACAGCTTCATTATAGATCTTGATTTTGATAGTACCTTACTCCAACAGCACAGTAGCCCGCATCGTCACATAAGTAGATACAACCAAAATCGCTAGATTTCATGAAGAAAACCGCTCCATGTTCGGTGTCACATGGAAAAACAAACTGAATCCAACATCCATGCTCACAATTGACTGCTTCTTGATATTGAGAACTTCACTGTTGCTTTCTGAGTCACAATAGAAATTGCCACACAAGCATTACTCTTTCACCTGACTGTTTAGGTTACGATTCTCCGACGTCTTACACCGTAGCCTCCTGCAGTCCCAGACCAACCAGATTACTCCAGTTGCAAGTAAAGATCTCCATAATCTCTACTTCCTTCCAATTCAGCCCTTGAAGCTTCTTCACGCCCATCGATCCACACTTCAGAAATCTTGTGGCCACAATTCGAATCGATCCGCACCCTTACTGATTTGGAAGAGCGCTAGCCCTCTCCAATGCAAACCTGCATCTTGAGCTCGCACCACGTATTACCACGCCACAGAGAATAACCACCACCGGCCCTCACGCTCCTATGGTGTTGTTGCCAGTCTCTTCATCTCTGCCACTGCGGTATGACTGGCCTGTTGCCGCTAGCCTATCCGCCCTGCACCACGGTATGTTCACCCTCCAAGTGAATTGTCCGCCAGCCTTCCTTGGACTGTCTGCCATGTGCTCGAAAACTATCCGGCTACCATTGTCGAACTCTCATCAGTCGTCATACGCATCACGACCAAAACACCATCGACATCTCATGCTCATCACCGAGAATCGCAACACCGGCCTGAGGTCTGGCCAACCGATCGCCTGCCTCTCCTCCTTCGCCTGTTGCAATATTCATCAGCGTCTCTGTGACATCATGTCATTCTCTAGCACCTGCGCTCCTCGTGTCTGCGACCTTTTGTCACACTCCAACACTCACGCATCCAGTGCACGTCCGTACGACACACCTTACCACATGTACGCCGATCCATTCGACGTCTAACCGAAGCATCGGTCTCACCTTGCCGAACCAGACTATTCGCCTCATGAATTGTCTACCGGGTTCATCACTAAACCTGTCTGTCGTCATCGAACTGCCCAAAGCGAACCCACCAGTTCGCGCGTGTCGTCTGTTGAGCCACCAGAATCACACGCCACTACATGCCCATGCAAAACCGAGCGCTACAGGCCTAGCACCCTTCGCACGGCTGCCTAGCGCTTGAGCCGCTCCTGGACTCCACGCGCAACAGCCGGCCTGCCATGCATGCCTGTACACATGGCCGAAGCACATGCCATGCACATCCTGATCAAGTCCCACTCCATCGCGCCTGCTCGACTGATTCCGATCCGGACTCCAATCGCATCACGTTAGCTTGCTCCTCACAGTCGGTACCAAAAGCAGGCAGTCCTCCTGTCCAACCAGGCCATCCACGCCGACCAACTCTGTTGTATCGAATTGATTTCTTATTAGCCAGCAATCCAATTCGAACAGCACCGACCGACCAATCACATCCATCTGCATGCAGCCACAGTTGGCCCACATTTGACCGAACTGATCTGGACACCAAAAAGATATCAGACTCCTGACTGCCCAAACTGACTGATCCTGCAAGCCACGTGACCAATCCGCATGGGCCTTCCAGCCTTCACACTGAACGACTCTCCAGCTTGTCGACCAGCCGACCGCATGCAGACACCTTGATCCGAACCGCCGCCTAACTCTTGCACGCGGTGCGAACTCCGCCAGAGCCCTACAGCGACGCGTATCTGTCACGAATCCTCCTCGCACCAGCACGTCTCCAGGCCTACGCACCTCGCGTCTAGTGCAACTCGCCGACGTAACTGAATAGGACACTGACTCTCACCAGCACGTCTCCGTTTGCGCACACCAAGCTGCCCGCACGCTCCCTCAGCGACATGCCGTGCTCCCATGCAGCTCAACCGCATGCTTCACATGTGTGCCGCATGCCCGGACCTCTTGCGTGTCTCGGCCACAACCGCCGATTTTCTTGCTCGACCACGGCCTCTTCCGATGACAATTCCACCGACGCTCGCGTGGACTCACCGCGGCCATAGGCGCCTTGCCTGCACATATCGGCCGCCACCATATTGCTCCACCTTGCACTGTATCTTCCTGCACTGCCTGTGCGTTCCACGACGTCTTGTAGAAGCATAGTCCTCACACCTCTGCGTGATCTTCCACGCAACGTCTCTAGATCCAATTCAACCATGGCTCTGGTACCACTTGTTAGGAAATTAGCCATCAGCGGAAGTAACAAATGGATCTACCAAGATGATGCACATGATCACAAATGACACCGAGGCACGATATTTGTTAACGAGGTTCAGCCGAAGCCTACATCCCCAGGGCATGACTACGGGCGCTCCTCCCCAACTAGCAACACCAGTCGTTTCCCAGGGTTCCCGCAGACTTGCTGCCCCTTGCAAACCTATCGCTATGTCATCATGATTACAAATAGTAGCCCTCCTCTCATATTTATAAAGAGACCTGGATACAGGAGTCGTACTAGGATTCCACTAGAGTCCTACTAGGAATCCACCATAAACCGCTAATATAACTTTAAGTCCTATACATAATCAACTCCGTACAATTATTCGACACATATCCACATAATCTTTTCCTACACTTTGCGTGTCGCGACAGTGGATGGATCGAGTGGACGAGTCCTCCAGCCACTCTGCCTTCGCTCGCTCTGTGCTTGTACGATGCCTCACGCATGCGAATGGCCAGACGGGACGCTACGTGATCCCACGCTCATCTGTAAAAAAGATTAGTACAGACGATTCTAAACTAGAACCGTTAGTAATATTAGTATAGACGTGTTCCACTTGTTTTGAGTGTATCTCTTATATAGATTATTTTTATATAATGATCTGCAATGAGCGACATGTGAGACGGTAATGAAGGTTCAAGTGAATCAAAGGTTGCGGGTTCGACTCTTAGAAAAAGCACTCATAGTATTTCATATGAAAAATTGTGTGACTTGCGACATGAAAAAAGGAAGCTGGTGTGGGTTGGAAAAATATTTTTTAGATTTTTTTAGCTTCAAAAAACTTAGTACCAAACTGATTAGGAGTCGATGCAATATAAAGAGTACATGGCTGATCTGTATGGAACCGAATCAGATAGATGCCAAATATATCTCTAATAAATAGGAAGGGATCGCTCCTGAGGATAGAAACTAATCTCCACTGATTGCTGTGTCATTTGACTTGGGCATCCAAGCCATGCAAGTACCTGTGCATGGATTATGCTCAGCTAACAACCCCTCCCCCCACCCCACAGTTGGAACGGGAGCAGAGCGAACGTTCAAGATAGAGCAAAACTCTTTAAAGATGGCTGTAGGAAGTTCTTTAGTGAAGACGTTAGTGAACTACGAGTGCCTCGATACGTGCAGTACACATACTTCACTGAGGGCAACGCGCTCCCAAACAAAGTGAAGATCAATCTCGATGTGCTTTGTCCATTGATGTTGGATAAGATTGGCCGAGAGATAGACAACACTTATGTTATCACAGAAGACAACAGTGGCATGACGAAGTGGTCGGTGAAGCTCGGCGAGTAGTTGACGTAGCTAGTAGGACTCAATAACAGTATTGGCGATTGCCCGGTACTCCGCTTCAGCGCTGGAGAGAGAGATCGTTTATTGTCGCTTGGAGGAACATAAGATGAGGTTGTCACCGAGGAAGACGGGATAGCCTGAAGTCGACTTTCGAGTGTTGGGGCAACTGGCCTAGTCGGCATCGGTGTAGGCAGTCAAGGATGTCGACGACGTCCGATGAAGCTGCAACCCATGGTCAATGGTGCCCTTCAGGTAGCAAAGAATATGCTTGAGAAGGTTGGAGTGCAGCTCATGCAGGTTGTGCATGTGAAGGAAAGTCTGCTGCACAGTGTAAACGATATTCGGATGTGTGAATGTCAAGTACTGGAGCACGCCGACGATGCTCCTGTAATCGAGATATTCGCGCTGGTCTCGATCGGGGTGCTACAAGGATTGCAGTTGGTCATCCCGACACGAGCGAGAATGTCCTCAATATACTGGCGCTGCGAGAGAGAAAAGCCAGAGGTGGTACGCTACACAGAGACGCTAAGGAAGAAGTGCAGGTGGCCTAGGTCCTTTAGAGTGAACTCACGGTGAAGCGAGTTGATCACTTGTGGCAGTAGTGTCGAGGAGGACGCGATAAGGACGATGTCATCGATGTACAATAGGAGGTAGATGGTGTCGACGCTGTGTCGATAGATGAACAACGACAAATCTGCCTTCGACGCTGAGAACCCCAAAGACACAAGGTATGTTGCAAAGCAACTAAACTTTTCCCGTGGAGCTTTCTTGAGGTCATAGAGGGAGCGGCTTAGACAGCACACGTGAGAGCTACGTGTCGGGTCGACGAAGCTGGATGGTTGCTAGCAGTAGACCGGCTTAGTGAGTGTTCTGTTGAGGAAGGCATTGTTGACATCGAGCTGATGAATAGGCCAATCATTTGCTAGGGCAATGGTGAGCATGGTCCGCACCATGGCCGATTTCACCATCGAGCTAAAATTCTCGCCGAAGTCGATGTCGGGTCACTGGGTGAAACCGCGAAGCACCCGCGAGCTTTGTATTGATCCAAGGAGCCATCCGTCTTCAACTTGTGTTGAAACACCCATTTTTAAATCACAACATTAACACCAATAGGATGAGGGACAAGTTCTCACGTGTTGTTAGCACGCAAAGCATCAAACTCATGCTGCATAGCAACACGCCAATTGTCGTCATTAAGGGTAGCCTGGTAGGAGCAAGGAATTGGCAAAGGGACATGCACATGAAGATTCAACTGATCCATTGGGAGGCGGAATCCATACTTGCCACGGGTCTGCATGGAGGGATTATTGACAATCAGAGTGATATGCTAAGCGTGTGCGGGCACAACCGACTGAGGCACTGGTGGATGTGGTGCAGCAAGGAGGGGCACAGGTGCAACTGGCTATGAAAGAACGACTGGGGGTGCAAGGGGCATAGATGTAGCTGGTTCGACAAGCGATTGAGCGGCGTCGACATACGAGTGGTGGTGTGGCAGGTGCAACTGGGCTCATTATGGGAAGTGGGGCGGCCAGTTAGGTACGTGAGGCAATGGATAGGAAGTTAAAATCATAGGACACTGGCGGTTGTGGTCTCTCAGAGAAAGGAATAGAAGATTCATCAAAAACAACGTGTCCAGAGATGATGATGCGGTGGGTACTGAGCTCAAGACATTGGTATCCCTTGTGGTTAGCCGGTTAGCCCAGAAAGACACATGCAGCAGAACATGTTGCGAGCTTGTGAGTGGCGGTGGTGGATAAATTTGGATAGCACAAGCAGCCAAAACTCAGAGATGGGAGTAATCGAGTGGCAATCCAAAAAGAGCATGATGAGGGATGCCGAAGTTGTGAGCTTTGGTGGGATGTAAGTTAAGAAGGTAGGTGGCAGTGTGGAGAGCTTCGACCCAGTATGGCGGAGGCATGCTGGCTTGGAAGAGAAGCAAGCGAAGGACATTGTTGGTAGATCGAACGATGCACTCAGCTTTACCATTTTGTTGGGACGTATGTGGACATGATATGCGGAGTGCAATGCCATGGGAAAGAAGATGGAGATGCATAGCACTGTTGTCAAACTCACCGTCGTTATCGCACTGAACGCCATGAACTGTGGTGGAGAACTGAGTCTGGACATAGGCAAAAAAATTGCGAAAAATGTCAAAGGCTTAGATTTTAAGCAAAGGGGAAATGTCCACAGGTAATGAGTGAAATCTTCAAGTATTGTGAGGTAATATTTGTAACAAAAAATGCTAGAAACTGGCGAGGTCCAAAGGTCACAATGTATTAACTCAAAAGCGGTAGCAGTGCGACTGGATGAAGAATAAAACGGAAGATGTGTGTGCTGTCCGAGTTGGCACGCATGGCACAAGGAGCCTTTTGAGACATTAATGCATGAAATGTAGGATGAACTAGAAAGATGCAATAGAGCTTAACTACCAAGATGTTCCAGTCACTAGTACCACAAAGCGGAGGAAGGGCGCGTGACAGAGAGTGCATGAGGGGTTGGTGGCGGCCAATGGATAGGATATAAGTCGCTACAACTATTGCACCTGATGATCAACGATGGGTTTGAAGATCCTTCATAGAGAGAGCAAAAGGATCAAATTCAATAGAATAATGGTTGTCTATACATAAATTAGATTCATGATGAGTGAAGGAGTGACAATGACATTGTTCACATGAAAGGAATTAGAAGGAAAATTGAGAGTAGTTGTGCTGGTGTGTGTGATGGGAATGTGTGACCCATTACTGATGATGGCATAAGATGAAGTGTATGGGAGGGGAGAAGAGGATGAAAGATTACCCTCATCTGAGGTCATATGAGTGGATGCCCTGGAGTCCATATACCACTTGGAAGAAGGTGGAGTCAGTGTCATGGTGTTGAATGCTTACATAACCACTTGGAAGAAGGTGGAGTCAGCGTCACGGTGTTGAACACTTGCATAAGTTGGTTCTGGTCCCAAGAAGCTTGCGGCACATAAACAGGGACTTGTGGCACGTAGACGGGTGGCCCAGGTGCGTATACAGGCGCACCTGAGCACTAAACACCCTGTTCGTCATGTGGCACAATGGTAGTGAAAGCATCGGGTGGACAAGCACTTATTGGGCATGGGCCGAGAAGATCCTGCTGGCCTTGTTGTTGTGGACGAGGACCTTGGCCAGGCCGCATGTGGATGGACCCAACCCAGGGATGCTGGAACGACGGCCAGGGGTTGGAGCCCGAACCGTTGATGTTGCCGCCATGGGCATTGCCATGCCCGTTGCCACCACCCTTGGTGCTACCACCACCGTGTTGTTGCCGCGGTTATTGTTGTGACGGCAGTTGTTGCGGTTGCTGGAGGAGCCAGAGCTAGACACAGGTGGGCGGGACTGTCCATTGCTCGAGTTTTTGCCAGAGTTGCCACCAAAGGAGTTCCTGCCAAAAGGGGCGACGAAGGCCGACGATGGGTTGCTATCGTTCTTCATCGTCAACTCCTCAAGGAGAAGAGTGGAGCACGTCTCTAGGAAGGACGACATGGGGCACTGCTTGGAGATCAGTGTGCGCATGTAGGAGAGACACAGGCTGAGGCCGGGCAAGGTGTTGAGGACGAGGCTCTTGACGCTAATCGTCATGCCCATGGCAGTGAGGGCATCGGCGAGTTCCTTCTGCTTGCGGCAGTACACGACGACGGTTATGGACCGCTGCATGAGACCAAGAGATTCTTGCTAAGGTAGATGGAGCAAGTCTCGGCATTATCCCAGAAAAGGCCCTCGATATGGGACCAGGTGGATACGGAGGTAGCAGAGTCCGTCACCATGGCAAGGAGATCGGGGAAGATGGCCACCAACCAAGAGCGGACGAGGGCATCAAGGCGAAGCCACTATGCGTCTAGAGTCAAAGGAGCGGCCTCACAAATGTGATCATCGAGGGCAAACTTCTGGAGAGTGACCTCTAATAGGCCACACCACTGAGCATAGTTAGGAGACTGGTGGTTGAGGGTGACCGGATGAGGAGCTTGACGTTCGACACGTCGACTGCTTGTGCCCAGAGGACGGCCTTGCTGTCGAGTTCAGTCTGAGCGGCCTCGATGGTGGTCGGCCTCGGTGCCACTGGTCATGATGAGAGAGGAGAAAGGAGCTGAAGAAGGAGATTAAGATTGGAACTGTAGGGGACAAATGACGTCCTAAGAGGGTGGTGAATTAGAACACTTAAAGACTAAACTGGCTCCAAAAACTATACAAGATAAACCTATATCAATTTGTATCTAAATATGCTCTAGGTATATCTAGTGTGTCTACTCTACCGTTCAAAAGAGATTGCAAATTATCTAGGAAGGTAAATTGCAAGAATGTAAATGCGGAAACTTAAACAAGGTAGAGAGAATAAACTCAGCATAAGGGATTTTTATCCTATGATATCGATAGCATGAATGCTACCCCTAGTCTATGTTAGAGCACCATCAAGGATATACTCTCGGTTGGCACCCGGTCATGGCCCTTGAGCCACTAAGACCTCAAGTAGGTTGAGTCACCAAGCCACCAAAGTAAGTTCTTACCATAAGCCTCTATTCCAGTTACTTACCGCCGTGATCACTTCAGAGCTTGAGCTACCAAGGCAATGGTCTCGGCGTCCTCGTACACGTGTCTTGTCACCGCTCCACACTAAGTCGGATGGTCAACAAGCTTGAGAAACTCCGGCTCAAGTTGCCGGTAAGTCACCAAAACTCCAAGGCATCGGCGTACCATCCGGCACAATCTAAGATCACTTCTTGATCCACTCTCTAGACAGCAGTCACCTAGCAATACTCTCTCTATGCCTATAAGCACTAATTACTCACTAATCATTTGGTTAATTGCCTTGAATGATCACATTAAGCACTATAGGGCTCGAATGTCTTCTCAAGTGTCTCTAAGTTTATCTAGACTCAACACCTTCAAATGACTAAGTGGAGAAATATTTATAGGCTCAAACCCGTCAACTAGTTATTGTCTCAACGGCTCAACTTTACTATTAACACCGGATGATCCGGTGACAATAGTGGTACTAACATCAGATCATTCGGTAAGTACACCTATAGAAACTAGCCGTTGGACTTTTACTCAAAGCTATTGTGAACACCAGATATTCTGGCGTTACTGCAACTCCATCACCGAACTATCTGGTGAGTTAACTTGAGCCTAATCGAGCCACTTTAACTCTCTACACAAAATACTCCGATGTGATCCTCCGGTGATCACCAGACCATCCGATGAGTTGATCTTTGTTCTTCAACACCTGAATCTTTCTCTACATGAAATGCTCTGATGCAATACTCCGGTGAGTACAACTCGTACACTAGACCATCCGGTGAGTTCATCTTCCTCTGCCTTCTTCTGGAAATGCTCCGGTGCTTCTTGCTCATTGAACACCAGACCATTCGATGAGGTGATACTCACTCTCTGTCAGAAATACTCCGGTGTGTTCGCCGGGGCATCACCGGACTATCCGATGAGTATATCTTTACTGATCTATTTTGACAAAAATACTCTAGTGTGCACTCGGGTCTAATATCGGACTATCCGGTGAGATCTTTCTCCTTTGCTGAAAATACTCCGATAAGTATAGCCTTCAGTACGCCGGACTATTCGGTAAGAACAAATCTCCTAAGATTTTTCCAATTCAACCAAACTTTATCCCAGTTACGGTAACTTTTTCATATATTACATCCATAAAACCTACTAAAACATAAACTTGATAAACATATTAGTCTCACTAACTATATTATCATTAATCATAAGTAATTATAACCATCTTTCTTAGAGCATATTTCCTACGTAACCCTACTGATACTATGAAGGCGATTGGAGGTAACGATTCCAAATATATATAAAAGGTACAGGGCTGATCGGTACGGAACCGAATCAGATACATGCCAAATATATCTCTAATAAATAGGAATGAATTGCTCCTAAGATAGAAACTAATCTCCGCTGATTGTTGTATCCTTTGGCTTGGGCGTCCAGGCCATGCACGTGCCCGTGCATGGATTATGCTCGGCTAACGCAAACGATTGTGATCCAGTCCTTGTTTGCAATTTAATTTGTTGTGGAGAGTTGAGGCCGGTCATTTCTCTAGTATATTTCTGCTGGTAGCGAGGCGTTTTCGACGACTCTACCGGTGAAAATGAGTTGTTCTTCGCTGCGTCCATGCTGACAATTACAGCTCTACAGTACCGCTACTTAGGCGACTTGACTTCTGTTTGCAGCTAGAAGGATTAGTGGTCTTAATCTAGTATATAGTACGTGTTACTTGTAAGGTATTTGTTTAATTGCACTGCACTGTTGCAGTCGGCTCGGTAGTTAATTGTATTGTACATTTATACGATTTTCTGGCAGTGGTACGTACGCAACGGGGACAGGCGATCTGTATCCTTGTCCGTAGAAGGCAGGACGAGTGAGATGCAAGGCCCGCTTGCTTCGAGTTACATTTCCTTGCTCAGCCATGTACAGTAGCAGTACAGAATAACCAGGTAGAAGGTTCATCCACCTTTCTCTCTATTTTTTCTTATTTTTCTCGTCTTTTTCTTTTTTTTTTCTTTCTTTTCTTCTTCTTTTCTCATCCATGATAAGAATTTATTGGGGACTCAGAGGGCTTCATTAGCTGCGAAACGGTAGGGGCTGAATCTGCCCATAGCCATGTATGTGTCAGCCTGCTAGGTACTCCAGCTTGCAGCAATGGTGTATAAGAAATTTTCTTTTTCTTTTTTTATTTTTATTCTTATTTTTGGTTGCCGAGCTATGATGGATAAAAAAAGCCAAGCGACTCTTTCTTTTTTCTTTCTTTTTTTATTCTTTTTTCTCTCCCTCACCCATGATAAAAAAATAATTGAGGAGTTTAGGGGCTCCATTGACTGTGAACTAATAGGGGCCTCCATTCACTCCTGGATCTGCCCCTGGCCATGTATGTGCTGGTAGGTACTCCAGCTTGCAACAACGGTTTAGAAGAAAATTTCTTTTTCTTTTTCTTTTTCTTTTTATTCTTAGTTTTGGTGCCTAAGAACAAGCGGAAGCAACTGAAATAGTTATTTACTTTCTCTGTTGCTTCTTCTTCGTCTTCTTTTTATTACGTCCACTTAGAATATGTTTGGTTATCCATATGGATTTTTATAGAGCTGCAGTATATATCATTGAAAGGATAATGATGTCGTATAGAGGGGTGAATATGTGTTTTTATAAAAATTCATCATCTTTTACTGTTGGTCTAAACTTGCAACAGAAAATAAACTAACGGATTTTTCACAAGTGAAAATTCTAAATATTTTAGGCTCAATTAGTGCACAATCACCTAAATAAGTGTAAAAGTTACAATCCTAGGATGATAAAGATTATTCAAAACTAGCAAAAGATATGCAAAAAAAACTCTAGTTAAAAATCCTACAACATTGTTCATCGGAGGTTTCGGGTTCAATCCGGAAACCTCTGGGTTCGAATCTGATTATATAAAATCCGGACCTTATGGGTTAAATCCAGAGCTTCTGGGTTCAACAGAGAATGAAATCAAAACTAAAATTAAAGGGCGCCTAAGAAGTTCTAGCTCAAACCGAAATGAAGTCGTGTGCTCTAAATAATGATTCCAAGTAGATCCACGGAGAACCTATAATCAATTTCACACGAGTAAGTAGATCGAACAATATGCATAAATGTTAAGCAAGAACTCAAGAACAAGGATACAGGAGAGGAGACACAAGATTTATTTTTCGAAGTTCGGACACTCCTCTATAGGTTACCACGTCTCTGTTGAGGGGCTCGATCACATTTGAGCTGGATCTCTTTAAACCCTTTTTCTCTCTAAGCTTGGTCATACTTGAGCTTGGGATTCCACTCTTGATTTCTTCCCTTCGAAGACGAAATCAAAGTCCTTACAAACTGAGTAACAAATGCTTTGTGGACTTTTTGCCGATGAACTCGAGTGTTCAAGATGGAAGTTTATCTCACTTGCACTCAATATTCCAATCTCTCAACCAAACTCACTTTTCTTCTCAAATCACACACTAGATTGGAGTGGGAGTGAGTTTTTTTTTTTTTTGCTCTAGAAGGTTTTTCTTTCGTGCCCAAACAACAACAAATAAAGGTGGAGGTGAGGGGGTATCTATATCCTTCCCCAAAAAAAATAGCCGTTACAGGCTTTTCTGGCTTAACCCGGATACTCCGAGTTCAACCCAGGACCTTCAGGTAAAATATTTAGTCCTTAACCGAGCATCCCTGCTTGGAGCAAAGTCCAGAGACTCTGGCAACTCGGAGTATCCGGGTCAACCCGAAGCATTTGGATAAAACACTTAGTCCCTAACAAACCATTCGACTTGGAGCTAAACCCGGAGACTCCAACCAACCCAGAGTATCTGGGTCAGCCCGGAACATCCGAGTTCAGAACAAGTGGCCCTTTGAAAATGGCGATAACTTTTGATCCCGAAGTATAATTTCGACGATTTTGGACTCTACGGAAAACTTATTCAGAGGGCTACACATCCCAACTAAATTCATGATCCCAAACAAATTTGATCAAACTAGGAAAACTTTGAAACCTAATTTAGACACTTTCAAACTTTTCGCACTGGATTCCTAAATTGAACTCTCACTTTGGGTTGATTAGAAACTCTTGAGCACTGAGACACGCCAAATAACTCACGTTGCATCCCTCTTAATAGTGCGGCATACCTGCACTCAATTTTAAAGATAAAACACGTTTGAATCACATTGAGCCTTTTAATACATTCAAGTACCGCTCCTTTCCTTCAAACATAGAGGGTTGCTAACTTTTATATCGTCGTCACTCCATTTATTCTTGATTCATCATGTGATTGATGCAAATCACCCATAGTTTCCCATGGCCTCTCACGGTATTGGTGCAAAGCCTTCAGCCACTCTTCACCACCGCGTTGGTCCTTCTGTGCCAAGCTATTTGCTTGCCCTTCACCACGGGTAGTTTATCACAACCGAGTCTTGCTTGCCCTTTGTAGAGAAAATGACCCTATTAGGCCATGATTATCATTTTGGTGATTAATGATAGCATATTCATTGAAACTAACATGTTTGTCAAGAATATATATTAGTAGGTCTCATGGATGTAATACATCAAGAAGCCACTGTGGCCAGGACAAAGTTTGATTGAATTGGAGAAGTCTCAGGATAATTGACCTCACCGGATGGTCCGGCGTTAAGGGGTTAAACTCACCGAAGTATTTTGTTCAGAGGCAAAGTGAAGGTTGATGACTTGACTAGATGGTCTGATGCTCTATGTGTTGAACTCACCGCAGTATTTTTGACAAAGGGAGAGAAGGTGGAGGACCTCACCGGATAGTCTTGTGATATGCGTTGGGTAACACTGGAGTATTTTTTTAGAGAAAAATACAAGTGCAGAAGACTGAAGATCAACCCACCGGATAGTCCGGTGCTTGGTTTGTGCACACCAAATTATAGCACCAAAGCATTTCTTGCAGAGGCGACTACAAGTATTGAAGAATGAAAAACAATCCTCCAGAAGATCCGATGCTCTAAAGATGAATGTACCGAAGCATTTTACACAGAGAGGCTACAAATGCTCGGATGACTCAAGATAACTCACCAGAAGGTCCGGTGATGAATTTGAATGTACACCGAAATGTTTGGTGTTCACAGAAGTATTGAGTAAAGTTCCAACAGCTAGATTCTTAGGTTGTACTCACCGGATGATCCGGTGTTAGTACTACTGTTCTTACTGGGTCATCCGGTGTTAACAGCTTTTCTGAGCTGTTGGGAAAACGGCTAGTTGGCGAGTTTTAGGCTATAAATACTCATCTACTCAGTCATTTGAAGGTGTGGCATGTTGCTGGAATCTAGAGAAAACTCATACACACTTGAGAAGACATCCAAGCTACCGAAGTGCTTAAAGTGATCATCCGAGATGATTAAGCAAAAGATTAGAGAGTGTTTATTGCTTATAAGCCTAGAGTGAGTTGTAGCTTAAAGAAAGGATCAATGAGTGATCCTAGCTTGTACTGAGCAGTACATCGGCACCTTGGAGTCTTGGTAACTCACCGTCATCTTGGGCTTTGGTGGCTCAAGTTTATTGACCCTCTAACTTGGTATGGAGCGGTGGCAAGACACGTGTACGGGGACATAAAGACCTCTGCCTTGGTGGCACAAGTTCCGAAGTGATCGCGCCAGTAAGTGATCGAAAAAGAGGCTAGTGGTGAGACCTTCCCTTGCTGGCTTGGTGGCTCATCGTGCTTGAAACCTTGTCTTGGTGACTTAGTAGCTCAAGAATCGTTACCGGAAGAGACTTGGCGATCGAGAGTATATCCTTTGTGGAGCTCTAACGTGGACTAGGGGTGATGTTTATGCCATCGATACTACGAGATAAAAATCCCTTGTACCGAGTTTGTATCTCTACCTTATTTACGTTTCCGCATTTACATACTTACAAATTATCTTTCTAGAGTAGTTTGCTAGGATTGGCTATAGGCTGCAAAACTCTTTTGAGCGGTAGATTAGACACACTAAATAAAACTAGAGCACTTTTAGATAGAAATTAAGATAGATTTATCTTATAAAAATTTTGGAGCCATTTTGGTTTAAGTTTCTAAGTGTCCTAATTCACCCTCCCCTCTTAGGACAACATCATCCCTCACAATTAGTATCAGAGCCTCATGCTCTTGATAGGTTTAATCGCCTAGAGTTGTCACGTCTGGGGTTGGGATAGATACCCATAGTGCTCCAACATATTTGGGTGCCAAGGAACTCATCATCAACATGAAGAGGCCCCAAGCTGTTTGGGTTCCAAAGAAGAGTTGAAGCCCGAGGTGACGATGGGGATTTGGAGACTTGGCTCACAAAATAAAATGAAGGTTCAAGCAAAAAAAGCCAAGTCTATAAGATTGGGCTCTTTGATGAAGATCATGACCATCATATACCCAAATCTCTATCCAAAAGTAATGAGGTAATGGTAGCTAGACTTTTGTTCATATTTTTTGAACCATTGTCTTGTCTAGGATTACGTGTGCATATTTCAATTTATTGCAATACCTAGTATATATTTTCATATGATATGTTGCTTGTATTTCTCTCTTTCTTATGAGCAACCTATATGGTTTACTAGTTGTAAGTTTTCTTTCATGCCACTAGTTTCACAATTGATATCTTTCATATGTCATGATCCAATCTGTAAGATAAATCTTCATTGTTATTAATAACAAGTGCATATGTCTCGCAAGTATTCAAAACTTGTATGTGCACTTTTAGGGGAGTATATCCTATGTGCTGTGATTTTGTGACTAACATGTGTTGATATATGTATCTTTTATAGTCTCATAGAGAAATCAACACGTCCCCAGAGGTATGTAATGCTTAAATTCTTCAATTGGTATCATTGTCAACTCACTTGTACATTTAATCTACCTCCATACATGATACGAATTAAACTTTTTACCTCCACTTATTATCTAGATGTGCATATATTGTTATATTCCTACAAGTGGTATTCATAATTGAGTCTTATTATATGTATACACACATAAATGGGAGTTTGGATTATATCATGTGTTTCATGAATTATGATCATTTTTTGTCTTTTTCAATTGATATTAATGTCTTATATCCTTACAATTAGTATATCTTTCCAATTGATATTATTTCATTAAATCATGATTTATGAAGCTATCTCCTATATACTCTAATGCTTTTTCTCGAGTTTAACATATGTTTATAGCCCTTTTTTGATATTATTGACAAAGGGGGAAAAGTTTGATGACCAGAGTTAGAAGAAAGATACAAGATGTCTAAAAATACGAAGTTGACAAAGAGGGAGAAGAAGAAGATGCAAGAAGCAACATGAGGCACCTAGGTTGACAAAGGGGGAGAAGTTTTTGCATGGATCGATCAAGGGAGATAGTGGCAATTGAGAAATAGGGAGCCACAACAAAGGGAACTAAATGATAAGAACATGAATCCAAGCAATATGGTAAAGCTTTATGCTCTTTACGATTGGTATCATTTATTATTTGTCACTTACTTTGGTTGTGTTGTCATCAATCACCAAAAGGTGGGGGGAGATTATAGCAAAAATGATCCTATGAGATCATGATTGTGATTTTGGTGATTAATGACAATATAGTCGTTGAGACTAACATGTTTGTCAAGAATATATGTTAGTAGGTCTCATGTATGCAATACATCAAGAAGCCACCGCAGCCGAGACAAATTTTGATTGAATTGGAGAAGTTCCAAGAAAATTGAGCTCACTGGATGATCCAATGTTCAGGGGTTAAACTCACCGGAGTATTTTGTCCAAAGGCAAAGTGAAGGCTGATGACTTCACTGGATGGTCTGATGCTCTATGTGTTAAACTTGTCAGAATATTTCTAACAATGGGGGGGGGGGAGGATCTCACCGGATAGTCTGGTGATCTGTACTAGGTAACACCAGGGTATTTTCTGTAAAGAAGAATGCAAGTGTAGAAGACTGAAGATCAACCCACCGAAAAGTCTGGTGCTCTAAAGATGAATGCACCCGAGAATTTTACACAGAGAAGCTAAAAAGGCTCAGATGACTCAAGATAACTCACCGAAAGGTCCGGTGATTGATTTGAAGGTATACCAGAGTGTCCGGTGTTCACAGAGGTATTGAGTGGAGTTTCAACAGGTTTCTGAGGTTGTACACACCGAATGATCCGGTGTTAGTACTACTATTCTCATCGAGTCATCTGGTGTTAACCGCTTTTCTGAGCCATTAGGAAATGGTTAGTTGGCGGGTTTGAAGTTATAAATATCCCTCCACTCAGTTATTTAAAGGTGTGGTATGCTGTTGGAGTCTAGAGGAAGCTCATACACACTTGAGAATATATCCAAGCCACCAAGTACTTAAAGTGATCATCCATGGTGATTAAGCACAAGATTAGAGAGTCTTTAGTGCTTATAGGCCTATAGTGAGTTGTAGCTAGGTGTTACAGCTTGAATAAGCGATCAAGGAGTGATCCTAAATTGTACCGAGTTGTACGTCGGCGTCTCGGAGTTTTGGTGACTCGCTGACATCTTGGTCCTTGGTGTCTCAAGTTTGTTGACCCTTCGACTTGGTGTGGAGTGGTAGCAAGACATGTGTATGGGGATGCGGGGACCCTTGCCTTGGTAACTCAAGCTCCAAAGTGATCATGATGATAAGTGATCGGAAGAGAGGCTAGTGGTGAGATATTACTTTGGTGGCTTGATGTCTCATCATGTTGAGACCTTGTCTTGGTAACTTAGTAGCTCAAGAGCTGTAACTAGAAGTATATCCTTTGTGGAGCTTCAACATAGACTAGAGGTGATATTCATACCATCGATACCACAGGATAAAAAATTCCTTGTGCCGAGTTTATCTCTCTACCTTATTTACGTTTCTGTATTTACGTACTTGCAATTTATCTTCTTAGAATAGTTTGCTAGGATTGGTTATAGGTTTCAAAACTCTTTTGAGCGGTAGAGTAGACACACTAGATAAACCTAGAACATTTTTAGATAGAAATTGAGATATTTTTATCTTGTGAAGTTTTTGAAACTATTTTGGATTAGGTTTCTAAGTGTTCTAATTTACCCTCTCTTAAGACGTCACCTGTCGGAGGGTGAACTCCTATCGCAGGGATCCCGAGAGACCCCTTTTTAGAGATTCGGCCGGGGGATGATCCTGAATAAGTTCGTCGGAGAAATAAATGAAAGCAGATATAAATGCAATGGCAGGTAGTGGGGGAGGATCGACCTAGTGCAAAGGGAAGTAAATGCACCAGAGTTTAGACAGGTTCGGGCCGCACAGGGGCGTAATACCCTACTCCTATATGGATGCAATAACTTTCCGTGAGGGGGATCTCTCCAGGAATATGTCTGGTTACAAGAGTATATTGTCTAACTAAGAGCTTGAGGCTCCTTTATCTAGCTCTGCTCAGGTTTGCTTGCAATGTTCTTCATCTAAGTGTGGCACGGCCGATTGCTTGGGCCTGTTCTCTCTTTCGATGCTTCGAGTCGATGTTTTTCCGATGATGTCTGATTCTTTTTTTCTCCTCCTCTTTCTGTATGCCCCTCCTTTTATGCACTCGCCGGCCACGATATACCCCGAACGGGAAAGAAGGGGCACAAGTTCCAAGACGCCACGACTGAGAAAGGCGTCATCATTTCCTCTGGGCGAAGTGACAGGGGCGGTGGAAAAACGCGGTGCACGTCCAGTCACTCGTCACTGCGGACGCCCTGGCGCCGGGCGCCGTTGAGAGGGCCCACCGAGCAGCCACAGAGGCACCCGGTGCGCCCACCATGTCTTATTCCTCTGCCACGGCAGGGTGGCAGGCGGAACGCCTTGATCCTGGCAACGTTATCCCGAGATACACTGGATGATACGGGACGGGACCCGTGCAATTAATGGCCCCACGCCTCTCTGCCAAAGCATGGCAGGGACTGACACTGCGGCGGGAGCAGTTGGGGATATCAGGATGTCAAGCCGCGCACGCCCATTAAATACGGCCTCGGACCTCTGACTGGTTGACACCTCGTCGGCGGGCCCCTCGGGGGCCCTTCTGGGTTGTCGAGGCACCGAGTGCTCAGGGGTACTGTTTACCTCCCCGAGCACTCTCGTACGAACCTTCGGGGAACCGAGTGCTCGGGGGCTGCCACGTGCAACCCCGAGCACTCTCTCCCGAACACTTTTGTACTGACCCTCGGGGAACCAAGTGCTCGGGGGCCGCCACGTGCAACCCCGGGCACTCTCTCCCGAGCACTTAGCTCTTCTGATCATCGGGGGACTAGGGTGCTTGGGGGTGACCGGGCACCTCCCCGAGCACTTTCTTCTCGGTACTTTGACTCGGTGGATCATCGGGGAACTGGAGTGCTCGGGGACCAGAGGCTGTGGCCCCGAGCACCCTCTCCCGGAACTTAGATTTTCCTCATCCCGCGGGAGGGACCTCGCGGGATGGTGACATGTGGCAGACGGCTGGCCTGGCCTCGGGACTCAGGGACCCCCGATTCCTGATACATCGACATCACCGTTTCTCACACCCTTCACCGTCTTGTCATAGAAAACCCACTTTGTATTTGACATCTTTAAAAAATTACTTTATCATATATGGAGTCCACTCTTGTTCTTCACTCTTGGCATATATGATTTCAATTCAACTTATACCTTATTATGTATCCTAACTCCAACTCACTCTCAAGCACAAACCATATGAGTTAGTCTATAAAACTCTATTGATAATGACATACCTTTAGTTACTTGATCTTCATAAGTGACTTAGCATTCAAGTTTATTATCAATCTTCTATGAGTTTTTCTTTCCTCTTATGAGTATCACTAAGTTTTTAATGACTTTGATGTAATTCTTTGAACTTATGGTAATTCTCAATAAATCTATAATTCATCATTTATGCATCTTCTACGGAATAACTTAATAATAATTCTCAACATTATTATTAGTCCATAGGTATTATCATTAATTTACCCGAGCATTACTAAAAGATTATTCATCTTAATGCATATCTCTCCTCCATGCATCACCTATAGAACAACCTACTAACAAACTCAACACCATTATTAGTCTATATATATTGTCATTAATTACCAAAACCACCTATAGAGGCTATATGCACTTTCAATCCTAAATGAGTAGAAGCAAGCTAAGCGGATGTAGTAACTCTAAAAAGAAGAGTGTTTTGTTGTCTGTATGGGCAGATACAATGACCTTATGAAGATGTTTGGTTAACTGTATATGCGGATGTGGTGATCCTGCATCTAAAACTGACGAATGAGCCTGTTGCAGCATTGTAGGAAATGCAATGCATCCATCGGACTAGGCTCCAAAAAGAAGCTCGATTCGGACATATCTACCGGATCAGATTTTAACTGTATAATTGTATCCACAGATATAGAGAAAAATAGTATATATAGACAGTCAAACAAACTTCTTCACAAAAATATACATACTATCAGTCAGGATTCCCTCTGATACAACAACTAAACACGTCCTTAAGTGAGCTGGAACAGAATACATACCAGCATAGTCAGAATGCCCTCTGATACGCATGACTAAACACACTGAAACAGAACAGCAGAGACCTTGTCCTGCACACGGAATCAATCAGATTTGGAAATACGCCTACACTACACGCACGGAATCGGAGCAGAGCAGCGAGTCTGATTGACGTTTTCCTTCAGCTGGGCTATCAATCAGACCTGAGAGCTGACAGCATCTCGCCGTTCTCTCGGATAGTTGCGTCCGGCCGTCCGGATGACATGCTCGATCGATGTGCTCTTGTCAATGTTAGGTTCTAAAAGCCTTAAAAGCCCTAAATCACTAAGCTCCAAAGATAAGCAATGAAATTGAGTACCTTGATTGGGTGAAGCCATTAAGAGTGGGTTTTCATGAGCGGTTCCTCTTTTGTATATGTGGCGGTAGGTGAGCGGATCAAAACAAAAAAATGTTTTCACCACCAATCATGACCCGATGTGGGGTTATCTGTTCTCCTTCGGGCTTGATCAAAACAATTAGGCTTAGCTGAGATCACAACCAGGGGCGAAACCAAGTCCATAGCAAGGTGGGCTTCAGTCTGCAACGTAGAAATTTCGCTAAGGTATAGCCTAAGTGGTAAAAGTCTAACCCGGGATGATATTTTGATATTAGTTCTAGATTGTCAAAGTTAAGCTAGGCGTGATCAAATGCTGGTTCTGCCCCTTATCACAACTAACAGTAAAGATGCAGCCGCGTGCGGCACGGGGGCGCCATCGCGCTGATCTGTATAGTGGAGCGAGGTGAGGGTGAGGCGCTAGACTTTGCCGCGGTTGGTGTGTAAAAATATAATGTTGTTTGCTGCTGTTGCGGCCGGAGACGAGTGCATATGTTGGTAGGAGTAGTGGTGGGGGACGCCCTGCATCGCTGATTGATCGCCGCACTCTGCATGCATGGACTGATCCACACTGGACAGAACGCTTTATCTGCTGCAGTTTTCTTTCTTTTCTTCTTCCTAGGTTGATCTTTCCCTTGAGGCCTATCAGGCTATCGCCTTCAGTTCTCTCTTCGTGCGTTTGTTTGTTGCTCGTGCTTCTTTCGATCGACTTTTTACTCCTCTCCGTGTTGCTTAATCTACATGTAAATCATTAATAGTGTTAAATAACCCATCAGCCCTGCGAGCAAAAGGTAAATTTCTGGTTCAGCTCGACCTGGCGTCACTGTTCCTGGATCATACTGTATCTTGTTTTCGAAGGCCGTAGAAACGGAAGCGCGAGCACTGCAAATCGTACGTACGTAGCTCCTGTCCTGTTGCCAGGTCTCTCGGCACCCAGGTTTGAGCACGCCATCGCCATGGCTGTGAGGTCTGAACAAGCCACCATTGCAGGCAGGTCCTCCCCGTTTGGATCCTAGCAGCCTGCCTCTGCCGTGGCTCCTCAGGCCTGTCCCCGAACCGGAACGAAATTCAGTGCTCTCCCTGTTCATCCGATTGGCGCGTCGCACCCTCCTGACCCTGACGTGAACTCTCATCCCAGTGCTCACACAACTGAAAACACCACACTCGGCATGCAACGCAGCCGCGGTTATAAAAATGCAGCTCGAATCCAACGGCGATCTTGGCTAACCACTGCAATCGGCAGCGCATACATTACATACAACACGATTAGTTGTTCAACATTGCTTCATGATTGTAACGTCTTGTCGTCAGCTTTGACGCAGTGGTCACTTTCAGCGTCTTGATCTTGCATCTGGGAGTGATTAAACAAGTGAAAGAGTCCTTGTCGTCAGGCGTCAGCCGAGCGTTCGGCAGCAGATTCGTCGGGTGCCTGTTTTTTCCAGCTCCTGTAGGTCATAACGACTGAACCCCTGCAGACCAAGGACGCAACGACAAAGTTTTCGGACACAAGAAAGGGTTTCAGGCTTTCAGCTTTGATGGTTTGATCTAGTACTGTTAGGTGAGCTACCCTCTTTGATTATTGCACATATAATTAAACAGGAACAGAAACGTTATCAGCTAAGCCAAACAGAACAACCTCTAACCAACTGGTATCTTGAGATGCAGATTGGGCTAGCTTGATTTGGAAGCTTGCATGCAGGCAGGCATTATATTGTATGCTGACATCAGGCAGGCTTTGCTTTACTATAATATGGTGTCAGATCGACATGATCTTGATCGGTTGACTTGCTTTATTGTACGACTTTTGTCTGACCTCGACTCCCATTATGTCCACAATGCTCTGAATGTCAATTTCACCTCCATGAACTGTGATCAGTTTGGTGAGTCGTCGCTTTCTGATACCGCCTCAAGATCGAAGCAAACAATATAAAACTGAATCCACCACATTACAACGTACGATTCAGATTGATGGCAGACTGACAGAGCACTTACATTTGCTTATACTGCCGCTGGTGTCGACTCAAGATCTAAAATTGTAGTAACCAGATTGATAGCCAGATGGAGTGAATAGTTATTTCGATAATCTTTTTTTTTCTCCTATTTGAATCATCTAACACACACCTTAAAACTCAAACAGAAGTAAAATAAAGAAAAAATTTAACAAGAGAAAATCGAGACAACACGACTCCTTCTATTCAAGATTAATCCATATGTCTTAACATTTGAAAGACCACAACTTGCAAAGAAACAAAAAACATGAACACCGAGCAATAAAACTCTCCAAGTTAATTGTCAAGAGGTAAAAGAATTCAAGACTCCATCACATAAGCATGTGTATGTGAATTTTATGTTTCTAGCAATAAAAAAAATGACCTCACAAGGTGCTAAAATTTCAGGCTAAAAACCAAAATGAAAATCAAATCCGGAAATTGAAAAACTTACGAACTTGTAAGAGAATCAATAGAGGAAAACTAGAAAGAGGAGAACACAATAACATGAAAAAAATAAATTTTATTGCAGCATAGGTCAGCCTTATTTTAGAAAGATTACAAAGATTTTTTCATACGAAGTTCTTACCTAATATATAGGCTAAGCATTTATCTTCCTCTCCTCTAAAGTTCTAGCACAAGACTCTCATATGGATGGCACAAGGGACTCAAAATGGCGGGTTAATCTCCTTCCATAATCCTACCCCTCTATTTATAGATTTAGAAAATTTGATTCCTAAGTTTACTAGTTTTTTTCCCAAAATACTCCTCGTAGTACACTTCTACCTACCACCGAGTGTATTTTGGTCCATTTTCTTCTCCATTCATCGGACGGCAGCGGCGCCTTCATGATTTAGCTTCGCCTTGACGCAAGCTTCGTGATAGTACCACAAAACCCTCTAGTCGTCCTACGATTTTGAGGTAAAACCACAAAACCCTAGCACGCTTCTCAAAGCGTGACTCCCCACTTGCTGACACCTTAAGCAAGCGCTCCAATGTTGACTCGTGTACTTCATCTTGCGATCCTAACCGGCGGCAAGTCTCTCCCGCTCTAGATGTCTCGAGCCGCCTTGTCACTTGCACCGGTATCCCTTTTATTTGACTTTGTTAACACGCTATATTCATCCTCCGTTTCATGTTTTGTTTGACCTCCACGTGTACATCTAGGATCACCTTTAACTTCGCTCAGCCTCCTTTATCGTCCGGCACCAAGCACTCCGCTTAGCTCTGATCATCCCGCCGTCGATCACCAAGTTGCGTCCATTACCTGCACACCATGAGACAAGCAAACACATATATCTAACTCCAATTCCAGTTAGTCTATAATCAATATGCTCAAATGAAATCACAAATCAATTCAAATCACATCAAAGCTCATGCAAAACCGAAGATCACGTAACCAAATAAATACTGTTAGGGGAAATACCCCAGCCCGTATATATCACTAAAAGGTCGCTACTAGGAGATCCATTGGAACCCTTGGGTTTCAACTCCACAGAAGAAAGCTCGGCTTTTAGAGACCGTAGGTCCCTCCGGAAGCTATCCCCAAGACGAAGGAAGAAGCTATCCTCTAGGGGAAGGTGAGGGTCATCTCTAGGGACCCTCAACACCCTCGAAGACACAGCCACTCGGAGCCCCTACCTCTTAGAGCCCTCGGCGTCCCCGAAGCCACAGCCTCTTGGAGCCCCTACCTCCCGGAGCCCTTGACACCCTTGAATCCACAGCCTCCTGGAGCCCCTATCTCCCGGAGCCCTCGATGCCCTCGAAGCCACAGCTTCTCGGAGCCCTAGTCCTCTGGAGCCCCTGTCTTCTAGAGCCCTCGACGCCCCCAAAGCCACAGTCTTCCGGAGCCCTTATCTCCCAGAGCCCCTGTCTCCCGAAGCCCTTGATGCCCCTAAAGCCATAGTCTTCTAGAGCCCCTATCTCCCGGAGCCTAAGTAGGCTCCCCCCGAAATCCAGAGGGAGGGACCGTTTGATCTTGGAGAAAGATCAACTGGAGTGGGCCCATCAGCTGTCCTCCTTCGGCAAGGAAGTGATCGGCATTCAATGCGATGCATGTGGGAGCCATCCGGACATCCCAAGTGCAAGTGAGGGCCGGACTGACACCTTGGATAGTGTGGCACCGCAATAGGTGATCGACTGGGCGTCACGTCCCTAGGGCCACTTGCACTACTGTATTGCTATAGTAGATAATATCTTCTGGTTAAGGGTAAAAATACATCCTTCGTAGACCCATACCGAATCGATCAGTCCTAGGTCCCTGTGGGATAGTAATGGTTTGTATCGCTATCTCTGTCAGGATATATTTGTATATTTACACCCTGTATGGCACTATAAATACAGACCCTTGTCCATCAAACCAAGGGACCAATCCTTTTTCACCATCACATATATGGTATTTCTCCCTCTCCACTTCTTCTCCAAGCTTGAGCACACTTCTGTGAGTGTACTCTCGCCACACTTGTTCATGCAAGACATATTCTTGCACCAACAGCGCACCATCCGTGGGGATTTTGAACATAGAAGTACCATGCGAGGTAGGACACCACCAAAAAACACCAAGGTGCTAACCATAGATACCGTTCTTCACCGTCGCACCCATGAAAAAATACGCATGGCAGCTGTGACTAAGCATTCCATGTGCCCCCAGGCAGCTTCGCGGCTAGGTGGAACATTGACTCTCCGGACAACGTCGATCCAATAGCTTGGATTGGCATGGAGCTCCAGGTCGACGCGGAGGTCTTCCAACAGTGGCATAGCGAGGACCTCACTGCACCCCAGGAGGTTACGCCCGAGGCCATAGCCAGGTAGGCCACCCTCAAATGGTTCTAGGTGCTCGAGCCCAGGGGCACCCACGCTTGGGCCCAGCCCCAAGGTGCCTCCTGTGACGATGCCCAAAGCACATTTGTCGAGCCGACATCTTCGGAGACTTTGGTCACCCGACAACCTCCTCGGCCCCCTCTTGCGGAATGAGGCTCTGAGGAGGCCCAAGATCTCAGGGTATGCAGACCCCGCCTGCGCCGTTGATGTGGCGATCGCAACATTAACCATGTGCAAGGGGCTCCAAATCCACCACAGTCTCAAAGGAATAGCCAGGACCACTCCGGCTCTGGGGGCTTGGTCTCCTGGCAGCCACATCGACCTCCCTTGGTGGAACAGGACCCGTGGGGTACATGAGCTCCGGTACGCATAGCCCCTGCCAGCGCCATAGGATCTGGCAACCACCAGAGGGGGTACCAGTGCATTTTGCACAGGGCCGGATGTGGCCATAACAAAGATGGTTGCCAAACCCTCATAGATTTCTGGGAGGAATACCGCAGGAGACAGGCAGGACACTTGATGGAGGAAAAAGCCGGTAACGAGCAACCCAAGGGTCGTGAAACTGGAGCAGGCCACATGTTAGGTCTTTGAGCCTCCTTGAGCCCCCCTCGGCCAGCTATGCCATTGCTGGCTCCACCATCGATACAATACCCTAGCGATAAGGACTGAGTCACACCAACGGCCCAGACTCAGTGGAGCCCAACAGGTCTCCCACATGGGGGGCCCGCCCTAAACTCCGGATGATCAGAGCCCTCGATGATCCTTCCCATGTCATGGTTAGCGAGGGCAGAGTCAGTCATCGTAAAAGGATGTTGGGCCCTGGTAGGAGGGTCTGGAGCGCTCTGGATGTGTGCAGGCCAAAATCCTCTAGGGGCTGACCATGGCCTCAGAAGCCTAATGGGCTCCGGAGGCTTCATAGGCTAGAAGGACCAGCCCTTCCCTCGCTATGGGCTATGAGGGCCTCCGAACCTCTAACAAGGCCAAGGAGGCCTCATTTTGGCAAAGGTACATCTATAACCCCCTAGTAATAGTTTGCCTAGCTGACTAATCTTTCATACAGTAAGATCAATGCACATATGTAGCAAAAATGGCCCCATTAGATCATGATTGCGATTTTGGTGATTAATGACAATATAGTTAATAGGACTAACATGTTTATCAAGAATATATGTTGGTAGGTCTCATGGATGCAATACATGAAGAAGCCACCGCAGTCGAGATAAAGTTGGATTGAATTGAAGAAGTCCCAGGAAAATTTGCCTCACGGGATGGTCCGGTGCTCCGGATTTTGAACTCATCAGAGTATATTTGTCAAATGGGAGAGAGGCCTAAAGACCTCACCAGAAGGTCCGGTGTTTTAGCAGGGTGCACACCAGAGCAATTCTTCCAAAGAAGGTGTTGTGCTAAAGAATATGTCTCACCGAATAGTCCAGTGATCAGTGGGAGTTGCACCAGAGCATTTCCAGAGAAAAGAAGAGAAGGCTCAACCCACCGGATGGTCCCGTATTCAGAAGGATGAATGCACCGGAGCATTATTACCAGAGAAGGATGCAGCCGCTGAAGATCAAAGGTTCAACCCATTGGATGGTCCTATGAGAATGGAATGAACACCGGATAATACACCGGACAATGAACGGTGCAAAAAAGCAGAACGAAGTTCGGCCCAACGGATAGTTCGGTAATGAAGGCTTTGTAACACCGAAGCACTATTTCTAGAGAGGGTTGCATTGGCTCGATTGGCTGAAGACAACTCACCGGATAGTCCGGTGATGGAGTGATGTGCACGGGATGAATACAGCAGAGCAATTTACACAGAGAAGAAGGAAAGGCTCGGATGGCTAAGGATAACTCATCGGATAGTCTAGTGATGGAGATGAAGTATACACTAGAGTGACCGGTGTTCACAGAGGCTTGAGTGGGGTTCCAATGGTTAGTTTGTGAGAGTGTACTCACCAGATGATCCAGTGTTAGTACTATTGTTGTCACCGGATCATCCGGTGTTAACAGTTTTTTTGAGCCATTGGGTTAACGGCTAGTGCACGAGTTTGAGGTTATAAATAGCCACAAACTCGACCATTTAAAGGTGCTAGAGTCTGGAGAAGTTCATGTACACCTAAGAAGGCATCCAACCCACCAAAGTGCTCCAAGTGATCATTCAAGGCGATTAAACACACCATTAGAGAGTGATTAGTGCTTATAGGCCTAGAGAGAGAGTTGCTAGGTGATTGCTACCTAGAGAGTGGATCAAGGAATGATCCAACCGTGTACTAAGTGGTACACTGGCACCTTGGAGTCTTGGTGACTCGCTGATAAGATTGTTGATCCTCCAACTTGGTGTGAAGCGGTGGCAACACGATTGTGAGGGGACGCAGAGACCCTTGCCTCGGTGGCTTAAGCTCCTAAGTGATCATGGTGGCAAGGAACTGGAAGAGAGGCTAGTGGTGAGACCTTTCCTTGGTGGCTCATCCGGGTGGAGGTCTTGTCCTTGTGACTTGGTGCATCAAGAGCCTTGACCGGGTGCCGATCGGGAGCATATCCTTTGTGGAGCTCCAACGTATACTAAGGGTGGCATTCATGTCAACGATACTATGGGAAAAAAAATCCTTTGTCCCGAGTTTGCTCTCTATACCTTATTTACGTTTCTGCATTTACATTCTTGCAATTTACCTTCTTAGATAGGTTGCAAGTGCTTTGATCTGTAGAGTAGACACATTAGATAAATCTAGAGCATATTTTGATAGAAATTGATATAGGTTTATCTTGTGTTGTTTTTAGAGCTGAAATAGTTCTAAGTGTCCTAATTCACCCCCTCTCTTAGGATGTCACCGATCCCTTCAACATAGAAGGTAGCAAGCCTAGTTGTTGAAAGCTCTTACAACCAATAACTGTCAGGTGAAACCCGTAGATAGTAAAACCTAAGTTATATCAAAATTTGATAGTAATGTAATAAACTTGGTTCAAATTGTGCCCTTGCTTGCAAACGCCATGTAGCACACAGCCGACAAGGCCCTCCGACAAGTTGAAGGTATAAGTCTCGACGCCAGAGTACATAAACTTAATTTAAAGATATATCTCTGATCGGCAGTTGACAACAAGATTTAAGTTATATCTTAGTTTGGCATGTGCTAGGAATAGCCGTCTGACCTAGCTATAACTTATGTTGTAACTAGCGTTTCACTACCAATAGTAGACTGTCAAACTTAATCTATATCCTTGCTCAAATAGTACACAACACTAGAGACGCCCACGTACCCATATGCATAGCATACCTAGGTCACTTGGAAGGCATCGAGTCTAGGTTTCATTGAAGGCTTAGCACATTCTCGAAAGGCAGTGGAGCACTAGAGATGCCCACATACCTATAGACATAGCATATCTATGTCACCTAGAAGACATAGCATATCCTCAACAGGCTATGGAGCACTTATCCTCAACAGGCTATGGAGCACTGGAGACACCCACGTACCCATAGGCAGAGCATGCCTAGGTCACCTGGAATACATCGAGCCTAGGTCTTCTGGAAGGCATTTCATAGTCTTGGTAGGCAGTGGAGCCTACACACACCTACAGGCACAACATGCTTAGGTCACTTGAAAGGCAGAGTATGCCTAGGTTTCCTAAAAAGCATAGCATAGCCTCAGTAGTGTTGATGCCATGCACTGGAAGGACATCCTCGGCAGCAGAGATGCGTCGCACCTGAGGGACATCCTCGGGTGGCAGATACGCCCACACACCAGTAGGCATAGCATGCCTAGATCACCTAGAAGGCTTCGAGCCTTGGTCTCCCGGAAGGCATTGCATAGCCTCGGTAGGCAGTGGAGCCTACACACCTACAGACATAGCATGCCTAGGTTACCTGCAAGGTAGAGTATGCCTACGTCACCTGTAAGTCATTGCATATCCTCGGTAGTGTGGATGCCACGCACCGGATAGCGGAGATGCATTGCACCCGAGGGACATTCTCGGGTGGCAGATACACCCATGCATCGATGGGCATAGCATGCCTAGGTCACCTGGAAGGTATCGAGCATAGGTCTCTTGGAGACATTGCATAGCTTTGGTAGGCAGTGGAGCCTACACATCTATAGGCATAGGATGCCTAGGTCATCTGGAAGGCAGAGTATGCCTAAGTCACCTAGAAGGTATTGCATAGCCTCAGTAGTGTGGATGCCACGAACCAGAGGGACATCCTCGATGGCGGAGACGCACCTGCATATGCAGCATGCCTAGGTAACCTAGAAGATAGAGTATACCTAGGTCTTCTTGAAGGCATGGCATAGCCTCGATAGTGTAGATACTGCATACCCGAGGGACATCCTCGATGGCAGAGACACACCTGGAGCCCTCAAAATTACCATCCAATACCTAGGCCGAGGAGGTCGCAGGCTGTCTCCCTCGACCCACTCGTCGGCTCCGCCTCCGATAAACCGTCGCCAGGCTCCAGGTGGCTCTGCCTCCGGAGCCTCATGGCGGCTAAGGGCAAAGGGGTTCGCAGGTTTCCCCCTCAGCCCACTCGTCGACTCCACCTCTGGAAAATCATCGCCAGGCTCCAGATGGCTCTGCCTTCGGAGCCTGGTGGCGGCTAAGGGGTCGAGGGGGTCGCAGGCTGCCTCCCACAGCCCACTCATCTACTTCACCTACGGCAAACCGTCCCCAGGCTCCGGTGGCTCAGCCTCCGGAGCCTCGCAGAGACTAAGGGCTGAGGGGGTCACAAGCTGCCTCCCTTGGTCCACTCATCAGCTTTGCCTTTGGCAAACCACCGCCAGACTATTGATGGCTCTGCCTCTGGAGCCTCGCGGTGGCTAAGGGCTGAGGGGGTCGCAGACTGCCTCCCTTAGTCCACTCGTCGGCTTTGCCACTGGCAAACCGTCGACAGGCTCCAGGTGGCTTTGCCTCTGGAGCCTCACGACGACTAAGGGCTGAGAGGGTCGCAGGCTGCCTCCCTCGGCCCATTCGTTGGCTTCGCCTCCGGCAAACCATCGTTAGGTTCCGGGTGGCTCTGCCTCCAGAGCCTCATGGCCACTAAGGGTCAAGAGGGTCGCAGGGTGCCTCCCTTGGCCCACTCGTTGGTTTAGCCTCTGCCAAACTATCGCCAGGCTCTGGATGGCTCGGCCTTCGGAGCCTCGCAGCGGCTAAGGGCCGAGGGAGTCGCAAGCTGCCTTCCTCGGTCCACTCGTCAGCTTCGCCTTCGGCAAACCGTCGCTAGGCTCGGGATGGCTCGGCCTCCGGAGCCTCGCAACGGCTAAGGGCCGAGGGAGTCGCAGGCTGCCTTCCTCGGTCCACTCGTCATCTTCGCCTTCGCCAAACCGTCGCTAGGCTCGGGATGGCTCGGCCTCCGGAGCCTCGCGAAAGTTAAGGGCCGAGGGTGTAACACCCTGATTTTCAGAATTTACAATTTTTTAAAATTTTCCAAGATTATTTAATATCTTCACTAGTAGAATAGGTTTAAACCCTATTTTCTTAATCAATCAATCAATACAGGTTATTATTTTATGTGCACTGCATGCTGAGTTTTGTTAGGAGCTAAGTAAATGCATTAGAGTTCTTTTTCTCTTTATTTCTCTTTGGTGTTTCTAGAGAAAATGGTTTCAAAAAGGTTTTTGTAAAACTCAATAGTGAATATGTTAAGGATCTTAATGGTTGGAATTTAAAATTCTTGAATTCATCATCTATTCAATTATTAATCATATCTAATCCTTCTCTAGTTTAATTCACATTTCTCTGCAAAAGTTTCTTTTCTAAACCCTAGATATACCTAAACTATCTTTGGGCTCAATCTTGCTCAAGTCCAAACTCGTAGCCAAGTCTTCTAGAAGTCCCAACAAAAAGAAACCACAAAATCTGTAAATATTCACGGAGTCCTGGATATCCTCTTCTTCCCACATGATTTCAGAGTTCAAGACGGCCTCAAATGCTAATCTTGACAATACCAATGATGTAGGTCTCGTCGAGAGCTTCGATTTAAACCTATAGAAGTCCCTTTTTGGATAATGGAGCTAGGAGTTATGGCCCCCGAAATCAGTGTTGCGCAGATAAGTATGAGTTTAAACAGTTTATCTTGTGCGTTTTCAGAAGTTTCAATGAATACAAAAGTTGTAGGTCTTTTCGAGTACAATAATTTAGAGTCTATAAACATCCAATTTGGAGTTCGGACGGTAGAGATATCATCCTCGAAATAGAGTGTTGCGAAAAAGAAAACCGTAACTGACTCAAACTCGAACCCGAGTCGTGTCCGGCTTGGACTCCACCTCAACCAGCCGCCGCTAGCACCAGATTTGCATTCGCATTCCCTGCCAATCCAGAAGATGTATGGATGTGCCATTAGCATCATGGCGTGCCTCATAGAGTCTTCTACTTGACCCTAGGATTCCTTCACCATTTGAGGAGCGACACGACCGGAATGTGGTTGCCCACTGCAGCATGTCACAGTCGTCACCCATCTCATCTCTGTTTATTGTTCTTCCTCTCAGGGGATGATCTGCCCAAACCCGTGCTATAGCATTGTGTTTTTGGGAAATATGAACATCTCTATTCAGATGGTTCCTCAAAACTCATAGCCAATCTACAGAAACACGAGCGTCTTTGTTTCTGCATCTATTCGCAGTCACCACCAAACCTAGTAACAGTCATATCTGTTTTGCCGCTACCTTGGATGACCCCTTTCAAAACCGATCATGCTTTTGAGTTATCCTTTCCATGTTTTACACCATGTATCCCTTGTTTCACTGAAATACCACCGAAACCCAATGTTAATGTCAGTGGCCACGCGTCTGATCACTATCATCCTCAAAACCCGAGCCGCCACCGCTATGCAGACTTACCGGTAGTATCCTTAACCTAGAAGCATAACCCCGGCCATTTGATCATAGGTGGTTGAGATTAGACCTCAGTGTACGTCTTCTTTAATCCAAGTCGATGCTTGCATAACATACCAAGTTAGCACCACATCATCCTTCTTAGTCTAGTCAGCACTATACTTCTTGAACCATGCATAATGACATTGTCAAGCCTGGCACACTGATTGCACAATAAACTCTTTTTCCATAGGAAGATAACTCCAGTAAACTAGTCTTTCCTTTTCAGCCTAATCCATCTTCTGAAAACCCATTCTCTTTCACCTTAACTCCGATTTAGGCGATTCTTACATCTAAATATTTCTAAAATTATACATATCCAACCATAGTGTTTTTAAAGTGTTTTGATGATATTTAGTATGTTGTTCTTAGTATTTGCTTTGTGTTGTTTGTCGGTAGTTCCTATGATTAGTCGATAGCATTTCAGAATAGTTCGAGGGACTTCAAGATCAAGGTTTCGTCAACACTGAGCAGCGTTGGGTAAATGGCAAGTGTCCTTGATCATCTTGAACCTATGTTTTAAATATTTTATTTTACAAAATTGTATGCAATGTCTGTCAACTTGATGGGTAGTCACCTATGTTAGAGTTCACCTAGTTCTTCCTTTACATTCATTGATGCCTAAGTGGTAGTTGATATGAGTCTTTTGGGTAGAATTGCTTAGCCCAAGCTTTTAGGATGTTGGAGAAGCGTCATATACATGTTTAGTGGACATATGCAATGGTGATGATAGACTTATTTTAGTAACATAGAACCCTAGGAGTTGGGCAAGGAGTTAGTTTGATAATGGTGGTTCATGTGGTGGGCTTGTGGATATATTCTACGAAAAAATGTTAGGTTTTGTTGTTTATTTCTCCGTTGGATAGTCTTTGCCCAAGTGACACATATAAGGACCGGTTCGTGGAGCGACAACCCAAGAAATACCATACCAAACACGAGACCAATATGGATAAGGCTTAGCATATCAATTAGACATCTAGCTGGTATTCGTTGGAGTATCAGGACCTAATTGATGGACCATGCTTCGTAGTGATTCTCCTAGCGGCACACCACAGACGTGTGTTAAGTGTTTCGCGAACATGGCAACATGAAAATCACGACTTGAGGCTGAAAGTTGGACAACCTCTGTAGAGTATAAAATTGTTATAACAGCCATACCCACGGTTGTGAGATACTTGGATCCTTACATGATTAGTTGATTATGGTAATGGTTTGGCTATAGGTTGATGATACGAGTGATGGTTGGAAGTTATGGTTTGTCAGGTGGTTAGCCTGGGGTAATGTCTAATTGCTGGGTTATATTTACTTAATAACTACTTAATGCTTTTGAATTACATTACTGTTTTCTTTACTCGCATTTACGCAAATATAACATATGTTAGCATATTCTTGTTGTAAGTTTACATATTATTATCTTTCTCACACTTGCTGAGCGCGTCATGTGCTCACACTTGCAATTTTTTTATCCCATGCGACATGCGTGGTGCTGCTTAGGAGTGAAGATGTTGAAGATTATCAATACGAGGTTGTGATATTCTAGGCGCGTGTCTCCCGGTTGGTTGTCTGCAGTGTTGTTGGGCACATGTGCTTCTATTCCGCTGCAGATATCTACATAGAAGACAATATATATCAATTTTTGTAAGAGTTTAACGTTTATTCTATAAAAGTATTGCTTTTGTTATTTCACCTGTGATATCCTTATGTGTGTTGAACATCTTGGACACATATAAGTCGTATCTAGTTTTGTCCATTAAAATCGGGTGTGACAGAGGTGATATCAGAGCCATACTGACCGTAGGACGCATACCTAGATAGAATGGTCATGCCATAAGGTCATATTTTAAAAGCCTATTTTGAAAAACCGATCCCCGTGATTTTTTGACCCCTCAGTTTTTCTCTCTACTTACCTACTCCAATCTATTGAGCAAAATGAATTTTCATCACTCACTCTTTCGAACTTTTAGTTGCTGAACCATCCTAGTTTCTATGATTGAGAAGGATGCTCTTGAAGATCTCACTTGATGTTTCTACCTCGTATGAAGATTTCGATGATGAAGTTGAAGACCCTTCGTTATAGGGAGGAATGATCTACCACAACACTGAAGGCATGAAGATCTACCTCTGTGTTGCTCTCAGTTTTAGTTCTTCGAGTTATAGGAGGATTTTTCCTAATCTTCGGAAACGTTAGAGCGATATTAGTAGTATGTGCTTGTGTTGTGTGCCTTGGCTGATTTGTATTTTCTGTTTGAGTGCTGGTATGCGTTGTGGGATGCTTTAACATCTGGTAACAGTGGTATTGCTTATATATCTCTATAGGTAATAGTACAGCTGGGTTTTTTCCTTCTAGTCCCTTCTTTTATTTTCAAACCTTCCACCTCAATCCCGATCAGATGATGAACACAAAGAAATATCAGCTTGGTAAAAGTACCAACAACAATAACAACAACATCCAGTAGATGCCACCTCAATTCAACAAGGAACAATTTTTGGATCCATCAAGGCAGACTAAGAATATGGAAAGTCTGCTACAGATCGTTGAAGCTCTAGGTGTAGAAGACGAGCGTAGAAAGCAAGGCAACAACAAGAAGAGGAAGAAAGCCTTTGAAAACCATCAAGCAAACAACAGTTCTCGGCTACGTTCCACTCCTGAACAAGCACTTTGTTCTATCAACCAGGAAGTTTTACAGGTCGAGAGAAAATTTGCAGAGTACCCCTACAAGGAAGATGTGTTTTTGCTATGAAGAAGAAAGACAGTATGCTAATCGATGTCCTCTGAGGATCCTTGTACCTAACGATAAGAATGTGTGTGTCCACTGTGAAGAACCTACGCGCTGGGTCAAAATATGTCCCATGAAGCACCCCGTACGGAACTGGATCAACCTCAAACCCCATATGAAGATCTCAGTTCAATATTCAGACATTCACGACTTTCAAGTTGTAACTCAAAATAGCCAAGATCGACGAGATCCCATCAAGCTCACAGAAGCTCAGTAGGCACAAAAGAGTGATATATTCCATGTTAAAGGCTACATATCTATCTACTTCTCATGAACTGGAAATGCATGTCAAAGAAGTCCGCTCTTTTAAGGGGGGTAGACCTTCTAGCCAATCTGTTGGTTCTATCCAAAGGCACAGAAGTTGATCTTAGGAATGGCTAGTCAGCAAAGGTAGTGAGGTAATTAAGTGTGCTAAAGGAAGGACAGTGCCTAAAAGCTGCACTCCGACCACATAAGTGATTGCTAAGAACAAGTACTCTTTCCTCAGAATTAGGATGTGCCTTAAATCTTCAAGGATAAGAAGGTCTGTCAAGGTTAATCAACAGATGACAAGATCATTAAAAAAAATAAAGGAAACTTATCAGGAGTTCTAAAGCTACAGAATTCTCAATAATCAGAAAGCACTGAGATGTATCATGATCTCAAGGATTGTTTCCGGTGGTTTGAAAACAAGAGTGGTGTAGCAAAGTATATGGTCCTATGTGACACATGTCAAAAAAATTAGAACAGTATCAGAGACAACTACAACCGTTGAAGATACCAAGAATAGAATATTCGAGAAAATCCAACATGCTCAGGGTAATCAATCAAGATTTATCAAGACAGTTGCAATAGCTGTAAAAAGCAAAGTGAGCAAAGTATGTCAGGGCAATAATGTTAACACTAAGAAGAAAAAGCAATTTGTAAAGCGAGAAGAAAACTTAACGATCAAGATCCCTTATCTTGTTTTCGATCTACTCGAATCTCGAGGGCGAGATTCCTTTAAGAGGGGTAGATTTGTAACACCCTGATTTTTAGAATTTATAATTTTTTAAATTTTTTCAAGATTATTGAATAGCTTCACCAGTAGAATAGGTTTAAAACCTATTTTCTTAATCAATCAGTCAATATAGGTTATTATTTTGTATGCATTGTATGCTAAGTTTTGTTATGAGCCAGGTAAATGCATTAGAGTTCTTTTTCTCTTTATTTCTCTTTGGTGTTTCGAGTGAAAATGGTTTCAAAAAGGTTTTTGTAAAACTCAATAGTGAATAATTTAAGGATCTTAATAGTTGGAATTCAAAATTCTTGAATTCATCATCTATTCAATCATTAATCATATCTAATCCTTCTCTAGTTCAATTCAAATTTCTCTGCAAAAATTTCTTTTTGTAAACTCTAGATATACCTAAAGTGCCTTTGGGAACCATCTTTCTCAAATCCAAACTCTTAGCTAAGTCTTCTAGAAGGTCCAACAAAAAGGATCCACGAAATCTGTAAATATTCGCGGAGTCCTGTATATCCTCTTCTTCCCACACGATTTCAGAGTTCAAGATAGCCTCATATGCAAATCTTTACAATACCAAAGTTGTAGGTCTCGTTAAGTGCTTTGATTTTAACCTATGGAAGTTCCCTTTTGGATAATGAAGCTAGGAGTTATGGCCCCCGAAATCAGTGTTGCGCAGATAAGTCTGAGTTCAAACAGTTTATATTGTGGTACATTTTTGAAAATCAAGATGGCGTTTTCAGAAGTTCAAATGAATACCAAAGTTGTAGACCTTTTCGAGTAAAACAATTTAGAGTCTTGAAACGTCCAATTTGGAGTTCGAACAGTAGAGATATCATCCTCGGAATAGAGAGTTATGAAAAAGAAAACCGTAACCGATTTGAACTCGAACCCGAGTCGTGTCCAGCTTGGACTCCACCTCAACCAGCTGCCGATAGCCCTATAAATAGGAGTTGTATGCCCTCTCCTACCCCTATTTCATGCCCCCAAGACCTAGACGTTGATGCTGCCCTGTCCATGCTCTGTCGTTCGCCGGAGCCGCCGTCATCGCTGCCCATGATGCGCTATGTCGTTGTCTCCACGAATCCTCCTTCCTCGACCATCGAAGCAAGGTGAGGACCCCTTCTTCTCCTCCCTTACTACTATTTTACCATCATAATAAGTCCCTAGATAAGCCATAGCCCTCATCAAAGCCCGATCTACGCAGTCATGGTCGTCACCGTCGTAGACAACTGCGCCATTGCCAATTGGCATCGATGTTTCCGGCCGACCGTAGGTCTAATCACCATACCCTTTGTCCAGATCATGCCCTAGGATGTGTCCCACACTCTCTACAACTAGATAGGCTATTAGAGCACTGACACCCCCGGGAACGTGATCACCGTGCCCGCTGCCCAGTCCGGACGCGTTCTGCATGCGCATCAGATTTGCATTTGCGTTCCCTGTCAATCCAGAAGTTATATGGATGTGCCATCAGCATCACGACGTGTCTCATAGAGTCTTCTACTTGAACCTAGGATTCCTTCACTGTTTGAGGAGCGACACGACCAAGTCATGGAATCCTAGGGTCAAGTGATGGTTGGATGGCTATGGTTTGTAAGGTGGTTAGGCTGGGGTAATGTCTAGTTGTTGGGTTATATTTACTTAATAACTATTTAATGCTTTTGAATTACATTACTGTTTTTTTTAGTCGTATTTACGCAAATATACCATGTGTTAGCATATTTTTGTTGTAAGCCTACATATCATTATCTTTCCCACACTTGCTGAGCACGTCATGTTCTCACACTTGCTATTTTCTCTATCCCATGCGACATGCCTGGTGCTGCTCAGTGAGTGAAGATGTTGAAGGTTATCAAGACGAGGTTGTTATGTTCTAGGTGCGTGTCTCCCGGTCGGTTGCTTGTGGTATTATTGGGCACCAGTGCTTCTGTTTCGCTGTAGATATCTACATAGAAGATAATATATGTCAATTGTTGTAAGAGTTTAATGTTTACTCTATAAAAGTTTTTTTTATTTCACCTGTGACGTCCTTATGTGTGTTGAACATCCTGGGCACACATAATCCGCATATGATTTTGTCCATTAAAACCGGGTGTGACAGAGGCGATCGTGGGCTGCCTCCCTTGTCCCACTCAATGGCTTCACCTCCGGCACCTGCCGAAGGGATTGCATAACAGCCAATCTACATGGCTGCATAAACCAACCAATATGAGAGAAGACATATTAATATTAAGTGAAAGTCCACTCTGCGTAACATATAGGCTCATATGGAATCCTCTACGGTCCATCACATGGTCACTCAAGTCATCGGCTTCGCCTCCTGCAACCGCTACTGGGCTCCAGATGGATTGCCTTGAGTCAAAAATCCAGAACAAATTTAGAGTATGAGTCTGCACTAGCTTTGGTTAAAAAAGTGGGCTCCCTGCTGTGGCCGCCAAACAACCGCGGCATGCGAAGAGGCTAGGGAACGTACCATAGTTAGGGATCGAAAGCACATAAAACACATATCTGGCCACTTATTCGGAGAATGCCCACATTTTGATCCGAGGAAAGACATCAAGCAGTTCCCTAGGATTCAGTTTCATTACTAATAATTTGCACATCCAAAGGGCATTTACAAAGGGGGCATTGACAAACGAAAAACAAATCCTAAGAGAGCAATCCAGGAGGAGAAAGAGTACAAGGTGACGATCAAGGATACTACAAGCCCTATTAGCAACGCATGTCGCGGCTGATGCGCTTCATCTGCAGCCTACCACTATGGAAGCTAATATAGTAGCTGATCCCTGAATCACCAGAGGAGGAGGAGGAGGACGGAACAAGCTTTGTTGCAGCTCTCTTTCCCTCCTCCACAACCTTTTCCTTCTTCGCCTTCACCACCTCCTTCTTTGCCTCCGTCTTCTCCTCGGCATCAATCTCCCTATCCAGAAAATCCCAGTCGACCTCTCCTTTGTCATCAGAGATGTCGATGGTCTTAGCTGGAGCAACTGCTTGGACCAGAGACTGAGACGGAGCAATGGGCAGTAGCCCCCTCTGCAAGGAGGGAAATACAATGGTCGCTGGCTCCAATCCTGCAAATACCGGTGCCGGCGCTAAGGTTGACCTCGCCGTCGAGAACATCGACATCTCCAACGATGAGGAGGAAGAAGACGCCATGCTAAGTCAAGGAGAACCGCTCACCAACATAAATGTGTGATGATCAATAGAGCGAACCCCAGCTTTATAGCCAGGCCAGCTAATTGCATGCGCCGGGGGAAGGAAGTGGAATCTCCACGAGCGTCAATTTGTGGCAATTCCAATTACTCCTCTAAGGGGCCCGTGGTCACGCCCCGGCTGATCCCTGACCACATGGAGCCATCCTACAGTGGCACTCGGGCATTTGTGCACACGTCTCATTGCATTTATGAGATGAGTGCCTTTCGGTGCATGCAAGAGTTGTGGGCACAGAGCCCAAAGCAAGACTGCATACGACCCTATCAAATGCACCACCATTAACAGAAGGGCTTGTGACCGCACCCCGGCTGACCCATGTCCACATGGAGACACCCTATGGTGGCACTCTGGGTTCCCACGCACATGTCACATTACGTTCATGAGCCGAGCCCCTTTCGGTGCATGCAAGAGTCATGGACGTAAGGCCCCAAGCGAGATTGTGCATAACCTAGTCAAACACAATGCAGTTTCCACACGCAATAAGTACTTACATCGAGGACAAAGAAAAAATCTTGCCTCCATGCACGACCCCCGCTACAATGGTTCAAGTGGCAAGAAGACTTACCATTAGAAAAGCTGAAGGGCTCATTTCGGCCTCCACACGGACTCCAATACATGGTGCCTCTACCAGCATCACAACGGCCTTCGGCCTCGGCCTCACCTACACCACCGAACCTCGTCATCCCCATCCGGCTCCGACATCGTCGCTCACAGTTATCACCAAAAGACTCCTATACGAATAGAGGCTATGACATGAGACATCCAGACTACGGGGCCGGGCTGGAGTTAGTTCCTTCTACATCCGCTCACCCCTCCTTACCTCAAGCCAGCAAATGAGGGGGTACTATTGGGGGAAATACACCAACCCGTATATATCACTAAAAGGTCACCATGAGGAGCTCCAATGGAACCCTTTGGTTTCAACTCCACAGAAGAAAGCCTGGCTTCTGGAGGCCATGGGTCCCTACGTAAGCTATCCCCAAGACAGAAGAAGTCATCCCCTGTCTCCCAGAGCCCTCGACACTCCCGAAGCCCCTGTCTCCTGGAGCCCTTGATGCCCCCAAAGCCACAGCCTCCTGGAGCCATAGCCTCCCGAAGCTCTAGTCTCTCAAAGTCCTCGACACCATCGAAGCCACAGCCTTCCGGAGACCCTGTCTCCTGGAGCCCTCGACGCCCCTAGAGCCACAGTCTCTCAGAACCCCTGTCTCCTGGAGCCCTTGATGCCCCCGAAGCCATAGCCTTCTGGAGCCCCAGTGTCCCGGAGCCCTCGACACCCCTGAAGCCACGGTCTTCCGCAGACCCAGTCTCCCGGAGCCTAGGTAGGCTCCCCCAAAACCCATAGGGAGGGGCTATCTGATCTTAGAGAAAGATCAACTAGAGGGGGCCCACCAGCTATCCTCCTCCGGCAAGAAAGTGACCGACATTCAATGTGATGCATGTGGGAGCCGTCCTGACATCCCAAGTGCAAGTGGGGGTCGGACTGACATCTTGGACAATGCGACGCCACAATAAGCGACTGGCTGGGCGCCACGTCGTTAGGGCCACTTGCACTACTGTATTACCATGGTAGATAATATCTTCTGGTTAGGGGTAAAAATACATCCTACCTGGACCCATGCCGAGTGATTCGACCGGTCATAGGTCCCTACAGGATAGCGATGGCTTGTATTGCTATCTCTGTCGGTGTATATTTATACATTTACACCCTGCATGATACTATAAATACAGACTCTTGGCCATCAGACCAAGGGACCAATCCTTTTTTACCATCACATATCTGGTGTTCCTCCCTCTCCACTTCTTCTCCAAGCTTGAGCACATTCCTGTGAGTGTACTCTTGCCGCACTTGTTCGTGCAAGACATATTCTTGCACCAACAAATATCAATGTCAATCACTCATTACAAGTAAACGAAGGAACATTTCAACTTGGTTTCTCAATCTCCCCCTTGATAAGTGCATTGACAATCCTCAAAGTATGAAGATTATGGTTTGAAGAAATTAAAACAAGATAAGCTTATCCAAGTGATCAAAAACTCGAGAAAGAGTAAAATATGTAATTTGGCATAAGAAACATTACAAAAATACTAAGAGAGACAAAGATGAGCCAAAAACCTCAAAATAGCAAGAGACTCTCAAAAACCCAAAAACACATGCTCCTCCTTTATGATTGCACATTTTCCATTTTTTTCCTTTCATTTCTAGATAAATGCAATTTTCTCCCGCTTTGTTGAATATTTGTGCATAATATCTTTCGGTATATTTTCTCCCCCCTTTGGCAATGCAAACATCAAGGATACAAGATAATGTCAAAGATGTGCAAATGAAAAGCAAAACTACAAAGCTTCACATATAGATCACAAAGCACTTGCAAGAACTAGAGATGTCAAAGCACTATAAGGAGTAAATAATATAACTCAAAGGTGCATAAAGTATTAAAGTGAGTTCATGTCACAAAGCACCGGGAGTGAAGCAAGTTTTGATCATGTTGTTCAATTATCCAAAAGATGTCACAACAAAATCATTCTTAGTTTCATGATTGGTAAAAAGATTAGAAAAACTAGCGCTATATCAAGTTCAAACTAGGCAACCAAGTTCAACCCAACCGGCTATGTAAACACCCACATATCAATCCAAACCTTAGTTTGACAACAAAAAAAAGAACATTCTTAGCAGATTAAAAAGCACAAGTTAACTTTCTCATTTGATCATTTAACTATCCTCAAGTGAGTTTTAAGCAAACATGGGTTCACTTCATTGGAAAACCACATGAAGCCTTAAGCCATCGTATTGGATTTAATTTTAGCTCAAAACTTGATCATTCATATTATTAATTCAACATAGGATTCAAGATATGCTTATTTTCACAAAGCCAAAATAAGTTGTGCCTTTGTGGCACAAAAGAGCACATGCTCTCTCAAGGTTTAATCATGGGCTAAATATTTACATAGATAAAGGTCAAAGACCCCCAATCCGCTGAACTGAACGAAGCGGCCTAGCACAAGCTTTTCATAGAACTAGCCCTAATTTAAGCACTGATCAAACTAAAGCAAATAGTCAAGGGTGACAAGAGATTATGTTTATATTTCAAGTTCATTCTTAGAGAAGACAAGCTTGCTCAACAATTTTATGCCATGTTTCAATAAGAGCCTAAGCTTGCATAAATTGTTATACATCCACTACACTTAGTACAAATTCACAACTAGTACAAGAAAGTGTAGAGAACATATAAGTGAAGCTTGCTAACATGGTTATCTTACAAAATTATATGCAATGTAAATGCAATAAAAGTAAGATAGAGTATATACAAAGGTAATTCTCTCACACACAATGCTATAGGGATGGCACACACCAAGCTTTCCCCTTAGAAAGGCAAACCTTGTTGTATCTAGAGGCTTGGAAAAGATGTCAGCTAGCTGGTGTTGAGTATCTATGAAGCTCAACTCAATGTCTCCCTTCTCATTGTGGTCTCTCAGAAAGTGAAATCTCATATCTATGTGTTTGGTTCTGGAATTATGAACTGGGTTATTGGTTAAGCTTATGGCACTAGTGTTGTCACACAAAAGTGGTACACTCCTAAAATCTAACTCAAAGTCCCTCAAGGTAGCAACCATCTATAAAATCTAAGAGCAACAGCTAGCAGCAGCTACATATTCAGCTTCAGCAGTAGATTGCATAATGCTAGACTGCTTACGAGAAGACCAACACATAAGAGAAGTACCCAGGAAATGACAAGTACCAGAGGTACTCTTCCTGTCAATTCTACAACCAGCAAAATCGGCATCTGAAAAGCCACGAAGAGAAAGCAAAGAGGATGCAGAAAATCAAAGGTCATACTCGAGAGTGTGCTTGAGATACCTCAGAATGCGTTTCACTGCTTGGTGGTGAGACGTCCTCGGTGAAGCCTGGAAACGAGCACACAAGCAGACAACGAAGTGGATGTCAGATCTTGTTGTCGTCAGGTACAGGAAGGAGCCAATCATGCTCATGTACTCTCGCTAGTCCATTTCCTCTCCATCTTTGTTCGGATCAAGAATAATCGAGGTAGCTATCGGTGTCGCTAAGGGCTTCGCATCGCTCATGTCGAACTTCTTTAGTAGATGCTTGGTGTACTTCGCCCGGTGGATGAAGGTACCTTGCTTAAGCCCATACAAAGCTTTCTGAAGCTTGTATACTCAATGAGGGTATTTAGGGTGCTCAACGCCTAAGGGTTGCTTGGCATAGACCTCTTCCTCTATGAAACCATTTAGGAAAACACTCTTGACATCCATTTGATACAACTTGAAACCTCGGGATACCGCAAATGCAAGGAGGATCATAATGGCTTCTAGTCTAGCTACTGGTACAAAGATCTCACCAAAGTCTATCCCCTCTACCTGAGTGAAACCCTGAGCTACTAGTCTAGCCTTGTTTCTTACTATAGACCCATCATACCCCTATTTATTTTTGAAAACCCATCTGGTGCCTATGGTGTGAACATTTGGGGTGGTTTTACTAGGACCCAAACTTGTTTTCTCTCAAAGTTTTTAAGCTCTTCATGCATGGCATTGAGCCAACTCGAATCAGATAAAGCATGTCTAACATTATGAGGCTTAAAAGAAGCAACAAATGCAGAATTAGTGAAATGAGCATGAGAAATAGATTTAGACCTCGTTACCCTCTCACCAAGGTCGCCGATCATCAGCTGTGGGGGGTGCCAACGCTGAATGTGTTGAGGGGCCTCACGTTGTGAGTGTACCTCCCCCTCAAATACTGCTGGTGCAAGCTCAAAAGCAGCTGAAGTGAAAGAAGAGGTTGTAGGACCCTCTATTGGAGTAGAAGAAGCATGAGCCAGCTCTAGAGCAGGTGTGGTCAAGGAAAGTAGTGGATCATCCTCATCATCACCAAGAGTTGGAAGGTCGCTATCTACAAATATGCTCTCGCTCATCTCTTGATCACTTGCACACTCAAAGACAGAACTAGCACAGGGGGTTGACTTATCAAAAGTCACATCACAAGATTCCATGATGGTATTAGTGTTAAGATTGTAAACCCTGTAAGCATGACTATGAAGAGAATACCCCAAGAAAATGTCATCAGAAAGACATGACTCAAATTTATCAATATTCCCACGCTTGAGGATGAAGCACCGACAACCAAAAACTCTCAAATATCATACATTTAGCTTCCACCCAAAGCGAAACTCATAAGAAGTCAAATTCAAGATCTTAGCCCAAAACTTACTAGGAGTCATATGCTCATCGAGCATCATCATAGCCATCTCCACTAAAGTCATGTTCTTTCTTTCAACCACGTCATTTTACTAAGGAACGTGTGGGGCAGAAAATTGATGCTCAATGCCATGCTCAAGATAGAAAATATCAAAGAGGTAGTTCTTGAACTTTGTGCCATTCTCATTGCAAATTGCTTTCAATGCACCAAGAAGTTCTTTGAACAATCTCAAAGCCAAGCTCCAAAAGTATGAGAACACTTCATCCTTGCTCACAAGAAAGAAGATCCAAGAGTAACGAGAGTAATCATCAACAATGACAAGTACATACCACTTTCCACCCGCCGAACAAACCCGTGAAGGACCAACAGTGTCCATATGGAGAAGTTCCCCTAGTCATTCAATCATCACCAGATTAACTAGTGGGTGAGGAGCAGCAACCATCTTGCCATGCCAACAAGGATCACAAATAAGTTTCTTCTCAAACTTGAGCATAGATAATCCTCGGATCAAGCCTAGGGCACTCAAAAGAGTAAACAAATCAAAGCTCATGTACCCTAGTCTCCTATGTTATATCCAAATCTTAGAAAAAGGCTGAGCAAGTAAACACCGAGAAGAACCAAAAAACTCAGAAAAATCGACTCTAAAAACTCTCCACCCTCGAGAAATCTTGCAAATCAAAATGCTAGAAGAATCAAGAACTCGGAAAGTATTACATTTGAAACGCACTTCCAAGTCCTCATCTAACAACTGAGATACAGAGAGAAGGTTGTATCCTAAATGCTCCACCAAATCCACATCCTTGAGAGTGAAACTCCCATTCACCCTTACCATACCTTTGGCTTTCACCCTTCTTTTTCGATCATCCCAAAATGTGATGTACTCGTATCGCTTCACGAGGGTGAGGCTGGAGAACAATGATGAATCTCTGGTCATGTGGCGCAAACAACCTAAGTCAATGAGCCACTTGTTCTCCAGGCCTCCGCCTACTACCTACATATGAGAAGAATAATAGGCGAATGACTCAGTACTAGGGTTAGTCATAAACCTCTTGGGAATCCAGTACTGAGTCATCCACTCTAAAGCAAAAACAGTAGATGCATGCAACTTAACACCAACACACTGGGGCTGAGTACCATGATGAGGAAAATGTAGTCCATCTAAGCGCTGGGATGCAAAACCTCTTACACGTGGACCAAAACTATATGAGTCATGGTAAAATCCACACCAGACAACACCTCTAAGAGAGAACTGAAAGGCACCAAAAACGCGTGGGCGAGAGTGGAAAAAAGGCTCATGTACACCAACAGAGGGGTGGTACATGTCCTGGGTACTCCACTCCTACTCACACTGCTCATTTCTCCTACGGCAAAAGTAAAACATAACCAAATGACCCTCTCTCTGGCAGTAGGTGTAGTGGTAGTGTCTCTGGAACTCAACTCTCGGTCACTCTGGGTTCTCTCATAGGTGCTCTCATCTTAGGCTATGAAGCTCTCTTTGGTTATGGTGTGGACTTCTTCTTTGTGGGTTATGGAGTAGGTTTCTTGATGAGTTGTGATATGGCATTGATTGTGGATTTCTCGGCTTCTAGAGTAGTAGGTGAAGTGAAAATAGTCTTACCATCCCCATTGTAAGCCACTCTCTCAAAACCCAACCTAAGAGTCAAACCCGCCTTGTCAGCACACATCTTAGTCTTGGCCAAGATCAAATTCATTTTATCCTCGCCCTCTGAATACTTCTCCACTAGAGAAAGGAGATACTCATTCTCATTAAAGAGTTTCTGAATTTGCCATCTAACCCAGCTGAGCTTGTCCTGAAAGACTATACAAGTGGAGCACATCCTTCTAACACCCAGCACTTGTCAATCTAGATTCTAGCTCTTTAAGGCGCTTGTCTTTCAGTTCAACATCCTTTACAGGTAAAAGGCAATTCTTACAAGCATCTAAGAGAGTAAACCTAGACTCCTCCTTAATGAGCTTCTTCTCGTCATTCTTAAGCCAACTGGCGACTTGAGCATGCATATTCTGAAACTCGGCAAGTTCAGTCATAAACAACAAATAACTCTCACACTCCTCATCATCAGACCTAGACCTAAGCAATGCAAACTTAGAAGAAATATAATCATACTTAGGCCTAAGCTCCTTCAACTCATGCATAGCTTTCTTAAATAACCTATCCTGGCTAATAAGAGCATCATTCAAGGTATCAACTTGGACATAAAGCTAGTCGAAGAGTGCTAACGTTCCCATCAAAGTGAGTAAACATCGCATCCAAAGACTCTGAAACCTTGCACAAACATTTGATATTTTTTGTTGTATGTGATTTGGCATCTAGCCTTAATCTGATTAGTGTTTTCAAGAAAGACACTCAGAGTAGACCAGATCTCCTGGGCAGTAAGGAGGTGTTGGACCCTGTCAAACTCATTCCGACTCAGACTTGTGAACAAAATATTTTTAGCTTTGTTGATGGTCTCATACTGTTCAATTTAAATTTGAGTCGTGTGAGCAGTAGAAATCACATAGTTGAATCAACTATTTCTCAAATTGTACTTCTTTGACTTAGAAGGTAAGCCTCCATACGCACCTTTCAGTACGAAAAATCTCGACCATCAAACAGCGAAATCTTCCCACTTCTCCATATGTCGTCTATAGATCACAAAGCCGGGTAAGGTCAACAAGTTATCAAACCAGCTCTGATACCAATTGTACGAACGAGATTGATGACTAGAGGGGGTGAATATGCGCCTTAACAAATTTCTTATAAAATCGATGGTCTTCTTCTGTTTGGATCACCCAACGCACCTCAAAACTTAAACAGAAGAAGAAATATAGAGAAGTTTTAACAAGAAAAAATCGAGGCAACACGACTCCAAAGATGATATATGAACTATATGTTCCATTTAAAATCAATTCATATGTCTTAATACTCAAAACACCATAACTTGCAAAGAAACAAGAAAATATAAACACTCAGCAATGAAACTCTCTAAATTGATTGTCTAGAGACAAGAGAATTCAAGATCCCATCACATAAGCTTGTGTATACCTCGAGCAACAAGAAGAGTGACCTCACAAGTACTGAAATTTCAGCCAAAAACCAAAATAAAAATCAAATCTGGAAACTGAAAAACTTACAAACTTGCAAGCAAACCAATAAAGAAAAACTAGCAGGAGGTGAGCACAATAGCATGAAGAAAAATAAATTTTATTGCAGCAGAGATCAACCCTATTTTAGGCAGATTACAAAGATTATTTCTCATAAAACTCTCACCTAATACATAGGTTAAGTACTCATATTTCTCTCTTCTAAAACCCTAGCACAAGCCTCTCATATAGATGGCACAAAGGGCTTAAAATGACTGGTTAATCTTCTCCCGTAGCCCTACCCCTCTATTTATAGGTTTAGAAAACTTGACCTCTAAGTTTCCTATCTTTTTTCCAAAATACTCCTCTCTTGTAGTACACTTCTACCTACCATCAGCGTATTTTTATCCATTTTGTTCTCCATTCATCGGATGGCTATGGTGCCTTCACGACTTAGTTTCGCCTCGACGCAAGCTTCACGATGATACCACGTACTACCCTAGTCCTCCCACGGTTTTAAGGTAAAACCGCGAAAACCTAGCACGCTTCTCAAAATATGACTCCTCAATTGCTTACAACTTAAGCAAGCGCTTCGATGTCGATACGTGTACTCCGTCTTGTGATGCTAACTGTCGGCAAATCTCTTCCGCTCTTGATCCCTCGGGCCATCTTGTCACTTGCACCGACATCCCTTTCGCTTGACTTTGTCAACACGCTGTCTTCATCCTCTGTTTTATATTTTGCTTGACCTCCACGTGTACAACTAGAATCACCCTTAACTCCATCTAGCCTCCTTAATCGTCCGGCACCAAACACTCCGCTTAGCCCTGATCATCACGTCATCGACTATTAAGTTGTATTCATCACCTACATAACATAAGACAAGCAAACATATATCTCCAACTTCAATTCCAGTTAATCCATAATCAATATGCTCAAATAAAATCTCAAATCAATTCAAATCACATCAAACCCCGTATAAACCGAAGTTGACCGAACCCATCGTAAGAGGCTGCAATTCAGTCATAATTTACAGTTTGCTCTCAAAATATTCTACGCAACTACGAGAAATGAATCTCTTTCGCCCAAAGCAATTGTTCAGTAGCCTTAGAGAGGACGAAGCCGTTTCCCTCCACGATTGCGATTCGATATATTCTGTGCAACAAACACTTGTAAATGAGGGACCATTTGTATATACGCGAAGGTACTAGGATCTTCATCTGTTGGCTTTGTCACTATCTGTTTGATCCTGACTCCCATTATGGCCACAAAGTCTCCAATGATTATCTCGACCTCAGTAAGGTGTAAGTTTGGTAAGTTATCGTTTTCCAATAAACCCACATAATAGTTGCAAACAATGTGAAACTGGATTCACTCTAATAATCTCCACTCGTTTGCGCCTGTTATGGAGAACGTGTGATTCGAATCAATGTGAGACTGACAGACCGAACACTTGTCTTGTTCAACCCACATAATAGCTCGCAAGAGGGCTACAATTTTCGGTCATTGTTTTCACCATGCTCTGAAAAATGTTCACCAGACTCTACGTGAACTGAATCTATTTTGTTCAGATCCTGAACACTAGTGGCACATCAGTGTCAGTGTCTGCAAATCTTCTCACCACTTGGCACCAAGAGCACACTAACTAGCTCATGACATGAAATTGGGCGGGTAGCTTCTCTGTCACCGTCAGAAAAAAAGAAGTTTAGTGGTGGGATCAGTGACTGCCATTACAGATCGGCTCTAGCTGTATCACACTACGTGAAAAAAAAATCATTAATAACGAGTAATAACTATCATGAGTGACGGGTTCGGTACCCATCACTTATATTGTATTATTAATGATAGATTATTAGTAATGGATGATGACTATGACTCGTCACTAATATTCAGTCATTAGAGACAAATTGTAACCATGATCCGTCACTATTAACTGAATATTAGTGACAAGTTATAATATTGATCCGTCATTAATGACCGATGAACATTTTTTGTATTTTTTGACCAGAAAAAAATCAAAAAAAAATTCACCCAAGCCATTCCAACACAGCCCTATCCCATATGCCTCACAAGCCACACTATTTTTCATACTGTTTTCAAGTTTACGTTCCATAGAAATCGAACCTACAACCTCTTCCTCACGCGTGTAGCCACCTTACCACCTCTGCTATCATATAGTTATGATAGAAACTGAATATTTATCTTTTTAACCTTCTTTGTCGAAGGTCATTAGTGATGCGTCGTAACCATGACCCGTCACTAATAACTACTTTTGCCAAATTTCGTTGAGGGTTATAATTTGATAGGTGACCCCGGTGTGCATTTGGTAAAACGGGCATAACTTCTGCATGCGGACTCCGATTTCGATATTTTTTTGACTCTACAGATATCTACAGAAAAAGTTACATCCGTTGCTGTTTGACCATGTCGGTTTTAATGAATTTTTCGAGGCCAAATTCGGCCTAGAAGATTGAGTTCTCGGCCCCCTAAAGTTTCTGCACCATTTTCAGAATGCGCGTTTATGTCCATAGCCGCTACACCTTACATCAAACTTGAGCAGAAATATACAATGGTTCATATTCTAGTGTTGCTGAGGTAAGAAAAAAATAAAAGAAAAATAAAAAATACCGTCAATAATGGCTAGAGTTGATCATTAGTGACATATTACAAGTTGATCTATCATTAATGAATGGCATATGATAACTTGCTACTGATGAGTGGATCATTAGTGACGTGTCAAGTTGTGATGATCCGTCACTAATGACTGGCCTAGGACTATCTATCACTGATGATCTAGTCATTAGTGACGGGTCACAACTTGACCCGTCACTAATAATTGGCCTAGGACGACCTGTCACTGATGACCTTATCATTACTGACGGGTCACAACTTGATCTGCCTCTAATAACTAGTCTAGGACGATCCATCACTGATGACCTAGTTATTAATAACGGATCACAACTTAACCTCTCACTATTATCATCAGTGACAGGTCTATATCTAATCCCGATCAGAAGGCACATTAGTGATATGTCTTTATTGACCTATCACTAATAGGATATTAGTGACACGTGTTGAACAGCTATCACTAATATAGTGTCTCCTTCACTGATTTCTTACGTAGTGTCAGTAAACTCTCAGGAGAAAAAGAGAGTTGGATTAATGAGACAACCTTACCTAGGCATGAACACCGGATGGTATCGTAGATATACAGGTGCCTAAATTTCAGGAAATAGCTCCAGAACATGCACGGCCAAAGAGGAACCCTCGTTCCAAAGTAGGTGAAACAGTCATTTTGAGATTTCTTGGTCATATTGGGAGGCTAATTCAGAGAACAACACAGCAACTGATGAAGATCATGTTGATCTGACTGACACCCCATAATATAATTGATGTAACATCATGATTCGTAGATAAAAGCCTCTACAAGACACAAGAGTAACACACCATCGCTTCTCCAAGCAAACAAAGCCAAGTATGGGTATGGCGACCCTACATGAATGTTGCTAAGCCTGCCTCTCACACTTCTTCCTCTAAAGGACCTGCTTCTCACGCTTCGCCCTCAATTCCTTCAACAGATTGGTTCCATACATTACATGCACGAAAGTAAACGAACCGTAATGAAAAAGAAGAGAGAATTAGGCTGGTACCACTATTTTGGTATAATAACAACAAAAAGAACATGCAGTACGAGCAGTGTTATTTGCACACCTGTGTCTAAATTTTTTTTACCGAATCGAACACTCTGAGTCAGAATTAGATTTTAACACCCGATCAGAATCTGAGTTGTATTCTGTGTGTCTAAATTTTGTATATCAAATTGGACATCTAAATCCGAATTCTGATACTCATATCCCATATCTAAGTAACACTGAGGAGGAGGAGAGGAGGCAGCACATGATATGAGTGGACGAAGATACGCCCAGGGCGCCATTACTAAAGTCCGACCTTGGCGCGCTTCTGTTCCTTCATTCATACATTATTGCTTCGACCTATCCTACTACTCCTCCCGGTGCAACTGCACACAAGAAAGCAGCGACCACACCGCATTGCCAACAAGGAAATCCACGGGAAACACCCCAAACTCCTAAACTTCAAAACATTCACCACTGGACACAAGATTTTCTGGCGTCCTTGTTTTTAGGAAACTTGCATTGCTCATTTCCATGATCCTTGAGGCTCCTAAAAAGGAACATTGGTAATTATTAATATATCAAATATCACTGCGTTTGCTTCTCAAAGGCCATAGACGTGCCAAACATGGCACGGGAGTTAGAAGATGGATGAAAACTACTTCCCTAGTTTCAACACACAAGAAAAGGATTTGAATATAAAAGCAAGATGGGGTTTCATGGGAATCCCCTATGAGAGTATACAGATACAAAGATGGCAACTGGTTCCCTACTTCAGAATGTAGTATTCCATTTGTGGTTTGACCTTTAGATGAGCTACTTAGACAAACAGGTCCCCAAATTAAAAAGAAAAGCCTTCCATTGCAAAGTGTCCTTGCACAAGCACCTGGTTGAACTTAGCGATGGGATTGGTGACTGCCATTGCAATGTGCTCCGGCTGCCATGCGGAGAAAGAGCTCACTCACCCAACCTAGCTAGCATGGATACTGACACTGAAATTGTAGAAATTTAGAAGGGGTTTAGGATTTTTTGTGGATTGAGAAGGACACACAAAGACTGGGAATTGGGGATGGGTGAAGTGCTGAGGCTTTTTAGTAAGTGTGATTGCCATATAGTTCATGAGCTTGATTGTTTATTTGTTTTGATTTTGAGCTGAACAATTTCAAGAAGATCCCATGGCCGCCTCCAGCTCCAGAAAATTTCCATTGTGTGCTCTTTTAACTGGGACAGTTCCAAGAACAAATGGTGGCATTGGCAGTGAGCCCCAGGTTAATTTGGTCCATCAGAGATGGCAATGATAATATTACATGGCATTCAAGATGACCCTAGGAGTATATTTGTGGTTGTAGAGCAGTTGAAAATAGCTGTTCTTCTTTGTGAAAGATAAAAAAAAAGTGTAGTGATCTGTACAGGATATTAACAATAAGCAACGTGGAAATATTCAGCAAAAGTACCTTTCTGTATAATTGCAAGGCACCTGTACCAACATCTTCACTCAACCTCAAGGGCAAGTATCAGTGCAATACTACTCCTGAATGTCACAAAGATATTCTGGTTGCAACAATACAGATCAGCATAATATGTGGAGTGGTGCAAGTTATTGGCAGGCATTGGAAGGCAGTATGTACACCAGATTCGGCTGTGCATGTCGGCAAGAAAATGCATATCGGACATCGCGTGCCAGCTTGCCAGTTTGCCACCGTACTTCCATGGGCAGAGTCGAGCATTCTTTGGGCCCAGCAAGGCGGGCCAGGGCCCCCGCAACACGCGTGAACGCATGGTTTATAAAGATCGTGTTTATTTGTACATAGATTCGTGACTGAGAGACAAGTGACATTCTTTGGGCCCGCGGGCCAGGGCCCTCGCAATGCCCGCGAACGTATGGTTTATAAGGGGAAAATTTCAGTGCAAACCAATTCTTTGGTGTAAACCGTAAAAACTCTCTAAAAACATGTTTAGATGTACTGAAAAAATCGGAAAAAAATCACACAGGTACATAAGGGGGTGACACACATGCATATAAAAATTCAAGGCTAAACTCTTTTTAGTTGATGAGATATAAAAATAACAAATCGGAAAGAAAAAGACAAAAATGCCAAAAATCAGTATCACCCCTCATGTAAATCCGATTTGTCATTTTTATATCTCATGAACTAAAAAGAGTTTAGCCTTGAATTTTTATATGCATATGTGTCACCCCCTTATGTACATATGTGATTTTTTTCCGATTTTTTTAGTGCATCTAAACATATTTTTTAGAGAGTTTTCACTGTTTGCACTGAAGAATTGATTTGCACTGAAATTTTCCCCGGTTTATAAAGACTACATTTATTTGCATATAGATTCGTGATGGAGAGACAAGTGAAAAAATCATAAGAATATATAAAATCAACAAAAAGATAAATATTATATAAGAGAAATGAACCGTCAAGATAGCATAGGTGTCCACCCCGTTCCATGCATGCACCATCCTCACCTCCCAACCCGCCCGCCTGCGCCACCTCCCCCGCCCTCCCCGACGACGACGCCCGCCCGCGCCCGCGCCACCGAGCATGGCGACCTTCATCAACCGCCACATCCTCCCGCCCTTCCGCCGCCCGCCGCTCCCCTTCTTCCACCCGGTCGCCGCGGCGCACGCGTCCACGCTGCCCGCGGGCCGACGCCCGTGGACGCCCCGCCGAATCCTCGACCCGGGCGACGACGTCGTCCTCCGCTGGTACCGCCTCTTCCTCGTCACCTGCCTCGTCGGCCTCTTCATCGACCCCCTCTACTTCTACCTCCTCCACACCGACCCCGACACCTGCGTCTCCATGGACATGGGGATCGGCGTCCTCGTCACCGCCGTCCGCACCGTCGCCGACCTCTTCTACCTCGCGCACATGATCCTCAAGTTCCGCATCGCGTTCGTCGCGCCCAGCTCACGCATCTTCGGACGCGGCGAGCTCGTCCGGGACCCCGACCAGATCGCCATCCGATACCTCAAGAACGACTTCATCATCGACCTCGCCGCCATGCTACCGATCCCGCAGGTAAGTGAACGTAGTCTTCTCATTGTATCTCCGTAATCTAATGCCAGTCGGTCGAGCGAATGCATGGCTATTGGCTAAGCTTTCACGTCCACGCATTGGCTCTATGAACAGGAAGACACGCTTCATGCTATCATCAATTATTGATCACTGCCGTGTGTTAAATAAATTACTTGCCTCTTTACTATTACAAACCTGCTAAATTCCAGGCTCCTGAAAATAAGAGAGATCTCTCAGGAGTGTTGGGGGTGGGGTTAGGGTTTGGGGTGGGTGATTAGGAGTGTTGGATTTAGAGGGAGGCTAATGTGGCGGCCGGACCAGTGGGTGGTGGCGAGGTGACAGCGGCGACACCGGTGCCGTGGGAGACTGGCAGGCAGTGAGCGGGGGAGCGCGGCGGTGGATTGGTAAGCGTGACGGCAGGTAGGGGCGAGTGGCAGCGCTGAGAAAACAGATCAAGGAGGAAGATGACATGGAGATCATAGGATCTTCATCCTATAATTCAGAATGATTGCCTGAGATTTGCCTTATTTTCAGGCATCTGAAATATAGCAACGCCTTGTCCCAAGTTCTAGGTTGTTCGAATTTTTTATCCGATATAATTATGTCTTCTTAGTGAAACGGCATATCGCACTTTCAATTTGCCACCAATCTCTTTCTTGCATTGGAAAGGATGATAATCAACTTGTCAAAATTTTACTGCACTCACTCTTGTTTCTTTTGTGTCAATCCTTATAATGTATCTCTACAATAAATTCAATGAATAAAAGGACTAAAATATTTTGAGGACTGTATGTGTTGAGCTATTCACATATTTCCTCAACATAATAAGCATCTGGATTAGCTGTTTGGTGTATGAAACCCAACAGTATCCTCAGTTCCTGTCTTGCAGGATGCAGGGATTGTGATATTCTGCAGCATTTACCATGTGCTTGGCATGATATGATCTATCAAAGTGAGAGTGATAACACTCCACCGATCTATATCCAATAAATGGATCGGGTTGGTGTTCTCAAACATAATCATACTTGGTGCAAAATTAGAACGCTCCTCAAGTGAATCCCTCTTACTAAATGTGTGTAGTTGAGGTTATACCATCAGATTGCTGCATTGGTAAGAGTTCAGATACTAATACAGCTTCCGTGATCAATACCAGAGCTAAATCTGGTATTGCACGATTCAGTTAGTGTAAGCTGACTTTGTCTCGGAATTGAACAAGCTCGATTGATGTTGTTTATGAAATCATCAAATTTTCGTTGTATCTTATCTACTTACAGTTACAGAGCTGTTATGTTTGCATGTGATGCAGTTGCTTAGGCCTCGTCACTCTCTGATTCGTGCAGGTGATTATCTGGTTTATTATACCAGCTGTGAGTACATCCTCAGCCAATCACACGAACAACACGCTCTCATTGATCGTATTAATCCAGTACATACCAAGAGTGTTTCTTATCATATCCTTAAACTCCAAGATTGTAAAGGCAAGTGGAGTAGTCACAAGGACTGCTTGGGCAGGGGCTGCGTACAACCTGCTTCTTTACACATTGGCAAGTCATGTATGCAATCTCTTTCCATTTGTTTTCAATGGCACAATGCATACTTTTTACCAGTTCTTCAATTCAGTTATCTGCTTATTCGTCAACGCTTCCAAAATGTTCGATAGTCTCATTTCAAGCATCAAAATACTCATATTTCAATTTCACCTTGTGTTTTATCAACTGCATGGCGCATGCAGGTTCTTGGCGCTCTGTGGTATCTGCTGTCCATTGAGCGGCAGTACACCTGTTGGATGGAAGTGTGCACGGAGGAGAATGGCACCGCAGGTGAAATCCCCAGATGTTTTATGAGCTATTTGGACTGCAAAAGCAAGGGTAGTCCCATACGTCAGGCTTGGCATAACCATAGTGGCATCGAGAGACAGTGCATGCTTCCCGATTCCGTATATGAGTATGGATTATTTGCTGATGCACTGGCTCTGGATCGTGCTGGGGTGGCCTTTATCGAGAAGTACCTGTACTGCCTCTGGTGGGGTTTTCGGAACTTGAGGTATAAAGATGGCGTTTTCGGTATCTGAATTCTGCCTTGAGGTTATATATGATACAATAATAACTGCTTTCCCTTATCTTTATTTTCTGTGGAAATTAGTTCCTATGGACAGAACTTGCAGAACAGCACCTACAAGGGGGAGACCGTCTTCTGCATTCTGATATGCATTATGGGACTTGTCTTCTTTTCACATCTCATTGGAAACATGCAGGTATTTAATTGTGCTCCTGAATTGCATCAGTTCTGTTCGGTGCAGAGCTGAAATCAGAGGTTCAGCTTGACAGTGTCTGGTGAATTAATTTGCAGGGAATTATATACCTTGATCCATTTTCCTAGCCACTTACTAATCAGTTCTGCTTGGCCTTGATCTTGCAGACGTACTTGCAGTCGATGACAGTGAGGCTGGAGGAGTGGCGGGTGAAGCGCCGGGACATCGAGGAGTGGATGCGGCACCGTCAGCTGCCTCCCGAGCTCCAGGAGCGCGTGCGGAGGTTCTTCCAGTACAAGTGGCTCGCCACCCGTGGCGTCGACGAGGAGTCCATCCTCCAGTCGCTGCCGCTCGACCTCCGCCGCGAGATCCAGCGCCACCTCTGCCTCGCCCTCGTCCGGCGCGTGCCGTTCTTCTCCCAGATGGACGAGCAGCTGCTGGACGCCATCTGCGAGCGCCTGGTGTCGTCGCTGAGCACCAAGGACGCGTACATCGTGCGGGAGGGCGACCCGGTGAGCGATATGCTCTTCATCATCCGTGGCGAGCTGGAGAGCTCGACGACGGACGGCGGGCGGACCAACTTCTTCAGCTCCATCACGCTGCGCCCGGGGGACTTTTGCGGCGAGGAGCTCCTGACGTGGGCGCTCATGCCCAACCCGAGCCTCAACTTCCCGCAGTCCACGCGCACGGTGCGGTCGCTCACCGAGGTGGAGGCCTTCGCGCTGCGCGCCGAGGACCTCAAGTACGTGGCCAACCAGTTCAAGCGCCTGCACAGCAAGCGCCTGCAGCACGCGTTCCGGTACTACTCGCACCAGTGGCGCAGCTGGGGCGCGTGCTTCGTCCAGGGCGCGTGGCGGCGGTACAAGAAGCGGAAGCTCGCCAAGGAGCTCATGAAGCAGGAGGGCATCTACTACCAGGATGCCGGAACCGGCGGCGACGACGACGGCTACGGGCCCGGCCCTGGCAGAGGTGCAGACATCGCGCCGTTGCTCGGCGAGTACAAGGCCGGCGCCGGGGACCACGGCGCCGGAGCGGCCGACGGCGGCGGCGCGCACCTCGGGGCGACGTTCCTGGCGTCCAAGTTCGCGAAGAACACCAAGCGCGGCGCGGCGCAGCACCAGAAGATCATCACGCAGCAGAGGATCGACGACGTGCCCACCATGAACTTCCCCAAGCTCGCCAAGCCCGACGAGCCGGACTTCTCCTTGCACACCGACGACGTGCTGTGAGCCAATGACTGACTGGTAACATCATCTTGCATCACCAGCTCCCTCCCTCCCTCCTCCTCCTCTTGTAATTCGGTCACTGACGCTATGGTGCATACCATGCTGCCATATGAGAAGCACGAGGCTGTAATAGCACGTACATAGATGGAGTCGTCCTTGTACTGTACACTAGTGCTGATTTAGTAGGGTTGACCCTACTTCAGTTCAGAATCCAGACTTGAGACTGTTCATGTGTTCTTGTGATATTCCATTGAGATCATAAATATGAGATGTTCGCTAGTACAGGGATTGTATTTAGGGATGGCAATTTCCCCATCGGGTCGGGTCCCGTGGGTTTCAGACCCGACGGGGTGGGTTCGGTGGAAAAATAACCCCGCAAAGCTATCGGATTAGGGCTTCGAGTCGGGTTCAGGTTCGGATCTGTTTTTTCACTGCAGGTGTCACCCGAAACCCCGTCCACCCAACGCCCGCCCCGCTCGCCCACCCTGCCTCGATTGCCTGCCGTGCCGCGCCCACCCCGCTCACCCGCCGCACCTCGCCCACCCCGCTCTCCCGCCATGCCCCGCCCATCCCGCTCATTCGCGTCGCTTTCCCACTGTCGGGTTTCGGGTTACCCCGTTGGGTTTCGAGTCCCCGTCGGGACCAGGGGCGAGGTGGTTTTGCGCCCAATATTGATTTCGGGTTCTAGTCGGGTTTCGGGTTCAGATCCGTTCCATCAAAACCCGACGGGGGCAGACTCGTTGCCATCTCTAATTGTATTAGCGGTACTGATTTACTGTATACTAGTTCTTACTATTGTATTAGTGGTATAGGATGGAGTTAGAGTAGGACTCATGTAACAGGGTCTCTTCATAAATATGAAGAAGGGTCGCTGCTATAACTAGGATGATAATATAGCGACAGGCTCATAGGGGTGGCGGCGGATCTGCCGGGACCCCGAAGCGGCTAGTGTTGCAACAATCAAAAGGAGCATTTGTAGTCATGCTCTGAGAATGTAGTCTTCAACTAAATCTCGTTAACAAATATTGTACCTCCGATATCGTCTGTAATTTTACCAGCATCATCTCAGTAGATCAACCCATCACTTCCGCAGGGCTAAATTTCTTAACATGTGATATTCCAAAGAGCTGTTTGTACAACAAGCTATTCTGGATTAAATTTGACTTGTCTTGTGGGGCAGAGACAAGATTAGAACAAGGGACAGTCTTTATTTTGTTCAGCAGCCAAAATTTGACATATTCATATGCATGCCAAGTCAACAATGTTAAGCAGCACATAATTATTTGATTTGAGTCACTTTTCAAAGTGTACTCGACCTTAACATGAACAACTAACTAAACAATTCGATACAGTACAAATATTGGCTTTTGAGATAATTTTTTTATTTATTTGGCACTAAAGGATGATAGAATAATCTCTAAAATGACCCCAAAACAAATGTTGCAACCCGCATGTTGGGGATCTAGCTATATTTTCGTGTCTAAGGGCATGTTTGTTCTTTATTGTGATTGTGGATTATAATTTTTAAAAGCTAGAATAAAAAACAAATAGTTGGATTCTACAATTCATAATCCACAATCACAATAAAAATTGAGGCAAAATCCATAATCAAGAGAAAATATGTTTTTCTGATTGTGGAGGTTAAGGATATGAGAGTGGGCATATAATTGTAGTAAAATTACCCATAATGCCATCGAGGTACACCCCCGCGCCCCCTCCCCCCGAACCTCCGTCGGCCCTATCGTTCACGCGCTCGTCTCCCTCTCGCGCATAGAGAAGGGACCTAGGGTTCCTTTGACCTCCCTGCCGGCGATCCCTCCACCTACGAGCTTTCATCCGCCTCAACGCCGGTGCACGTCCCCCTGCCTCCAAGCCACTATGCCCCTCTCCGGCGATCCCCATCACCCGCCATCGATGCGCCTCCAAGCCGATGTGCCCACTCCGACGGTCCTCGTCCCCTCGCCGCCGGTGCACCTCCAAGCCAGTGCGCCCCGTCCGGTGGTCCTCGTCGCCCCGCCGTCGTGTGAGGTACAATATCCATCTTCCCTCGTCTGGTTAGATTAGTTGTCGGCGCGCGATTAGTCAACGATGTTGGCTAGAATTTCCACTGCATGCCTCTGCAAATCCAGGAGGTCATGGGGTACTAGTGGGGTCGCACGACACCGTGTTGCCGCAACTCGTCATTTCTTCTTCGTCACTAGTTGCTTCCTGTGTTGTCGGTGGTGGTGATATTCGGTGGTGATTTCTTTTGCAGGATTATTTGGGAAGGCGGCTACTACACTTCTAGCTTCCATTTGGTGAAGAGAGGCCATTGGTGGTGCTTCTAGAGTCGTATTGCACTGCTCGGTCCTGAAGGAGCAGTCGTCCGCCATCGGCAACTCGATCCAGGCCACCGCCAAACCTTTCAGTCTTTCTACTCATGAGTTTCTACTGTTCTGAAATGCTCACTAGTATGTGTCAGTCTTCAGTAGTACTCAACTCTGTACATCACTAGGATCTCTTCTTACTATCCTGATTTGCTTTGCTCATTTTTGTGTGGAGGAAATAGATGATGGGAATGCAGTCTCTAACAAATTTCTTTCCGATTCTCATTCATGTTCATAAGAGCTATTATTTGGTCAGCCTTGTGGACAATGACTACATCCACGGGGACCTCTTTGCTACGTTCAAGGAGATCTGATGATGCCCTTATAATCTGTATCATGTTCTATGGCTAAATCCTATATGTATTCTTGCTTCGATGACTATAGGGTTTTATCACCGGGAAAGCTTTAGCTCATTTTCCTCTAGTATGATTGTTCCTGATTTGTATCGATTTATCCAAACCATCTAGTATCAATAAGTATTAAACTATATGTTATCCTTTGTTTCCAGCTTCATTTGCAGTGTTCCCTTTCCTTCATGTCAAAATACGGTCGTTACTTGTAATGTAAAATCCTACCTTCAGACTTTGTTTTGCAGCCCCCAAAATTCATATGCAGAAATGAGTCAGGTGTTCCGCGATCTACGAAATTCAGATTTCCACCAATGTCAATACCATCCACCATGTCAAGCTTCAAGCCTTGGCCACTCGGCATACTATGTGCAAGCACACAAAAATAACATAAAACACAAGGCAGCTTGGTAGGCAAGAACAGCAAAATTTCATTTGCAAGCCTCAACACTCACGTCATATGGTGTCCTATATCATATATGGGCTGAAACTAGGTTTGAGGGGCTAACTATGTTCTAAATCTCAATCTAATCGCTGAGGGTATTATAAACATAATACACAAAAAGCAATCATTTAAGACATTTAGAATCCAAAGTTGCCAAACAATACTTAGCTTTTTATAATCCAGCTTCTCACAATTCAGCTTCAGTTATTTGTATGGGCATAAATATTTTTCCCTTGCTTTAAGAAAGTTTCAGGAGCGATTTGTTCATGGTTCCATGCATGTCACCGTGCGAGTAGAAACTACAAGCCGGCTCTTGAGGTGCCTCTATCAGACTGTTGTGGTTCGAGGTGATAGTTCAAGCAATTTTTTAGAAACCCAGTACAACACGTAGCCGTACGTTCATACTCATACAATCACATATGTATTCACATAACGTCTATTGAAGATCAGAGATACAGAGCTTTGAGATTGACGAAGTCACCACAAGTGTGTCGCTGTCGGTGTCGACGGTTACGTTGCATACTACTTAAAAAAATTCAACACTAGTGAAACATAAAAAAAGCATCCCTGATAGGTAGGGATACAACCACCTTGTCTACATTGTACTAGCAACCATGCACATATTTCACACACCTGAAATATATAATATTGTGATGTGGCAAAAAAATCATAGGAAAAATAATAATTAAAAGGAGAGCAAACGGATGACCAATTTTGATTATGAATCGTAAGACATATAGTAGAGATCGTTCAAATCGATCATAACTCGTCTGTTTTATAGAAGCATATACTTCCATCGTTTAGAAATCATATGCGTATTCTTTTAAAAAAATTAAATTTTATGTATTTTGACTAACATTTAATCAAATTATAAAATATCTAGTGTATAAAAATTATACAACTAGATTCGTAATTAAAATAATTTCATATATATAAGTTTTATGGTTATAAATGATTAAAATCAAACTTTAAAGACTAAATCCAAAGTAAATACACATATTATTTCTATTGTCGTCGTGCTTATTGGCTAGGTCGTTGGTGACTGTCAGATCTTGCAGTGTTGCGGGCGTGTGGGCTGTGGCGGGGCCCACGTGTTCCTTGCTTGCCGCCGTCCCACGTGGAGTCGACGCGGCGCCCCTTATCCTCGCGTTTTTTCGAACCTCGACGTGGCGCGGGCCCCACCCGCAGCGTCCACGGTGGCCAATCAGTTCTGGCCACTAGTCTGCTCTGCTTCGCGCCATACCCGGCTGCTTGGTGCTTTCCCAGCACGGCGGTTAAAAATCAAGTCCAGAGGCAGAAGATTAATAGGGTGATAAAAGTCAAATCCAAACGCATCATCTTGGCAAAAAAAATTAATACTGACGATCCTTCAATCACGTACTCCTCCATGTTCCTCTTGAATATGTTAATCCTGTCTGTTGCCATCAATCAATGTACAACGATTAAATACGTGGCGTGATCAATTATCGGCTCAGAAATAGACAATTCAGAAGGGAAAAAAGCGGGATTTTTTTAGTGACACTATGCACATATTGCATTCTCCACCCTACTGTGCCGGTCGATTTTCTGAGCTGTGTATTTCTTCACAGATTACTTACCGTATAAAGATGGCAATGGATAGAGGTTATTTACGTGACCGTGGGTAAGAAACTCTATAGGTACGGGTTTGAATTTTAATGTTTATCCATAAGTACATGTACAAAAGTTTATGAGCAAAAAAAAAAGCATGCATGTGCCTATAAACCATAAATCTGCTTTAATCATTTTACATGTAAACATAAATCATCACTAGTATATAAATTAGAAACTTAGGTATAAATCCACACTAATTACTCGTAAACATGTGATGTGGCATCCGTGGGTACAAGATAATCACGGGTGATGAGTACAGATAACATTTTTTATATGTGACGAGTAACAAATATGAGTACGGATTTAGTATAAGCTCGCGGATACAAGTCTAAACTCTGGACAACCTTTACCTGTAGTCATTTTACCTGTTGTCATTTTTTATTACCGTATCCAAAATTTTAGATGGGCAAAATTTACCTCGGCCTGACCGGTGCCGGCGCTGGCCGCTGAACCGCGCTCACCCACAACTGGGACAGTCGCCGGGTAGCTACGACATCTGCCACACTCCGTCGTAGTAGGGGTGGTCCACCTCTGGTTACGATTAATCTCGTGTTACGGATGATCAAATCTTCGTGTAGAACGTGAGACCAGTCTCGTACGCTTAATCCAAGCCGGATCATCGTGTGAAACATGCAATCAATATTCTACGCTTAACTCACTTAAGAGTCAAGACGCCCAAACCAACGGGTCCGAGAATTCTTACCCACCCTATATTCATAGTTTTTCTATTTATTTCTCCAAATCCATGGTCTCGACAGGTGCGAACCCAGGAAAGGTCTAACGAGAGCACATATCCTCGTTCAAAATTTTGTTTTTTAATGGATTTTAGTGAACTTATGCTTTTTCTTAGTTGCAAATACTCATTAACTGGTATACCTTGCTCAATTTTTTATATGCGTCCGTCCATAAGTCTTGGTCTCTCAATTGGTGTGCTCTAATCTAACGAGTTCCTAAAAAAATCTAACGAGTCTGAGAAAATGGTGAGCTCCAATATCTCATCACATTGAAAAAGAAATTTAAAATCAGTAGAAAGCGACGCATAAATAAAGGAAGAAAGAAATATAACAGGAGGGAGATCATAAAACAAGAGGCAGAGGAACATCAGAGCAAATTAAAAACAAAAGATTAAGAAAAAGCTTCCTTTTAAAGCAGACCGGCAGCCGAGAAAGAGAGGTCTCCTTGTCCGGACGGCAACCAACACGCACCTCCGACTCCGTGGCGGCCTCGCCGGCTCCTCAAGAGCCGTCGCGCTAGTCCGGCCGGCCGGGCCTTCCCGCTAGATGCATGGGGGCCGTCCGCGGCGCAGCGCCGGCGTGGCGGTCGGCTTGCCTGGTGCTGTGCCTGCTGCCGGTCGTCCTGCCGCTGGTGCTCCTCTGGCTGCCGTTGCTCTGCGTCGCCGTCGCCGTCGTCCGGTTCCGCCGCCGCCGCCGGAGGCTGATGATGGCGACGAGGAGGGGTAGGTGCTCCTTCGGCGGCGGTGAGGGGTCGACGCTCGAGGCGGTGGGCGCGGAGCACCGGGCGGCGCTGCTGCACAAGTACCTGGAGGACCAGATGGAGCTGGTGGGGGCGGACGCCCAGGCCGAGGCAGGGGACGCCGGCACGCCGCCATGGATCGGCGGCCGAGCTCCCAACAAAGCCAGAGGCAGCAATAGCATGGGGGCAAGAAACAGAAGAACTAATTGGGCGCAAGAGACAGAGCTAGCTGAGCTTGGAGATCAAGATTGATTAATGATCTTTGATCTTCTTGCGTCATTCTGTGTTCTTGGGAAAATTTGTTTCTTCTTTCCTCAGTTTCTTTTTCTCTAGATAGCTTTAGATGTGGAGAAAATTTGTGCTTTTGAGATGTACCGAGATGAGATCATCTCCTTGTAACTGATCAAGTGCTTGAGGAAGCTGATTGGCTTCGCCTCTTACTTGATCGAAATGCAAGCTCCTTTCATATCTGCCTTTCCCTCATGTAGCACCAGTTTTCCAAAAAAGATCCAACTTGCGCATGCAGAACACATGCGAACTCTTGGGTCTTTGCAGTATATACTTGCAATTTGCGCCTTGTATCATCGCGATTGCTGCTCGAATGTACACTTACAGGTTCCTTTTTTCCTCGGGTCATTGAAATTTGTCTCAAAATCAGCCACATTTTCCGGCCGTTGGATCTAGAACTTGTATCCAATTCATTCATCTCCCAATTGTTTACAAGATCTTTAAGTTGCCCGTAGATGACCTTGCAGATTTCTATGAAACACTGTGATCTGCCAATTGTATGGAACACTGTGGCGGTTGCTTTTGATATGAAGCAGAGGCCACTGTCGGTTTCACATCTATGTGATGTTTGGATTGAGGCATTGAGCAGTTTAAACGGGTGATGATAAAGTTGGTGATAGTAGGTGTTGCTGCGGTTTTCTGGACTCCATGGAAAACTAGAAATGCAGCTTGTTTCATAAATCAATGTAATACCTCGGTCTATTAGTGTTTCTAGCAAGGTTTACGTTACCGATCGGAGCTCGGTTACCGAGCTCCGGCGGTAACCGAAAATACGCGATAACCGTGGTTACCGGTCAAAAAATCAAAAAAAATCGAAGAAAATTCATTTGGCAAAATTTGAATTTTGGAAAAAAAAATCGCGATTTTAGCTGTTCGGTAACCGCTCGGTTTTGGTCGGTTACCGAGCGGTTTGGGTCGGTTACCGAGTGATTTTCTCGTATTTTTGAATTGGTCGGTTACCGAGCGGTTTAGGTCGGTAACCGCTCGGTTTTCTCGATTTATCGAGCGGTTTTATCGAATTTCAGCGCAGTTCAACAAAAAATCTAAAAAAGGGCTCAACCTTGTAAAATCAATAACTAATTCATCTGAGCTTCAAATCAAGTGAAACAAATTTTGTTGGCTTCCTTGTAACATGATCTACATGATAAAAGTATTTATACTCATAAAAAAGTTCAAAATTTTCTGTGAGAAATTTTATTTGTTAAACCAAGTTAAATGCATAGTTTACTCTTTGCTAATCCAAAAATCATGAAACTAATTTTGTTAGTCTTCTTACATGATCCTATGTCTTTTAAAAATACATGAACTCATGAATTAGTTATTGTAACATGCATGATTGTGTAAATGTGTTGCGACTAGATTAATTCATAACTGACCCATCGCACCTCAAAAATTAGTGAAACCACTTTCATTAGCTTATTTATACTATGATTTACGTAGAAAAAAATAATAGTAGACATGAAAAAGTTAATTACAGTGCTGTTTCTTAACATATTCACTTTATGCTTGTGAACTTTGTAAAAATCATAGAGAATTTAATAAAACTCTAAATAAAGTGAAATCAATTTTAAAGATTCTCTTAAAATACATTTTATACAAGAAAAATATGTGTTTACATGTTACACTTTTCCTTAACATGAGTTAATAACTGAGTCGCACGCTTCAATTTTTTTCATTTTTTTCAAACTTTCTCCCTATAGAATATGATGCAAACGATATTATTTTGAAAAAAAATCACAGAAGGTCTTAGAATTATGTCTAGTTTTTTAAAGATTTTATTTGAATTTTTTATTTTTTTCAAATTTTTTGAATTCAAATTTCGGTTACCGTTCGGTTTCTGAAACCGGACCGGACCGAGAAAGTCGGTAACCGTGATTTTTGAGCGGTTACCGATGGTTTTTTGAACCCTGGTTTCTAGTCTCGGCTCGTGTTGTCCAAATATTCCGGTGTGGTGGAATTAGTCATATCTTGATAGTTTAGATAGGTTAAAGTCACTTATTAGTATTCATGCTCTAAATATAGTACCTCTGGATTAATCATTTTACCTGAATTGAGGATGAAAGTATAAGAGATATATTATGCGTATATGTACTCACCCCACATGTGGGCTGTGTCGTAAGTGGATTTGGAAACAGGGTGTTACATATGGTATCCAGAGCCAACTCTTGCTACATGAGTACGTGCGTGTCGACCTGTGGAGGAGACATGGCATGGTCATGGCACCGAGGAGAGATCATGTGTATTTATATGTCGTGCACAATGTAAGTTGTTGAGGGCGTCACCTCTGAAGGGGAGAGAATGTAATACCCTGGCCTATTAGTATTTTTAGTTTGAACTCGTGGGGCCTAAGTGTTCAGGTTTAGTGAAATTAGTTTCACCTTGTTAGTTTAGATAGGTTAGAATTATCTTATAAGTCTTCGCGTTCCAAACATGATACCTTTGGGTTAATTCTTTTACACAAAGCGAGAACAAAAGTACAAGAGAAAGTGCTATGCGTATGCGGGCCTACCCCATAGGTGGGCTAGGCTGTAAACGAATTTTGGAGGCGGTGTGTTACAATCAGTTTCCTAGTGATCTTGTTGTTATCCTTCAAATATATCATTTTCTGAAGTCCTCGACCATTTGGCATAGAAAGAACCGAACAAGGAGGCATCGAAATGGGGAGCAAGACTACTAGCCAAGGAAAACATTATTGGCAAGAAAACCCAGTTTATCAAGTCTACCAATGGACCCCGGTAGAAAAAACGTTCCATGTTTACCGGTATTTTGTTCGAATTTTATTTAGATTTCTTTGAATTTTATTTAGATAAATCGTGTTTACTGGGGACCTTCGGTAAATTTTATTTACCGGTAATATTTTCCATGTTGCTAGCACAAGTCATGGGGGAGGTGTTTGATGCATCAAAAGGATGGTGTCTGACCAATGGAGGATCCAGCGCCGAGAAGCAGAGGGGCTCTCCCTCTTCATCTTCCTCATTTCCCTGCTCTTTTTTCTCTTCTTCTTCCTTATTCCTCTGCCTTTTCCCCTTCTTCTTCCTCCTTCTCCTCCTCTTCTTCTCCCCTTCTTCATCTTCCATACTAAAAAAATTATAGGGAGGGGGCTTGGGGGCTCTCAAGTGTTCCAAGAGGGTAGGGGGGCTGAAGCCCCTTAGCTCATGCTGGATCCACCTATGTGTCCAACAACACACATGATACATATATGGAGGAGGAAGTGAAGCAAAATGAACAAGGAGAGCTTCTGGGCAGGGAAGCTGGGTAGAGGAGGGTCTGTCAATCTAAAGATGTCTGTTGTTGTTTCTTTCTGCTTTTTTTTTTCTAGCTACATTGTATTATAATGTAGTTGTGGCTTGGAACTATGTCATCTTTTCTCCACTGTGATGTGAGAGGAGAAATGCATACGCCGGGAGGGTGGGTGGGTGGCTGGATGCCATCACCAAGTCATCTAGTTCTGCCCCTAGCTATGATCGGTCTAGTTTTTATTTCTCTACTGGTAAGGGGGGGGGGAGAGAGAGAGAGAGAGAGAGAGAGAGAAGAAAGGAGAAGAAGGAAGAGAGAGAGAAAGATAGAGAGAAAGAAAGAAAGAAAGGAAGGAAGGAAGGGGGAAGAAAAGAAAAAAAGAAGAAGAAGAAGGAAAAAGAGAGGATTTCGGGGGAATCGCCGAATTCATTGTTGATTCAACTTCCTCGCCGCAAATGTGACTTCTAATTAGTCCGTAAATGCTTGTAGATGAGTGAGAACGATCGATTTCGTCATCGGAGTGGTGTTTTGTTGATCCATTGGCATGTAGTGTCTTAATTTGAAATCAAAATGTAATTGGAGTCAAATTCGACCATAAGGTTAAATGGAAGTTGTATGTCTCGTCGATATCTTTCTGATGGTTCTGGTCGTGTATTGGATGAGTGGTTTAGGTAGGAGTAATTGATAAATAGTGTTGTTAACTTATGTGCTTTAGTTGGAGCAATTCTTACTGTTCTTCGGTCTTCGACCTAGACAGAAGAAGTTTCTGTCCGGCGTCTTGCAAGCAGAGTGATAGATTTTTTCATAGCCTTTGATAATGCCTTGTATGCGGGATTTTCAAGCATGGAAGTGTGTGCCTTCTTTTTTTGGTAGTCTTATGGTGCTAATTATGCGATTGTTCAGGTGGTGCTGTTTCAATACGTAGCTAGCGTCTGCCTTTGTCACTGGTGAAGGCAAGTGAATGTCGCTGATGTGCTGCGCTTTAACTTGTTATTTAGTTCCTTCTGCTCTTTTAACTACAACACATACGATTATTCTAACAAACTAAATATGAGCATGTTGCCTTATTGTTTACTTTTTTTTTGAAGTTTACTTGATTCTTGATTTATGAGTGTAGAAAGCAGGTTATGTCGCTTTGCAGATATTCAATATCATCGTATACAATTATTGAAGTATGTGCATATCTTGGATGTTATATTTTCATTTATGCATGTAGCATATTATATATATGCACATCATGGATTGAAAGTTGCCGCGCAGCGTACACGACTGTATTGGTACAACATCATATGTTGCCCGTGGAGGGGTACGACGCACACCCTTATGTTTCCTGTGAAGAGGTAAGTGTGAAAAAGAATATGACTTGTGCATACATATGCTTTTATATAGATGTCTTGACTTTAATTGCATCAATATTGTCTCTTCATATTGCAAGAAAGTCTTTAATACCATTTTGGATTATATTTCTATAGTGAATCATAGCTAGTGGATAATAGCATGTGGTTGATATTGTATTGTCATGCTTGGTTATGTTTTTCGGATATTGTTAATTTGTTCAAAAAAATTTATCTTCGTTAAAGATGGATATCCAATCAACTGCAGCTTAATAGCTTGTTAAAGCACGCTTGTTGAGAATTTTTAATATCACCCTTGCTATCTTTCTAGGTGCACATTAAAGTGACTACGAGCATACAGGATGGCTAGTAACATGACCTTTGCATGATCACCTCCAACTTTTGTGTATTTTGTCGTGATGATAGTTTAGTGACCTTTGATCATTTTTATTGTACGAATGACACCTCTGTATGTTTGAGACAAGTTCCTCTTTGCTTAGATGTTTTATAATATTAGCGTGATATTGCTATATATTTAAAAATATAGGGGATGTGTTGTCGAAATTGTATTGTCCGGCAGACTTATAGGTAGGTTAAAAGCACTCCGTGCAGTGGTGTGAAAGGATAAAGATGTCGTTTAGAAGGGCTAAATAGACGTTTTAACAAAATTTCTCCTCTTTTACCGTTTGGCCTAAACTTGCAGCGGAAATAAACTAACGGATTTTTCACAAGTGAAAAACCTAAATATGCTAGGATCAACTAGTGCATAATCACCCTAAATAAATGTGAATGTTACAATCTTAGGATGCGACAAAGATTATCCAAATCGAAGGTACCCAGTCAATTTATGAACATATTATCAGGAACTAATCTTCGACAAAATATTTTTTGTAGCGAAAATAAACTAACGGATTTTTCACAAGTGAAAAACCTAAATATGCTAGGATCAACTAGTGCATAATCATCCTAAATAAATGTGAATGTTATAATCCTAGGATGCGACAAAGATTATCCAAATCAAAGGTACCTAGTCAATTTATAGACATATTATCAAGAACTAATCTTCGACAAAATATTTTTTTATACTTTGTGCATACTTGCCTCACTCAATGAAGTAAATGACTATTAGAATTCTGGTACAATATTAGTTACCATTTAGCTTTGAAACACTCTTCTTTTAAGTGTTATATGGTCATCAACAAGACACTTTGGTATAGATGCTTCAAAGGTGTGCAATGTGCCTGAGCTAGATGATTGGCTGTGTGACAGGAAGCTGATGCAACAAGTCATTCAGCAACATTCGAGGAGAGCACATGAAAGGATGAAGAAGCAAGTAGACTAGAACAGATCTAAACGTCTCTTTTGAAATTGATGGCATGGTTTTTCTGAAATTACAATCTTATATTCGGTCATCTTTATCTAACTGTTCATGCCAGAAGCTGTCCCTACACAAGTTACCCGCTCTTTCTTCCTTGATTTCTTGGCACGGTGGAACACTGGAATTGCCGCGGTTTCCGACGAGCGATTCGATCGCCGTCATCTCCTGGTGTATGTAGAGCAGAGGAGGAATTCCGTCTCCGATTCGGACACGGCTTCAAACTCTCCTTTTTAGCGAGTAATTGGGCCGAATCCACCTCTGGATGACAACGCGGCCCAAGCCATCGACCGACCCGCTCCCGCGTCGATATCCGTGCGGGCGCTGATCAACGGCCGGGATCCACGCGGCCGCCTCGATCCCGCGGAGAAGTAGCCGAAGCCGCCGCAGAGCTAGGGCTCTGCTCCGCTCCGCTCCCCTTCGCCGCCGCTGCCGCCGCCGCCGCTGCCTTCGGTCCCCGCGTCCCGTGGGTAAGGAACCCTACTCTAAGCTTGCTCTGATTGGATGGATTGCTCCGTTTGGTCGTGTTCTCTGATGCGAACGCGGTGTTGTTGTGTAGCTAGGGTTGCTTCGAGCGGAGAGGATGGGGGAAGAGGCGGATGACACCGGCAAGCGCAAGGCGCCGGATTCGACGGAGGCCTCCAAGCGGCGGAACATCTCCCGGTCGTGCATCCACGAGGTCGCCGTCCCGAACGGCTACGAGTCGGCCAAGGACGACGCCGTGCACGGGACGCTCGCGAACCCGGCGTTCCACGGGGAGATGCCCAAGAAGTACCCGTTCCAGCTCGACCCCTTCCAGAGCGTCTCCATCGCGTGCCTGGAGCGGAACGAGTCCGTACTGGTGTCGGCGCACACCTCCGCGGGGAAGACGGCCATCGCCGAATATGCCATCGCCATGTCGTTCAGGGACAAGCAGAGGGTCATATACACCTCCCCGCTCAAGGCACTGAGCAACCAGAAGTACAGGGAGCTCAGCCAGGAGTTCTCTGATGTCGGGTTGATGACCGGCGACGTCACGCTCCAGCCAAACGCCACATGCCTGGTCATGACGACAGAGATCCTCAGGGCGATGCTCTACAGGGGTTCCGAGGTGATCAAGGAGGTTGCCTGGGTTATATTCGACGAGATACATTACATGAAGGATCGTGAGAGAGGAGTCGTGTGGGAGGAGAGTATAATTTTCCTGCCCCCTGCCATCAAGATGGTATTTCTTTCCGCTACCATGTCGAATGCGACTGAGTTTGCTGAGTGGATATGCAATCTGCACAAGCAGCCTTGCCATGTTGTGTATACGGACTTCAGGCCGACACCACTGCAGCACTATGTGTTTCCAATAGGCGGCTCTGGTCTCTACCTTGTAGTGGATGAAGATGGTCAGTTCAGAGAGGATAACTTTGTGAAGCTGCAGGACACATTTACTAAGGCAAGTAATCAACTAGATGGAAGGAAGGGTGGTGGAGCTAAAGCCAGTGGCCGAATTGCGAAAGGTGGAAGTGCTTCTGGGAATTCTGACATATACAGAATTGTCAAGGTATGCAGCCACTGGCATACTTTAGTGGAATATGCACTTTATTCTTTGTCTTAATGCACTTTCTGAATTTACCAGTTTGAACATACATGATTTTTTTCTTGTCTAAAATACGTTGTGTTAAAGGAATAGGCCACATTTGACATCTCGCTTGTAGATATTTACTGTTCAGTTGTTGATATATTATTTGAATTCTGCTGCTCATATACTTGCTTAATTTTGAGTCCTAATCTTCAGATGGTTACCTAATCTAAAATCTACTATGTTAAAGGACTAGGCCACAGTTGACATCTCACTTGTAGATATTAACTGTTCAGTTGTTGGTATGTTATTTGAAACCCGGCCACTCATATCCTTGCTTAATTTTGGTGACTGTTAATTTTCAGATGATTATGGAGCGCAAGTTTCAACCAGTTATAATTTTCAGCTTTAGTAGAAGAGAATGTGAGCACCATGCCATGTCTATGTCAAAACTTGACTTCAACACTGAAGAGGAAAAGGATTGCATCGAGCAGGTTTTCAATAATGCTATTAATTGTTTAAAAGAGGAAGATAAAGGTTTACCTGCTATAGAGTTGATGTTGCCTCTTCTTAAACGAGGTATTGCAGTACACCATTCTGGACTACTTCCAATAATTAAGGAACTGGTGGAATTGCTCTTTCAAGAAGGTCTTGTGAAAGCTCTGTTTGCTACTGAGACAGTATGATCTTTATCCTGATTATTCCACTTAGCCTTATTCTTGTTTTTACCCCTTCACATGTAGTATAATCTAGAGGTCCATTTAAATGGATTTTTTCTTTAGTTTTCAAATGGGACGGTAAGAGAACTATTGTTTTACGCTTTATGTAAATAGTGCATCTTCCACTCTTAGTTGTACCATTTGATCAATAACAGTCTTGATCTTATTATCTTTCTGCCTCAGTTTGCCATGGGTCTTAATATGCCTGCAAAAACGGTTGTTTTCACATCTGTCAAAAAATGGGATGGTGATACTAACCGCTATATTGGTTCTGGAGAATATATACAGGTAAATCTTTTATATATGAAATGTAAGTCAGCCATACATTCATACAAGTAAAGTTTGTAGTAGGGACAGATACAATCCCTTCTTATTTTAATTTCACATGCACTGCATTCTTAGATGAGTGGAAGAGCTGGCCGACGCGGCAAGGATGAACGTGGCATTTGTGTTATAATGATAGATGAGAAGGTAAGGTCCCACCGTTTTATGTTGTTATTATCTTTGTTTTTTAAGTACAATTCATATAGCATGTCAAGGTGTTCATGACAGGGGGTTTATTTTTTTTTTATCTTGACATGCTATCCTTGACAAAATGGGGGCACTTTCGGGAAAATACAATAATTTGTTCCAGTGCATCCTGATTCTGCTGTTTTCTTTCTGTATCCAGTTGGCAAAATCTGATGTGATAACTGATAACTGGTTTCTCTTTTATCTAATGTCGTTGCTATTTCAATTGCAGTTATAATTCTGATTGTACTAGATGTTTATTTGTTTCAATCTTACATTATTTTTATCAATTTCAACATTTGTTGGTATGCAAAATGTATATTTACATGTATGACTAATAACTTAGGTCAATATGATCCAAGCCATGTTTTCAGACTGCATTGAACTTTCACATTTGAAAGACAGTTGTCTTGTTCTGGGTAGTTGTGCTTAAAGATTCGTTTTGTGTTGTTAAAACTTCCCCCTAAAACTTTTGGTTTTGTTCCATACTCAATGCTTCAATTTTGCTTGCCGTAAGAAGAATTACTTAGCTTGCAAATTATTCCAGTTGATTTGTGTGTTGCCACTCTTAGTGCACTTAAACCTTTTGTTCTCACCTATTTCCTTTAGCTTGACTTTCGTCCATCAGACTTAACGTGAGTGGACTCTGCAGATGGAAATGAGTGTTATCAAGGAAATGGTGTTAGGCAAACCGGCACCTCTCGTCAGTACTTTCCGGCTGAGCTATTACACTATTCTGAATTTAATGAGCCGTGTGGAGGGACAATTTACCGCTGAGCATGTGATTAGGAATTCATTCCATCAGTTTCAATATGAGAAGGTTTGTTTCAGGGCCTCTTATAGATGCTTCTACTGTCATATACTAGCCAATGTTAAAAATTAGGTACCCTCGCTTTTCAGGCGTTGCCAGAAATAGTTCAAAAGATCACGAGGTTGGAGAATGAAGCTACCTTGCTTGATTCTTCTGGAGAGGTATGCTATTTTAATTGCAGTATTCATTATTGTTCTTCTGTTTGACTTACACATCTCCCTGTACAGACTGATCTTGCTGAATATCACAAATTGGGGCTTGATATATCTGAACTTGAAAAGAAAATCATGTCTGAGATGATTAGACCAGAGAGGGCTTTGTTATATTTGGTTCCTGGAAGGCTGGTAGGTAACTCCATTTTTCACAAGTTCTGTTCCTGCTTGAGGATGAGTTGGTTGTATTTGCCACCGTTTTATTTGGCTGATGAGAAACTGCAGGAATACTTTACCTACTCTGCTCACTGCTTTATTTCTTTGATGAACTGTTGTAGGCTTTACAAAATTCGTATGAATACCTTTGCACTCAGTATTTTGCATTGTGGCAGGTTAAAGTGAGGGATGGTTCAACAGACTGGGGATGGGGTGTGGTTGTAAATGTGGTGAAGAAACCTCCAGCATCTGGGACTCTCCACCCTGCATTAAGTGCATCTCGCAGTAATAACTATATAGTGGATACCTTACTTCACTGCTCTTCTAGTTCCAGCGAGAATGGATCTCGTTCAAAGCCATGCCCGCCTCGCCCAGGAGAGAAGGGTGAAATGCATGTGGTGGGTTGAAGCTCAATGACAAAGGGTTTTTTTGTGTCCGACTACCATCAGATGGTCATCTAAGGGTAGCCAAAATATTACTTCTGATTATTAATCTTGAGGTATTTGCAGGTGCCTGTACCATTACCTTTAGTATCTGGTATAAGCAGTGTTAGAATCAACATTCCTCCTGATCTACGACCACCTGAAGCTAGACAAAACATACTTTTTGCTGTTCAAGAACTAGGAAAGCGTTACCCCCAAGGGCTGCCGAAGCTACATCCAATCAAAGTATGGTATTTTTTCTTACATAAATTTGCTTTCCAATCTTTTAAATTTTTGCACCTAAAGTGCCATTTTTGTTGAGGATTAAAGTTCCAGAAAATTTACAAACTGAAATATATTGCATCAGGATTAGTTTTACATGTGCACAACACTCCAGATCGTATTACTACTTGTGAATTGTGATGTTCTTCCTCTGATAGTGTAGCTGCTATTTAGGTGCTTTGTGTAGTTAGGACTTCCAAGTATATGGAGTAGGGATTTGTATATCGTGATTTTCAATGCATTGTCCACACATAATATATTAGTATATATCTGCTGAGAACAAATGACACTGTAAAATATTGACACGATCTTCAGTTGCTCATTTATCGTCTGACATACTCATGGACTTCTGATGCCCTCTTGCTCTACCCTCTGTTGGCAATTCTATCACTCGAATTAGTCCGGCTTCTCTGTACGTAAAATAAATGCTCCGGCATTCTAAAGATAATTCTTAAAATTATGATGTATTCATTTTGATCTCCAATACCACAACAGGACATGGGCATTCAAGAACCTGAATTAGTTGACTTGGTTCATAAACTTGAGGACCTTGAGCAGAAACAATGCTCTCACCCACTTCACAAGGTATATTACGCTGTCACCTTTGAATCAAGAAATGTCTGGAGCCATTTTTCTATTTTTGACTTACTTATTTTGTGCCGTTTTTTGCGTCTTAGTCTGGTCAAAGTGAGCAGGAACTATCATGGTACCACAGAAAAGCAGAGTTGAATCATGAAATTCAGCAACTGAAGTCAAAGATGCGAGATTCACAGGTTGGTTGAGTCATTGTACCTTGGTCCCTTTTTAACAGCTAAATGAATTCTTACTTTCTCCTCAATTCAGCTACAAAAATTTAGAGATGAACTTAAGAACCGGTCACGCGTACTGAAGATGCTTGGTCATATTGATGCTGATGGTGTTCTCCAGTTAAAGGGGCGTGCTGCCTGTTTAATAGACACAGGGGATGAGCTGCTTATCACTGAACTTATGTTCAATGGTATCCATTAAATATGGTTCTATGTGTTTAGTTTTTCTGTGTAACTTTAGTTCCAGTATTGCTTTAATATGTTCTGTCTGTCTAGGTACATTTAATGATCTTGATCATCATCAAGTTGCTTCCCTTGCTAGCTGCTTTGTACCTTGTGAAAAGTCGAGTGAGCAAATACGCTTGAGAAGTGAACTTTCTAAGCCGATGATGCAACTTCAGGAGGCTGCGAGAAAAATAGCTGAGGTGCCTACTTGTCTCATTTCCTATTTTGATATCCCCTTGTTATTGCGACGGGAATACTGTTCACGAGCGTGAACAGTGGTTGCGTACTGTATCACCGTCGGTTCTGTAGCGTCATGCGTAGTGTAGCATCAGGTTAGATATAAGACTAGTTAGGGATCAGATTAGATTAGTTAGAGATAAAATCTATTAGTCTTAGAGATAAGATTGATTAGTTTAGATTGTTAGGGCTGGCTCTTATATAAAGGTCACAACATCTATTGTAATCAAGTGAGAGAAACCAATCTAGTTCTCGGTCCCCTTCTTCTAAGTCTCCCCTAATATTCTGTCTTCCAATCTATGATCTAATCCCCCCTAGCAGCGAACGCTGCCCAGCTGTCTCCCCGGCTGATGTTTACCTTAACATCCCCGAACTTGATTGAGATGTAAATTTCTCATTCTTGTTTTAGGTCCAGCGAGAGCAAAGTGCATATTTGTTGTCTCGTTTATATTTTGTTATCAACCTGTACTTGATTGAGATATCTGATTTCTCATTGCTGTTTTAGGTACAACGAGAATGCAAACTGGAAGTAAATGTGGAGGAATATGTTGAATCAACCTGCAGACCCTACCTGATGGATGTCATATACTGCTGGTCAAAGGTCAGTGAAGTCCTATACAATTCCTGATGTTAGATTTTTTTCCCTTCTTTTTTTCCTTTTGGAAATTTGCCGCCATAGAAGTATCATAATATCCAGTTCAGTTTTTTTTTTGGCTCTTATCATGCCTAATCTCCTATATTGGTACGGCAGCTGTGATTTCATTAGTGTTATCTTATTGTCTGAATTGTCTGCATAAAGGGGGCCACCTTCGGAGAGGTTATTGAAATGACCGACATTTTCGAAGGAAGCATCATAAGGCTTGCTAGAAGGCTGGATGAATTTCTGAAACAGGTAGACCATCACCCGTATTTCCCCTCTGCTCAACATTTGTACTTTCCACCTGTTTCCTTCCACTTTTGTTCACTGGTATCCATTCAATATTTGTAAATTATGCACACCCTTGTAACTTTTTCCAAAGCTCGTGTTCTTCTGTTCCTTATTTGAACCAACTAATTCTGGACTTGTTCTCAGTTGAAAGCAGCTGCTGGAACCGTTGGGGAGGCTAACCTTGAGAAGAAGTTTGGAGATGCGAGTGAGAGCTTAAATCGGGGTATCATGTTTGCCAACTCATTGTATCTGCAATGAGCAGCGGTTGTACCATAGATTAGCAAACAAATGCTAGTGCCATTTTGGACCCAAGGCAAAGGAAATGTATCCCTGTCAGGAGGTAAACGAATATTTGCTATCATGTATACACCAGATCAAGATAGGAGCAATGTTGTTTTAAGCAATCAAAGTGACGTAAAAACACTCCAGTCTCGTTTTGAAGATCAGCTTCAAATACGACGACGACCTGATGAGCCACGGTAAATGAATGATTTTCTCACGTATATGTCAGATCAGATAGGAGCAATGTCGTTTCAAGCAATCAAAACGGTGCAAAAGATCGCATACCACTCTCAGTTTGAAGGATCAGTATCCAATATGACGATATAAAACGATGATTGTTTAGATAGATAGATATACACACATGTTGAGTGGCTATCTATTTTGGGAGATATCTCTCCCGAACGGATAACCATTGGATCAATCAACTATGGACAGTTGCTTAATGAGTAACTGCCGAATAATTAAAGGCGTAGATAATCTGATTTCTAACACCTTGTCGGTCTATGTATATATATAATTTATTTTGAAAGTTCTTATAAAAATTTTGTTAGAAAAATATGAGAAAAATAATAATAATATGTTAAAACTTCTTTAAAACCAAGTGAAAAAATAAAAAGAAAATGATATAATTTATATTGATTATTGTCTCTTTGTTAACTTATATGAGAAAAAAATAAAAGTAAAAACACGAGTATAGAGAACATCTTGTATACTACTTTTAAAACTCCAGTAAGAAAAATAGGAGATATGTCATACGATCTTGTGTAGATATTATCTCATTAAAAATTATTTATGGGCTACTTTATAAGTAAAACTTATAAAGTAAAATAGTGCAATACGATGCATGAACATGTTAAATTCAGGAGAAGACTCTTCCTAGTTATTGCAAATCTCAAAGTCGTCCCATATCAATTTCATAAACATATTTTTGAAATGTTGAAGTTGGTAGAAACTTTGTCAATAAATCAGCAAGATTATCATGATTTAACTTGCAAGATGTTTATTTCCCCAGATTATTTTTAACTCACGAGGATAAAATAATTTAGAGGCAATATGCTTAGTCATATTGCTTTTTATATAACCTGATTACATTTGAGTAACATAAGTAGTATTATCTTCGTAGATAATAGTATGTGATTCAATTGAATGAATACCACATGACTGTTGTATATGGTTTATCATTCTACAAAGTCACACGTATTCGCGTGATGCCTCATATAATACAATAATTTTAGAATGATTGGTGGATGTAGCCACTAGAGTCTGTTTAGAAGATTTTCATGAAATGGTTGTCCCACCATATAGAAACACGAAGCCTGTCTGTGATCTGGCGTTATGGGGATCTGATAAGTAGCCAGCATTTGTGTATCCAATCATATATGAATCTTGTTTTCTTTGAAATTGAAATAATAGACCAAGATCTTGGTACCTTAGAGATATCAAAAGATATTCTTAACTCTCGTCCAATGAAGTTTAGTTGGAGCAACGATATGTCTAGATAGTAAGTTCACTACAAATGCAATATCAGGTCTGGTGCAAATTACAAGATACATAAGCGCTCTAATGGTACTAAGATAAGGAACATTAGGTCCTAGTATCTCTTCTCCATCTTCACATGGTCTAAATAGATCTTTCTCAATGTCTAAAGATCGAACAACTATGGGGATTTTAGATAGATATGATTTGTCTATATTGAATTTCTTCAATATTTTCTAGATATATGCAGTTTGGTGTACCATAATTCCTGAGGGAATGTGCTCGAGTTGTAGATCCAAGCAAAATTTGGTTTATCCAAATCCTTCATCTCAAATTCTGTCCTTAGATGATCACGTGCTTCATTTATATCTTATGTGTTGCCAATGATATTTAGGTCATCAACATACACTGAAATAATACAAAATCACGTCGAGAATTTCTTGATGAAGACGCATGAACAATCATCATTATTGGAGTAACCCTTCTACAGAAGGAACTCACTAAGTCGGTTGTACCACATTCGTCCCGATTGCTTTAAGCCATATAGTGACTTATTGAGCTTTGCACAATATATGTTGTGGTTTGCGTTTGGATTTGGAATTTGGATTCCATCAGGAACCTTCATGTATATGTCCGAATCAAGTGACCCATATAGATATGCGGTCACGACATCAATCAACTACATAGATAGATGATTTTGAACTGCTATTGAGATTAGATATCGGAATATGATTCCACTCGTGACTGGAAAATAGGTGTCATTGAAATCAATGCTGGGTCTCTACATGAACCCTTATACTACAAGTCTTGCTTTATATCTCATCACCTCATTGTTCTCATTCCGTTTCTAGATGAAGCCATTTGAATCCTACATGGAAGATATTTGGAGGTATAGGTATTACTTTTGTGAATACCTCTTTTTTTGTGAGCGAGGCTATCTCTGCTTGGATTGCATATTTCCATTGAGTTCAATCTGAGCATTTTTCACACTCTGCTATGGTCTTACAATCTGGATCATTCTGAAGGTTGTTTGCAATCGTAGTGCAGAAGTATATGTCGATGATTGTAGTCTTTCGGTCATATGATTCTTCAGATAGTTGGTAGAAATTGCTTATACCCTTTGTGATTGTTCGTGATTTCCTAATACGATTGAGTTGGGGTATTCCAATGTCCCAGCATCATGAATTGAGTGCACTATTGAGCTTAGTTATGGATAATTCCCATCCACTGGGTGTATACTATCCATTGGGTGTCTGTTAACTTGAGGTTGATTTGCACTTAGTGTTTCAGAGGATTTCTTCCTCTGTTTCCTTTGGCGCTTGCGAAAAGTTGTATCCTCCTTCCTCCACTTATTTTGAACCATGAGTTTAGTGGTTTTTATTGGTACCTCCACTCTTTTGGGCACATTTTTAGCAATATTATAGGATTTTGTGACACCTTTGTAGTCAATAAGTGCATCTAGCAAATTATTTGCAATATGCTACAAATTGATGATTCTGAATTTAGAGTTCAGATTCTTGAGTACGTGGATCTGAGATGGAAATACCTTGGACATTCCCTAGCATTCTTTCTGATACTTGAAATCTCCCCCTAATATTGAGAAATAGTTCTCATTGAACATACAGTCAGCATACTAGCCCGTGAATATGTCCCCTATGAGGGGCTCGAGGTACATAATAATCGATGGAGATTGATACACGTAGATCCCTAATTTTCTATGTGAGCCCATGGTGTAAGCTACGGTGATGAGATCGGTACGTATATAGCACAACCAAATTTACATAGATCGTAAATGCTTGGTTGATTTCCACGTACTAATTGTAGAGGAAAAGTACTATGATATGCAGTAGGTTGCAATTGAATTAAGTCAGCAGCGTGTAAAACCGTATGGCCCTAACACAAGTTTGGTAAATTGAAATTCTATAATAAAGGTCATGTAATGAGTTTAATTCTCTTGATAAGGGATTCTGCTAAGCCATTTTGAGATGGACATATGGGACAGAATGTTGAACTTGAATTCCTAGTACCATGCAATATTCATTGAAGGCATATGAGGAGAATTATGTAGCATTGTCTATTCAAATGGATTGAACTCAATGTTCAGGATAATTAGCTTGTAATTTAATAATTTGAGCCATTATTTTGGCAAATGCATGGTTTCGTATGGACAAGAGACACATGTGAGACCATCGTGTAGATGCATCTATAAGAACCATGAAATACTTGAATAGTCCAGTTAATGGTTCGATAGGACCACACATATTGCCTTGAATGCATTCAGGGAATTTGAGTGGTTCCTCTTGAATTTTAAGGTATTAAAATTAGCTTTTTCTTTGGCACATGCAGTGCACATAAAATCCAAAGATTATGGGAATTTAACATCATTTAAACCATGACCAATAGAATTACTAATAATTTTTCGTATCATCCCTATGCCGGGATGACCAAGGTGATCATACCAAGTTTGAAATGCATTATATTCTAAAAAATTTGTACGCAACATTTTCTACGGGTTCGATGTATGTGTAGTACAATCCTAATGATAAAGAGGAAATTTTCTCAAATACTTGTTTGCCATATCCGTTATTTTTCATTTAGAAGAGATATTCCTCTTTGTTGTCATCATGTGTTTCAATATGAAAACTATTCTGACGGATATCTCTATAACTTAGTAAGGTATGTGTTGAATCAGGATATAATAGAGCATCATCGATTATGACTTGAATACCTATATGGAGAGTAATTATGGCACGACCTGAGCCAACAATCATTGTATCGGGCCAACAATTGTCAAAATATTTCTTAGTCTATTAGTAAGAGTTTGAAAATATTTTGTTTCTCTAAGTATAGAATTTGTGGTGCAACTGTCCACAAGACATATTTCCTCCTGCATCGGATTGACTCTCGTAGAAATCTATATATAGAAATGAAGAATTTAATATGAAATTATTTCTCAAATATATAGAATACATACAAGCTTTATTTAGTATCATAAGTACTGATATAATATTGTGACATACAACATATAATGATGACAACTTATTATTACAACAACTAATAGACATATATAACATAGTACCTTAGAAATTGGGAAACCAGATAAGATCTCCAAACATGTCATGCGAAGCAAATTCAGTAATCATGTTGTTCATGCTCATGGGATCTTCTGGCTGCTGAAAGGTCTGGTTGTTACTTGGTTCTTATGAAACTTGTTGTGAACAGCTAGCCTCCTTTGTGGTGTCAGTTTGAAGATTCATGTGTGCTTCATATCTTTATCATTGAGTAAGTTGGTTATGTCCCACATATTGTAAATACATATCAATTAGATGTCTCAGAGTGCGGCATTTCTTAGTGGTATGCTTGTAGCAGCCACACTTGTTACAAACATTAGATTTGTCAAATTTTGGTTTAAAAATGTCTTTCCTCTTTTCCAATGTACGTGGCTTCTGCTTTTTGTTGCGTCTGTATTTACCTTCAAAATTTGTTGGTTGACGTCTAAAAGAGTCATCGCACTTGTTGTTATTTTGGACATTAGAATGCACTTCAGGTAAAGGAGTGGCGTCAATTGGACATTGATGATGATTCCTTAAAAGGAGTTCATCATGTTTTTCAGCCTAAAGTAATGCATGTATTAAATCATAATAAACTTGGTATTCTATTGCACGATATTGTTGCTGTAAGATCCTATCAGCAGGAAGCATAGTAGATAAAATTTTCTCTATCTTTTCCGTATATGTAGGTTCTTTTTTGCAAAAACACAACTTGGAATATATTTTATAAACAACATGATTGTAATCTATGACGAATTTGAAATCCTAGAGTCGAAGATGTGTCCATTCACGACTTGCATCAGGCAAAATGATTGTCTTTTTGCTATTCATATCTTGTTTTGAAAGCTAGCCATAGAATGCTCAGATTTTTTTTCCATCAGATACTCAGATTTGAGATCCAGATAGATATAATATCTTATTATATATAATGCACTATATTTAACTTGATCTACGAGCGGTTGATCTCCCTCTTGGGGAGGTTGGTGTGCCACTACCATTTAGCGGGATGCAAGGCTGACCTTGACGTCCATAGCCCATGTCAGGTAGTTGTGGCCATCGATTGCGAGTGCATCAAACTCTTTGCCGGTCATCTTGACCTACATGGATTTAAACCATAGTTTTGATTAATTTACTATATATAAATTAAAAATTATCATGATAATGTTGTAATAATAATGCAAAATATGTAAAGTCAAGTTGAGACTTAAATTACATAGTTTAGACCCTCAAATTATGTATCTAACAAGTTGAAGATAATCACTAAATGTGGTGAAGATCTCGCAGTAGTAGGAGGCATAATCTGACATTTGTCAGTAGGTGCCTATGTTCTTAGTACGTTATGTTATGCTAAATATAATATTTAGAAGAACACATTGAATATAGTCATTAAGTCAAGATGACAAAATATAGATCTCACAGTAATGGTGGATACTATGCAAATATGCAGTAGATGTCATAGTCCTATTACATTGTGTTTCATAAATATTAAATTAAGGTAATCATTTAATTTAATTTTGCATTTTAATTCTACTTGAATTAAGCACTTCTGGGCATAAGAGCTCTTTGGGCTTAATTAAGATGAATTAGTATGTAATTTTGCAAGAAAATGATCTCAATTGCAGAAATTAGCATGGTCGTAAACAAAGTAACATGTTATAGGGATTGCATGAAGTAAACACATTGAATATTACATAATATTCTAGAAAAATAGGGTCTAGAATATGAAGGTACAACAGTAAACAACACAATATGCAATTACTATAAACACCGAGGCCCTAAACATGAAAAGTACTATAGACATAGTACTATTTAGTTGGATCATCTTGCAATTTATTAGAAACCTAGGGGGTCAATTGCAAAATGGCCTTAGGCAAGCGATAGGGGCCAAGACAACCTAGGCTGAAGCCCAAATAGCCTTTCAGCCCATGCAGTTAGGCACGGGGGGCATAGGCCAGGGCAACCTGGGCCTGGGCCTTGGTGACCTTTCGGTCATCCCAGGTCTGGAGCGTACACGCTGGAGAATAAAAAGGGCTAGGTTTAGGGTTTCTCCCAGCCTCGACCACCACACCCATTGTCTCGCGCCGCCACGCCACATAGTCGTCGTCGCGCTGCTCACCACCGCACTGTCACACCTCTGATCTTCAAATTGGTGTGTACTCCTCCTTGTCGGAGGAGGAGAGGTAGCCGGAGTCAACACCATTAGAGGCCCCGAAGAGGAGGACCATGGGTGCCGGGGACCAAGAGCCTGGGCAGAAGCTGGTACGGCGGTTCGCTGTTGCAGTGGTGAAGCGACGGAGGAGGCGGTGTGCCGGATTGGAGGACGAAGTCATGGAGGAGTCGCCCGAGAAATCGGCGGCCTTGATTTGGTCGCCCTAGGTCTCGACGACATCGACGGGGTCCGTGGCCACGGCAACAAAGTAGGGGGAACCACACGGTGAGCAACCATGATGCCCGTAGTCGGGTAGGGTGCCGTCGTCGGGGAGGTCATCGGCGGAACATCGTTGGTCGCCAACATGGCACGGCTGGAGGCTGGTGTGCCGCTGCTGATGCAGCGAACCACTGTGGAGGCGATTCGGCCAGGGCAGCTCGGCCCTAGCGCCGTCAGGATGATTAGCGCCAGTGTCGAGGATGGAAACTCTGAGGCGTCGTCGATGGGGACATCGACTTCCAGTGGCTGCAGGTTAGCAATGCTCACAGTCGGACTGAAGGAGAACGGCACGAGGTCGTGAATTGGGCAGAAACCGACGACGTGAGAAGGTGGCCTCAGATTGACGCCGTGTGCATCGGCCGTGGCTGGAGTGCTGCTGGGACCGACGTCGACCCGAGGGCAACGAAGAAGGTGAGGACCACGACGATCAACGGCGAACACGGTGGGTGAAGAAGCGACAGTCGCGGCCCTGGGGAGCGTGGTGACGACGACCATGACCCGGGGCGTGATGAAGATCACGGTGGCAGCCGATGAAGGCGTTCGGGCAGCGATGTCTCGTGTGGTGCATAACAGGGAGAAGAGCATATGCCAAGTTCATCAGGGGTAAGTTCCAAGCATCCATGGTTCTCGCCTATTGACTGATGGAGGCCTTCATGCCTCATGTTCTTCTCCTTATGTTCAAACTCAGTAGAGCAAAAGTGACTGATAACGCGTTAAGAGTGGAATTGTAATGAACGATGAACAAATGGATAGAACTATCTTTCTTTATTGATGATTGTTACATATATATACATATTGAGGGAGTGTTCGTTTGGGGGACATCTCTCCCGAACGGATATCCATTCGATCAATCAACTGTTTTGGGATGTTTTCATAGAAAACTAGGCGGATTGGCGCGCCTACACCACACATGTTTTTTGTTGCACAAAGCATGATAGAAGAAGTCTAAAAAATTGGGTTTACCAATTTTGGGCATCTCAATATTTATTTATGAATTTATCAATATTTAACACATTCATATAATTATGGAAAAAACAGTGGTACTTTCATGCATGAACATAATTTAAACATGTAGACGACAGTAATATGAATCTAACTAATTTTTTTCCCTTTTTTTTAGTTTTAGATATTTTCCTATGCATTTTAGATTATTTCAGCTGATTTATCAATATAACTATTACTCCTTTTGCTATTTTTTCTAGAATTTTGCAAAAAAAAATATGTGTACATGCACATACATATGCATGTACGTGTGTATATACACACACACGTGAGACCCACGCAAACAGTAGTTATAGTACCTAGACATTCAACATTGTGTTCTCAAACGGTCTGTAAGGCCGTATTCAAGGAACGGGTGTCCCTGCCAGTTACGAAATAACAGCCGCCTAAGCTATATAATTTGGCCGCGTAGGCATCGGAAAATAAAATCTGCTCTGGTATATTTACGATTTGGACCTAATTTATAACATGGTATATGGTATTTTATTTTCTTTTTTCCTCACATATGATTTCATCTGGCTTCATCATAAATTTTATAGTAATTTTTGTCATGTGTAACGCTATAAATTGAAATCAGGCCGCAAATAAATTAGATCACGTCTCAGGATTATTTTCAAGTAAGCATGATTTCATTTGGCTTCATCATAAATTTTATAATAATTTTTATTATATATCACGCTATAAATTAGATTCAGACCATAAATACATTAAACTAGTCTTATTTTCAGTAGGCTGCCTCTGTACGGTCACTGCTAGATGCGCGATTGACAAATGAACCTTATGAACATGTCATCCTCTCCATTGTAGACATGTTCACAACCCGGAACATTCTGGCAGCTCAATAGCTAGTTAACTATTGCGGTAACAAGGTTCATCCGTGTTGAGACTGCGATGTGCCGCATCTTTTGCACGTATTCGTGACAATACATGAGCTGACACAATCACAAATTGTGATAACTAAGTGGAAGAACAATAGAATGAAACAAGCGTCAGCGCGACAACGTTATGAGCTGAGAGCTTCCAAACAGGCTTAATACAATAAAATGAGGAAACTATGGTAACAAAATAACAAATCTCTAGCTCATCATGCATACATCGAATCCATTGCCTATCAGTGATTGTTTTGAGAAAAATTGAAGGGCAAAAAATATGTGATGTTACAACCCATTTGGGAAAAGCAGTGATGCACCTCCCTTATCTTGATACAGATTATTCTTTTTTCTATAATGATACAGCAGTGATGGATAATGAACACCTTTCTTCACACTATCTTCCCCCATCACATTTTTATCTCGATCAGAGGAAAGAAATCGAGACGAATAATCATGAGCAAAACTGAAGGCGTCGAGATGCCAACAATGTTGACAAGTTGCAGGTGTTGTGGCTGACAAACCGATGGTCATGTCCATTTTCCTCTTGTTGCCATGTTGTGCTGTGCAAGTACCTTAACTGGCAATTTTGTTATGCCCGTTCAGTTGGCACTAGTTACCAGCTGATAGCATCTTCTGGAGCTGAATCACCTGCTGCTGCTGCTCTAATGGCAATGAACTCAGCTGCTCAGGTGTCAGCTGCAATACTTGCTGCAGAAGAGCTGATTCCACGTCGGGTGTGAGCTGCAGCAGAGCCAGCAACATATTTGTGAGTGCATGAAATTTATGATGGTTCTTCAAAAAGGTACATCGAGTCAATTTAACACCACAAATGACCAAACGTTTAGCTTGGTCAAATATCCCAGGTTCGAAATTAGAATCTAAACAGGCAGAACATTACAAATTATGTACAATTGATTAAATGGTAGTACCTGCGTCACTTCATTCTCTGGTTGCTGAAAGCTAGCAGAACCAGCACTATAGTTCCCTGATGGTCCACTAGGAGCCACTGCTTGAGATGGAGCATTATAAACAGGGGGGCTGTTGTTTACCATTCCAGGCACAGAGGTTCCATCCTCCAATTTTCTCAACTTTGGAGCATGAGGAAACTCCGCCAAATGACTTGCTTGATCAGCCACCCTTATTTCATTCGGTAGTGTCTCAGGTGCTGCAGCTACCTGCAGTAGGATATTATTGAATTGGCCTATGTGACTAGGAAAATGAAAAGTAACAGTTCAGATCACATGTGAGCACTAGTGCATTGTCAATACCTAGCAAGATAACTCATCATGAACATTGATTTGGTGAATAAAATTAACACATCATTAGTGAACTAAGTAAGCTCCTTCACAAGTGATTTAAGATACCTGAGGGAGATGAAGATGGGTCAACGGTAGCTGTTGTACATTTGTCGGCATAACTGGTTGTCTAGGGTGCTGTGGCATAAATGGGGGCTCAACTTGTGAGATTAAGCCTACTGAAGTCACAGTGGGTTGAGTAGGAACATTGGAAGAACCGCCGAGGGGCAGAGATAGCATTGGAGGATGTGCGGCCACCCCAGACTGATGTTCATGTTGAAACATGGCCACCCCAGACTGATGTTCATGTTGAAACATTTTGACTGGAGGCTGAGATGCATGTTGATACTGAGGAAAATTATGTAGTGTTGCCGTTGATTCCTGCAGGACAGTTGGGTTTGGTGGTATGTTAGCTGGCAAACTCGATGGTCTTGAGACAACTGAAATCATAGCATCTGGCTGTGGAAATGGTTCATTGAGGTGAGATGATGATTGTGCCAAGGAGCTAGAGGGCTGTTGGCTCTTTGTCATCTGCATCTGCAATTTGTACAAAGTATAGTTTCATTATGTAAACACAAAGAAAAGAATGGGTGCCTCAAGCTCAGAAGAGAAATAAGAGCAAACCATCTGTGATGTCACCATCCCGAGCATTATTTGTGCCTGCATTACAATAAGGCGAAAATTGAAGTCATTAGGTTCTAATCTTTCATTCTTATGAAAGAGAACGGCTTAAAGATAAACAGTTTTGTAAAAAAAGAAACAAGCTTATTTCATTGCATACATAAAAAATAAATAATAAATAAATAGGGAGACAACTCTCATCTTTTTCAACAATGGAACCACAAGCAAACATGCCAATTTTCTTATATTAAACACACACATAAGCCAAATTGTTCAGATCAACATTTTCATATTTGAAAAATTGAAACAAAACCTTATCTCCATGGTCGCGACGCATCCACCAGTGGCACGGTACATGTGGAACGTCGACCCCTCCGGTCTAGTGCGGCAGCCAACAATTCAATCTGAGGTTCTTCAAGTTCCTCCAGTCGTGCTAGGTCCAAACGCTAAGGGCTGGCGGAAGGTCGTCAGCAAGCATAACCTTCGAAGATGGTCCAGCCAACAGCGTCCACCGCGCAGGCCCATCCCTGAGGATATGCGAGGAAGATGTTTTAACTATTTTGTCATCGATCATTGTGCGGTGTCGTGTGGCCTGCAACCTCGCTGCATCCGTTGTCGTGCTTTGGGTCACAGAGCGGCTACCTGCCCACGGCAACGCTCCTCGTTGGCGGCTACGCAGGCTACTAGTTTTGCTCGAAGCATGCGGCCTTCCGTGTGGCGTCGTATAGGGCCCGCACCTTTGCAAGGTTTTGACTCTACGGATGCTATTGACTCTCGTCGTGACCCGGAGTCAGAATCTCTCGCAGGCCCGGGCGTCCTGGGCTCGACAGAAGGTAACGACCTTGGTCATGACCCGGGGTCCAGGATTGTGGCAGCGGCGGGTGGGCAGCCTCAGCAAGGAACCCATGGAGGCCGAGGTGGTCGGAAGTGCCGCTGACCACATTGACGTTGGCCATCTGCTGGTAATGTAGGGGAGCACTCTTCCGGCCATGAGTCTCCTGGCTCGTCTGAGCCTTCGCATGCTGCCCCTCCGGCAATCACCGAGGTCTTGCCACAAGTGGTGCCCTTCAATGTGATCAATTATTCGCCTCTGCTCGATCAAGCTGAGGACCTGTGCAAGGTCGTCTTCGTGTCCATCATCGGCACAAGGCCGGAGATTGCACCTCAGGAAGTAATTGATGCATTGGCAAATAAGTTTAACGTTGATAGGGAGGCATTGCACATTCACAATTCGTTCCCGAAGGACTTTCTGCTCATTCTGTCGGATGTGGATGCGGCCGATTTGGTGGTCAACAAGGGTCGACCAATCCATACCCCGAGTTTCACCATGAAGATCAAGCTGTGGACAAGACTAGCGCATGCTGCTGGGAGAACTCTATCGTTCAATATAGCTCGTGCTCCGGGGAGTCCCTATCCATGCCTGGGGGCTCTCGACGGTTGCGAATTTGCTCAATCCCTACTATTGGATTGAACGTCTTCATGCGCCCACAACTGATCGGTCTTCCACCTGCAGGCTAGCTTCCATAAAAGAAAAAATTATATTGCAAAGCTGCAAGATGGTGATCAGGTGGTGACTTCTCAAGCTGATAAACACAAGGTCATTTATGACTACTATTGTGGTTTGTTAGGCACGGCTGAACAGAGGAACTCCACCCTTGATCTTCAGTTCTTCCACCGGGACTCCTTTGACCTCTCTTCGCTAGATGACCCCTTCACTCAAGCGGAGGTATGGAATACAATAAAACAAATGCCGTTGGATAAGGCCCTGGGTCCGAATGGATTTACCGGAAGATTTTATCGCTCTTGTTGGAATGTGATCAAGGATGATGTCATGGAGGCCTTACGTGTGCTGCAGAAGGGTGATGGTCGCAAGTTGGGGCTTCTTAAGTCAGCATATCTAACTTTAATTCCCAAGAAACTAGTTGTTATTCATGCTACGGAGTATCGGTCGATAAGTCTCATCTATAACTTTGCCAAGCTTGTCTCAAAAATTATGGCCAATCGTTTAGCTTCGCAACTATCAGCTATGGTATCCTCTAATCAAAGTGCTTTCATCCGAGGACGGTGCATACATGACAACTATACTCTTGTGCCGTAGATGGTCAAGCTTCTTCACCGTCAAGGAGAGCCTAGGTTGTTTCTAAAGCTTGATATTTCTGAAGCCTTTGATTCGGTTTCTTGGCCTTTTTGCTGGAAGTCCTCACCCATTTAGGCTTTGGTCAGTCTTGGTGCAATCTCATATGCATGCTGCTCTCTACGGCCACAACTCGTGTATTATTGAACAGTGAGCCGAGAGAGGTGATTAAACATAGACAGGGGCTGCACTAAGGGGATCCACTTTCCCCCATGCTATTCATATTAGTTATGGATGTGCTAAATTCTTTAATATGCAAAGCAGGTATGGAGGGTCTTCTTCAGTCGTTAGCAGCCCGTGCCCTGAGCCATCGAGTTTCTCTATATGCGGATGATGTTGTTCTTTTTCTCCGGCCTTCCCCTGAGGAGCTGCAACTTGTTAGGCAGATTCTTACAATTTTTGGTGATGCCTCAGGACTTGGAACGAATCTACAAAAGTGTTCTGCTATCCCAATTCGATGTGAGGAGTCTGATGTGGAGGTTATTGAAGCTTCTCTTCCTTGCCCTATGACTGACTTTCCCTGCTCTTACTTGGGTCTCCCTATTTCAGTCCAGAAATTGAGTAAATCTGTTCTGCTCCCTTTTATTGAGAAGGTTGCTGATAAACTTCCAGGTTGGAAGGCTACACTGTTAACAAGAGCACACCGCATGGTTTTGGTCAAGGCGGTGCTCATATCTAATCCCATCTATTTGCTGATTGCTATGGATTTACCGAAATGGGCGATCCACGCAATTGACAAAATACGACGTGGATTTCTTTGGAAGAGAAGGAAGGAAGTAAACGGTGGCTGCTACCTTGTTTCTTGGGATAAAGTATGCAGACCTCTTGAGCTTGGAGGACTAGGAATCCATAATTTGGAAAAATTGGGGTGGCCATTGAGGATGAGACGGTTATGGTTACAAAAATCTCAGCCGGATCGGCCTTGGGCTGGTCTACAAGCTCCTCTACATCCAAACACCTCAGCCATGTTTGCTATTTTGGTGATCACTAATGTGGGTGATGGGTTAAATACAATGTTTTGGATAGATCGTTGGCTCCATGGTCAGTCGTTGGCTGATTTGGCACCTGCTGTAGTTTCTCGGGTGCCAAAAAGGATATTCAACCAACGTTCAGTGGCAGATGCTCTCCAAGATCACAGGATATTCGAGGAGGGCTATCTACGGAGGTGTTAATTCAGTACCAGAATCAGGTTATACAAAGCAAAGTGGTAAACATTTTGATCTTGAAACAAAAAAAAATTCAATGTATATTAGTAGCACCGAATCATGTGAGTTGATTAAAATTCTAAATGGATGTGGATAGATTCTGTAAACAGATGAAACTTTTATTTCAAAGAACTCATAGAGAGTTTATGACCTAGGTACTGTAGAATGAAAGGTTGAATCAAGTACAAAACTACAGTAACAAAGAATAAGTAATCGACTAAAGCACAATCACTATTAGCAAAAGCTAACCTGAAATAGGGCCTTCGGCAGCTGTGGAATTCCTTGCAGCAAATTTTTGGAAAGTTCCTTATTTTGAGTAGTTAAGGACTGTGATGAAAAAAAGAAGACACTAAGAAACTACAATCAGCCCTGGGTGTCATTTGTAAACATCAAGGAATTTAAGTGCATAAGACTACAAGTTAACCTTCAATTCAGCCATGATTTCATGCAACTGATGCCTTGACATTCTGGCCAAATAATGAGTAAGAGGGTCGTTTCCAAGTCCATACTGGACAGGTAAACCGTTTTGAACATTTGCAGTTTGAGCGGCACCAAGAACGCCAGCCATTACAGATGCAGCATGTATTGCCGGTGGAAGACCAACAGGCTGATGGCTTGTATCTCCAACAACAAAAGTCCCAGTTAATTGTTTCTGAGTATCTGTGCCGTTCCATAAGAGATCGGTCTTAGCATCCATGAACATATCGGTCTTAGCATCCATGAACATAAAACCTGCATATTGGAAATTTGAAAGCATATACATAAACAGAATGATGAATAGAAAAATGAGACCAACCAACACTAGATGCCATTCCTGGTCCTCCACGACCCTGCAACGCATAAATGTATCCAGCATAAGTCAATGGTTGCTCTTATTGAAGCCAAATCAACTTCAGTTGGTCAAGATATTCTATATTCATGTAATGAACATGTGCCAACTCCATTTCCATACTGAAACTAGTTGATTTCCAACATGAAAAATTCATAAATCATGATAGTGAAATAAGTGTTATATGTACAGTTACATGATGCAAAATTATTTCACTAGTCTCGAAGATAATTTGGCATTAAAAAAACTGTGTCCTTGTGTAAAACAACTGCGTTTAATATTGAAATTGTGATAGTATTTTCTTGTATGTACTTTGACATTTTGGCAATAGAAACTGGCAAATAGACACTGTCACTGGTGGAGATAGATACAAAGCCTGTTGGTAAAGCTACATAGAGGGAAACTATTAAGATAATAGCAAGCCCAAAGAAAACTGTGAGTCCTTATGCACATACATAAAGGTCAATTGGATATATTTTTTCGGCAATCAATTTACCACCAGTGGCAATCCTCTTGCTCGAGCATATCCGAGGACCATTTCTACATCTTCCATAAAATTATAGCCCTTCTTTTGCTATTTGCAGAAAGTAAGCCTCACATAGTCAGCAGTCAGCACACTACTGAAGCTCTTCCAATCAAAATAAAAGTTTTGTTAAACCAACGGCTTTGTAACGCTATAATCCAACAGCTTTGGCATGCTATTTCCATGAAGGGAAAAAATTGAGATAACGGAGGCATTCTGGAACCGTAGTACCAAACACGGTGCAGCACACCAGAACAATAATTCAATAAGGGAATTGGGAGATTCTAGCAGGCGTGTGTATGTACAGTCTGGCAGCTGTACATACACAAACATGCTATGTAAGAAAGTGAAACATGAGACACAGGGTAGTTGGAGAAAGCGCAACTATTCTCATTCATAGGAACCAAAACTATACAGCTTCTCATCTTAACAGAGAACTCTAAAGGTGGTAGAAAAGGTTCTCCTACAGTAAAAAAAAAACTGAGGATCTTCAACCTTTTCTCTATTTCTGTCAGTATTCCTCCCATTTTCAGCAAAATCAACACGCAACTGACGACCATTAATCTCATAACCCTGAAGGTTGCGGCGTGCACTTAGAGCAGTCTCCTCATCCTTGTACTCGCAAAAGCCATAACCCTTTGGCTTTCCAGTTTCTTTATCAATAACCAATCTACAAGAAATTTGAACCAGTCAGTATGCAACAAAGTCATAGCTCAACAGCATAATATCAAGTTCACATGTCGAAAAAATTTAAAAGTAGTAAATATATGCAAATCAGCGTTGCCAAATTAAAACCAGTTTCAGTAAAAAAAATCATATATGAGGAAATGTGATAAAGAAGAAGCATCACGTATGTGCCACCAAACATATCATGGATCAGGAGTTTAGGGTTTCCAAGATCCGATCAGGCATTAGTCTAAATGTATAGTAGAAAATATCTCCAGAAATATTTTTATAAAAAGTTGTAGTTTAAAATGTTATGCATATGGGGTCAGGTGTGCACGACAAGACAAAAGGAAGCAAAGTATAAGAAAGGAAGCTCGATATGTTCCATGATATTGGCTCAATTAGTTTTAAATCGATTTTCAATAATGTTAGGATTCTGGGATTTAATTTCCATGACTCATTAGGAGATCCTCCACATAAGGAGGAGAGGAGGAGGGGGGTTGTAATCATTGAAGGCGAGCAAAGATGAAATAAAGGAGAATATCTTTTCCCTTCCAGTTTTTCTCTAGCCTTTCCTGTTCTTCCCGGAATTCAGCCCTTAACATAGAACACAACATAAAGAGTTTTCTGTATCACTAATCGCTAAAAGTGACACAGAGCGCAGTTTAAGCATCAAACTTCTGTAAGTTATTATTTTGATCGGTCTTCTCATTGTTGTGTGGCACAACACTGTGTTTAAAATGAGGCAAAAAGGCATTTTGACAGTAACCAATGAATTTCCACAATCCAACGGGCACATATATATAATTTCACTTCCTGTATTTGCATAAGCCTATGAACTTAGCAAACCATCCTGCATACTAGCGCTGCACACACAACTTTATCGTGGTTATGCAGGTAAGAGAACTACACCTGAAGGATACGACTGGGCCGACTTCTTCACAAATCTGCACAAGCTGCTCCTCCGTCGCATCGTATGGAATGTTACCAACTGCAATCAGAGTAAGGATGAACATACTCATCAGTTGTAAATCCCCCAACGCTTTCACATCCAGCAACAATAAAACCAACAAAAAATTGCGCGCCGAATTGAAGCGTAAGAGCGGTAAACCCTAACCAAACTAAAACTCGAACGACATAAAATTGAGCTTCAAATCCATCACCAGAGCCGACCAAGGAGATTCCTTTCCTCAATAACTGCATCGACTAGAGAAAAGAATCCGCGCCGAATCAAGGGGCAAGGTAACAGTCGAACCCAAATCGCGGGAACGGAAAGAGGCCCGCCTTCCCCTCGCGCAGTCGCGCCCGACGGCCACCGAATCAAATCAAAAGCTCCGAGCTTTCTGATCGCATCGGTCAGGGAAGGTCCCGAAAAGATCAAGGGGATGAGCGGGAGGCGGGGGGCGTACCGAAGACGCAGCGGTTCTGGGCGCCCGCGGGAGCGGCGGCCATGCTCAGCAGAGGTCGACGGCGGCAGGGCGGCTCGGCATCTGCTGCAGGCGGCGCAGGTGCGGGGCGCGAGGCCGGGCCGGGCGCGGAGGCGAGGGTCAGCGCGGCTGGGCGGGTGGCGCTTGCTATTTCCGTCGAGAGATGCCGATGGATGCGTCTCGCGGCTGTGGCGTGGTGTTCGTTTATTGTAGTGAGGGAGTGAGGAAAGAGGGTGAAAATGGATCGGATCCGGACAGATACCGCTGATTATATTTTATTTTATTTTATTTTCTTAAATTTAGAGTCAGATATAAATAATATTAAATAAAGATATGAATATAAATAATCTTAGTCACGACGATCACGAATATTTATTTGAATACTGAGTAAAAACAACAATCATATATATCATATATATTATAATTGTTCGAGCATTTCATGTATCTAAAATGCAACTACATTATAGGTTCAACAAGCAAATCAACAATATACTATTATAAAATGAGTTATGTTACAGTAAAATTAGAGAAGTTATGAGTACTCAATATACTGGCTAAAGTTTCTATTAATTATTTGAACATATTAATGACTTCAAATAAAAAAAATATCAACTAAAAACTTATAGATCTCATCGAGAGCTACAATTTTCATATAAAGATCGTCTCCATTCGACTTCGTATGAAAAAATTACAAGCCTCTAAAGATAGATTTAGATAGTGGTCGGAGTCTTTATAGTTTCGATTTTATTCTCGGATATTCGATATCGGACGAATACATGACTTCCTATATCTGAATCCGATATCCGATATAAATATCCGAGATCCGATTCGATATACAAGATTTCTTTCAAATATTCGATATCCGATAGCATATAAATCAGATCGAGCGATCAGACGAGCGGAAAAATCCAAGCCATTTTCACCCTAGGAGGGAGGAAGGGGATAGTTGCTATGGTCGTCTGATTCTCCTCTCCTTCGGACCAGAGGCAGGTGAGCTATTTTGGGAACTCGTTGTTTTCAACTGAATTCATGGTGTCCATTTGCTTTGATCGCCAAGGATTTGAAATGTACTCTTCACTTTTGATATTTTCTTGATCCTGCACGTTCACTCATGGATTGAAGGTTGTTCGCGCCGACCAATGAAGACGTTTTACTAAGAGCATTTGAGCATTTGTCTGTCGGACTCGCATCCTCTAACATCAGAGGCAATATCACCGAAATGAACAATAATTTAAGTCTGAATGAATAGTACCGTAGCATTATCTACCGTACATTATTTTACTGTAGCAGTCAATCAGGTGCGTCCGTTTCAAATCTAACGGTCGGTGATGGAGGGTTAATGTCACCGCTACTGTTCACCGACGACCTTGCTTTAGTAATATTATAGGATGTGAGTCCTTATCCGTCAGCCTCCTTCCATCTCCGGTGAAATCCCCGCCGCTGACAACCGCTTTTGTGCTAACCTGGTATCATCGTCGCCTGTGGTAAGTGGCATCCCCGCCACCCTGTTCTCACGCCCGCAACCACCGTTAACAATGTTCCCTAGAGCGAACCACATTCAGAATTGCTGTATAAAAGTAGCACTTACAGCAGTTCACAATGTTCCCTAGAGCGAACCAAAGATTGTTTTTATGGAGGAAAATTACCATTAGACCAATGGAATCCACTGACCACCCATGATCTGCAGCTCAAGAGCAACATGACCACCCCAAAAAAAAAAGGTACACACTAGTCTAGAGAAATGTTACAAAAGAACAATCAAATATATCAGACATAACCAGTAAGCTTGTAATATACATCTTACGACAATATCGGTGTATGTACATGAGCAAGTTCCGTTATTTTCTTTCGCCGCACAGGTGGCAATAATGACACTTCTGTAGCCCAGAGACGTCAGCGAAGCAGGAAAAAAAAAAGGCATGCCTCCTTTGCTGGCAGCCTCCAAGCTACTCCCGCTCCACTAATCCTCACGTTAGTGACAAAAGATGAATAGCCATGGCCAAGCGAGCATGATAAAAATGCTAACAAAGCCTTCGATCATGTGAAAACAACAGATGATGGTTGCTTGAAGCTGGAGCTGGGAGCGCCTGCTTTGTTCGACGATGTTACCATCTTATCCTTTGAAGTGGTGTTGCCTACGACCTGCTCAGAAGAATCCGGCTTCTGGTTTTTTTCACTATGGCTGGGTCTGGCCCAGATTTTGATTAGCCCCTCACGGCATATGGTGAGGATTGATTCGCTGGTGAATTCCAGGCCAGAGAGGGGATCTACATGCACCCGGTGTGCAACAAGGGGTGAGAGCTTCGGTACATCTCGCATCCGCGGAGAAGGCTGGAGAACACCTGTTGGAGGGCATGCATTATCCCAGTGTGTAGAAGGGCTTCCACTGCCGAATGTAGGTGAGCCACCAGAAGGATGGCGTAGAGGGACAGCAATCTCGTCTAATGCCAGATCCCAGAGAAGCAGTTGGGTGTCCTAAAAGCATGCAAAGTGAAAAGGTATTATTGCCAGCATTAAACCAAGGACAAGCAGAAGCATACGCCACGTGACACGCAACACATCCTTTGTTCAAGAAATAATCACAAAATATCAAGATATACCAAAAATTACTTGGCCAAGAAAAAGTATTTGACACCCAGTATCAACACAAACATAAAGTAGGAATAGACAATAGAGGACAAAAGGAATTGCGTGAGCATGCTCTTAGTGCCACACACTGTAACACGAATCGCTAAAAGCTAGTGAGACCTATGAATCGTGATTTCATGGACACAAGGGGAAAGGCAATGGACTGTAGAGGCATGCGTGTTGCTCCTGTAGCGAGAAACCAATAAAAATTTAAGAAATTAGTAGCTTTTAGGTTCTTATCAGTAACCAGAAGTTCATAAAAGAAAATCAAAAGATTCCTACTTAACTTATTTTCATTATTTCCGTGATAGTATAGTATATATCACAAGAACCTCATTATTACTCCAGATTAACAACTCTTTTATGTCATATATAAACTTCTTGGTACCTGACCAACAGAACCAAGGCGATACACGACATTTTCTCCAGTTTCATCAGAATTTGGTGGGGACCAATACGGATCAAAAGCAACTGCGCTAACCTGCCAACCAGCAAAATGATCTGCCTCAATATGCAGGTTTCGGCAAGAAAACGTCAATATGATGCTAAACAAAGATAACTGTAATGATAGTATCACCCATGAATTATGCCCCTCGCCCCATGCAACTATCTTTCTGTCATCCATGCTCCATACTTGCACAAGATCATCTTCACCACCTGATAACAAATATTTGCCATCCGCACTGTAAAGGACATCATAATCCAATTAATTAACATTTTCCAGGATCTATTTGACAAAAGAAGAAATATATGTAAGAAAAAAAATTAAAGATGTGATGGTTATATGCGTAAATTAATCCATTCACCAGAAATCTTAGATCACAGCAGGACAGGTCTGAGTATGTAGCTTGCTGAACAATTGAGCATGTTGTTATACGATACAAAGCAAATATTGTCAAATCACACAACCATGCTGTGTAGGAAAATTCTACATTCCGCACTAAGCTATGTTATGACTACACTGAATATTACACAGAACTGATTAATTTTGTTTTTGATCCTTAAAATAGAGAAGTGACAAATTGTATCAGGCCGAGAGGCTGCTGGAGCCTACAGTTTGTGATAATAATTCCTTACATGCTATTAAATGTTTGCCCTATCCCTTATATACTATTCATTATGTCACTGACAAGTGGGTCCAGACCCACCTTGTTACTGACACAATGATATTTCAAAAAAATCAGTGGTATACAAGGAATTTCTCCAACAGCTTAGAACCTGGTGCAGCAGCCTACTGCTTGACCGGCCCAAATGAAACGAAAAAAACCACCCCCTGCTGCACCCAGTACCCAGTCACCACTCTTCCACCCCATCGCCCCTTCCTCCCCTTTCACTCGATCAAACACCAAAGCCTCCCACCATGAGATTGGGCGCAATGGTGGGGTGGACAGGGAGGCGGTGGATTTGGCGGTTGCCACCATCTAGGGCTGGCCCCTAGCTCGCCTCCCCCCCCCCCCCCCCTGAATGCCCCGTCGCAGAGATCAGGCACCTTGGAGTGCCTAGGCGGTCACTTGAGCCACTTTTTGGAACACTGGACTAATGTATGAACGAACAACAAGTTCTTTAATGTTTAACTGCATGTAATTTCAAGAGCTGGGGTTGCAGCCAAGCAGCACAAGCAGGCAACATCAAGATAGAAAAAAGCACAAGTGCCAAATCGCATGGAACTTTTGACAAGCAGGTGGAATATAAGTAAGAAACTTCTATCGTATACACCAATGACAACTAACAATATTTTAGCAGTCAAATTTGTCTGATTTTGGGCCAGGAAGCTATAGAAAGTGTTCAAAAAGGTGCTAGGAGCTGCGAGAGGTAGGGTGCCACCTTGTGCCTAGGGCGCCAAAGCGGGCAACTGGTATGCAAGAGAGAGTGGAGGAAAGGGAGAGAGGAAGGGGAGAGAAGGGAGAAGTGGGGAACCTAGAGGTGCGGTTCGCAGACTGCTGCTGAAGCCATGGACAAAGGGCAGAGAACACAAAGGGAGTGCTGCAGCTGCATGATGGCTGTGTAAGGGGGAGGAGATGCAGTACTAGCTCTTTCCATCAGCCAGCTCAGACCAAAATCCTCTAAAGCCTAAGACACTCTTCCCCTTCTATCCTCTTACGAAAGCTTGGCCGCCATCACCTCTTCCCTTCCCTCTGCCGCCACCTCTTCCCCTTGCCTCTTAATGCCAGTTTGGGAATAATCTCTGAAGCTGGAAGGCACCTACGGCCTCAGTGCCACCTAGCCCGCCTTTTTGAACAATGAGCTGAGAACACTATGACAAGTGGGGGCCATGGCCATTGCAAATCAGCAGCAACAACAATTGTGGTTCTGTAGCTACTGTCTTGTTGCCAGTCTACTATACACAGTCCATTATAAAAACACTTTGCCATTATGCTTCCGCTATTTCATATATATTAAAATTTGCTAAGAGAAAGAGTTTTGAGTTTTGACATAAACATCAAAACTAAAAAGTTTCACAGGGTGAAAGGGGTCATTTATCAAAATATTGAAATGGTTTGATTCACAGATTAATCAATAGAACTACAAGGATTAAACCCGTATACAATATGTCAATATCAAAAATAAGTGGAAAATAGTAGAATTGATGCAATTATGCAGAAATATAATGGAACCATAAGGTTTTTTGTTTTCTAAATGTCGGAGTTGGACATGGCAAAATGCAAGTTCTGGAAATAAGTGTGACAAAATAGCTGCCATATGTCAGAAGCAAAACATGCCATTGGCAGCTTACCTCCAAGAGCAACACAACAGTGCACCATAGTAACTTTTTCCACCAAACATTAGCTGTTCTTTCGCAAAGTCAAATACTCTTAAATAACCTGCATATAATTGAATAACTTTAGTTCAATATACAACTTCTCCCACATATAAAACTTTAGCATGTAAAACTGTCAATTCTCATTCTAAGACAGAAATTACCATCTCGCCCAACAGTGGCCAAGTAAGCTCCATCCAGCGAAAAAGATATGGCATTGATTGCACCTTGACAGATGTGCCATCTTGCAATTGGATTACCCTGCAGTGTTATTATGATCCCATAATCAGTCAAAGCAGCTACAGCTTTAAAAAATTAAAACTCATCATGTTCAAGACATTCTTATAAACATCCCTTGAATTAATAATTTGCATTATTTTTAATAAATCCAACAACTAGAACTGTTTCCATGGTTCATTGTACTGGTTCGAGTATGATATGATGGAACAGTGGACCTATTACTCGCAGTTAGCATATGCTGATGTCATAGAAGTAAAAAAACAGTGACAGATAAAGGCGGCCCAAGCAGACACACAGTTTCTGCCCTATTGTCAACAACCAAGAGGCAAGAGTGAAGCCACACCAGCACATACAGCTCGTGCACTTGTGTCAGCTACAAAGATAGAGCACTATAACTTATTTATGACAAATAATTTGACACTGGGTACACCCTTTTTTTAAAGTAGTTTCATCTTTAGTTGGACCTTGTGGGTTTCATCTCTAGCCTACCCCAACTTGCTTGGGACAAAGGCTGCTGCTGCTGTTGTTGTCATAGTTTGGCAATCTGCTACAACTGGAGTCCCAAGATACATAATATTAGAATAAATTTTGGTTATCCATAGTTCCTAGTAGAGATGTCTTCTAGTAGAGAACATGGTTTCCTTTGTAAACTTGAAAATGGAGAAGGGTGAACTATGTTAGGCTTGACATTCCAGTAGTAGCAGAAAATAGTATTGTACGAGCAATCCTGCAGGGTATAATTGTCTGGAATCCATATGGCGTGTCCGCAGACTCCAGGCACTAGTTCTTTGTTTAATAAAGTCCTAGAAAAACCATTTTACTAATACCAAATATCGAAACATCCAACATTGATTGCTATGCAGTTTCTCAGTAAAAGATATCATGTCCTAAGATACCTTACTCGACTTTGCATGTGAAATCATCAGCTGGCTTTGATCCTTTACAGTTGGAAATGTCCAATCAGTGTTTCCATCCTTGGACTAATGTATAAAAGGAAATAAATCAGCTCGATATCGGCTTAATATAGTATACTTCATAATAAATTTCTATGAGCAATGAGGACTCACTTTGTCATACACATACAAATTTCCATCCGCGTGACTAACAACAAAAATGCCATCACGCTCTGGCACCCATGCAACACAAGTGCAGCGGCTGCAATAGATTGGAATCCGAAGATCAAAACATACATTATAATTTAGTAACTGTGCAAAGATATCATCTCCAAAAAAACTGTGCTTGTGCAAGGATATGCATCCATAGACACCACAGGATAGCAGATCTTATGTTTTAAGCTGCACCATTGCAGAAACCTCAAAGCTAAGGAGAATCAATCAAATTCTCTTAAGGAAAAGGCTTAGTTACAAAAATCCAATGAAGTATCCCAGTATCCAGCAGGTCCAGCACATTAACCTGTTCACATTATCCTTCAGGAGTTCAGTCGCCATAGATATTTCGCATTAAGCAGCACCTAAACATGCATGCTAACTAAAATGCTTTGCTTTAGATCTTAACTAGGCAGGGAAGGTATAACACATTGCAGCTTCAGCTCTTCGCACAATAGTAAACAAGCTGGGTTGCAAGCTTATCCAGAGAAATGACAAAACATCAAGATTACTTACTGAACCATAGGGTGGTAACCTGCTGTGCTAAAAGCTCCTCAACAAATCCAGGGTTGAAGCAAACAGGACCACCTGTTGAAACCCCCAATCCCTCATGGTAGCATTGAAGGACACCCCTCCACTGTTTCAAAAGGTGACTGCCTAGCCCATCTAGGGAGTGCCTAGGCAGTAAGTGCCACCCTCCCGCTAGTGACGAATGGGCGATTAGGCGCTGCCCTGCCACCCGCCTAACACCTAGTAACTTTGGAATATTACTAAAATCGATGAAAGGAATAAGAATGTCCTTGCCGCAACTTTCCCTTGCCAATTTGAAGCAAGCAGCATGAAAGTTCATGAAATATGAAGGCTGCTGACAGGCATATTAGTAGTATTCACATAGATGACAAAGGAAAAATGGTTGCTGTTACTGATTGAGGTCTCATCAAAATGAGCTGGAGCTGGCTAAATAGAGTTGTAAACACTTTTCCTTATCCAATGATAATAGCTGCAGTATCTTACAACTGAAGACAAAGCAAATAAAAATGACTGGTACAAGCCAATCATAGTGGCATGAAACAAGATCATGACCTACAAATGTGATGGCATGCTGTTTTTTCACCCTAGCAGAAGGGGAAATCATAACAAGTAAGCTGAGACTACTGACACATTGCGCTGTATACACACATGCCCCTCATTCCACTTCTATAGATCATGTTCTAACTTCTATGGACAGTTCATGAGTTCAGCAATCAATTGTGTTTGTAGGATAAGATCTCACAAGAAAAGAAAAATCAATGAGCAATGGCAGCATGCCAGGCCAAGTACCAGACCACCAGAACAGCTCCCTTACGCATAGAAGTATATCGTTTTCTCTGTTTTCAAAAGCACTTTCTGAATTATGCCGTATATTTTTCTACAACATTGATTGGCCAGGTTGAAATTTTTATCAAGTTAGGGGCTGACAATGTGCTGGTATCATGGAACTAGACAAAAATACCATGAACTAGTCACTCGCTGCTAGCATGTTAATGTCCGTCTTTGTTCATGCATTTACTTGTGAGTTCTAAGTTGACAAAAGACATTAGTATCTTCTGTACATAGGGCCCATCATTACTTTCCCAGTATTTCTTCAAATTGTATTAGATTGCAGTGTATTGCATGTCAGTAAGACCTGCATCGTATATTGTATTGATGTTACCCAGATTAAGTCTTTACCAACTTCTATAACTTACAGGACAATTACCATATCAAGAAAAAAATAATCAAGCAATTCGGAATACCTAACATAATGCTGAGACAAATTTGACGAGCTCGTTATGGTAAATTTTGACACCACCATTTTTCAAGTAAATAGTAAAAATGGGAAACATGCCTGCTGCTGGCAGCGCCACCTGCAGTTGCATCTTTATCTTTGTCTTTGTCTTTATTAATGAAATGCTGATATGCAACGGGCTTCTTTCCAGGATCTTGCAACTGCTGCCTCAATGACATTGAATAGACTGCACAATGAATGAAAGTACATTATATCTACTTAATTCAGTTGTAACTTGTAAGGATAAAGTATCAACAGACCATCTCCTGAAAACACCCCAACGAGCAGGTCATGACCATCCTTGGCTTCCGAGTCAAATGCATGGCAAAGCGGGTTTGAGCTGCTAAAGTGGATGGACTTTATTGGATCCTGATAAAATTAACAAGTTGATCACTGAACCACACGATGGCAAACTTGTAAGTAACTTAGCATGCATTCAGCAAGAGAGAAAGGAAATACTTTGTCATGTGAGTTGAGATCACTGATGAAGAGCGTGTCAGCAGTATTGAATATGATGTATGCGCCCTTGCCATCATAATTCGACATGCCTTGTGATCCACTTGCACTAGTCGATGCACCAGTTCCTCCACCTATGCGGTTGCTTCCTGAGTGTGCCCTGCTGGCACCATTGCTCCCAAAGCTAAGTGCCCGGCTCCCATTCCCAGTACCGAGCAGCCTAGCAGCTGCAGACCGCATCCCACTGCCAGCGCTAGGTGTAGAAGGCGTGGAGCCCTGACCGGCCGGCTTCTCCTTCAAATATGCCACCGTCATCTGCCACCATCACAACCAATCATCCATCTTAATATTGCATAAATGAAGTATGATAGACACAACACAACGCAACAAAACCTGCAATTTCAAAGCTCTGCAAGCAGTTAACCAAATATTTGATCTACACTATTATAATTCCCAAACAGTACCCCATATGTCATTTATACTGAGTGTTTCCAGAAACGGTAGCTCCTAATGTACACAAGGATCATCCAAACATGAAACATCACAAATACTAAAACATCTACAGACTACAAAGACTGCCCAAACTGCCCAAAAACTTGCGAATACCCTACACATAACCAATCGAAATTCCAACGATCTACAAAGACCTACCCAAATCCCGCACCTGATCAGGTTAAGTCAACACCCATCTGTCATGACCATGAACAATGGTGTCGCGGCAATGACTTCGCCAACAGCTGAAGGAAGCGGGAACAGCAGCAGTGAAGGAGAATAGCCATCTAGGCATGTTTGCACGAGTGTTTGTTTCTTGTATGCGTGTGTCAGTGGTGGGACCACTTGTCAGATACAATTCAGCGGCGATGTTATAAACCAGCCGTAATAATGTGGATTGAACAAGAAGAAAGAAATGAACATTCTCCAGCTATTTCTCTTGTTCTTCTCTGATCCTTCCTTCTCTCTTCTCCCTGTTGCTATCTAGTTGATGAATCTCTTGTGAATTCGTCTCCAGCAGCTCTGCTCCGACGATGAACATCACAATTGGTATCAGATTCGGTTGATCCGCGGGCGGCTTGCTGCGCACTCTTGGTTGCTCGGTAAATCCCACGGGGAAGGTAGCGATTGCTTAGGCAATTGTCATAAATCCGTTACCTAGGGTTCGACCAACTCGGAGCAACAGCACCACGACGCCTCCGAAGCACAGCACTCTGCTCCAACAATTTCTAGCGGCGATGGATGCGTCTGAGCAACGTATTCGTGATGATCGGGTGGCATTTGAGACTCGATTGATGGAGCAACTGGCAATTCTCACCACCAAAGTGGCGGTGGTTGACGAATTGAAGTCGCAGCTGTCGGATCTCGACCTCGAGATCGCTACGAGCACCAATCGCCTGGATCACATTCAGACGAAGCTTGATATGTCCATGATGTCTATCGGGAAGCTGCAGCAAGAGCAGACCGATGTAGCCCACTTCGTTCAGCCCAGGCTTCCTCCAAAGTTCATGATTCCACCTCGCGACGGCATTGTGGGCGAGCATCCCCATCAACATCGCGGGCCTCACCATCCTCACCCTCAGGCATCGCTACCTGATACTCCTCACCCCACTACTGATTTTGCGTGTCTGGGTCCGAGAGGTGTGGGTTCGCAAGTCTCCGATAGTCCTAGGAAAATTTGGTTACCTAAGATGGAGTTCCTAAGGTTTGATGGTTCAGATGTTCGCATATGGATTGATAAGGCGCAGTCATTTTTTGAAATCTACCAAATCCCTGCTAGTTTTCAGGCTATGGCTGCAACCTTGTACCTTATCGGGCGAGCAGCACTGTGGTTTCAAACTTATAAGCAGGATCATGCTATTTTGACATGGGATCATCTGAAGACTGCGTTATTGTCTGTATTTGATGTCAATACTCATAGAGAAAAAGTAGCAGAACTGCTTATGCTTAAGCAAATTGGTACTGTGGAAGACTATAAATCTGAATTTGAACAATTAGTCTACACAGTCAGGTTATATGATCCTCATGTTAGTGAAACAATGTTAATCACACAGTTAATCTTGGGTCTTAAGGAAGAGCTCAGGCCAGCAGCTGAACCTCAATTACCTGATTCCTTACACCGTGCCACTTTGTTAGCATTGGTTCAGGAGGGAATTTTGGATAGGACTAGAAAGCATGGGCATAAAGCCACCTATTCCAGACCAGCAACTGAACTTCAATTAGTCTACACAGTCAGGTTATATGATCCTCATGTTAGTGAAACAATGTTAATCACACAGTTTATCTTGGGTCTTAAGGAAGAGCTCAGGCCAGCAGTTGAACTTCACTTACCTGATTCCTTACACCGTGCCACTTTGTTAGCATTGGTTCAGGAGGGAATTTTGGATAGGACTAGAAAGCATGGGCATAAAGCCACCTATTCCAGACCACTGTCTTCCAACCACAGCAAAGTGAACACCAAAGTGAGTGACAGGTGAAATTTGGAAAGCAAAACAATTGAAAGATTCTAGAAAGGCCAACAATCTATGTTTCAAATGTGGGGATAAGTATTCTCCTACACATAGTTGTAAGCTGATTACTCCTTCTCAGCTCAATGTTGTTACCATAGACAGTGCAGATGGGGGACAGATCTTGTCTGATGAACTTCTTGATGCATTGAGCAGTGCTAATTGGAGTCCATATCAAGATTACACTTGTGTCTCCTTGCATGCTATTGCTGGCACTGAACAACCAAGGTCCATTAGGCTGAGAGCACTGGTTGAGAATCAAGTCATGCTTGTTTTGGTTGATTCAGGGAGTAGTTCACAATTTGTGGATAGAATCCAGTGTTTGCTGGTGGACATTGCTCCTCTCAAGATTAAAGTGGCAAATGGGGGCATTCTATGGTGCAAGCAGGAAGCCAATGACTTACATTGGTGGATACAAGGTCACACCTTCCACAATAATGCAAAGGTTATTGACTTAGGAGGCTATGATATGGTGCTTGGTATGGAGTGGCTGGAGAAGTTTAGTCCCATGACTTGTAACTGTGCTGAAAAGTGGCTGGAATTTCAGTATATGCAGTCTAAAATCAGATTGCAAGGTGTGATCCAACCTGCTGGTTCGGCCCTACTCCAACTGCACGAGGATCAGTTGCTCAAATGGCATAAGGGAAATGAAATATGGGCCACTGCTCTAGTGGAGCCAGTTTCTGATGTTATTACTGTTTCCCCAGAAGCAGTGCCGGCTGAGGTGCAGTCTATACTTCATAAGTATAAGCAGGTCTTTGATGAACCACATTGCCTACCACCAAGGAGATTTTATGACCACACTATCACCTTAATACATGGGGATGTTGCTGTCAATTCCAGACCATATAGGTATTCACCATATCAAAAGAATGAAATTGAAAAACAAATTGCTGAAATGCTGCAGTCTGACCTTATATCTACCAGTGTGAGCCCCTTTGCATCTCCAGTCCTTTTGGTCAAAAAGAAAGATGCTTCATGGTGATTTTGTGTTGATTACCGAAGACTCAATGACTTAACAGTCAAGAATAAGTTCCCTATGCCCATAGCTGATGAAATCATGGATGAATTAGCTACTGCTCAGTTCTTTTCTAAGCTGGACCTCAGATCAGGATTCCATCAAATAAGAATTGCAGAGGGTGATGAGTTCAAAACTGCGTTCAAGACACTCATGGCCATTTCCAATTCAAGGTGATGCCATTTGGGTTAACAAATGCCCCTGCAACCTTTCAATGTCTTATGAATAATATTTTGCACCTTATCTTAGAAAGTTTGTGCTTGTGTTCATGAATGATATCCTAGTATATAGCGCTACTTTAGTAGATCATATACATCATCTGGAGCTAGTTTTTCAGTCCTTGTTAGCAAACAAACTATATGCCAAGTTGATTAAATGTTCTTGTGCTCAAAAACAATTGGAGTACCTTGGACATATAATTTCTGATAAAGGTGTAGCCACAGATCCAGCAAAAACTCAAGCTATGATCAGCTGGCCTACTCCAACAAATGTGACAGAACTTAGAGGGTTCTTAGGCTTAACTGGATATTATAGAAAGTTTGTTAAGAACTATGGACTGATTGCTAAGCCATTGACTGATTTGTTAAAGAAAAAAGGCTTTGAGTGGTCATCTGAGGCTGAAGTTGCATTTGATCACCTTAAGCAAGCTATGTCCTCTACTCCTGTTCTAGCACTTCCCAATTTCAGCTTACCTTTTGAAATTGAAACCGATGCTTGTGACAAGGGAATTGGGGAAGTTCTATCCCAAAAAGGGCAGCCAGTTGCTTACTATAGCAAAACTTTAGGCCTTGCCAATCAGAAATTGTCCATTTATGAAAAGGAGTTTATTGCAATTATGATGGCAGTGGAAAGATGGAGGCAGTATTTGCTTAGAGGGCCATTTACTATCAACACTGATCACAAGAGTCTTTGCTACCTAGATGATCAGCATCTCTCAGAAAAAGGCAATGACCAAGCTCATTGGCCTGCAGTACAAGTTTCAGTGTAGAAAAGGGACTGACAACAGAGCTGCAGATGCCCTCTCAAGGGTGGGTCATTTGGTTGAATTGCAAGCACTCTCAACCTGTCAACCTGTATGGATTCAGGAGGTGATAAATTCTTACCAATCTGATGCAAAAGCTCACGATCTCTTAACTGAATTAGCAGTACACTCTCCCAATGACCAAGGCTTCTCTTTAGATGCTGAAGGTCTGGGTTGGTTCAAATACTGCATTGCAAACTAAGATAATTGCTGCATTGCACTCTTCTGCAGTAGGTGGCTGTTCAGGGATTCAAGCCACTTATCAAATAATCAAGAGGGCTTTTACATGGGTGGGACTCAAGAATGATGTCACTAATTTTGTGAAGCAGTGCATCACATGTCAGCAGGCCAAGCATGAAAAATGCTCCAGCCAAGGGCTGTTGCGGCCTCTACCAATTCCTCGGGAGGCATGGAAAGATATCTCGATGGATTTCATTGAAGGTTTGCCATTATCTGATGGATTTTCAGTTATATTGGTTGTGGTTGATCGGTTTACGAAGTTTGCACACTTTATTCCACTGAAACACCCATATACTGCATTACATGTGGCAAGGATATTTTTTCATGAGGTGGTTAGGCTGCATGGTCTGCCACATTCTATCGTTTCAGACAGGGACAAGGTCTTTACAAGCACATTTTGGCAAGAGCTCTTCAAGCTGGTGGACACTATGCTACAAATGAGTACAATCTACCACCCTCAAACCGATTGACAAACAAAGAGGGTCAATCAATGTTTGGAAATGTATTTGAGATGTGTTGTTGGTGACATTCCTCGTAGATGGCACAAATGGCTGGACATGGCTGAGTTTTGGTATAACTCCTGCTATCACTCTTCACTGGGTTGTACCCCATTCAAGGCTCTTTATGGTGTAGATCCAAATTATGGAGTTGTTCCTGACCTTCCATCATGTACAAATGCTGATGCTATTGACCTTCTCAAAGAAAGGCAGCTGTACTCTAGCTACTTGAGAGCTCAACTGGAGAAAGCACAGCTCAAGATGAAGCTTTATGCTGATAAACATCGATTTTTCAGGGAATCCCAAGTGGGTGATAAGGTTTTTCTGAAACTACAACCATATGCTCAGAATTCAGTGGTTAATCGTGCACATCCTAAGCATGTCTTTCACGTGTCCCAGTTGAAGCAGTTTATTCCAAACTACACACCTGTATTCTTGAGAAACCAAGTTGAAATGTGCCTTGGTTTTCTTGTGATGAGTGATTGACATTGTCATTTATTTGGTTTGATGATCTTCGGTTTTGCATGAACTTTGATGTGATTTGAATTGATTTGAGATTTCATTTGAGCATAATGATTATGGACTAATTGGAATTGAAGTAGGAGATATGTGTTTGCCTGTCTCATGATGTGCAGGTGATGGATGCAACTTGGCGGTCGACGGCAAGATGATCTGGCCCAAGCGGAGTGCTTGATGCCAGACAATCAAGGAGACCGGGCGGAGTCAAGGGTGATCATAGCTGAACACGTGGAGGTCAAGCAAAGCATTGAAGGCAGATGGAGACGGTGTGTTGACAAAGTCAAGCGAAGGGGATGCCGGTGCAAGTGACAAGGCGGCCCGAGGAATCGGGAGCGGGAGAGACTTGCCGGCAGTCAGGATCGCATGATGGAGTACACGCGTCGACATCGAAACGCTTGCTTAAGGTGTAAGCAAGGCGGTGAGTCACGCTTTGAGAAGCATGCAGGCGGTTTCGTGGTTTAGCCTCAAAACCGTAGGAGGACTGGAGGAGTATGTGGCACCATCACGAAGCTTGCGTCAAGGTAAAGCTAAGTCGTGAAGGCGTCACGGCCGTCCGATGAATGGAGAAGAAAATGGACTAAAATGCCCTCGTGGTAGGTAGGACTGCACTACAAGAAAGGGGTATTTTCGGAAAAAGCTAGAAAACTTAAGGGCCAAGTTTCCTAGGCCTATAAATAGAGGGGTAGAGCTAGAGAGAACTTTGAACCAACCACTTGAGCCCCCTTGTGCTACTCATTTGAGAGTCTTAGAGCTAGGTTTTTAGAGGAGAGAATGATGAATGCTTAGCCTATATAATAGGTGAGAGTTTTGAGAGATAAATCTTTGTAATCCGTCTAAAATAGGACTGACCTCTTTGAATAATTAAATTAATGTTTTTGCATATATTTGAATTCCCCTCCTTCTAGTTTCCCTCTATTAGTTCCCTCTTTGCAAGTTTTTCGATTTTCGGTTTTGATTTTCGTTTTGATTTTTGGGATGAAATTTCAACACCTTGTGAGATCATTCTTCTTGTTGCTAGAAGTATAAAAACTCACATACGAGTATATGCTCATGGGTCTTGAGTACCCTTGCCTCTAGATCATCAACTTGGAGAGGTTTCTTGCCCCGTGATTTTTTTCTTTGAGCTGCAATATTTCACCTTTGCAGGGTTGTTTTTCTTGATGCTAGTGGCTTAAATACTCACATACTCATGTATTTGAGCGGGTCTTGAATCCCCTTACCACTAGACTATCATCTTGAAGGATAACCTTGTCCGGTGTCCATTTTATCTAGTTTCTTTGGAAGTTACGAGTTTTTGTGCACAAAGACACATGGAATGGTCCTGAATGGAACCTATGATTCATATTCCATCTGTGGAGTCATGTTGCCATAGAAGTAGTCTTCTTACTTTGTCTCTTTAATTCTTTTGCTTCCGCTTGAACGTTTTGAGGTGCGTTAGGTGAGAAATAAGAAAAGGTCATCTATTTCCAAAGAAATTTGTTGAGACGCCTATTCACCCCGCTCTAGTCGTCATTCTCATTCCTACAATTCTCTTATCCTCCTTCTCAACAGGATTTGTCGGTTGCAGCATTGCTTCCAGAGAAGATATTGGACAGGAGGCTAGTGAAGAAAGGTAGAGTTGCAACTGTGCAGGTCCTGATCAAATGGAGTTCTCTTCCTGATGCTATGGCTACCTGGGAGGACTATTACGCTGTCCAGAACCGGTTCCCGGATGCACCAACTTGGGGGCAAGCTGATATTCAAGGCGGTGGCACTGTCATGACCATGAACGATGGCGTCGCCAACAGCTGAAGGAAGCGGGAACAGCAGCAGCGAAGGAGAATACGCCATCTAGGCATGTTTGCGCGTGTGTGCGTTTGTTGTATGCGTGTGTCAGTGGTGGGACCACTTGTCAGATACAATTCGGCGACGCTGTTATACGCCGACGCCGGCCGTAATGATGTGGATTGAACAAGAAGAAAGAAATGAACCTCTCGTTCTTCTCTCTTCTCCCTGTTGCTATCTAGCCGATGAATCTCTCGTGAATTCGTCTCCGGCAGCTCTGCTCCGGCGATGAACATCACAGCATCCCAACCCCATCGCCCAATTCCCCATCCAACCAACCCACAGTGGCACATCGAGATTCCCATCCGGCGCATCGAACCGCCCCCCCCCCCCCCTTCGCTTCTACCCTAACCGGAGACCCCACGGCGCCGATACCTGGGAGACGGTCTTGCCGCTGTGGTTGTAGTGCACCACGGCGGGGGAGTGCGTCTTCTCGTACTGCAGCTTGTGCCGCCCCTCGGGGGTCTTGAAGTAGGTCTTCAGCCCGCCCGCCCCGGCGCCCGACGCCGCGGACGCCATGCCCCGCGGCCCCTCGCGATCGCCTCCGGGCCGCAATGGCCCCCACCACCCGCGCGCGGACAGACGAGGCCGCGCGCACGGTCACCGCCTCACGCCGTGGTGCGAGGGGCAGGGTTTTTGGAGGCGGGGGAGGGGGTGCCCGGATCGGGGGAGGAAGGGAGGGAGGATCCGAGCGAGAGGTGGGTTCGATTTGGGATTGAGACGGCGGATGCGGGAGAGCAGAGAAGAGGGGCTCGGAGGAGAAAATGAGTAATTATTTTTCGTGGACTCTGTCAATAAAAGAAAGGCAAAATAGTCCTCATATCACTTTCTTGCACTTCACTAAAATAGCACTGATATCGGTACTATTTTAACAAAATATAAAATTTCATAATGGTATGAGAGCTATTGCCTTAAAAAATGCTATGCATATATTATCAGAACGTCTGACTGACCCTTTCAACCAAATATTGTTACAGTGTTCTTGCTATAGTACCAACGCTACAGTATACGAGTCGAAAAAGAGTTGAGCATTCTAGTCAGACGTATAGGTACATACGGGCATACGGCGGTTGGGGAAAAGGGGAAGAAAACCCTTTCGGTGCAGGATTCGCATCCTCTGTAAACAGAGGAGCTACAGTAAATCGTGAGTGTATGAACAGTGTAATGCAGTTCATTAACGTGGCAAAGCACTGTATCAGCTACTGTTACGAAAATGCTGCTGAAAATGGTACTGTAGCAAACTGTAGCATTAAAATCCTGACTGTTCACTCACGATCCGGCGGACGGGACAATACAAACTGCAATTTACTGTAGCTCCTCTGACTTTGCTGATACGAATCCTTCGGCGCAGGGTCAGGACAACACCATGCATACATTGATAAAATAAAAAAACACGGTGAATGGAAACCATGAATTCCTATAAAAAAAGAGAGAAATAAAAATCATGCTTAGTAAGTTGACTTTTGAATAATTTTGTGAAATGAGACCGCATACAGCTCAAAATAGGGTTATGCACTGGCAAGCTTTTTTGCGCTTCTTTAAGTTGACTTCTGGTGATCTTATGGTTAAATAACAGCCGGAAGTATTTTAGATCATGGTATATCTACTATGATTTTCTTCAAAACCTATGAAAACCATGTATCAAACAGGGCCTAATGTATCTCACATATCCTACATTTATATAAAAACTCACGGTATGTGTGAAATTTTGTCATAGAATTATATCAATAATGATTTTTGTGCGTCATAATATTTGTCACAAAATCTGTATCATAAAATATACTTAGTGACATTCTATAAAAATTGTCACAAAATGTCTAACATTTCATAACAACTATATTATCATTATGAAATGTATTATATTATGTGGTGATATTTTTTGTCATCTAAGCATACAACGTCACAGGTTTCTCTTATTTTGTCACTAACAAGCCTGCTATCGTAGCTGGGGAAGGTTATTTTGTGACAAAAATGAATCTTCAAAATATATTTCTTATGACAAAATGGTTCATCATGAAGTTACATTTATATCATCACACATTGCTGGCTCATCCAAACACACAGACATATAGATCACAACTATGGAATAATATTCAACACATCACTACTGATCGAATTTCTTGTAGTGAACGTAGTATTTCCGGGTAAAGTCATGTTATGGTAAATCTACCATGACGGTTTGTTATTAGAGAAAATTACTCCGTAGACCCTGCACTGAACTTGATCTAAACAGACCTGGCTCGAACTAAAACCCGTCCCAAGGCCAAAAAACAAGCTCGAGAAGCTTATAAGCCCCAAAAAACATATTGACCCCAAAGCATAAAGGAACTAGCTCTAGTCCAACCTGAAGTATCAATTTTATTTATTCTACATGAAAAATAGTTGATGGCCCGGCCTGAAATTTCCTAGACAAGTTACTCAATTTTTTTTTTTTTTGAAGATTCTTGTTTTTCAGAGGAAAATATATCAATGTAACTGTTCAAGAGCCTAGAAGTTCAGATCATGTACATGCATGCAAAAAAAGCATGAGATAATACCTTCTCTTGTTTAATCAAGGCTAATACTCCCTTGAACCTTGTGGTTGGCAAAAATAAAATTGTAATTTTATGGAAATTTTCCTTGGGCTTTCTGACTTTTTTCTGAACTTCTGAATTTTGAATGTTGCTTGAGTTTTGGGAAATTTAGAATAGTTACCACATGCAAATAATAATTGATAAAACCATACAAGATAGGCATTAGGTGTCGAGGATTAATTTCAGACAATGATTCTGGGGTGTATTGGACGACGAACGCGTGATCAATGTCTTGAATGTGTGTATCTGCTAGAACTCAAGAACAACAGGGGTTATCCAGATCCAGACCTCCCGAATGATAACAGCTCTACGTCTTTTTTTTATGAGTGGTTTCTGAATCAGTTACAGATGAGATCCTTCCCTCAATCCTAGACCAGTTCTCCTCTTTATATATAAAAAAGGAGAACTTACATGTGGACCTCTTTCCATAGACCCAGACCTAGCTAAAAATTCTTTTCTCGCGCCATTGCCACGCGGAGCACGCATGCTACACCTTGCGCCGGTGGTACTGCGGGGCCCATCCCATTCCCATGGACTCCTCCACTTTTATTTTACCTTGGTAGCCCCGTATGTCCCCTCGTTGTGAGCCACAAGCTTATCTACCAAGCTGTTCCGTCCTAGCCTTCCATGAGCCCGCTTGCGAACTTGTCCACTTGTCTAGTCATTCTGCAGATCATGTCCCATATGTCGCGCAATGCTAAGTCGATCCGCAAAACCCAACTGGTAGCATTTAATTCTACGAGACGGGCATTACCCAATTGTGCTGACCACAACTTTGTTCGCTGAAGGAATGTACCTCGGTAAGGAAACACTTGAGTAAAAATTAATAAATACGATTAGATAGATTAGGTATGAACGTCCCGTGACCAGCAAGGACTAGTCGCAGAATCACAATATATCGCAAGGAGGCTGGTCGCGCAAGCCTCGCGTTGGTCGAGCGAGCTTTGACCTGGTCACACGACGAGCTGGGGTTCAGAAAATATCCCTTATCAGTCGTCATATCCCTCATGGGGCTTGTTCGTCAGGACACCCCTTACTCAATACTCCGACAGTAGCCCCCAAGCTCCCTCGCAGATGTGGTGGTCTAAGCGGTTTGCCACGTAGAGTAGCCCTCTGAATAAGCTTTTCATAGAGTCTAAAATGTGTAGTCCTCAAGTTATCGCCGTTTTCAGAGGGTTAGTTGTTCTGAACTCGAATCCTCTGGGTTGACCCGGATACTCTGGGTTGGTCGGAGTCTCCGGGTTTAGCTCCGAGCCAGGTGGTCTGTTAGGGCCTGAGTGTTTCACCCGGATACTCCGGGTTCTGGTATTATGTCTGGAATCTCCAGGATGAGCTCCGACCAGTGTTCTCGGTCAAGCGTTCTAGTGCCAACCCAGAGTCTTCGGGTTGACTCGGATACTCCAGGTTAGTACAAAAGCTATGTAACGACTAGTTTTTATGGGTTAAGTATATATACCCTTTCACTCCCATCCTTTGTTATGGCTGTAAGAGCATGAAAAAGAACATTTTAGAGCGAAAAAAAACTCCCTTCCACTCCAATCTAGTATGTGATTTGAGAAGAAAAGTGAGTTGGGTTAAAAGATTGCAAGTTTGAGTTCAAGTGAGCGTGTCTCCCATCTTGAGCACTCGAGTTCATCGGTAAGAAGTTTATAATCGCGTTTGTTACTTTTGGAGCTTTGAGCTTCTATGAGGCTAGGTGTTACCGACGAGTACCTAAGGTTGTGATGTGCCGCGGAAAGTTTGTGAATGCTTCGATTTCTCTTCCAGAAGAGAAGAAATCAAGAGTGGAAAGTCAAGTTCAAGTGTGACCGATCTTGGAGAGTAAAAGAGTTGAGAGAATACTAGCTCAAGTGTGACTGAGCCCCTCAACAGAGACGAAGCAATCTCTAGAGTAGGTGTCCGAACTTCACAAAATAAATCTTGTGTCTCCTCTCTTATTTCCTTCTTCTTGTATTCTTGCTCAATATTTATACATATTGCTCGATCTACTTGTTCATGTGAAATTGATTATAGGTACTCCGTAGATCTACTTAGAATCATCACTTGAAATACACGACTTCATTTGGTTTGAGCTAGAACTCTTTAGGCGTATTTTAATTTTAGTTTCGAGTTATTTCTATACTGAACCGAGAGTATCCGAGTCAACCCGGATACTCCGGATACTGTATAATCAGAGCTGAACCCAGAGTATTCAGATCAACCCTTAGTATCTGGTGAACAGTGTTTTTAGGATTTTCAACTAGAGTTTTTCTGCATATCTTTTGCTAGTTTTGAATAATTTTTGCCACCATAGGATCATAACTTTTACACCAATTTTAGTGTGATTGTGCACTAGTTGAGCCTACTCAGGGATGGCCAATTGGGCTGTTTGTGGTGGCCCGGTACGGGCCCACCTCGGCACGGCCTGACTACTATAATGGGTCATGCTGTGCCGGCTCACGTGCCTCCCCCTCAGCCCACGGCACGACCCGTCGGTCACTGTGTCGTGCCGGGCCAGGCTGGCCGTCGATCACCGTGCCGTGCCGGACTGGGCTGGCCTGGGCATGATTACGGCCCGGTGGCACGGGCGGGCCAACGGGCCCGAAGGCAGGGGCGGCCTGAACGGCACGGTTAGGCTACGAAGCGTTTAAACAAGTATGGTGCAGATGATACTAGAATCTAACTCCCTAAAAATTTCAACTCAAATAATTACTTTACATTCACATACTATGTATATTAAAATTTGTCCATTTTTTTCTCACTGTACCTATCATACTATGTAGATCATAGTATCCTTATACTAACAAAAAAAATTAATTTTTTTATAACTATTTTCAACGTGTTTTGAATTTTGAAGCAATGGACATAATATTTTTTATTTTTTACTCACATCATGTTTATTTTTTAAAAACATATCGTCCGTTGGATGGAAGAAGGCGCTTGGCGTGCTTCTAACAACGACCATAGTATTGTGCTTCTATCAGTGATAATAGTTTATTTTTATAATTTTTTCAAACGATATTTTTTTGATTTTTTAAATATAAAAATAAAAAAGCTCAATGATCCGACCCGTTTCCATCTTCTGCATCCTAAAGGTCTCGTTTGACAACTGAAAAAAGAAGAATGAAATAAGAGAAGATAAATAAATAGAGAGTTATAATAAAAAAAATAAAATAAGTAGATAACTAAAATTGAAATTTAAGTTAAGAATGTGGCGTCGACACTTATCACGGGCCGGCAATGTTTGAAGGCCTCCACGCATTAATTGAAGCACCAAAACACACGCTGCATGACCGTTTTAATGATACCGCCATCGCTGACCATCATGCCACCAGTTGATATGAACCACTTCGTCACGGGATTGATGTGTGCAATTGCATTCAAGATCCTAGGGATCCTCACGTACGCCTCCTTCCAATCTCCTTAAAGTAATGCCATGGCATGTTGCTTGGCTCTCCATGCCTTGCTGTAACATACCCGGTAATTTATGAACCCAACTATAGACTCAATTAGAGAGGCCACAGTCGTGTCTGGGTCCGCCCTAACGATTGGGGCGATGCGTCGACCAATATAAGTTGCCGTGCACTAGGAGTGCACTTGTTCCGGTCTCGCAGACCCGCAAGTGTGAAGTTGTTTTACATTTGTGATCTTCCATCGTTAGCCGTCACCTGGGATACGCTGGACCCATACACCCCATCCACAACCTTTCTGGCACTTTAAATTGTACCTCTCCTTCGCATTCAAACGAACACGTTGTACGGCCGGTGGTGCCGAACTGAGTAGTCCCTGAACCAAAACTTCACATCTTCAAAACTATCAAATAACATCCCCTTCTTAACCAACTCCTTCTCACTGTCTTGTTCCTCCTCTATCGACATTAAGCCATTATCACATAGAACATTCTTCGTCAATGAAATATCCTCGTAACCAGGCACCTCGAGCACATCCACATGTACTGCCTTGAGTGTCCTTACCTCCTGCTCCATGTAAATTCTGTCCCACCAAGCTGTCTCCTCATTCTCTCCCGCCTCTGCTCCCGCCTCAACACCACCGTGTCGTTGCCTAACATGTTCCACTTCTTCTGTCTTATCATCTTCGACATCATCCTCACTGTCCAAGGAAAATGTTTTAGTTTCCTCTACATTTTCCTGAGCCTCCTCATCCTCAAAATAATAATCATCAAAATAATTACATACAACAGCCATGCCAAATTTATTTGAACCACCAGCATGTGGCTCCTCAACAGATGCTCGGGTTAACTCTGCAACTGTACCATCCGCGAGTATGGTGGTACCGGCACCCTCTGCGACAATACATGGAATTTTCTGGGTCAATTGCTCAACAGGCTCAACTTCTTGGCTAGTTATGCCCGGTACATCATCAACCGATGGCATCGAGCTTCCGCCTACAGCCACATCAACTACCAACTCCGCGCAACAGACTTGAGAACCATTCAAACAATCCTTATACAGCTTTCAATCATTTTCTAACGCCAACTCCATAACAATATAGTGAGCCTTACCACCCCTGCCGGCATCCAACCTTCCCCGTACGGTAACATTACTTCCATCCGCATCAACATTCAAAACTTCACTAACCCGAGCAACAATTTCATCGAAGCAAGAAGCGTTCTCAAATTTCAACACTTCCTCTCGCATCTTATCGATCTCCCCAGTTGTACTAACCGTGCCACCATAAAAAACACGGACAATGCGTTCCATCTACACAAACCATCCAAACATTACACGTGTATCATCGCTATAGCACGTTAAAACCTACACATTAAACATTTCAATTCGACTACATTACATCTCTACAATGCAAAACACCCTCCGCAAGCGTACAAATGCAAAAACTTGCGTTGCTCATATACATTTCGTGTGTGTGTGTGTGTGTTGTATATATATATATATATATATATATATATATATATATATATATATATATATATATATATATATATATATATATATGTACGAATTTCAATTTCCTACGCTCAACCGATTGTATGCAACAATTTCCACACAATAGATATGCGTTGGTATACATACATAGCACGATATATGACCACCGATCTAAACCAAAACGTTAAAATTTCGTAGATCAATCGAATCAAGTTCTAAACCCTAACATTCCAAAAACTAGCAATGCAAACCGATTTAACCGGAAAAATTGGGGGGATTGGAGGAGATACCTTCGTAGCACTCTTTTCCTTCAAATCTCCTTCGAATCGGGCTCAAATCGGTGGAGAATGGGGTGGAGGAGGGGGAGTCGGCGCTTGAGAACTCTCCTGCTCGCGGCCGGTTGAGGAAGAAACGGTTCGTGTGCGTGAGAGAGGGCCGGCGCCCGGCCTGTATACTCCTCTGTCACGCCAAAGGGGTTGGCGTGACTGGAGTCGCGCCAGCGCCCTTAGCGTGACAGAGGGGACACAGCCGGCGCGCCTGTATGGGCCTCTGTTGCGCCATGCGGCCTGGTGCGACTCCAGTCGCGCCACGCGCTCTGGCGCGACTTAGGCTGCCACGTCGGCACGCCCATATGGCACGGGGCGGACCGCCTGCCGACGTGGCACGGGAGTCACGTCAGGTTTTTTGGCGTGACCAAGTGGTCAGTCACGTCAAAGCCTGTGGCGTGACAAAAGAGGCCAGTTTCTGGAAATATAAGTCCCGATGAGTTATTATTAAAATATTAATTTAAAAAAGGCTAAAAAAAATTCAAAGAAAAGGTCCAACTCTCAACCCGACCCTTCTCAGACTCACTGTCTTCCTCAGATCTAGGCCACCACCCCTCTCCCCAGCTCCGGCGACCGCCGGAGTACCTCCGCCGCGGCGGCGCTATGGACCTCCTCATCGCGCAGATCACCACCGACCTTCGCTCCTCGGACGCGCTCCGGCAGTCGTCCGCGCTCCTGCAGGCCCTGCAGCAGTGCGCCGCGGGCCGCGACGTCTCCGCGCTCGCCCGCACCGCCGCCACCGAGATCCTGTCGGCGCCCTCCTCCGCCGTCTGCAAGCGCCTAGCGCTCGATCTCCTCCGCGCGCTCCCGCTGCCCCCGGACCTCCTCGACCCGCTCCTCCTCTCCTCCCTCCGCTCCGACCTCTCATTCCCGGACCCCGACGTCGCCGCCTCCTCCATAGCCTCGTTCCCCTCGCTGCCCTCCCACCTCCTCCCCTCCCTCCTCTCCTCCGCCCACGCCGACATCTCTGCCGCGCTATCGTCGCCCGCTGAGTCGCTGCGCCTCGCCGCCGTCACCTCTCTCTCCTCCCTTCTCCCGCGCGATGACCTCGCGCTCATGTGCTCCACGAACCCCTCCCTCATGGCGCACGCCACCACGTGGTGGGGCCGCTTGGCCAAGCTTGCGCTGGACTCTGCAGACGCTGTGGCTGCCAGTGCATTTGAGGCGCTCGCACGGCTGTTCCAGGAGCTAGATGCGCGCCGTATGAGCCGGCTCGCAGGTGACAAGCTTGTTGATGGAGAGGGTGCCCTCGCAGTGCGCGCCCAGTGGGCGGCTGATGCCATTGACTTCATCTGGTCCCGGCGCAACATGCTCATTGCGCGCTCCATGGTGATGCCTGTTGAGAGCTTCCGAGTCACTGTGTACCCACTGGTGCACGCAGCGAAAATGGTTGCTTCTGGCGCACTGAACACACTGTGGCGGATTGCCAAGCCAGGTGACACTACCATAGCTGATAACGTGGAGTCGAGCGCTGAGAAGTTGGTGGGAGTTTCGGACATCGTCTCGCATTTGCTGCCTTTCCTTAGCTCACTGGACCCACCACTGGTGTTTGAGGTGGGGATCAATATGCTGTCGCTTGCGGATGTGCCAGGAGGCAAGCCAGAGTGGGCTTCAGCTGCCATTATAGCAATTCTGACACTATGGGACCGACAAGAGTTCTCGTCGATGAGGGAGACGATTGTCAGGGCTGTTGTGACCAATCTACATTTGCTGGATCTTGGAATGCAGGTGCTGAATCAATCTCTATAACAACTTATTTTAGCGTAGTTATTTTGAATATTGCCTTCAGTTATTTGTCCATGGTAAAGGTACTGATTGCATTTTTAGCCTAATGTTAACTTTAGGATAAAAGACCTTCGAAGTGTGTGTTTGGATTGTTACTATCATCTGCTGGTAGTGGTAGCTAGTTTAAATAAAGTAATCTTGGAGGCAACTACTTTTGGCCAATACAGTGCTTTACTGTCATCAGTTGTAGCTGACCTACCTTGCTAAAATGTAGCCTGCCTTTGGATGACAATAAGGTTTTGTTTGTTGGAGTTTGTAAACTTATTTCAATAACATGCAGTTCTGACCAGTTTAGTGTGTGTTTCAGGGCACAGGAGTGAAAAAAATACATGGGCTTTAGATGAACTTAAATTGAATTATCAATACCACTATGGTTTAGTCTATTTCTAGATTCTTAATCCCAATACGTTTTGTTTGAAGCAACCGAATTCTGAAATTTGTGTTATCACATACCATCTCTTCTCTTAATCTTATTTCCATATCTTAAAATTTCATTTTTTTATTATTTTTGAGCAGTGAATAAAATTTGCAAATGTCACATTAGTTCTTTTGGACCTTCATGTCCTTTGTTGTCCATTTACCATAACTATTGACTTCCTGCAATGATGGTACATTATGCTTCTTTTCTATTTAGCCCAATCTAATATGCATCATTTGGTGATCGCCTCTGAAAGATTAGAGAGTAGAGCATACTTGGGGATCAGGTTTTGTCTGGGTTTGCAACTTCTAACTACACTTTACCACTTACTAGTATTTCCCAAGCATCAATTGTTGATTTATCTAGTTGTATGTATATCAGAAGTAAGAGTTTACCATGTTCATTTCTAATGTATTTCATTGTAGTGTAGTAGCCATAACTGAATGCATTTCCTTTGGACTTATATGTTGTTGGCTGTACAATGATCTGGAATATGGTATTCGACTTGTCTGAATAATGCACTAAAGTTAAAATTGGGAGTACCCCCTTGCTGATGTCCATTCCATGCTTGATAAAGCTATTGACGAATTCAATTGGTTTCTTTACTTCTGTGCATAATTGCTGGATAACTTCTGGACATGTTATTATGTTGTGAGAGATAAATTTAATTTAGTTGACAATAATAGTGTTCAAGATGGATTTACAAGAGCATGTTTCATGACACAGGTGTCTCTGTTCAAAAGACTGCTTCAGATGGTGAGAAACTTGAGAGCAGAATCAGATCGTATGCATGCATTGGCATGCATTTGTCGGACTGCTCTTTGTGTTGATCTTTTTGCAAAGGAGAGTGTTCGAAGAGGTCAGAAGCCTGCTCCAGGAACAGATGTGATATCACTTTTTGAGGATGTAAGGGTGAAGGAGGATCTTAACAGCATAACAAGCAAAAGCTTGTTCAGAGAAGAGCTGGTGGCCTCCTTGGTCGAGAGTTGTTTCCAGCTATCTCTTCCACTACCTGAGCTGAAGAATTCCAGGACAGAGAGCAGAGTTATAGGAGCGTTAGCCTATGGAACTGGTTATGGTGCACTGAATTGGACTGAACCTGCTTTGGATGTGGTGGAAGTTTGCAGGCCATGTGTTCTTTGGGACTGCGATGGTCGTTCCTATGCAATTGACTGCTATCTGAAGTTGCTTGTAAGGCTTTGTCATATATATGACACTAGAGGTGGTGTGAAGACAATTAAAGCTGGTGCATCTCAAGATCAGATTCTGAATGAGACACGGCTTAAAAATTTGCAGCTACAGCTTATCAGGGGTCTTCGTGAGGTTACGATCCTTCTTATTATTCGTTAATATTAATATATAAACTTACCTTCCTATGCTTTTAAATGCCAGTTGAAATGTAAGGAGTGTGTTTATTCATCTTTGTTCCATAGCTCAACGGCATGGACCTGGTTATGTTCATGAATGATCGCACGTAGTTCTTTATTTGTTGTTTCTTAGCTTGTCAACCATATAACTGCATACTGGTTTATCAATTTTGTATTCTTTTCCATGGGAACATACAATAGTTGTTTCTCTGATGAACTACTCTTGGGAATTGCATCTTTTGTTCTTTTCTTCACTAGTATCTACTTTTTTACTTTCACATGTATCTGACTCTTGTAAAACTTCTGCATTGAATTATTGGATATCTTTTATAAATAAGTGTTGGATCTTATTTAGGAAAGAAATATAGAAATTCATCTGCTTTGCCAATGCTTTACTTTTGTTTAGATCCGATTATATCAGTCTTTTCTATGTTTTTCTATTTATACTTTTGTTCATCTTTCGTTGCAAATACTATATACTTAAAAACTTGCATCATTTCTTAAAGATGCTTTCCTACTTGGAGTCGGTTAATAAAAGACCAATGGCACCCCAATTCTCCATGTTTTTTTCAGAATGGCCTAAAAGATTATTAAATCTGAGTATCTGACTGATCGTGTCTTTCCAGGTTCATACCCCACGAATATTAGCACGCATGATATGGGCAATTTCTGAACACTTCGATCTTGAAGGTCTGGATCCCCTTTTAGCTGATGACCCAGAGGATCCATTGAATATTATCATATCTAACATGCATAAGATATTATTCAACACCGATGCATCTGCCACTACCTCAAATAGGATACAAGATGTGCAGGCTGTCCTCATGTGTGCTCAACGTCTTGGAGCAAGGAATGCAAGAGCAGGCCAGCTTCTCACTAAAGAACTCGAAGAATATAGGGCAAGTAGTTCAGCCGATTCTGTCACCAAGCATCAGTCACGTTATGTTTTGCAAATAATAAAATACGTAACAAACCATCCAGATAACAGGTGAGTGCATTTTGAAACTTGAATGACTATTTGTATCACCAATGGGTCGCAGTATTTGCATAGATGTGTTAGGATGCTGACCTGAATAACAGTTCTTCTGCTGGAACATGCATTTGGAACAATTACGAACCATGTCCAAATTTCCAATGTTTCAGGTGGGTTGGTGTAGGTGATGCTACAGGAGATTACCCGTTTAGCCACCACAAACTTACTGTTCAATTTTCAGAGGCATCTGCTGCACAAGATAGAAAATTGGAGGGATTAGTTCATAAGGCCATTCGGGAGCTTTGGAGGCCGAATCCCAGTCAATTAACTCTCCTACAAACAAAGGGAATCGGTGCCTTGCATAAGGAGCTTCCAAAAGCCTTTACTTTGACTGGCAGCAGCGATCCATGCTACATCGAAGCATATCATTTGGCAGATCCAACCGATGGCAGAATCACCCTACATCTAAAGGTATTGCCTAATTGATCCATATTTTCTTTGTTCAGTTAACACTATCTTTATTGAAATGTACTTTTGAGTCATGGTTGCTGCTAAACGCTGCTTAGCATAATTTTTGAACTTAAATAATATACTAATGTTTGACTTTAGCATAATTTTTTTTAACTAAGTTTATTGGAAGTTTTCTTCCAACACTGTACTTGCTACTTCATTAGTGGCAGTAGGAACCAATCTTTTTGTATAAATAGACAAACTACTAAAATTCTAAAAATAGTGGTCACAATGGATGTTCTTATACAAGTAGACAAACTGCAGAAAATAATGGCCTCGATCTTCTCATTGTAAGGACATATTAGACTCTCATGGCTTATAATTTGGACTCTCATGGCTTATAATTTACATATTGAATTAACCTTCGTTGTGAGGAAACTTCAGTGTTTGGTTTGAGCATAGTGTAAGTGCACTTTGCCACCTGATAGATTGGTTAAAACAATTATGCATGCTTCTTATATTGCTTTGCTCTAAGGTCAAGATTTTTTTGGAATTGTTTTATCACTTTTTTTGACTAGTGTGCTGTTGCAGATATTGAATTTGACTGAGCTGGAACTCAACAGGGTGGATATCCTAGTTGGCCTCTCTGGAGCACTCTATTATATGGATGGCTTCTCTCGCACCGTTCGGCACCTTCGGAATCTTGTTTCTCAGGTTGTTCTACAAATATATATGCATCTGCAGTTTGCTTTTGATTTACAAATATATGATTTGAGTATAGTTTATTGTGAAATATTTATTTTTTGGTAGCTTGTAAACTTTACAATTACTTCTCTGCCTAAACTTTTATACCGATACAACCCAATAATATTTGACCATCCAGTTAAAAGCATAATATTTGATAGTGCACACTGCGAAGAATATGTAAATTGCGACTACGAAATCCGGCATGGACATCGCTTTCTAAATCCGAAGTTCTTATCATTCGTTTATCTTTCCTTTCGTCTATTAACAATTGGTTCCTAAAACAACCATCAAATACACAACGGGTTTCATATCTTGTTCCCAGATAGGTTATGTTCAACAAGGAACAAACATGGTCTATTGACAAACTAAAAACTGACAGTAAGATTGTATTCTTGGATAAGCACCGGCATCATTGATCAACTAATCCATATATTAATATAATATATATGAAAATGCCTTTCGGTTCTGCAGGATCCAGTCCAAAGTAGTGTGACTGTTGGAGTTTCACATTTTGAGAAATGCTCGCTCTGGGTTCAAGTCTTGTATTACCCATTTTACGGAAGTGGAGGATCTGCAGACTATGAAGGAGATTATGTGGAAGAGGATTCACAGATGATGAGACAGAAGCGCTCGCTTCGGCCAGAGCTTGGGGAGCCAGTTGTTTTGCGGTGCCAGCCATACAAGATCCCTCTCACCGAGCTTCTACTGCCATATGAATGCTCTCCAGTTGAGTATTTCCGGCTATGGCCTAGCCTGCCAGCCATGGTGGAGTGCACTGGCACATACACATACGAAGGCAGTGGTTTTAAGGCTACAGCTGCTCAGCAGTACGATAGTTCTCCTTTCCTCAGTGGATTGAAGTCAATTTCTTCAAAGCCCTTCCAACTAGTCTGCTCTCATTTCATCCGAACAGTAGCTGGATTCCAGGTAAGCGTTGATATTCTGTATCACACACTTAAATGGCATAATGACAATGTCTTGATTCTTTCCTGTTCATAATTAGCAAACATTCTGGGTGATGCTCATAACTTAAATCTCCTGCAGTTGTGTTATGCTGCAAAGACTTGGTTTGGTGGGTTCGTGGGTATGATGATATTTGGTGCAAGCGAAGTCAGCCGAAACGTCGATCTGGGTGATGAGACCACCACAATGATCTGCAAATTCGTCGTGCGTGCTTCAGATGAATTGATCACAAAAGAGATTGAATCGGATCTTCAGGGCTGGCTGGATGACATCACTGATGGCGCCGTTGAATACATGCCCGAAGACGAGGTGAAGAGCGCAGCTGCTGAGCGGCTGAAGATCTCCATGGAGAGAATAGCCCTGCTCAAGGCAGCCAAACCGAAGGTGCCACCTGTGAAGACTGAGCAAGAAGAGGAAGAGGAGAGGAAGCAGAATGAGGAGCTGGACGGATTCGGGAACCCCAAGGGCCCCTCGACGCTCTCCAAGCTCACAGCGGAGGAAGCCGAGCACCGCGCGCTCCAGGCGGCCGTGCTGCAGGAGTGGCACCAGCTGTGCAAGGAGAAAGCCATGAAAGCGCAGTGAGTTTTGGATAATGCCGATCGTCTGCACCTGTATAATTTTGCATTGTTTCCCGTTTTCCATTTTCGCGTATGTATGATCCTGCTGACGTCACTCACTGGTGTACAAGCGCTGATTTGTTCATTGTATCCACAGATTGTTGTATTACGGACGAACTTTGTTTTGTAACATAAATTAAGCTTTGGTGTGCAAATCCATTGTTACAAGGAATCGAGATGTCATCTGTTCCCTTTCCAATTGTTGTGAAATAAATGCCTTTCTAAGGATAGGAATTAGCTATTTTTTCCTCGAAAAATTCATGAAAGAAATGATGAACCTGTCAATGATGTAATAATAACTCATATTTCCCATTGACATGTGGGTCCCATCAATTTCACATATCAGTGCGGCGTGCTTGGCCTCCAATGACATGTGGGGCCCGTTGGCAGCCCTTCTCTCTCTCTCGCGCGCGCGGTCTGCGCATTCCCCAGTTCCGACCTCTCCTCCCGAGCCTGGAATACCCTGGGGGGCGCGGCGGCGCCACCGACTCACAGTCACCGACCTCCCGCCGCCGCGTGCAGCCGAGCTGTCTCTCCATGAAAAGGCGCCCGCCTTTCTCGTAGCAAACCGGCGAACAGCGAGCGAGCTGTATGGGAGTCGAGGTAGCAAGCGGAGCGCAGCCGAGCCCGGAAGAGAGTCTCGCGGCGACGGGGAGGCGGGAGCGGAGCCATGGCCCGTACGCGGGCGCAGCTGAAGCTTTCGACTCGGCTGATGAACGTCGGGCTCGCCGCGCTCTGCCGCGGCGGCAGCCTCTCCCGCGCGGAGTCCGTCCTCGTCGACGCCATCCGCCTCGGCCTTCCCCCCGACGTCGTCACCTACAACACCCTCCTTGCTGCGCACTGCCGCGCCGCGGGCCTCGACGCCGGCATTGCCGTCGTGCACCGGATGCGGGAGGCCGGGGTGAGCCCCGATACCGTCACCTACAACTCCCTCATCGCGGGCGCGGCCCGCCGCGGGCTCCCGATGCGCGCCCTCGACCTGTTCGACGAAATGCTCCGGACCGGGATCGCCCCTGACGCGTGGAGCTACAACGCCCTCATGCATTGCCTGTTCCGGTCCGGCCACCCGGAGGACGCCTACCGGGTGTTCGCTGATATGGCCGAGAAGGGTGTCACGCCGTGCACCACGACGTACAACACGCTCCTTGATGGGCTGTTCAGGGCCGGCCATGCGACGAATGCGTACAGGATGTTCAGGTACCTGCAGAGGGTGGGGCTTCCCGTGGGCATTGTGACTTACAACACGATGATCAACGGGTTGTGCAGGTCAGGCAAGGTGGGCTATGCCCGCATGGTCCTAAAGGAGCTCGGGAGGACCGAGCATGCCCCGAACGCTGTCACGTACACGACGGTGATGAAATGCTGCTTTAGGTACGGTAGGTTTGAACAGGGGCTGGAGACCTTCTTGTCCCTGCTGGAAGGAGGGTACATTTCAGATGCCTTCCCGTACTGTACGGTGATCAGTGCGCTTGTCAAGAAGGGAAGGATGCAAGAAGCCAATACCTATTGTGAGCTCATGATACAAAGTGGTTCCAGGCTCGACAACGCATGCTACAACACGCTGATTTACCTGCGATGTCAAGAAGGGAAGCTGGATGATGCGTTTGAGCTGTTGAACATGATGGAAGAAGGTGGCCTGGAGAGTGATGAGTACACATTCTCAATTTTGGTTAATGGTCTTTGCAAGATGGGGCAAATCGAGGCCGCAGAGAAGCAGTTATGGTACATGGAGATGAGGGGCATGCAATCAAATGTGGTAGCATATAATTCCTTGATTGACACACTCTGCAAATCCCATGAGGTGGATTCCGCAATCCGATTGCTGCATAGCATGAAGCTAAAAGATGATTTTTCTTACACATCACTAGTCCATGGTCTATGCAAAGTGGGTAGATACCATATGGCATCCAAATTCTTGCGGATCTGCTTGCATGAAGGGAATAACGTTCTCACATCTGCAAAGCGTGCTGTCATAGCTGGGCTACGTAGTGCAGGATTCAAAAATGATCTTAGGAAAGTTCGGTCAGCATTATATATGGCTAGGCTGTTACGGTCATAGTCAAAGTAAAAAGGTCAGCGACTTGACTGGATGATCCTGTAAAATGGGTAGGAGTAATGCAGCAGAGAAATGACTGGATCTGGATCAGTGCATGCCCTACGAGAAGGAAACTAAGACACTGTTATTTCTAGAAAGGTGCTACACTTATAAATCAGTTCTTGGAGACACCATAGGCTATACGCAGCCAGACTTGTTACCCTCAAAGCCAAACATTTATCAAATGTTCAATCAACAACAGGGCCTGCTGGCCTGCTGCACTAGTTGGCAGGGGCTGCTTCACACATGACCACTAGTTGACAGATGGTACCAGCTCAGTATGTGCAAGAAGCAATCTCTTGATGGTTTTCACACCTCGTCTTGCAACATGTAGGTTTGGGGTGATCATAATTTGGAGTGTTGGAAGGAACTTTTAGCGATTAAGTTCTCCAAATTTCCAACAAAAGGTTGTTGTGGATTTTATAGCTTCTCTTCACTATATTGCATAGCTTATTGTCCTCATACGGTTCATATGCCGTGGAGCATAATACTAACTGTGTTCTTTTTGTGTGGTTGGTGCTGATTGATTTGATTTAGGATTCTGTTGGTCCAGATTGGATGGGCACACAATATGAGGTGACAAATGCAGACCGTCGTGCAGCTTAGTAGACAATTATCAATTCTTTTATCATTGTTGTTTTGTTCTTTAACTCTTGTGAAGCGCATGGAAAAATAATCATCTCATAGGGTAATATCTTATGTCACAACATTCATCTGTTTGAAGCAAGTTCTATACCAGTGATCACAAGACATCTAAGAAAATAGCTACGCTTGTATCACGCTGCTGCCTGTTCTTCAATTTTTTCACTGGACAGGTATTGGCTACAAATAAGTGTAATTTTTTTGCTCTGGATCTCTGATTGTCCGCCTATGATGTGTAAGCATGTAAAATAGACATAAATCATCGAAACTGAGCACTGATAATTTGTTTTCCCATTCATTGCATGTGCACAATCTACTATTGTTTACAAGACCGCAGGATTTTATGCTGAACCATAAGGCTACCCTTATTTATTTAGTAATCACGGTTTGACAAACACGAGAATAGTATTGTGTGTTTAGTGCGGATACTTACATTCGATTGCCTCTTGCAGCTTCAAGGCCAACTTTGTTTTTGCTCCGTTCTGATTGATGGTGCCTGTGGTCAGGCTGTCCTGCTTTATGGGAATGGAAAATCCCTATGATCTTCTGAAAATTTACTTTCATCTGTATTAGTCTCTTTGTTTGGAAATACATATCGTATGATTCAGATTTGTATTTTTCCACATTCAACAAATTTAAAGGTTTGATTCAACAATCTGCGGAACCCAATTGAACAATTTGTAAGAACCCGTTCAATATTTTGCATGTAAATTGTTGAAACAATGTGCTGAATTGTTAAAGCAGCATGTTTGAATAGTTGAAACTGTACATTCGAATCGAATCGTTTTCAAAATTTTAGAATATATTTAATATTAATATTATTTCGTTGCGTTAATGCCAGTTGGTTTTCACGTTACCTCTTTCCTCTATTCTCATCCCATCTAGTTAAAATCACTAAATTTAAATAATTTATTCACTTTTGTTATCCATTCTTGTCCTTCAATCTCATTGTTTCGGTACCGACTACGGATATATGATATGTTTTATTAATAAAAATAAATTAATTAATTAAGAGGAAAATTAGAGGGTTATTTTTTTAGCTCATTTGACATCAAACTAAGATATGCTCTCGATTTATTCGCTCAACAACGTTTTTATAATACATTCACATGTTCGTACTTGAATTTAAACTTACCGCGTCTGATGTTTTTGTTAAAGCTCCAAAACCAATCCCATCGGTCAACCACCGATCGGCGAGCCGCTATCACGGCGCGCCACGTGGCCGACCATTTCGGCGCAAACGGCCAGATAGGAACGAGACTCCGACCCAACTAGCCTCATTGCGCTCCAGCTCCAGCTCCGGCATTCGAGCCCACGGCTCCGAGCTCACCCTTCTTCTCCCCGTTCCCATTCGAGTCCGAGTCACGACCCCAACCGAGTGAAGAGGCTCGGCTCGTTCGCTTCTCCCCCCCGCCGCCGAGCCCGCGCCCGCGCCGGCGCCCGCAACCCTAATCCCCGTCTCCCTCCCCGCCACCTCTCGCCGACGAAGAGGAAGCGGCGCGTGCACGCGTTCCCCTCCCGGCCCCTCGGCCGCCGAGGGCGAACCCGAAGGCGGGGGCGGCCGCCTCGATCTCGCTTCCCCCCTACGCGGAGGATCTGGGAGAGGGGAGGGTTGGGAGCAGCCTCGTGGAGGCCCCGGCCCGGCGCCCCCCGCTGTACCCGGCGCCGGCGAGCGCGAAGCGGCAAACCTCAGGTTGGTTTGGTCTCTCTCCTCGTTGATCCCTTCGAGCTCGTGGATTGGGTATCCATTTCTGTTCTGCCCTAATCCTAGCTAGGGTTTCGGGATGTGTGAATGTCTGGTTCCATCAATCCGGGTGGGATGATTGGGGAATTGGCGAGGCTTAGTAGGAGCTTGTAGAGATTGGTTAGGGTTCGTTTGTGTTGGCAGGAAATGGACCCATTCCCTTCGGATTGGCAGGGGAGTTGAACGGATTTCCCTGCCGATCCGAAAGGATCTGACCTAATCACCACCTATCCAAAATTCCAAACCAACCCTTACGGAGCCGCGAGTTCCCTAGAATCGGTGTTTGTCGTGGTTGGGGATTCTAGGGTTTGGTTAATGAATTGTGTGCCTGGTCATGTGGTTTCTTGCGTTATGCTTTGGACTTTTACTGTTTTGTCGGCGCATGTCACAGTCCTGCTTTGATGGTTAGTTATTTGAGATAGATCATTGCTGTATGGGTACTCGGCCTGGTTCACGGTAGTTGGTGTACACAAACAAGAGACGATTGCTGTTGTTTCCGCTGCCGGTTCCCTCTGTGGTGAGCCGCATTTAAGGGCCTGTTTGTATTGGTGGTTTTTTCTTGGAAAATTTTGGATTGTTTTTTACAAATTTGAGCTACATCCTATACATGTCAACGGAATACCATTTACCAATCATAGAAACACCCCTAGTGTCCTTCTGTTTCATGGGCAGTAACAGTTACGGTGAGGTAGTTCAAAAGAAATGTTAGCCGATTGCAATACTTATATTAACGGCGACATGCAATAGTAATGAGAATTGGAAATGGAAGTATCATTTATACTAACAGTTGGAGATGAGGTATCAATACTATCAGGGATAATTTTGGATTTGACACTGAGGAATCTCTGTACTTCGGAGGTACCAATACTATCAGGGATAATTTTGGATTTGACACTGAGGAATTTCTGTACTTCGGAGGTACCAATACTATCAGGGATAATTTTGGATTTGACACTGAGGAATCTCTATACTTCGACTTTTCCCTGAAAAATCTTCTGTTTTTTGCGACTGGTCTGTAGTATTTTGTTTTGCCCATTGCTGTTGGTTTGCCCGTTAGCTTAATTTTTTGACCGAACAAGATCACACCAAAATGGCATCATTATGACCAGGACATTCTCCGCAAGTGCCTTGTACTTATTTTGAGTGAACAAGATCACACCAAAATGGCATATTATGACCAGGACATCCTCTGCGTGTGAGAAAAGAACCACCCTAATTAATATATCATTTCTATTACCATCCACTAGACCATCTTCTATAAGTTTAAAAGTTTCCTTTTATGGGTATAAGTAACCGCGTTAAGACAAAAATGTCAAAAGAGTGGCAAAACGAAATAGTACATAACGAACCAGTGGCAAAAATGAAGGGTGCAAATTTCCTTTGGCAAATCAAAATATAGAGATTCCTTAGTGGCAAATCAATTTTTTCTCCTTTTGTATGAACAGTTGGTGATGAATAGATTTTCTGTTTTTGAAAAAGGAACATATCACATGATATTTCATTGTTTGAAGAAAAACAATGTATGATTACTTGATTAGAGCTTTCCATTGGCCATTGGCACATGACATCTGTGCTTGCTGTCTTGCTATACTGGGGCATGTTGCATGTGTTCATGGTATTAGAACTAGAAACTAAGTTCAACAAGACATCTTTTAAACAAACAAAGGATATGGGTTATGTACTTTAGTAAATCCCTACCTGCGTTGTCTCAAATATAGATATATTTACTCTGAAAACTTGAGTTCATAGTGTACTATAAACCACAATTTTTTAAAAAGGAACATAGCAAATGGTATTTTCATTTCTTGAAAGAAGAAAACAATATATGGTTAGAGATCTGTCGTGGGCTAGCGACACATGACATCTGTGCTGGCTATCTTGCTGTATCTGGCTATGTTTCATGTGTTTGTGGTATTTGAATTTTGTTCAAGATCTGTAATATACTTTAGCAAATCCCAAATTGTGTACATCACTGGCTGTACTAACTATCGTACCAATATTATTTTACACATCATAAATTTCTGTTAATCTATTTTTATGGTGGAGTACCGGGTAACTGCTAGCCACTAAATACAATTGATCATAGGTAGCAAACATTTGCATACATATAACTGTGTGATGGAAATTAATTAGGTATCAAGGTACTAAAATCCAGAATGATGCAAAATGAGCATAGCTTGTTGGTTCACAAAGATAGAAGGCATATAATTGCCGTGTATGTGTGGATAGTAGGAAACAAAATGAATGATCCATTAGACTTACGCAATCAAAGGTTTAGGAATGTTCTGTGAACTCTCTCTCTCCCTCTCTCTCAGTATCAGTACAGGTACAACAAACGTGTGCATTTGTCCGTTCCTGTTTGTTATTAGTGTTGATGGGGTCAAAAGTGCATTAATAATTATGAAAACTGGTTGAAATCTTTAGTGATTTTGATTTTGAATAATTAAAATTAAATATTGATAGCAACACTAGTTAAAATTGATTATTCATAGAGTGACGAGCTCTGCCAATTTTGCTGATCCAATTTCATAATTTGATATTTGGAAAGTTATAAAGGTATTGTTGGTTCGTATGTGACACTGAAGTGATCTCCGTGCCACTCAATTAGTAGCATATGTTGATTTTTTAAAACTTGCCACTCTGTTCTATGAATTAACTGATCTTATGTGGCATGGACATTCCTTATTTTCTGTCTTTTACCTTCAGCATTGTCCTAGAGTATGTTCACATGTCCTGTGTGCAGTCTTTCCTCCTTAGGCCATCTCCATCTGTATCCAGGGCTACAGTACCCCGAAAAACACTGTAGATGCGGCTGGGAGATGCAATGACATTAGATTGTGCGGCTGGGAGATGTGACTGGGCCAGACTGGACTGGGATGTGTCCTAAATGTATCCCACAAGTAACCAAAGAGTATCTGAATTTGCAATATTTATTTTTATTCAGATACTCGGTAGATACGTATCCGGCGTGTATCGGTATCGGATACGGTATCCGATACGGATACGTGGGCATTTGGAAGTATGGGTGTTTCAGAGTCGCCTCCTGCATGCAGTGAACCTACTCTATACTTGGGAATAGACGGTCTAGTCCATGCATGAATTGGTGGTGATCATGCAGTTTAGCATTGTTGTCATGCAATTTTTAATATATCAGATATTCTTATTACTGTTTTTTCCATGAAATTTATGCACATTTAAATATATACCCCATGTTTAAGATGGATAGTGTATATTTGCAATTCTCATTGTGTTTCACTATTGGATTTCCGGTATGGGGCTATGGGCTTACTTTTTTTTGGGCTTGTTGAACAGCCTGCTTCTACCTGTATGCTCTACTTCCAGGCTTGACTGAGAAGCTGCACTCTGTGCCTATTGGAAAGGGCATCACCATTTACCAAGTCTGGAGTCAGTAGTCCTCTGTCAAACCAGAAAGCAAGCCCTCTAACCAAACACAATGATCACACAAGCCTGTAAAAAGAGGAGGGCAGTTTATATAAGCAGTGAATCTGAAGATTCTGAGGTTGAGGGAAGCAAACTCTCCCAAAAATCTGGTGTGACATCAGTTTCTACATGCGAGCACCAATCATCCTATAAGAACAAGATTGAAAGTATGAATGCTAGCAAGATAAGGCTGTGCAGAAATATCTTAAGGAAGCTCATGGATCACGAACATGGTTTGCTTTTTCGCGAACCAGTTGATCCAGTGCTATACGGGATTCCGGATTACTTTGATATTATCCGCAACCCGATGGATTTGGGTACTGTTAAGAAGAAACTCACAAACAAACAGTATGTTAGCACCGATGAGTTTGCAGCAGATGTGGGGCTAACATTTTCAAATGCCATGACATATAATCCTCCAGGAAATTATGTACACGAAGTAGCAAAAGAATTGAATGGAATATTTAATTCAGAATGGGAATCAGCGGAAAGAAAATATAGCGAGGAACACGTGCAGAAAGCAATGAAGGTCATAAAAGCTCGAGCTGCTGTGGATTCAAAGTCTGTGGTTGCTAGAGAGCCGGTATCACGCTCAAATTCGATGCCTTTGGTTGCTAGAGGGCCAGTAGCTTGCTCAAATTCACTTGCAAAGAAGACACTGACAGATGTGATATCCTCCAAAGTGAGATCGCCATATACTCTTATTTACTTGAATACTTGATGATTTGTCTCTCTAGTGGCAATATGATTCTAAAGTACTGTTATCTTCTGTCTGCACAGGTAAAAATTAAATTTTCTGTGCGAAGCTCTGAGCAGACCTCTTCCAAAGGTGTGAATGGCATTAATTCTTCGCATTACGTGCCACAAGCTTTTCTCCCATGGGTCAATTATGATTCACTGTCGTGATTATTGATGCTTTGTCATTTTCCTTTCCATTCAGACATGCCTTTTCAATCAGCTGGTAGCAGAGAGGGATCATTAAATCATTCTCTCCCAGCTGGCAACAGAGAGGGATCTTTAAATCATTCTCTCCCTTGCACTAAGGTTTTGGGCATTAGTTCCCTTCTCTATCTCTTTCTCATTCATTCTTATCTCTGTTTCACAACATAAGAAATTTCGAACTCCCCACCTTAAGCTCTATCTTTATCTTCTATCTTCAGGAGAGTGCTAAAATATCGAGGATACGAGCACCTGAGCACATCTCCGACTCAATTGGTATGTTGAGAATTATTCACATAATGTTATCCTACAGTATCTGTTTTGCTAACTTGCTTGCAATCTTAGGAAATGAATCACGGTCTTGCAATGATACTTCTACTTCGCCTCTTGGTTCCTCCGGGCAAGGTTACTACATATGTCTATCTCGTATATTTGATTCATCTGCTTATTGTTTAATTTCTTTAGTGAAAGACCAAAAACTTAACAGTTAGGAACTTAGGGTAATTTTTATTTTGCCCATATGATTCTTAGCTGATGTACTGCATATTCTGATGTAAATTCCAGGAGAGGAAAGCTATTTACACGATGAACCTTTATCACCAAGCAGAGCCCTTCGTGCAGCAATGCTCAGGAGTCGTTTTGCTGGGACTATTGTGAAGGCGCAACAGAAAGCACTTCTGGATCATGTAATATTTCAAAAAATATTTGCTGAATTTTGTGGATTGCAATTGGGCTATGTTCTTTCAGAAGACAAGTTTTTCTCTATGCAATCATACAGCTCTTGCTGATATGCTGTTTTGATACCCCAGGGGAAGAATATTGATCCTGTGAAATTGCAATTGGAAAAGGAGAGGCTGGAAAAAAGGCAGCAAGAAGGTAGGAGTCTCTGATGGTCCCTGAAAAACTTGAGAGTTGAACAAGTATATAATATATGCAGAATTCTCACCTAGACTGGTCCCTTTCTGAAATGGGATAAATATCTATTGGCGAGAATAATTTTAAACCGAAAGTATGCCAACACTGGCTTGACATCTTGCTTTGAGAAACTCTGGTCTACAAAAAGGTTCCTGGAGAAGTGTCAGCCGTGTCCAGTGTTTAGTGCACTGTCACACTGCCATGTACTTTTTGGTAGGAGATGCTAACATGAGGCATGATATTCTAACCTTTAGACCAATCTGTTGTCCTTTTATGTGAAAAAACCCCGTAATAATGCTGGAGTAACAGAAAAAGGGTCCAAACTCAGAAGTTTTCTTTTTGCCAGTTCTTTTTTCCTTTCTTCTGGACAGTACCATACTGGTGACAGTGGTTATCCGTAATCCATACCCGATATCTGATCTGCAACCAACTCTCCTGTTATTTGAACAAGTTTTAGGCAGACTGGTTACAGTTGGGGACTCGCTAGGGGCTGATAGCCTGATACTGATGCATGTTAGAAACGGTACTGAAATTAATTTTCTGCTTAATATTTTTCCCCACTTCTGAGGCAGTTTGAAATGTCTTCTACTTTAAAGTTTCATGTGCCGATCAATCTGATGGGTTTAACTCCAGTTTGTTCTCATTCTATTTGGTCAGGCTGTCCTCTTTAAATATGTATATTTGCAATAATCATTGACATCTTGAGATCAAGGAATACTAGGATACTAAGGGCCTGTTTGTTTCAGCTAGAGATTCTGAAAAGCAGCTTATAAAAGCTGGATTGTTAAAAGCTGGATTGTGAAAAGCTGGATTGTGAAAAGCTTTTAGACTGTAGATTCTAAAAAAATTTAATGGACAGTTTAGTAAAATGGACTTTCACAATCTATCAAAAGCTGAGAAAAACCAGCTTCTCAGATTATCACAATCCAACCAGCAGATTTTAAAAAGCTATAACCAAAAGCTGCCTGTTTGTTTCAGCTTCGGATTATAAAAGCTGAAAGCCAGAATCCGAAGCTGAAACAAACAGGGCCTAACTACAGAAGATTCTGTTATTAGGGATTAGAATAGAATCAATAGTTAATGAGGTGAGTTTATTAAAGGCAAAAGGTTTAAGGAATTGAGTTGGTTAGGGGGAGTTTTCCTTTGTTTCTAACATTTTTTTCTTGTTGGGAATGTTAATCAGTGACAGTTTGTTAGCAGTTGGTTGTTTGGGGTGAAAATGTGGTGTTTGATATGCTTATGATATTGCTAATTCAAGCGGGCTGAGGTGTTCACTAGAGAAGCTACTTTTATGCGGTTGTGAATATCAGGGAACTATATTTGGATTATGGCTCACATGATTCTTTAGAACTGAGAAAGGAAACTCAGTATATATATCCGTATGGCTTGTGCTTAGGCTGTTCCTTTTTGTGTCTTCTTGAAATGAGCTTCCTTATTCCTGTGGATGCTAAATGCTAATCCTGCATGGTTTGTTTACAATTTTTTCCCCATATTACAGAGAAAGCAAGGATTGAAGCCCAGGTGAAGGCTGCTGAAGCTGCTGCACAATTAAAGCTTGAGGAAGAAATGAGGATGAAGAGAGAGCAGGAAAGAGAGGCAGCACGCCTGGCACTACACATGGTACTACCTTGCTTGTGATCTCTTTCTTCTGACCATCAAGGTCATATGCTCGATATTACATGATGGTTATTCAATCGCTTGCCCTTTGTGTAGATGAAGAAGACCGTTGATATAGACAACAGTGATTTCCTAAAGGAGCTGGAGAACTTCAGCAAAACATGGCAGTCGACCCCCCCTGGCAAATTAATCGTAGATTTTGTCGATGGGATTGACCTGCCACCTGGGCTAGGGAGCCCACTGGAGAGGCTTGGCCTTTTCATGAAGAAAGATTTCGAGGAAGAGGCAGAACACGAAATGGAGGACAGTGTATCACCCTCGATGGATGTTGACATGGAGGAAGGAGAGATCAGCGGTGTCGGTAGCAACTAGCAACATCCTTACTAGGTAGTAAGATTGTGAGTACTAACTCATATATTCTTGAAGTGCGTGACCTCATGAGGAGAGTGGAAAAGAATAATTAGTTGTGGTTGTGCGTCGTGTGACCAACCTGAGAACATGTCTCAGCCGAACTGTGTAGTGGAGTAATTTGGGCTTAGCTGCCGATTTTTTTGTGGTTCCGTCGGGCAATAGTATGATAATTCCACATTGCTACTGTATGTTGCAGGTGTTTGATAGCTATGAAGAGTGAGTTCGTCGGCTGCATAATTTGTATAAAAAGATGGTAAAAAAAGAGAGTAATGGAGTGCTAGTATATACTTTAGGTACTGATGGTGAAGACGGATGTTTCGTGTTCCAGGTTCTGCGAGATCGCCTCTTCTATCTCTGGTGTGTGATCAGCAAACCTTACGATGTGTATGTATGTTTATTCCAAATTTACAACGATAAGGTGCCATCTGAACATTTCACCAGGCGACGTTGATAGTGGCGGTTCAAATAACTTGGCCCAGGGTACTTCCTGCTTGAGAGTTGAAACTGGGCGACGCTATGAATACCAGCAGTCTGCTTGACCTTCTACGTTGATACTCCCGGCCCAACGTGGGACGGTGGGAGTGGGATCACGAATATTGTTGACGCCCCTTGCCATTTCAAGAGACCGTTTAATCTCATACCAGGTGTGGACGAATGTCCATTGTATTCACCGCAAGCATGCACACACTAGCATTTTGCTCACTGGATTTCATGTGACAGTAATAATACTAGGCAGAACATTGCGTTCAGGTACAGTTGATCTGTTAGGTTGTTTGTCCAAAACACTTGATTCGTAAAAAGAATTAAATAGTAGGAATAAGATGGGATACTATTTTTTTTTTCGTTCTAATCTTGGAAAAGAGTATTGTCGCATGATTTGTGTATACTATTACATTCCACGGTAGTTCTGTTAACAGGCTTTAAGCTTTGAACAATTATTTCTTTGCCTGTGTTTTTTTTCTGTGAGATGTTATGAAAATAAGCATAGATGAAAGTTGTTCAGCAAACTATTGTAGTTTGATAAGAGTAAAAAAGAGTTGTTGAGATACAGTTTTACCTGGTGACATTTTCTTCTTCAAGAGAATTTTTTATTGATTCTCAAGTACTACCCACTACTACAGGATTAGCCTTTTATACCGACCCATCACTGTCAGCTCATTATCTAAATACTACCCACTACTACAGAACTAGCCTTTTATACCGACCTATCACTTTCAGCTCCTAATATACCGACAGTGATGAGACATCACTGTCGGTTCATAAGCCACACGGGAAGAATCAGTTATTGTGACTTATGAACTGACAGTGATAAAGGTCATCACTGCTAGTCGATGGTTTGAACCGGCAGTGATGCTCAGCTCTCTCATCACTGTCGGCTTAAGCCACTGACCGGTAGTGATAATAGGGCATCACTACCGGCTGGTTATATGAGCCGGCATTGATGTCTCGGCTGTATAAAAGTCATCCTCTCCTTCCCCAAGCTCGAGCATAACAGAGAGGAGGTCTGTTCATGCTCGGTGGCGGCCATTTTTGTCACGAAGTTCTTGGTGGCTTCAAATTTTTGAGGAATCCTCATGCCATAGATATTCCAAGGTATGTAACTTCATCTTCAATCCATTTCTAGTTGAATTTTATTTGCTAAATTGCTCTAGATTTTGAAATGATAGAGATGAACCTACGATCATGATGTTTTGAGACAATGTAGATGCAATTATACCTCATTTATAATATGGAAGCTTCAATTAGTAGCTTATGGTGAAAAATATCTTTATTATTGATTTACATTAGCTATATGTATGAGCATATTTATTTTTGTTTTTAATGAATTAAAAAATTTAGCCATGATATTAAGGTATATAGCAAATTCTAATTATATTTTTATATTTTAATTAATTAGCAAGCTCCAATATAGGAACTTTAGGTATGAGCACATTTATGGTTGATTTTTAATGAATTGGAAAAATTAGCTATGATATTTAGGTATGTAGCAAGCTCCAATTATATTTTTTATATTTTAATTAATTAGCATGCTCTAATATGAAAACTTTAGGTATGAGCGTATTTATTTTGATTTTTAATGAATTGGATAATTTCGCCATGATATTTAGGTATGTAGCAAGATACAATTATATTTTTTTATATTTTATTTAATTAGCAAGCTCTAACATAGAAATTTTATGCATAAGCGTATTTATTTTTCATTTTTACTTAATTAGTCATACATAAGGGTTGAATAATAATGAAAATTTTTAGGGATGGCACCAACGAACATTGATCAGAAGTGGATGCGAAAGCATACAAAAGACGGCTCCTCCAACCCGGACCAATTGCCGATAGGAGATGACGAGATAATTTATTTGTTAGTGATTGTAAAATCTTCTAGATGTTATGAATTTGAATTTACAAGAATGATATAATTATAGATAGATAGAAGATGAATGTACGATACGAGCCATGTGAGCGTAGAGTACAAGAACGGCATGTAGTGTTTTCTTGTAGCAGCCACGTCGCACAAGTTAAATACACAGTCTCAATACATGTGATGTCCATGCGTCGATTGCAAGAACAAGAAACAGTTTTTCACCACCCAGCAGATACATTCCCACTTGATGCCAAGGAGCTTTATGCCTGGCTATACCTGTTGGACCGAGCACAGTGAAGCTGAGATCGTACATGAAGGGCAATACATTGACAGAGAAGATGAAGACTTATGCACCGATATATTAGCAGACGAATATGCCGATATGTTGCCTGCTGGAGATATGTTGGTCGATGATGATCTAAAGGAGATGTTGGCCGATGCTGACGTCGATGATCTGGAGCAGATGTTGCACGATGGGAGGAGAACTTCACAAATAAAAGAGAGTTTCAAAAGTTCCAGTGTATGGTAGAGGACTCTAAAACACCTTTGTTCCCGGGCTACGAGAAGGAGCACACAAAGTTGCGTACCGTGCTTTCACTGTTACAATTGAAAGCAAGTAATGGGTGGTCTGATACAAGCTTCATAGAGTTGTTACTATTCTTGAAGAAATTGTTTTTAAAGGGAAATGTGTTGTCAGAAAACACGTATAAGGCCAAGCAGGTTGTGTGCCCATTGAGATTGGAAGTGTAGAAAATACATACATATCCAAACGATTACATGTTGTATCGCGGAGAGCATACAAACTTGTAAGCGTGTCTCGTCTGTGGTGTAGCACGGTATAAGTGTGAGGATGATGATATCGATGGTAAAGGAAAGAAGAAAAGGCCTTTCGTCAAGGTGATATGGTATCTTCCTATAGTTCCCTGTTTGGAGTGTTTATTCGCGAATAAAAGGCATGCCGAACTGATGCAATGGCACACCGAAGAGCACAAGAATGATGGAATACTGAGACACCTCGCTGATTCTACGCAGTGGAGAAACATCAATATGAAATACAATGAGCTATTTGCAGAAGATGTGGGGAATATAAGATTTAGGTTGAGTACGGATGGGATGAAACCATTTGGCAACATGAGCAGTAGTCATAGCACTTGGCCTATGACTCTATATATCTACAATCTTCCTCCTTGGTTGTGTATGAAATATAAGTACATTATGATGCCGGTGCTGATACCAGGGTCGAGACAACCTGGCAACGATATCGATGTCTATCTGAAACCAATAATAGAAGATCTTGTAGTAATACGAAATGCTGATGTGCAGGTATAGGATACATACAAACAAGAGAATTTTACCCTACGTGCAATGCTGTTCATAACAATACAGGATTGGCTAGCCCTTGGCAACCTATCGGACCAGACTGTCAAAGGCTGTTGTGCATGTGTTCATTGCAGGTATTGAATTAGAAAATTGAACAGTGAAATTTAGGTATATACAAAACTTAATTTTGGTATATAGGAAGTTCAAATTTAAATAAATATGTATTAGGATTTTAGGTCAATATAATGTTAATAATTATAGATGGTACAAACTCAACCGAAAATATTTGAGTAGCACATCAGTTTAATTGTTTGATCTTACTTGGGCAGGTCGTGGGTTCATGTCTCTACACACGCACGCACAGCTAAATCAAATTTTTTGCACCTTGCACCTGCTGTGAAAGGGATTTCACTGCTGGTGAACACATTTGACCGGTAGTGAAAGTTTTTTCACTGTTGGTGGACTTATTGGGCCGACAGTGAAACTTAATTTCACCAGCGGTTGTCCTATTGAGCCAGCAGTGAAGATCCACTTTCACTGTCAGTCGTCATCTTGAGCCGGTAGTGAAAGTCCTCCCCTATAAAAGTGCTCGACACCCGCGTCCTCTGACACTTAGAATTTTTCCCCCTTCCTAGCATGTGCCCTCCACCGAATCGCCTCCCGACATCGAGGAGCCCACGCTGCCATGCCCTATGCCGTCGTCCACCACCGCCGTCGCCGAGGACCACCACTCTGACACCGAGGAGCTCGCCGCCTCCTCCCTAATGCTGAGGATCCCGTGCTGTCGTGCACTCCACCCTGATGAGCACCCCGACGCTGAGGAGCCCACGCTGTCATGCCCTGCACCCTTGTTCACCATCGCCGTGGACCACCACCCCGACATCGAGGTAGGCCTCTCAGCTCCCCCTCCGTCTCCTTCTCCCCTCCGATTCCTAGGGTTTAAGCACAAGTTCGTACTGATTCATGGCAGGTTGCTTGTGTGTTAAAATGATAAGAATATATGCTTGTGTGATGGTCCTTTTGTGTGTTAAAATAATAAGAACATATGCTGCTTGTGGTCCTTTTGTGTATTCAAATGATAAGAACAAATGTTGTTTGTGATCATTTTGTGTGTTCAAATGATAAGAACAGATATACTGTCTCGGTCCTTTTGTGTGTTCAAATGATAATAACAAATACTGGTTGTGGTTCTTTTGTGTTCAAATGATAAGAACAGATGCTGCTTGTGGTCCTTTTGTGTGTTCAAATAATAAAAACAGATGCTGTCTTGGTCCTTGCTGGTCTGTACTTGTATACCGAGACATATTTCTTATGTTGTCTCTGCAGTGGGCTACGTATTATAATTTGATCTCTAGATGATGTGCTGCTATAAATTTAGAGATTGATTAGCATATCAGATTCTAGAAAAGGAAGTTGATTCGTCCTTTTTGTTCTGTCATTACTTGCTTGAATCCTGTTGTTTAGTCTCTATTTTTGTCTCAGTAGGAAATTGCTTGTCCTTTTTAGAATCTGTGCTCTCTGATTTGGTACAACAACACTATCCATGATGATATTGTGTGATTTTTAAGAATTATGTCCAGGTTCTAATAACTAGATGAGAACTTGTAAATTGTCCATTCGTTGATGTACTCGATAGAACAATTAGATGGCAGGACCTTGATTGTCCTGGGACCAATTGTTATTTATTTTCTGAGAGCACTTTTATACACATATTGTCCAGTTCTTGCTGTACACATGTCATTGGAAATTCTTGATTACGAATTGCTATCGTTTCTAATTATCGCATTATTATTTACAACACTTGTACCTTGGCCTTATTAGGTTCACATAATAGTGAAAAAAAGAAGAATTTGTCCAAACTGTGGTCAATGTCCTTCATCTTCCCTATTATGTGTGCCTAATAAGATCATTTGCTATAGCCATTGAGACCGTATTTCTTTTTTACTCATGTTACGTGTTGTATTAAAAATTGTACTATTTTCATACTTATTTTTCTTTCTGCAAATGATGAAATTGGAGACCATACATATGACTGCAAAGCTTGACTAGAATGGTTATTACACATACATCTTGCACATCTTTTCACTATCCTAGTCAAACTTGCAGTCATATATAATTATCTCCATAATTTGATGCAAATGTTATTTTTATACTTGTTTTACATTTTTTTTTTTGTGTTAGTGTGGTTTATAGTATATCATTTTTTGGAGTTAATGGATTCAAAGGAGCATGTTACAAAAGATACAAATCTAAATAGGAAGCTGTTGCGGTATATAACAACCAAGTCATCCTGGCCGATCTAAAATTGGCTACCTTTGAAAATAAGGAAAAGAAATTTGATTTTACATGTAAATATGTTATAATCCTAGTTCTTGTTGTAATCATTATTTTGCTATGTAAGATGATGTGATTTGTAAGGTTAATGTGTCACTTGTAAGTACCTTTGTGCATATTTGTGCATATTTTGCTGTGTAAGATGTGACTTTTTTTTTTCCGTTAAATGTGGTTGTAATGTACTCAATTACAATATTGTATGTATATGCATTCTATCTATCGACTTCTTCATGGTTATCTCACTCTTTTGACAACCTCTCTCCCTCTGTCATCGGCTTTATCTCTATCTTCCTTCTTCATCAGCTCTCTATATGTTGAATGCTCAATCGCTCGTCGTTATCATGTACAGAACTTGCAGGAAGGGATGACACCACCAACCGTCATTCCGGCTCAGGTGCTAGAAGGAGATGTAGTGCTGCCGTTAAACATTGAAGAAGGTAGCCTAAGACACTACCTCAATTACATATCGTTACCTTCTTTTCAATTTCTATACGTGTTGAAAGACTAATTCTTTCTATTCTTCAAATACAGCACTCCAAACTATGCACAAGTGTGTTACAACATTCAGAAATACATGCCCTTCAAGAACAGATCGTCGGGTTCTTCCTGGAGCATGTTATCAACCCAAACGGCAAGTTTTATGAACTGATCGCGTCGTCGACACGGGACAAACCTTCAGATGACACCGTATTTTCTAGTAGAGAGTACGCGATAAGGAGGAAGTCTACTGGTGGGTTAGATTGCTTATATATTGCCAAATAATATCATATTAATGAATGATATTAATTACTATGTATTAATGAAAGACATGAATTACTATGTATTGATAATATATTTTTATTATTGATTTACATTAAATGTGTCTTATTGTATGCATGTATTGAGAGAAAGAGAGACGGAGAGATCAAGGAGAGAGAGGGGGAGGACAGAGAGGAGAGAGATAGAGATATTGAGAGGGAGTGAGACGGAGGGAGGACAAAGATAGGGAGGACATAGAGAAGAGGGAGGATAGAGAGGCAAAACACTGTCGGTTGGAAGCTTCAACCGGTAGTGATGATTTGGATATCACTGTCGCCCGAAACTACCAGCCAGCAATGATAGCTCCTTTCACTGCAGGTCCGCCCGATCGGCAGTGATAGTCGGGAACTATCATTGTTGTTACCCACTGTCGGCTCCAAAATCGGTAGTAAAAGGGGGTTTAGAGCCGACAGTGATGTACTGTTTTGTAGTAGTGACCAATTGCAACCTGATGAGTCTAAGTTAGATTGGTAGAGTTGTTTGTTACTTCCTCTAGTTTCTTGTGCAGTATTAAAATTGGAGATTCTGCACAGTATTAAATTTGGAGATTGTTACTACCACTAGAAATTAACAACAGAACCGATCTACTTAAAGGGGAGTTAAAAAATTTGGGAAGCCATGGTGGCAAGTCATGGTAGCAAAGGAAATTATAGATTTTTCTCTAGGTTTATAAAGCTAAAGAATAACCTTAATGATTCAGCTCCTGAAACCTCAGAGTTATTCGTTATTTCCTCTGGCTTCCTACACAATATTGAGATTAGAGGTTATCAGTGCTTGCAATAGTGGGAGGGCGTGAGCAGACAGGGTAGTGAGGTATGCTATCGTCTCCTTAATGATTGTTAGTGCTTACAACAACGTTGAGGTCTTTGCAGGATTTTGAACCAAGCACTACTTTGTGGATATGTCACTACACACATTGCTATGTTTGATGGTTCAACGACCTCTGATCTGAGCCGTTGTTGCTTTTGTTTCCACGATCCATCCAGTTGCTAATACATGGCAACGTTGACCTCACCCAAAAAGGGGAGTGAGTGGGAGAAGACGGGACACACAAGCAAAATCCGAATTGGTGGGGGACGACAGTGCTCATCGTGGCTCGAATTCAGGGAAAGGGGCGGGCAGCTGGGAGTTTGACGGTGAGGCGTGGTGTCCAAGTCAGTGGCAGCCATGGCGGGCAATGGTGTTGGGTGCACGATAAGGGGAGCACTGCGGCGAGGGAGAAAGGAAGGGGAGGCGTGCGGGAGGAACGGTGGGGCACGATGGTACTCACCCTGGCTCAGAATCGAGGGGAGGGGTTGACATCCTGGAGATCGACGGTGGGCTTCCTCATAGCTGAGGCGTGGCCGGAATTGAGGAAGATGACCGCACTGCTCGTGCTCAGGTGCGGGATGGAGCGGGAGAGCCGGTAGATGGCCGAGAAGCTCGTGGGGATCGTCGCATGGGTGCGAGAAACGTGGATGAAGGCGGTGGTGAGGATTCTTGGGCCGGTGTCTGGGGTTCACCAGGGGGGAAGCGGTGGAACTCTCTGGACTTCATGCGAGGTGGAAGTTGGCGTTGGGACCGGGGACCACATGGCGGGGACGTGCTACAAGAAACTACAGTAGCTCGACCCCTAGGAGCTCACCGAGTTTCAAGCGCTTTAGCATCCTAGAGATCGACGGTGGGGTTCTTCAAGGCTGAGGCATGGCCGAAAGCGAGGAAGACGATTGCACAGCTCGTGCTCGGGTGCGGGATGGAGCGGGAGAGCCGGCAGATAGTTGAGTAGCTCGCGGGGATCGTCGCACGGGTGCGAGAAACGTGGACGAAGGTGGTGGTGAGGATTCTTGGGTCGACGTCTGGGGTTCGCTAGGGGGGAAGCGGTGGAACTCTATGGACTTGACGCGAGGTGGAAGTTGGCACTGGGATGAAGGACCACATGGCAGGGATGTGCTACATGAAACTACAGTAGCTCCACCCCTGGGAGCTCATCGAGTTCCGAGCGCTTTAGCATCCTGGAGATAGACGGCGAGGTTCCTCACGGCTGAGGCATGGCCGTAAGCAAGGAAGACAACTGCATAGCTCGTGCTCGGGCGTGGGACGGAGCGGGAGAGCCAGTAGATGGCTGAGGAGCTCGCGAGGATCGTCACATGGGTGCGAGAAACGTGGACGAAGGCGGCGGTGAGGATTCTTGGGCCGGCGTCTAGGGTTTGCTAGGGGGGAAGCGGTGGAACTCTCTGGACTTCACGCGAGGTGGAAGCTGGAGCTGGGATCAAGGGCCACATGGGGGGGGGGGGGGGACATGCTATAGGAAACTACAGTAGCTCAACCCTTGGAAGCTCATCGAGTTCCAAGCGCTTTAGTATATAGTATATATAAGGTCTTGTTTGACAGAGCTTTAGTTACTAACTCTACCTTAGATTTGGAGTTTGTATATTAGAATAAAATAGTTGAAGCATCTATTTTTAGTTTAAAATAAAAACACAGTGGCTCACCTATTTTTTTTGAAAGTTGGAGCTTCGCCAAAACAGAAGCTATGTATCTCAGTGGTTAGCAACTTCAAACACCATGTCTATATACTACATATCTGCTAGTGTAAAAGGGTATGTAGGAGTTCAAATCTATCACGTTGACACCATCTGAACGATCTCTCACTGTTGGTGCACGTGTGGCAGTCTCTTCCAAGTTCCAAGTAGTTCCCTAGTGCTACCGATTTAGACTTGCAGTAACACCCTTCCTCCCTCCTTCCTCAAATTCTTCCATGATCAACGAACTGTAAACTTCGTCCATGATGTTCGAACATATCAATATTACTGTATTTTATGAGTTTTTTTGACGTGGATTAATTTGACATACTCGCTCCGACTACACGTAGTATCCAATACAAACTAACATACATCTGATCTGGCCACCATCGATCGAACTCTGACAATCCAAATCCGATGGCGGCCATGCGTGCATTCATTCGTATCGTTCCACAACGAGGCCGCCCATGCTCTGCGCTGCCAATACGTATCATCGCTGCAGGAAATCGCCAGCAGAGACCAGATCGGGCCGTGCCGGCCGGGGCCATGCATGCCATGACTGGCCGACCACACGTGACCACTTGAAGCTATCACCAGTTGGTGTACAGTACGCGTGCATGCATGCGCGCAGTGCAGGGCCAGGTGGTTCGCATTTATCGACCCGGTTGGTGAAATGTACGTGGAAAAATCCGATCGATAAAGAGAGCAACAATAATTTTATAGCTTTTCTTCTCTCTCTCTGTCTCTCTCTGAGAGAGAGAGACGAAGTTTTTACCCTTGTGAGAAAGGGGGGCTTCTGATCTGCCATTTGTAGGAGAGAGATGCCAGTAACATTGCCTGCAGAGGCCTGCAGATTAACAGCTACCTGCTGGATGTGGTTTGTCTTTGATAGTACCAATCAGTGCAAGTTTTGTTAATATGTTTTGTGGTATGTCTATTGTTTTGTTTCGGTTTTCTTTCCTTTTGCTACTTTAATTTCTTTGTTTTTTACGCTTAACCATCAATGAAAATATAAGGTAGAGACTGTTCTACCTTTTGCTTAAAAAAAGAAAGTTTACATGAGTGAACCCGCGGGTTGCTCTAAGCACCATCTAGCTACTTGACGGCTGAATCAACAGTACTAGTTCTCCTGCGTATTTTAGAGGAAAAAATTACGACTCAGCCATACCAACTCAGGCCACATATAACTGTCAGAAGAGAGTCACAACTCACAAGGCTGACCACGTAGCTCCTGGAGAAGATCCTTGCCGGACGCGCGGAGGAAACGAAAGAATTGTTGGCCTGGTGGCGCAATGCATACGCATGACAAGGTATTGACGAGTCCATCGACGACTGACACAGTACCAAGCTAATAAATAGCAAATAGCGGGTGGTAACGAATTGATATCGGGGTAGCGGATTGTGGATAGCGGATGATAAGTTTTAATAGCGGAATTTTAAAAATACTCATAATTTTGAGTATAGATCATGATATTTTACTTAATAATATAGTAAAATAGCAATTAGCAACTAGAAAATATACGGTGACAAATCAATACGAAGTTACAAACATATAAGTATATAACTTAAAAGAAGAAACAAACATCAAGTTTCCCTCGTAAGTCTCAGTAATGGAAGTGCTAAGTCCTAAATCAAAAGATGTAAAGCCAAAGTAAATCAACGGTATCTCACTGGAGCTGACATGATGGGTAAAGCTAATTGCTACTGCAGCCCGCAATAGCGGTCCGCTAACTACTATTGTAGCCCACAATAACGCTCGCTAACTGCTATTGCGGTCGCTAAGTTACAGACCGCTATATTTGATCCGCTACCTTGATGCGGTAGCGGCAGAGGTTCGCTACCGCAATAGCGAGAGCTATAGTGGCTGCTACGAATACTATTGGTCATCTTACACAGTACGGTTACTTAAAAGTTGTCTTTGATAAATTCTACATAGACAGTTGATAGAAAAAATATTTGTTAGATACTCCATCTAATTGTAAATGTAGGTCATTTTAGCCTCCTTAACTATTCTCTAAATATAAATCATTCTCGAACTTCTATGTATTTTTTCTCTTTTATTCCCGTCTTACCCTTATTTACTAAATGCTACCACTCTCACAAATGAATAAGTTATCTTTTCTAATACAAAATAAATAAAAGGCAACAAGGTCATTTGATCTACTTTCTTAATTTTTGTGCAAAGTCTAAAACAACTATATTTGTAATTGGAGGGAGTATAATAAATACTTTAGTACAAATAGCATCTTTTCTTATCTATGATATACGTTAAAAACTATTTGTGATAGCGTAATCTATGGTGTTAGTGTTCTCGTCGGACGCGCGGAGGAAACGAAAGAATTGTTGGTGGCGCAATGCATACGCATGACAAGGTATTGACGAGTCCATCGAGACGACTGGTCAGATACATGGAGTCAATAAAAGCATGCATGTGTCTGGAGACTTTGCGAGCATGCATGCATCATGCAATGGAGATCACATCGCAGTACATGCAGAGAGCGCCAAAGGACGACAGGGCAGGCAATCGGCCTGCCGGCTGGCAGGCTCGAGATTCCAAGGGCTCAAAGTGTTGCAACTCAACGCTTTAATTGGACGATCTAAAGTCGAATGGTTTGGAATCTTGGGATGGACTTTGGATAAAGAAATTTGAAGCATGCATGCATGGCACGTACTACATTGCTTGCTAACCTAGCTGCGCCTAGCACCTCTCTTTTTCTTAAAAAGGAAAAGATAGCCAGGACTCTAGCATTTGCATAGATTTCTAAGAAATATAAACTGAACTAGCTAACTATATGTGAGTTGCAATGAAAACATAAAATTTAGACGTGGTACCATCAAGCACAAGCTCAAGTATAGATATATGGATGCGTCATAGGAGCGTCGCCAAACGAATACGTTAGGAGCGATGTCATGATTTGATTTCAGATGGGATAAAAAAAAGAGAAGGACATTATCTGCTATTTTTTTTCTAATTTATTCATTTATTTTCATTAGTAAAACGAATCTCGTATCCGTAGCTGTTAATGAGATGAGGAGGCTAGAGGATATGAGGGTTGATAGCAAAAGTAGGTAAATTATTAGAATTTTATGAGGTTTTATTAGATAAGAGGAGCTTAGGGGAAGAGGTGGTGTGAAAAACAACTTGTGTTTTATATAGTAGAGATTTTCTCTATATCTTATTAATTGCAAGTATATTTAAACAAGTATCAACGGGATCATGTGTCAGTGGGGCAGTGGACAGGGACAAACCCATGTTAAAGGTGGGGTGCATAGAACACCGGATAATTTTATGTTTTCTATTGATACATGATATGTATCAGGTCTATAAGACATCTCGTAGCTAAGCAAATAGAACACCCAGACATTTAGTATACAAGTGGGACACCCGGATATTTTGTTTGTGTCCACCGCTGGCAGTGGATCATGTGCAAACATTCACATGCGTAAAGAAATATCTCAACTAGTTACCGCCGGCAACTCAAAATCTCGAGTATCATAGATACTCAGTCAACCGCCTGTTAAAATATCGATCTTTATTTTCTAAGAAATATAAACTGAATTTTGTCTACATTAATTTCAAGTATATTTAACATCCAGATTATCTCACAAAAACTCAAGTTTTCAGAAGACTTCAAGTTTTGTTTGGATATTTTTTAGGTGTAGCCAGTCTGGTTTTCCTGTACTGGTCCGGTTTCTTTTGCATCTACTCATTATGCACAGGTATGCACGTGTCGATCGGCTCGTGCGAGCCACGCACATTATCCGTTGTGTTCAGGATTGCATACACACGTGCGAGACTCGGAGTAGCTCAGCGCTGCACACCAAAACTAAGAGAGGAATCTTGTTATCGTTGGGGGTGAACTTTTGTGCGTGCATGGATGCGAGAGAGGAGCTGCTTTTCATGCACTGTCGATGCATGCATGGTCCATGCGAACTGATCTTAGCATGATGAGTATCTACGTTACGCTCCACGCGATTTTCAACAGAGAATTTGCAGTTGAAAATTTGCAATCACTGCAGTAGAAATAGTTATCTGGTCATCAGTACCGGCTAAGATAGAATCAACTCTGATGAAGTATCAATACCGGTTCATAACTTTCCGCGCTCGATCAACAATTGAGTCGGGTTGAACCGGTACTGATACTATCAGTGTCAGTTTATAATTCGAGCCAGCACTGATATTTGGAATAGACCTGAAATTGTAGTTCAATCCGCTTTGGCTCGGATGTTGAGGTCCACTTAATCTCTCTCTCCCTTATCTCTTCCGCACGGTATTGTCCCTTATCTCTCTCTCCCCCCCTTATCTCTCGCTAGCATGGCTGCCGGCAACGTGGTCCCTTATCTCTCTCTCCACTATCTCTCTCAACCAGCGGCGTGGGAGGCCGCTGGTTACCGACGGTGGCTCAGAGCCGGGCGGGGCTTACCCCGACGGTGGCTCGGCCGACGAGACCGCGATGGCGCATGGGCAGGGAAGGCTGGGTCGGCTGAGCGATGCACATGGGCGGCTGCGCTGGGGAGGCAAAGGGCGTGATGGCGAGCATGTGAGTGGCGGCGCGTGCGGGGCGGTGCCGGTGGCTACACGCGGGGACAATGGCGGAATGGTGTGCGGCCGAGCGACGTTGGTTGGCTGGGAGTACGCATGCAGGTGGGCACGCGCGGGCGGCGTTGGCTCGCTAGCGGTAGCCATGCAGGAGTGCGCATCTAGATGCACCCATCATTTTCTTGAATGAGGTGTTGTACTGTTGTACCCTTTCTGGCCTCAAGAAATTTCCTTCTTTTTCATTCACTTCCCACTTCTCTATGTTAAATTGAGCATTTGCTTTTTTGTTGTTGGATTTGTGACAAAAACTTGAATTTAATTGGATGGTGGAGGACCTTAGGTATGTATGTCATCTTTGTTGTTTCAATTTGGTTTGCCAATTTCTCTGAGCTAGATGACATGAGTAAGAACAGCGACAACAGGAGGATGCGGTTGAGCTGCTGGTGTTGGTCGCGACAGTGCGGTGTTGTGTATGCTTGTATGTATACTTGTACTAGATATCCATGTGCATGTAATGGATGCCTATAGCAAAGTTAATGTTATGGTTGTGCTGGAATGAGATATGTGTTGTACGTGTGCAGGAATATAATTTTCATATGCATCTGGTACTAGACAATTGAGATTTGTGGTTGGAAACATGGTTCATATTTTTAGAATGAATTCGGTTTTGTAGTAGTGGAGGAGCTATCAGCATCGGTTCATAAACCGTCACCGATAATCTATGACTATCAGTTTCGAGTAATCAGTGTCCGTTCAAAAACTGTCACTGATAGAGTTTTTGAGCCGGCACTGAGGACCATTTTTTAGTAGTAAATCTGATCTGACAGATGAGAAGTGATCCATGGACGTTGGCTTAAGTTTTATTTCAGCTAGGGAGTTTAAATTAACCAATCATATATATATTGTTGCGGTTCGAATATATCAGTGCCACCACCATAACTGACAATTTTCGTAACTTATAAAGCTTAACGCTCCCTTCAATGACGAGAGTGTTGTTTTGGGATGTGCACATAATTCATTTTTTTAACCTTGACTACCAATGCTGACATCTTATCATATATATAGCTAACTGATCTTTAATTTACCATGCTTACATTCTTCCGCAATCTTATATGTCACGGTTGGATTATTTGACGAGAAGGCAGTGCCGCCTGTTTGAGTCACCGGGACCAGCTAGCTGCTAGCTCGCGATTGCTCTGCTCAGTATCGATCGAGACTTGAAGCCATGCATGCATGCAACCATACCACTGGTGGCTTCTCTTCTACCTGCATTGATCGCAAAACACCCATTAACATTATTGGGATCAGAGAGACAAGTTAACGACAGCACATGTACTATGTGCACATGATCAGCGGCAGCAGATAGATGGCCAACATTTCATGCCGTTGCGATACTTAATTGTGCGGTGATATTGATATTTAGGCTACTCACAATGCATAGTTTCATGCTGCTATATCCAAGATTGCCACATGATAAGATGATCATTAAATTGATATGTAGAGAAATCCTTCGATGCATAGTATCATATTATTGTTTCTTAGGAGCTCCCAAAACAATTAATTGTTCATGTGGTCGTGTCTATGAGAGTGAATCCAAAGCGTTGGATCTCATACCAAACCTGCATCTTACTCAGGTGGGTACCTAATCTCTCTCCTGTTTATTTCTTTGTCACATTAGTAAAAAATCATACGTGGTACTCATAAGCATGATGCAACTGATTAGGAGTAGTCTTAGAAGTTTAGATATTCGTCTTTTCGTGAGACTTATTCATCTATACTTCTATACTACTATAAAATAGATAAATTATAATATATCCAAATAATCTTTAACGTACATTTTACACGATCAAATGGTCTACAATCAAAACGGTCCCCGTTTTCTCCCCTCTCTATTGTTTAGAAACCTTTAATTAATTTAAAAACATGTAACACACTATCAATATTAAAAAATTATTGCTCCACCATGCTAGACGTCCCTAGATCTCCTATCCTTTCCTTTTCTTTCATGTCATTTTTAAAAAAAAAGATGTGTATGTTTGAAATGCTGGAGCTAGTCGTGCAGGTGCCAATGCATGCATGCATGAAAGAGGTCGCAAACACTTGGTCGTTCTTTAATTCAGCGCCTACTGCCCAGTAGGCGACTAGCTAGCTCTCAGGATCTCAGCATCGTTTTGTGATTAATCCATGATGATTGATGATTGTACATATATTGTCCTCGGTAATGGAGACGACAGGAGAGAGAGAGAGCAGAGAGAGAGTAGAGAGAGAGTGAGGAGACCTGGTTGGCGCTGTTGGGGGTGAGCTGCCAGCAGCAGCATTAGATGCTCCCCGCTCTGACACCCCGCACTTGCGATGTCCCTCGTCGCCATGGCTCCGCTGCCCCCATCACTTGTACCCACAAAAACGCCTGGAGCCACTTCGCCATCGAACCAAAAGTACTCGTGCCATTCGTGTGTATGGTCCGAACTCAGTCAATTTAGAATTTTAGATAGCCGGATTTTCTTTTACTATAACCGTAGATTTGTCACTAGCAGTTGATTTTGGTTTGGGCGTCAGATTCATATTATAAGCAGATACAAACAACAATGAAAGTACTAGATATTAATTTAATATATACAATCATACAACATACTACACGCTAAGGAAAAATAAAAGCCTCTTAAGTACAACATGACGAGACCAAAGTCAGCTTCCCTTTGTTAAATATTACTAAACACTGTTACAAACAATACGACGAGACTAAAGTTAGTCCCCCTCGGTTAAATATTACTTAACATTGTTACGTACAATATGACGAGAGCAGAGTCGATCTCCCTCAATTAAATATTACTAAAACAATGTAACGTACGATATGATGAGACCAGAGTCGATCTTCCTCGATTAAATATTACTAAATACTGTTACGTATAACAGGACGAGACCAAGGTCGTGTTCTCTTGGTTAAATATTACTAAAACATTGTTACCTACAATATGACAAGACCAAAGTCGACATTCCTCGATTAAATATTACTGTTTAAATATTACTAAAACACCATTATGATCGTGCTTGTTATTAGATTACTCAACTTAATTTTTTTAGCGTATATACGACCGTTAAGTTGAAGATCTGAAGAATGATAAATAGGGTATGTGTAGAGGAAACTCGCATATGCAGGGTAAGATAGGAGAAGACATGGATGGCGTGTGTGGGAGCTTTCTAGCGTTTCTCAGCCATGTCTTGGCTCAAAGTGAAAAGGGGCTGCTCTGCTATCTTTCTTTAGCTGCTCGCTCTTTGGCCTCATCATTCCAAGGCCCCACGAGTGGCCTACCACAGCTAGCTACTCTCCAAAATAAGAGAAAATAAACTATTTATCACTTAATAGCGACCGGTTGTACGATAGTATAAAAAACTCACTATTTTATAGTAATGAAGTAAATCGGATCTATTCGATAGTGAATTATAGAATCAATCGCTATTCAGGAGCTAATAGTTTATTTTTCCCAAAATAATTAAAGGAGAACACAAACAAATAATTTAATTTGGTTAATTTCTTATATTGTGATTATTAACATCATGAATCCCGTATGCTACGTGCAGATAATTCTCTGGAAGTTTTGGAATAAATAGGTTCGAAATGGTCAGGGGGATGAACATGAACATGAACAATATGTTGTCACGGGAGGGATTGATGTGCAGATGGAAAGGAGCAGTGCACGCAAGAGGAATATATGGCAGACATGACCAGCACGAGATTAGCAGGATATGGTCAGCTTGATGTGCCCACATTAACCTGCCATAGCAAAAAAAAAAATAATAATAATAAAATCCAACTATCCAAGCATGAACAACTTGCATATTCTCTCTCTCTCTCGCTTTCAAATTCACCATGCACGCGTTCGCATTAGTCCAGTGTTTGAACTCGAATCACAAATCAGAAATGGCAATGGAAACGTTCATTAGCCAGATGTCCCGTTGATTAACCTCCATATATATAGGATCAACAAATATTTAGTGCAATCTAGCACATGCAAACAGTGAATATCGTTCGTTCAATCTTTATCTGAAGGCTACGGTTTATCTCATAATCTCATCGGTAGATGTGTTATTTCACTGTCGTACAGAGGTTTTCTGCAAATCATGGTGTGATCAATCATAACTTTTGAATAAAGATCGGATAGACGATATTCACTATTTTTATATTTGCACCAAAGATTTTCCTAAAAAATATATAGACATGATCAACTTGCCAACCCTACCTAACAAAATTAGAGAGAGGAGAGAGAAGAGAAGAGAGAGAAGAGAGGAGCAAGCAAGATTAGGCTAGGACCCAACAACAACAATGGATTTGCTTAGCATGGCCGTAGCATAATCAATCAAGCACCCAATCCTACCTCCTCCGATCCCTCTCATCACCATCCTCCTCCTCTGACCTCTCTCTCTCTCTCTCACTCTCTCTCTCCTCCCAGCCCCACACCTCTGATCTCCACTCCCCACCCCACACCGCGTGCCGCGCACGTGCACGCTCTCCGCCGCCGCCGCGCCGCCTCCTCCTCCTCTGCTCCGGGGAACCAGCGCCGCTGCCGTTGTTGTTGCATGAAACGCGCGCGGGAGCGAGAGAGCGAACGTAGCTAGCTAGCTTCTTTTTTTCAAGAAAGCATGGACGCGCCGTCGAGCAGCACGAGCACGAGCACCAACAGCAGCAGGAGCGCCTCCGAGCAGCACCACCACCACGCGGCGGGGCACCAGCACCAGCCGTTCTACTACGCCGCGCCGGGGGGCACCACCGCCAACGCAGCCGGGATGGGGCCATTCATGGGGTCGCTGGCCATCGTGCCCGCGGCCGCCGCCCGCGCGGGGGAGGCGCAGATGGCGCCGGCGCCTGGCTCGTCCGGCGCGGATAAGAAGCAGGCGGTCGTGCCGGCGGCTGCGGCGAAGCGGCCGACCAAGGACCGGCACACCAAGGTGGAGGGGCGCGGGAGGCGGATACGGATGCCGGCGCTGTGCGCGGCGCGGGTGTTCCAGCTCACGCGGGAGCTGGGACACAAGACCGACGGCGAGACCATCGAGTGGCTGCTGCAGCAGGCCGAGCCTGCCATCGTCGCCGCCACCGGTACAGGCACCATCCCGGCAAACTTCTCCTCCCTCGCCGTCTCCCTCCGCTCAGGCTCCTCGCACCCCTCCGCCTCCCGTGCCGCGGTCTTCCACCACCTCCAGTCGCAGCAAGAAGTCGCCGCCATGCTCGGCTGGAACCACCACCAGCAGCAGCAGCTCCCGTCGCCGCCGCCGCCGCAGCAGGCGCCGCAAGATCCCGGAGCCGGGGAGTTCATGAGGAAGCGGTACAGGGAGGCCGACGACGACCTGTTCAAGGACACCGCGGCGCGCCAGCATCACGACGGCGGCGGCCAGGCCGAGCCCGAGGAGCACAAGGCCCGCGCAGCGCCGGCGGCAATGTGGGCCGTGGCGCCGAACAGCTCCGCTGGCGGCGCCGCCTTCTGGATGCAGCCCTCGTGGGCGTTCGGCGGTGGGGGCACGGTGCAGGCGCCGCTGCAGTTCATGTCAACAACAAGAAGCAACAACTTCCCCGGCGGGATGGACGCCAACATCGGCATGCTCGCCGCGCTCAACGCCAGCGGCAGCGTGCAGCAGCACCATCAGCAGCAGGATGAGCCGCACCCGCCGGAGATGGGCCAGCGCCACCGCGGTGGTGCCGGCGCCAACGGCAGCGACGCCGGCCGTAGCGCGCAGTGAGCAAGAACCGAGCCAGCATCTGAGCAACAAGCTCAAGAGCCATGGAATCGCATGATGAGATGCCGAATGAGCTGTGTTTGCTGGTGGTGCAAGCATTTGGTGATTAGGGCAGGCTTAGTGGCTTAATTAGGTGATTGCTACTGCCCTAGTTTTTAATGAATCAATTGGTTGTTTAGTTTATTTTTGGAGGGGAATATTTTAGTTTGATGGTTTGATTAATCTATGATTGTGTGTAATGGGAGTGATGATTAAATCAGAAATGAAAAGATCAGACTGTCATTTGCTATGTTATGGTGCCAACAAGTGTTACCTGACATGGATATAGTTATTGGAATTTGATTCGAATTTAGATGTTTGATTCAGCAAAAAAATTTGAACATGGCTAATCATTTTTTAATAATTATTATACTCCATTCAGACCTTTTAACTAGGGTTTTGGCTTTGAAGGGAAACTAATAATTCCTGGCCATCTGCTACGTTTTATCTCAATGGCTACCGGCCTGTATAGCTCCCGTTGTACATGCTCATGACATTCGACTCTCGTAACAACTAAGAAAAACATCTAGACCGGAGAATCGAAATTAATATTGAACTTTTAACTGACGAACGTTTTGAACTTCTATTTTGAATTTGAAAAACTTCCACGTGGAATTTTGAAAATCTCATCATAAGGTTATTTCTTTCAACTGAAGATGCATACTTTCAACAAAAACTACTAAACTTTGACCCACGAATAATATAATCTAGGATAACAGAGTTTAGCGTTAGTGATACTATGTAGGTTTTGTGCATAAGATAACTTGCCTATGTTTTCAAAAGAGCCTTTTTACGGTAGCTGGGAGGTACCACCAAATTATATTTTTGGAGATGTCAAATTTTAGAACCTTGGTAACACTATTTGGTATCTCCCAAGTTATAATTCTTGGTACCTCGTATGGACTAAAAAAGGCTCTTCTAAAAGGGAAGGAGAGGTGTGGGAATTCTAGTTACCCTCTCGAACACCCTTACTGAACACAACTACACAAGGTTACAAAATGACATAGTTAGATCATGACAACTATCACTTTTACTAATAGTTACTTGTATGACTGCCTGCAAGATCACTCGGAGTTTGTTGCGTGGTTCTGCCCATTATGCTCCGAACTCTGTTTGTATATTCTGATATTTTGAAGCGATAAGTTTGTACTCCCTCCGATCATAAATGCATGATGTTTTGGATAAGATTTGATCAAACTTCTAAAACTTTGATTATTAATAACTTTTCAAATATTTAGTTTCAAAACATGAAATTACATGTTTTGATTTGTCAAAAAAATAATTTCATAATATCATAAAATTATTGAATTATATAAATATATTCTAGTTGAAAATAACAGGCAAATATACGCATATATGAAGATCCTGTTATATCTAAAATATCAAGTATTTTTTACAGGAGAAAGTACCAATTTGTGCCTTTTGTGACTCGCGGTTGTTTGAAGACTCCAAGACACATCATTAAAGCATGAGGCTGCAAATTAGGCCGGATCCCTACTCATGCTACAACAACTAAAGATGGGTAAAGAAACAAAACAAGGACGGACAAGGAGAGGGCACTAATCATGGAGTTAGCTGAAATTAACAAATGGGGATCGGACGTCATTATCTCCCATGGTGGTAGGCTGATATGGATTGTTTCCATTGTTGTCTGTCCATCGTGTCAGCTGCTCTAATCCACGGCATCGATCTCGAGGCATATCCAACGGCCACAGCTGAAGTTAAACTACAGAAGGTCGATTCAAGGAGCACCTTTCAGAGCTCGAAGACGCTTCACAGAAACAAGAAGAATTCATCTGAAATCACATAAACAAATGTGCACGGTATTTATAATTATCAGATGAACAATGCTTGTACACTCTTCTTCAAACAGGATTACACAAAATCTTGGTATTTCAAAAGGCAAAACTGAAAACCAAAAAAAGAATAATCTCATGGCAGTGTGCTGAGTCAGTACTGCCCAGTGGAGACTGAAGAACCAAGCAGCCAAGCAGTGCCGTGACGTGAACCAATCCATGCTGCTCGGAGAAAGGCAAACCGAGCCGGACGGGAGACACGAGCAAGCAAGCCATCGGCATGTGTGGTCACTGTGCACGCAGGCGACGGTGCTCCGGTCAATTCGGCCGGGCAAGCACCGTGAGGGCACTCGGGACCCCCTCTGTTCGTGATGCATCACCATCTGTCTCACAGGTAAAATCGTCGTCCCTCTGTTGCCTTTCCCTTTCTTGTTGCAGGTTTTCCGGAGCCCTTTGTGCTGCAGCGAAAAGTTTCTGAATGTATATTGGGCATCTGCTTTGTGTGTGCTCCTGTGTCGAAAGTAAACAGAAGGATGAAATTCGGAGAAAGCATGCAAATTGCAAAGGAAACAAATTTAGTCAAGGCCCGTTTGGAACAATTCGTAGGAACAGTTTCGAAAATAATTCGTAGGAACTAGTATGGCAATTTCGATTTTTTTTTGGAGGAAGCAGATTGTTCTTTTTCTTAAAAAAGCAGTAACTATTTCGTAGACTACACAAAAATTGCACAAGGATTGCGGCTGTTTACGGTTTCAAACTGATGCCATTTGCGACATAGACCGGACGCTCATGTTGGCACTTGACAGGAACCTGAAAATGACGCGCTAACAAATTCTGGGCAAGACTTTGTGAGGCAACTCTCCGACAAGGATGGGGAGATGGGTTGAAGCTTGGATAGCGTCGCCATCACCATTCTCCTCTTCGCCATTGTAGAATGAAGACGCCGTCCCAGGTTTGTGAAAGCTGAGACTTCAATTATTCCCTAACCTGCCGACAGAGTGGCAGCTCCAGATCCAAAAGCAGCAGCTGGACCGCTCCCATTGTCAGGTGCAGGACAGATCAACAGGATTTGAGATTTTGAGCATGCTCTTCGATCACAAGCAACAGTCTGTCTTCAACATCTTGTGTCCTTTTCGTTCCCGCGCTCGCCGATGTGAAGAATAGAATGGTTAGGTAAAACATGCCAGGTTGCGCATCTGCGAGAGCGTGAACAACAGCGCACAAGCTCGAGGAAAACTATTCTTTGATGGAGAATCAACTGAAAGGAAATGAATATTGCCATCACAAGCATTTTATAATGTGGAGCATCACACAATGGATGAGGAGAGAAATAGTTCCACATGATTTAACATATGTTCACATGTGCTTATTATCACTAATCCTACATAAAGGTGAATGAAAGAGCCCTGGAGCCTTGTTCTTTGCTGTACAATTTGGTCATCCCTGGGAGATGGGCTTGAAGAAAGAGGACTAAAGGTTCAGCTTCTTCGCATGGTCAGGCCGATGGTGCTGGGCGCGACACATGAAACCATACCAGCAAATATCCCTGTTGACAGCATCAGGTGGAAGAAGCTGGAAAGGAAAACATCACAATTGCTATCGCAAGACTGATATGATCCATCAATAAAGGTGGCCGTGTTGTGGTGCTTGCAGATGTTTATACGAAATCATCTTTATAGATTTGTGCTTGACGTTTCCATTGTGTGCTGAATATGTGATTCAACTTAAACTGGAACCTAACCTTTTTTTCCTTTTTAATCAGACTGGAACCTAACTTGTAAACAATGAGCACAAATTTTAAGCATCTTATTTGTCAAAAGAAACATTTGCTATTCTAATCAGGGTACTTGACAATAGTTAGGTGGTTTGCACTGGCCTTTTTTGGCCAACTCAACCAGGTGTCCAGGATTGGAAATCAAAACAACTCATTTATCTATATATGTCCTTTTAAGTGAGGAGACTACAGTTCACCCAGCCTCTAATTCATATCAGTCCATGGATGATTTAGAACAATATTGAGTTCGTGGCAATTCAAGCAGTGAAGCACAACATTTAACAAAATTCTCTAGGAACACAGGAATGCTAAGGGGGAAAAACACTAATAAGCCAGTTACGTTCAGAAATTTGTTGCACGAAATAATATATCAGATAACTCCAACTGGACAACTGGTAACCATGCTATTGTATACCAACCACCTGGTCCACCATTTACCAATTTGGCAATTTCTATAAAATACCGATCGTGCATTCAGCACCATGCACCTCACCTTTGAACGTTATATTTAGATGATTGTAAATAGTTTTAGTTGGCGAAGAAATTTTGGAATATATAGTAGCCATTTGTAGAAATCATGGTCTGTATGTCAGATCTGTTCATGGGCAGCCTGGCCCAGCCTAATTTTCTATGCTCGGGACAGGGGCTTCTGATAAAAATATGCATAATGTTTAATATATTTTTGTGCATAATTTCAATTATAAATAATATTTCTTCCAAAAAAAGAAAAACATTATTTTTGGCGTTGGGTTGGTATCCAGGTTCAGCCATGTCAGGCCGGTTTGGACCTGGCTTTTCAGTGCCAGCCTTGGTAAGGCCAGCCACACGATTCGAACAGGTCTAGTATCAAATCAAATAAATTCCCCAACAAAATAAACATCTCATTACAAAATTTTACACTACCTTAGCATAAAACCTTCACAAGCAAAAGAATTTGATTGGGAAGTTATTAGTAGCCATGTGTAGTATACATACATTTCTGGGCATTGATACGCGGAACCAGTACACCAGGAAATCAATGAACTTGCTGTAGCAATGGCTGCATTCATTTAAAGTCAACAAAATGAAGAAAGGCAGCAACATGAAATTGACAAACTGTTCTTCTGAACTCAGAGAGAGTAATTACATGCAAATATATGTCTTGGAAGTAATTGCATCCACATTATTCAGTTGCAACCTTGAGCGATCTACATGGAACAAGAATAGCAAATCAGTCAAAAAGCGAGGCGTATTCAGCAAAACACAAGTAACTTAAGGTCTAGTACGTAAACCAAGTGCCAAATGCTTCCAAAGGAGAATTTTCCTTTCCATATAGCGAAGAAAGTTATAGTCATGAATATTATTTATAAATTACTGTCATTCCCAAGATAATCTACCAGTACTTAATATCTTAGAAGGATCTCACAAGTCATATTAGATCTAGGCAACACAAACTGTAATATGTAGTATGTGACCAAATGTCCCAGTATTACAGTAACGTAGCAACACATGAATAACTATACTGAGAATTACGACCTTGCTCGAACAGGATCTGATCTATAGAACTGCACCGCTGCATCCTTGACTAACTGTACCGAGCATTTATGTCTACACCTTACAACTACAGTGGAGAATAAGCAAAGTAAAGAATCTGGTATAACCCATGAAGGCATGAAGGATATATGTGTTATGATCGGAAATACTTATAGTAGGCGCAGACGGCAGGCGGCAGGAAATCAAAGTAGTATCTAAGTTACCATATTTATATTTAAATAAATAAGCATAGTTAGATTGAGAGAAGGCAATATAATCAGATAAGGGAGGATTAGTTGAGATTGAGTTAGGAGACCGAATTGTAATAGGATTAGAATCTGTTCGGCTGGGACTCTATTTATTGAGCAGCCAATACATGAAAGAGGCAAGGAATAGATTAATCTAATTCTCACCTCAAGTTCTCTGATATCTCATCTCTGCTTCCAATCAGCCGACGCCTTGGCGTCTTCATATTCTTCACCACGGGCAGGAAGCCGGCAAGAGACAGACCGGCCACCTCTCACTCATATCCTCTTCGGTCGCTGTCGCAAGGACGTGACAACTTGGTATCAGAGACACCACCATCCATGGGCTTCGGGGCCGATCACGACCAGTTCAAGAAACTCCTCGCCGAACAGCAGGAGCTGCTGCGCAATGAGTTTCAAACAAGCGTCACCAACATCCAGTCCACCCTGACCGATGTCACCACGGCATTAACCGGTGTGATGAACAGGCTGACGTGACAACTTGGTATCAGAGACACCACCATCGATGGGCTTCGGGGCCGATCACGACCAGTTCAAGAAACTCCTCGCTGAACAGCAGGAGCTGCTGCGCAATGAGTTTCAAACAAGCGTCACCAACATCCAGTCCACCCTGACCGATGTCACCACGGCATTAACCGGTGTGATGAACAGGCTGACGCGATTGGAACAGGCGAAGAGCGTGGAAGTATCAGGCATCGCGGACGAGTCAGCCAATGGCTCCCGATTAGATGGCACCGAACCGCCAGTGATCACCGATGATGCTACTCAGACCATGGCTGCTTCAATTGTGAGGAAGACACCGGGTGACAGGGCTATTCTAGACGGTCCTGGAATATTACAGAACCCGGGCTCGGCGTCTCGTGGCACCAACCTTCCGCCCACGCAACTGCCTGTGGACCGACTACGGTCTTCTCACCGAGATCAAGACGATTACACAGAGGGCGTTTCGGGTGGCATACCCAAGTTTTTCAAGCTGGATTTTCCTAAATATGATGGCAAAGATGATCCTCTTCCGTGGCTCAATCGTTGCGAGATGTTCTTCCGTGGCCAACAAACGGAAGAACGCCATAAGGTGTGGCTTGCATCTTTCAATATGGAAGACGACGCTCATCACTGGTACGCCCATCTGGAACGTGTTCGCGGCGAGCCACCGTGGCCGGAATTTCGGAAGCTTTGCAATACACGTTTCGGGCCACCCATTCGAAGCAATCCACTTGGAGAACTCTGACTTCTACGTCAAACAGGATCTGTTAATGACTACCAATGTCGCTTCTTGGCCCTGCTAAGTCGTGCCGACCCTTTGACAGAGACAAGAGAGGCAATTTTTCACATCTGGCCTTGCTGATGAGATTCGTATAGATGTTGAGCTCCAAGACCCTCTAGACCTCGAGCACGCCATGAGTTTGGCCCGTGCCTATGAGAAGAAGGCGACGCGTTCTGGCCGCGGTGCGAGCGCGCGCATGCCATCACGCGGCGTCCCTTTGCCTGTCCCAGGTGCCTGTCCCAGGTGCGGCGTCGACACTATCCACAGGCGAAGGCGCGCACCTCCAGCGGCCGATCAAGCGACTGACGCCTTCTGAGATGGCGGAACGTCGCCGCTTGGGTCTTTGTTTCAATTGTGACGACAAGTTCACGCGTGGCCACCGGTGTGCCCACCTCTTCTACGTCGAGCTCGATGACACCACGGTGGATGACAGTATCAACGACGATCACGAGGAGGCAGCAGACGAACCACGCATCTCCCTTTACGCGGTGGCGGGTGTCCAGTCCGCAGGCACCGTCTGTCTATGGGTCACTTTGGGCAGTCAAGCGCTGCTGGCACTGGTGGATTCAAGATCTTCTCAGAACTTTATACGCGACAAGGTGGCAGTACGTCTGGGGCTGCATCTCCAAACTGTGAGCACGGGCTTGTGCGTGACCGTGGCCAACGGTGATCAGCTTCGCGCCACAGGTGTTTGCCGATCCCTATCAATTGGCGTTGGACAGGAGGTGTTTCAGCTGGATTGTTTTGCAGTGCCCCTTGGAGGCTATGATTTGATCCTTGAAACACGTTGGTTGCGCTCCCTTGGGCCAATATTGTGGGATTTCAACAAACTAACAATATCTTGTGTTCTCAACGGTCGGCGGGCAACTTGGCGAGGGGTGCCTGGAACGGAGCCTACTATTTTCACTATTCATTAGGAGGGCAGTATTATGGAGTGTTTACTTACAGAGTTCGCAGCTTTGTTCAATGAACCATCTGGTTTACCGCCGACGCGCATACATGATCACCGCATTCACCTCTACGATGGAGTAATGCCGGTTGCGGTGCGACCATATAGATACCCTCAGCTCCAGAATGATGAGTTGGAACGCCAGTGTGCCGACATGCTCACTCAAGGCCTTATACGCCTCAGTACTTCGGCCTTTTCTTCACCAGTTCTTTTGGTTAAGAAACGCGATGGTTCATGGCATTTTTGTGTCGATTATAGGGCCCTCAATGCCATAACAATCAAGGATAAATTTCCTATCCCAGTGGTTGAGGAATTGTTGGACGAACTTCGTGGAGCATGCTATTTCACCAAATTGGATCTTCGCAGTGACTATCATCAAGTTCGCATGCATGTAGCTGATGTGGAAAAAACAGAATTCCGAACTCATCAAGGTCATTACGAATTTTTGGTAATGCCGTTTGGTCTAACGAACGCACCGGCAACATTTCAAGCACTCATGAATGACATCCTTTGCCGGTATCTTCATCGTTTTGTTCTTGTCTTTTTTTGATGATATCTTAATTTATAGTTGTTCATGGGCTGATCATTTGCGCCATGTCCGAGTGGTCCTGGAGACGTTGCGCCAACACAATCTGTTTCTCAAGAAATCCAAGTGCCTTTTTGGGGTTTCATCGGTTTCTTATTTGGGGCATGTCGTGACTGCGAACGGCGTAGCTATGGAAAGTCAGAAGGTTCATGCCGTGAAAGAATGGCCCGAACCAAAGTCGATCCGTACGCTCCATGGTTTTTTGGGCCTGGCCGGTTATTATCGCCGTTTTATTCAGAATTACGGCACCATTGCAGCTCCTCTTACGCAACTTCTGAAGAAAGACCAGTTTGCTTGGACAGAGGTAGCCTCTAAGGCGTTTATCGCGCTAAAAAGTGCGCTATCTTCAGCCCCAGTACTACAATTACCAGATTTCCGTCGCACTTTCATAGTTGAATGCGATGCTTCAGGTTCCGGCATTGGTGCCGTATTACATCAAGCATCTGGCCCAGTGGCGTTTTTCAGCAAGGCTTTGACGCCACGACACGCAGGATTAGCAGCTTATGAGCGTGAACTCATCGGGTTGGCACACGCTATCAGACATTGGCGACCTTATCTTTGGGGTCGACACTTTATAGTAAAAACAGATCATTATAGTTTGAAATTCCTTCTTGATCAGCGGCTTTCGACAATCCCTCAACATCGTTGGATAAGTAAATTGTTGGGATTTGATTTTGAGGTGGAATATAAACCTGGCGCTACCAATACAGTGGCTGATGCACTTTCTCGCCGTGATGCTGAAACTCTGGTGGCAAATGCTATATCATCACCTACATTCGTATTATGGGATGATCTTCGGCAAGAATTAGAGGCTGACACAGAATTACATCATCTCCGTGAAGATGTTCTTGCTGGCAAGAAAGGGCCGGCTTGGGAAGTCTGTGATGGATTGGTCACCATTGGTCGCCGTATTTTTGTACCGGCTCACTCCTTAATTTTGCAACTGTTGGAACAAGCTCATTCTACAGGCCATGAAGGCGTTCAACGGACTCTTCATCGTCTTCGTGCGGATTTTCAGATCCCAGGGAACAAGAAGCTAGTGCAAAATTTTGTAAGGGACTGTTCAGTGTGCCAAAGAAACAAAACTGATCATCTTCATCCAGCTGGATTACTGCAGTCCTTGCCGGTTCCATCACAGATATGGAGTGATATAGCCATAGACTTCGTGGAAGGACTTCCGAAGATCAACAACAAATCTGTTATTCTTACGGTGATTGATCGGTATTCCAAATACGCTCATTTTATTCCATTGGGTCATCCTTACACAGCAATTTCAGTGGCTAAGGCATTCTTTGATGAGGTAGTATGCTTGCATGGGTTTCCGAAGTCGATTGGTAGTGATCGTGATCCTATTTTCACAAGCAATTTGTGGAAAGAGCTCTTTCGTCTCTCAGGTACTCGTTTACATATGAGCTCTGCATTTCATCCGCAGAGTGACGGTCAATCAGAAGCTGCAAATAAAGTAATCATCATGTATCTTCGCTGTTTGACGGGGAATCGGCCAAAACAATGGCTTCGATGGTTGCCTTGGGCTGAGTATTGTTACAATACAGCATATCATTCCAGCCTTCGTGACACTCCGTTTCAAATTGTGTATGGTCGTTCTCCTACTCTCCGTGCATATGATAAGGGCGAAGCTAAAATACCAGCTGTGGAGCAATCCTTACTGGAACGGGATGAGTTCCTAGCTGATGTTAGGGAACGGCTTCTCCAGGCACAAGAGCATGCTAAACAATATTATGATGTCAAACACACAGATGTAGCATTTGGTGTTGGAGATTGGGTATGGTTGAAGATTCTTCATCGGCCTGCTGCTTTAATACAGGCGTCAAAAGGAAAGCTTACCCCCCGTTTCTATGGTCCCTTTCAGGTATTAGCTCGTATTGGTGATGTGGCCTATCGCATTCGACTGCCAGAAGGAGCAAAAATCCATGATGTGTTTCATGTGGGCGTCCTTAAAAAAATTTATGGCCAACCACCGCAGGGCGTCCCTCAGTTGCCACCAATACTTAATGGTCGAGCATTGCCTACACCAGCTCTAATTGTTTGCAGTCGCCTTGCTAGAGGAATTTGGCAGATTTTGGTCCGATGGCAAGGTCAAGATGCTTCCAATGCAACTTGGGAAGATGTGGAGTCGTTTAAGCAGCGCTATCCAAATTTTCAGCTTGAGGACGAGCTGTTTCCGAAGGAGGGGAGAGATGTTATGATCGGAAATACTTATAGTAGGTGCAGACGGCAGGCGACAGGAAATCAAAGTAGTATCTAAGTTACCATATTTATATTTAAATAAATAAGCATAGTTAGATTGAGAGAAGGCAATATAATCAGATAAGGGAGGATTAGTTGAGATTGAGTTAGGAGACCGAATTGTAATAGGATTAGAATCTATTCGGCTGGGACTCTATTTAATGAGCAGCCAATACATGAAAGAGGCAAGGAATAGATTAATCTAATTCTCACCTCAAGTTCTCTGATATCTCATCTCTGCTTCCAATCAGCCGACGCCTTGGCGTCTTCATATTCTTCACCACGGGCAGGAAGCCGGCAAGAGAAAGACCGGCCACCTCTCACTCATATCCTCTTCGGTTGCTGTCGCAAGGACGTGACAATATGCAGTCAATATGTCTAATTTCATACCCCTGCTGTTTTCCTTTCAAAAAAATATTTCTAATTGCATATTTCTAATGTGGATAATTAATAAAAAATCACCATAATTGAGGAGAGCATGACAGTTGTGACTACAAGAGCAAAGAGATTTTGGAGGCCATTGGAGAGATCAAAATACTAGTAGTTCAGCCAATGAGAGCATCACTGATGATGCATTACAACTGTACCATAACTGAAAGAGCAAATTGCGATGCAATATCCTTTTGCCATGTCAAGGGACAATTGAAGTTTATAATATGTATTCTTTCACAATTATCAGTCCATCACATGCGCATGAAAAAAGTAACTGCAAAAATATGGAAGGTTACCAAGTTCCCTGTTCTCATTGATATCCACTCTGAGATTACAGCTTGCAATGTTTTGCCTGATTGCTGTATGCATCTTTCTGTAATCTAAAAAAGGAGAAACCACAATGTATGAAACTACAATCTAGGCCATAGGACAATAATGGATATGATTATGGCAGAATATTCCTACATCTTTTTCATATGGATTGCCCCCATGAACTGTGCCAGGAAGTCTGGAGATATGGTGCTGAGAAATCTGCAACATTATGCAGTATGCATGTAAAAACATTGCAAGCTCTGTGTATGATGATAAAAATGCAATATGGGGCCTACAAGATTAGATTACAATGACTTGAATTCACTCCTTCACCAATAAGCCCCACAAAATGCTCTATCACACCCCAGACCTGCAACATATGTTTAGAGTTCGGCACCAGTAAAGTTAAAAGAATGCCAGGGACAGCTAACATCATAAACTTTGGTAGGAAAAAAGGTGCAATCAAACTACCCATGGCGATTGCTAACTTTTAAACTAATTAAGGTCCAACACATCAGTAAGTCAGGAATAATATGAAACCTAAAAAAGGTACAGCCAAGAATAATACAAAGCATTAAATCTCCATTTCACAATCATGGAACCACTTAGGGCTTGTTTAGTTGGACTGGGATCTAGGCCCTTCCTGGCCCATGAAACAAGGCCTTATTAGTGTTAAATAACTGATCACATGGACAACGTTGGGTTATAGTTCTCGTAAATAACTAGAGAAGAAAATATTATCATAATTGGCACTTGCATTTTTGTGGTATACTGATGTTAGATCTGGCTGGTATCATCCCTCCACATCTGTTGCATTGCAAGTGCGCAGCTCGTGGACTGCATCTAAATCCACCAAATTCGTTGCCTGAAATACTATTTTCATTTGAGGAGCATGTACAAAAAAAGTAAACAAACTTTCCAAGAAGCATGTAGACATGCAAGGCTGTATCGAAATCTCAATCAGTTATGTTACTAGGAGATAAAAAGGTATGTTTTGCCTTCACTTTTGTAGAAGAACACAAAAGCTACCTCATTTACCACATCAACGCAAGGATAATGAACTCACTTCAAAGTTCGAACTCATGTAACGCATAGCCTGAACATAACATCATGAAAAACTGACAGTGGAAATATTTCTAACTTCTGAAACCTGATGGATGGTCTTCACTCCATTTTTCAATTAATTTAAGACATACGAACAACCAAAATAGGATTCATATGTTAACAGCTGCCATATGCTGATCAAAAATCGTAATATAGTCATGAAGTGCAACTCATTAAATGCACGATATAAGAGCATATGGTATGATTGCATTCACAACTATTTGATGGATTAACAAGACTTAAGGTCACTGGATAGTAAGGCTTATTTAACCGTAGTAAAATACTCAAAGTGGAATTTTCACACTTACAACACTGAGGACATGACATATCAGGATTGTTGATTTCATCACTCGAATGTGACAAAGGGCGTTTCCTTGATTGATTTTTGCTGTTTCCCCAAAATCTAAGGAATCAAATAACACATCAACCACAATTTAGTATATTGGGGCCAGACCATATAAATAACAGAAAAAATATAAGTGTAGAATAGATAAATAGCAAAAATCCATAAATTCAGTAGGTTGTGCAAGTAATAATTGACAGATGCTACTCATGTTTGCTCTAATAATGAGACATTTTAGATATCAGACAAATCAACCTCGGAACGTTATGACAAAAATATGCATGCATGGTATGCCCGCTGGTGAATTGATTCAATTCAACATGCCAGGTAAAGTTTGGACCCTGCAGGTCTCATCTTCTATTAATCAACTCAACAAAATGTAAATTTGCAACTGCTTCACTCCTATTTCTATTCAAAGTAACAATTTGCGCTATCAAACTTCAAATGATGAGTCCAGGGACTAGAATTAATGTCAGCTTGACTAGGAAAAAAACTACAAATAGATTTCATAACAAAGCTCAAGAAGCTTCATTGTATATATGTGCATCATCGTGACATGGACCTTGATTGTCTATATTTAGAATTTTAGATACTGAAAATCGAGCAGCTTAACCATAAAGCCTTGAAAAGTTCAGAAGTTATCATCACTATAAAATTAAAAAACTGTGTCAGTGATTAGTTAAAAAGCAATTGAGGTAGGCGTTTTGTGAAATAAAACTGGGATATTTGAAGATCTAAAATACATAAAACACCAGAATTTTGATGTTTCACTAAGTGATATGAGTGTAAGAATATACTCCCTCCATTTCACAATATAAGGCCTTTTACTCGGGATTCTCGTTCTCCGTTTTACAATACAAGTCCATGGAAGAAAACAAGGGTGTAGTTATTGCTATATTTCCACTCACTACCCCTACTTTAATGGTGTTAAAGAGGTTAGGCGGTTATAGCATTCCATTTAACATGGGCACATGTGGTCATTTGCCATCAACATGTCCTTAGACTTATAGCCTCTTTGGTCTGTGTGAATGTCGGCTATAGACTTAAATTGTGAAACAAAGGGAGTAAGCCATACTAGTAGGCTGGTTGATGCATTTATAAACAGTAGGGACCAATAGTTATCTTGGTAAGCTTTCGAACTCACAATATTAGATTCAACCAAGGCATATGACTCTAACAATGCAATCTCCTCATCAGACCTCTCTAGTGACGAAAAAGCTTGCAATTAGCCTACAAAAAGCTTAGATGCAAAGAAATCTAGCAGTTGTAAAATACCAGTTTTAAAAACATTATTAAGGATCAAACAACAAATTCATAAGCAGCAAACATCATGCCTCTTCAATATTGTGTAGGAAGTGATTCCTTCCAACCGATTGAACTAACGTCCTACATTGTGAGCATGCAGCGCTCTGTTTTTTATCACGGGATACTTGAAGACGTTCTTAACCATTCTGATAAGCAGCCATTGCTTAAATAAAAATGGCAGAATCAGAACCAAGAATTGCAGAGAAGCCTAGAGTAGCAAGGAAAATTAACAAATGTACCAGAAGTTGTGGAGGCATGGAGCAACAATAACAACATCATGCCACAAATTCAGCCATATGCTGCATTTTGCATTCTCAATATCTAGTACAATCTTACATCATCATTTAGCTAGAAGTTAGTAACTTGAAATCAAGTCTCAAGATGATCCTTATTCATGAATATTAATTTTCAAAAGAACACCTTGATATTATTCTTGTCATGGTCCTTTGCAGCTGTTATTTCAAAGGAATACGCTAAATGCCCTGGAAGCAAAAATGTCGAATATCTAACTATGAGGTATATGCGCATAAGGAGTACATCATATACAGACATGGTATATACGACTTATATTCAGCAACTTCAGATATCACGGAACCGAATCAGCAGTACCTAATACACCCGGAATCAAGAAAGTAGATACCGAAAAGGTTTAGATTGGTTACCCAACCCGATACGACGTGTATTCAAAACAGATATATCTACTTAGACGTTAAGGAAGACAACTCACTGTCGACTACGGCTGGATAGGAGTCGGTACATGCAAGCAAGTGCTAGACATAACACACCATTCCATCATTTAAGATAGAAAAAGTAGCTCAACGCGATCAATTAAGGTATGAAGAACCACACACACAGGTACCAAAGTAACCAATCTTACACGACACGGCGCCAAAAGTAAAACCACCTAAAACTCTCATCTTTCCCACAATGCGCACTCCAAGAACACAGAGAGGATCAAGCGCAGGTAGTACCTCAGATTCCGAATGGTCGCGGAGGACGCGTCTCCGCCACGCCTAATCTCGCACCACGCGAGCTCCTCCCCGCCGGCGGGGGTGACCAGGGAACAGACCACGGCATCGCACCACGCGAGCTCCTCCCCGCCGGCGGAATCGGCGGGCACTGCTAGGAATGGACGTGCCCAATAAACAAACCAACAGAATCAAGAAACCGTGAAGATGAAGAAACCCATGAGGGCTCGGGGAGGGGAGAGCCGGCCAACCTACCTAGCTTTGCCCAGACGGTGGAGGCGGACGGGGAGGACGCGGAGGTGGAGCACTCGCCGGCGTCCATGGCGGAGGGCAGGACCGACGTGCGTGCAGCGCAGGGGAGGGGGCGAAGAGAGGCTTCTCGTTGGGGTTTTCCGTTGCAGCGCAGGGTGTAATTTGGGTCGTGGTGGTTCCCATTTCGCGGGCTCGTGGGTCAACAAGTTGACTGCGCCAAATGGGCCGGGTCGGGTCGGGCCGACTTGCGACCCATGCGACCTCTAGAATAGAAAAACTCGGCCAATGCAGCTGGAATGCCTTGTCCAACGAGCGGGCCAAATCTGCTCGTATCGTCGTGACACGCGTCATTTTTGTTTTTTATTTTAAAAAAGATGAGGATTTTTTATCTATACTCTTATAAAATATACAAGTTATGACAGATCTGTTCGATCTCTAACGTCCACCTAAGTTGATCAAACGGTCATCATACAAAATTAGACTCTGTTTGTCCTCTCAAACATATATTTAATTTCTTATTATTTACCTTCCATATATATACGTCCAATATTTGATTTCCATACAATTCAAAAATACATTTATTTTTTTATTATTTATCTTTGATACTTAAATGTCTAATATTTGCATTCTATACATTCACCGCTAGGTCGCACTTCGGCTATAATGCCGAGTTTTTACAGATGGTGTGTTGCCTCCTGCACTTCGCATACCGCATTGTCTTTCTAGAGAGGGTGCACTACTACTTGCACGTCGTCTTCGTCGCGCTATCTTTACACTAATGTATTATGCGATAATTATTTTCATTCTCTCACTAATCAGTCATCATCTTGATCCTGCTCTTAGCGTTGCTACGCTAACTCTTGGCAATATGATCCCCTCCAATATCCTATTTAGATACTCGTCATTCTTCTCCCTCCTAAAATTATGTGATCATATTATAAATTTCGTGTATGCAAAATTTTCTTTTATAACGTTATTTTTTTACTCTTTCAGATTGTTATAGGCTAAATTGATTTCACTATATGGAACACGCATGCAGTTAATAGTTTTTGAAATTAGCAGACAGTCTAAACAAAGCAATGAAGGAATCTAAATTGAAAATCGATTTTATGAATAATTGCCCGGTAAATATTTGGAAATTCCTATACAACCGATTACAGTTTAAGGCTTCTGCTAGATTTTCATAAATACAGCAGTGAACGGTGTTTAACTTTCTCTGGAATTGGAGTACACATCCTTGATCGTTACAGAAACGGGATTGTTCGACTAGTGTGCAAGCATGCAGATTAAGGCCGTGACAGATTGAAAAACAAGTCAACTATCACCGGTTCGGATTGGACAAAAATCTTATCCGATCCTTTCACTTGGGAGCAAAATTCTTGGCGATTGCAATCAAATTCTTTCTCCTCTTTGATTTTTTTTTTCCTTTTCTGGTCGTAGCAGCCAGCACCAACTCCGAGGGAGGACTAGCAGCCTATGGTCTTTGCCACGTCGGATTTCGTTGGTCAAACTCCTACGCCGCCTGCCGGTGGTTCAGCTTGAACAATTTCGAGGAAATTTCCTCCTAAAAAGGTTCCAAAGAAAATATGATAACTTTTTTGTCACCCTTATCGTCGTGCCTACTGTCTTTTGATTCTCAACAAATCAATGAGCTAGTAATAACTCAAACTATAACATGAATATTAGTGATACTAAATCTACTTACCGTGGTTGCTAGTCATCTTTTTCACGGGGAATGTTCATTAGATAATTTATCTTTAACATTTCTGGAAAGACGGCGCGGCAAGTTTTAACCGAGTTCTACACGTTTTGAAAACCTGACCACAGTTTATGAAAGTGTCATGACCTCAAGATACTAGTTGGGCGCGGGTTAAGGAGAGACGCTCATCTCCAATTGGACGGTGATGGAACATTCAAGTTTTGGAAGTTAGAAGCTTCTGTTAATTTCATTTGTGTTAGTTGTCAGACAGTTACAGTACCTAATTTTACTTTTACCGTGTTGTAATTCAGACTAAGTTACTAGCTGGGGATATTTTCCAGGGGAGAGGTAGACAAGGGGAATCATCTAACCATTTGCTTGTAACAGAACCACAGAAACCATGGATGGGGAATGAATTCTTCGTTGGGTTCTTCCTCCCTTCCTCTGTTCCTCGTCTGATTTTCTCTGTTCTTCGTTGGGTCCTTTCTCCAGTGATGCGTGATCCTCTTTTGGTTCAGCTCGAGTTCGATCGGGTCTGACAAATTGGTACCAGAGCTTTGCGATTCTTGGACCTTAGCAACGATTCGGATCATCGGTGAGGGTTGTCCAACAATTGTTTGGGCATAAAATTCCGGGAACCGAGTTCGATTCGCTTGCGGTGAAGAAGGAGGTGAGTTGGATTCAGACTTGGGTTGCCTGATTCTTCCGGGTAGTAAAATCCCTCGGTCGATCTCCAGCTCCGGTGGCGGTAGATTCGTGGTGCAGATCTAAGTTGGGGAGGAACAATCCGAACTGCATTTGCTCCATACTGACAACATGACGCGTACCACCAAGACGGCGGCAGCAGCATCTGCAGCTTCGGCAGCAGCGGGTGGGGCTTCATCATCTGCAGTGATTGTTAATCCTGAGGATTTGGCGACGCTGGATGGCTCTAGCATCGGCTTCGTGGAAACCATGCATGATGAGGTACTCGATTTGAAATCCCGGCTTGGAAATGTTGAGCTCCATCTCTCAGATATGCGTGAAATGATCCACAATATCCAAACAGCTATGTTAGATAGGCCACACGGTTCTAAGGATGATGTTGATCAAGTGGGCGTTAGAGATTCTGAACTTGAGGAAGTCGTTGAGGTTCTGACCAAGGATAAAGGGGTGACACGGGCAACAGCAGTCAGACCTTGCCTGAATCTGTTGCTAACCCACACCACCCACCCCAAGGCTATGTATATACTGAAATTCCACTTAAATCTGCTCCACTTATCACAGACCATGAGTTTGAGCATGACAGGACCACTCAATTGCATCATCCACAAGTGAATCGCCCAAGCAACACTTCATATATACCTCCTCATGCTAGAGGCCTTGAATTTCAGAAACATAGTCAGGGTTACCCAACTGACAAGTATAGTCAGAAACTCAATGACAACATTTTCAGTCTTTCTATCTCTAGGCCAAAGATTGACTTTCCTTCTTTCAATGGTGACAACCCGGTGGGGTGGACTAGACAGTGTGAGAGGTATTTTGATTTAGCATCTGTTCCTCAGGAATTGTGGGTGTCACCTGCAACATTACACTGTTCTGGAAGGGCTGAGCACTGGTGGCATAGTTTGAGGATGTCAGCAAAACACATGAGATGGGTTCAGTTCTGCTCACTTGTTTGCAATCGTTTTTCTGAACACAGTATGTTTGATATAGTAGAGGTGTTTCATTCACTCTCACAAGAAACAAGTGTATCTGCCTATATAGATAAATTTGAAGAGCTGATGGCAGTGATGCAGAGACAACATCCTGGACTTCAAGAGGACTATTACATTAGATGCTTTATTAAAGGGCTTAAAGATCAGATTAAACATTACCTAAAGCCTCACAAGCCACATAGTATGATTGATGCTTATGGAATTGCAAGAGATTTGGAAAGAGCTGTTCTGAGTAGGAAATCTGGTTTTGTGGGTACTCACTCTAGCAGCAAACCCTCATTCACTCCCTCACTGAGCCAGAGAAATATTGTACCAGCAGCTAAATCGGAAGTGATCCCAAAAGCTGAAAGGCTTCCAGCTATTAATACTAGACCTAAGGAGCCAGGAACATGCTGGAAATGTTCTGCCCCTTGGACACCAAAATATAAACTGAAATGCAAGTTTTACCAATCCTCTACTCATGCTATAATTATGGGGCCAGATGAAATTCAACAACAGGTGGCTGAATTGGAAGATGACCAAGCCTATGATATGGAATTGCAGCAGCAAACCAATCCTGAATTGATGCAAATCTCCAAGCATGCAGTGTCTGGTACAAAAACTGTAGCCACGTTCTGTCTACCATTGACTGTGAGGGGCAAAAGAGCCATTGCATTGGTGGATAGTGGGAGTACTCACAGCTTCATGGATGTCACTTTTGCCAGTAAGTCTGGATGTCAAATTCAGCATACAGAATTACAAGCAGTCACTGTTGCTGGTGGGGGTGAATTACATTCTGGAGGGCACATTCCTCATTGCTTCTATCTGATCTACAAGGAGCAATTTTCTAGCTCCTTCCAATTGCTTCAGCTTAATAGCTATGATATCATTTTAGGATGTGATTGGATATACAGTCATAGCCCTATTGGTATTGATCTCAAAGAAAGACTTCTAACAATTACTAAGGAAGGAAGCAAAAAGGTGTGTTTCACTGACTGTTATAAAGATGGGTGTGGCAGTGAACTACCAGCTCAAAAATTTGGCAAGCTGTTGTGCAAGGGAGTCGTGGGATATGTGTTCCATATCAAGATGGACAATGCCAGTAATACAGTAGAAGGCATACACAAAAGGGAACTGGATGAGATCCTGGAAAAATTCAGTAAAGTGTTTGCTGAACCTGAGGAGTTACCTCCTGATAGGAAATGTGTTCATTCAATCCCTTTGAAATCTGGCAGTCAACCACCAAGCTTGAGACCATACAGGATGCCTCACCATCAAAAGGATGAGGTAGAGAAACAAGTGAAACAGATGATAGAACAAGGAATTATTAGACCTAGTGAGAGCCCATATTCTTCTCCCTCTATTTTGGCTAGGAAAAAAGATGGATCATGGAGGTTTTGTGTTGACTACAGGCAGCTAAATGACCTGACAATAAAGAACAGATTCCCTATACCTGTCATAGATGATCTATTTGATGAATTGCATGGGGCCAAATACTTTTCAAAACTAGATCTCAGATCAGGGTTTCATCAGATTCCTATGAAGGAAGAGGACATCCATAAAACAGCATTTAGAACACACTTTGGACATTTTGAGTTTTTGGTAATGCCATTTGGGCTTACAAATGCTCCAGCCACTTTCCAGGCCATGATGAACACTATCTTTGCTGACCTACTCAGGAAGTTCGTACTCATCTTCTTTGACGACATCTTGGTGTATAGTCCAAATTGGCAGGAACACAAGAAGCATCTGAATATTGTGCTTCAAGTACTGATGGAAAATAGGCTGTCAGCAAAGAAGAGCAAGTGTGTTTTCGGGGTGCAACAAATTGAGTACTTGGGTCATATAATTCATGGGGGAGGACTTTCTACAGATCAAACAAAAATCGAAGCTGTTGAAAAGTGGCCAATTCCAAAGATCGTGACTGAACTCAGAGGGTTCCTTGGTTTGGCTGGGTACTACAGGAGATTTGTCAAGGGTTTTGGAGAAATATGTAGGCCAATGCACGACATGTTAAAAAAGAATTCCTTCCAGTGGAGTGCTGAACAAACACATGCTTTTGAGGAGGTGAAAAGAAGGCTAATTACTGCTCCAGTTCTTGCCTTGCCAAATTTTAACATACCATTTATTTTGGAGACTGATGCTAGTGGGAGTGGTATTGGGGCAGTGCTGATGCAAGAGGGCCGACCAATTGCATACTTCTGTAGAGCTCTGGGCCCCAGATTAGCTACCATGTCTACTTATGATAAGGAGGCCCTAGCCATCTTGGAGTCAGTTAAAAGGTGGAAGCATTATCTCCTGGGATCAAGGCTCATCATTAGAACTGATCAAAGGAGTCTAAAATTCATCACTGAGCAGAAAATTTCTGAGGGAATCCAGCACAAATTGATGTTAAAACTTTTGCAATTGGACTATTCCATTGAGTACAAGAAAGGCAAGGAGAATAAAGCTACTGATGCTTTATCTCGAATTGACCACCAGTGCATGGCTATCACTGTGATTCAGCCTTTGTGGATTCAGGAAGTGACTAACAGCTATACTAATGATACCCACTGCCAGCAACTTCTGGCACAACTTACTTTAGCACCTGATGTTGAATCTGGATATACTCTCCATTCTGGAGTCATTCGATATAAGGGCAGGATTCATATTGGCAAAGACGCTGCTGTACAAGGTAATATTATCAAGGCATTACACACATATGCAATTGGAGGACACTCTGGTATTGCAGCCACTTACCAAAGGGTAAAAAGAATCTTTCATTGGGTTGGACTCAAAAAGTCAGTTGAGGAATACGTTACAACATGCCCTATATGTCAAAGAGCTAAAAGTGAGCATTGTCTCTACCCCGGGCTGCTTGAGCCACTACAGCTGCCTGACATGGCTTGGACACACATTACCATGGACTTCATCGAAGGGTTACCTAAATCTAGTGGCAAGGATGTGATTTTGGTTGTGGTGGATAGGTTTACAAAATATTCACACTTCATTCCATTGACACATCCATTCACAGCTCTCACTGTTGCTCAGCTATTTATAGATAACATTTTCAGACTCCATGGCATGCCCACTTGTATTGTGTCTGACAGGGACAGAATTTTCTTGAGTGATTTATGGCAGTCAATGTTCAAGGCCTTGAATATATCATTGAGATTCAGCTCTGCATATCATCCCCAGAGTGATGGACAAACGAAAAGGGTGAATCAATGCTTGGAGAGCTATTTGAGATGCATGACCTTTATTGAGCCTAGAAGATGGTGTAGCTGGTTGCCATTGTCAGAATGGTGGTACAACACCAATTACCACACATCTCTGAAGTGCACTCCATTTCAAGCACTCTATGGTTACCCTCCTCCTCTCATCAGTGAAGTTGCCATCCCAGGTCCTGAAGCTCCTGCAAGGGATTTCTTGGTTGAAAAACAACACTTGATTCACCAGCTCAAAGACAACTTGGCACAAGCTCAAGCTAGAATGAAGAAGTATGCTGATTTGAGGCGTACTGAAAGGGAATTTAATGTGGGCGATATGGTTTATCTCAAGATGCAACCCTATAGACAAACAGCATTTGGCTTGCGAGGTTCGCTGAAATTGGCAACTAAATACTATGGTCCATTCTTAGTCTTGCAAAGAATTGGTAAAGTGGCTTATAAGCTCCAACTTCCTTCAACTGCACAAATTCATCCTGTTTTCCATGTCAGCCAGCTTAAAAGGCATTTGGGAGAACGGGCTGTTCCTAGTGAAGATTTACCACTTGTGGATGCTCATGGGCGTATTAAGATTACACCAGTTGCTGTCCTAGACACAAGAGCCATTCCAAGGAATGAAGAACCTGTCACGCAATGGTTGATTCAGTGGGAAAATATGCCTCCTGAAGATGCTACTTGGGAGGACAAAACATTCATCAAGACTTCCTTCCCAGCATTCTATTGGCGCACAATCAAGACATGGTGGCCGGACGTCCAGATTCTAGACCACGCTACTGAAGCTTGAGGACAAGCTGTTTCTTCAGAGGGAGGCATTGTCATGACCTCAAGATACTAGTTGGGCGCGGGTTAAGGAGAGACGCTCATCTCCAATTGGACGGTGATGGAACATTCAAGTTTTGGAAGTTAGAAGCTTCTGTTAATTTCATTTGTGTTAGTTGTCAGACAGTTACAGTACCTAATTTTACTTTTACCGTGTTGTAATTCAGACTAAGTTACTAGCTGGGGATATTTTCCGGGGGAGAGGTAGACAAGGGGAATCATCCAACCATTTGCTTGTAACAGAACCACAGAAACCATGGATGGGGAATGAATTCTTCGCTGGGTTCTTCCTCCCTTCCTCTGTTCCTCGTCTGATTTTCTCTGTTCTTCGTTGGGTCCTTTCTCCAGTGATGCGTGATCCTCTTTTGGTTCAGCTCGAGTTCGATCGGGTCTGACAGAAAGCCTAGTTAAAAAATTTCTGAAGCAACTTCGATTTTCCCCATGCATCTAACCGATGCCAAGGGCTTGTTTGGAGACTAATATTTAGCAAGTATTGATACACATGTAGCCTCCAAAATACAAATAGATCGATAAACTTTCTTAAAATTTATACACGTTTATTCATGCATAAGTTTTAAATAGTTTATGATCGCGCAAATCTCACACGTGTGAGTCAAGAGCTGGTCGTGCGATGAACCAAGGTTCAGAAAATATCCCCGCCGATCCACATTCCTCATATGGCCTGTCAGGCAGGATGCCTTCTTACTCAATACTTCAACAGTGGCCATGTATAAGCTAAAGTAAAGTTTTCTTTTTGTTAATACTTATACATGTTTATCTTTATTTATAAACTTGCTTAAAACTCCCAAAATTCGAGTTGGAAGTTTTAAATAGTGACCATGTACAAGCTAAAGTAAAGGTTTTTGGTAATACTTATATACGTGTATCTTTATTTATAAACTTGCTAAAAACTTCCAAAATTCGAGTTGGAAGTTTTAGGAAAGCTTTTATGCATATATTTCATTTGGATAAGGTGAATACATTTGGATAAAGTTTTAGGAAAGTTTTTTTGGTCTTTTTAAGGCCCGGCCCGGAGCCCAGCTGTTGAACACCTCTATTTCTTCCCCAATTTTTGGAGGCTGTCCATCCCCACCACCCTGCGCGCCACCTCGATCTAGATCCAGCCATCCTCTCTTCCTTCCCCTGCAGGCGTCGTCGTCGTCCTCACGGCCCCGCGGACGCCACTGCCGTGGAGTGGAGATCCATCCGGCTCTTCTTTCGATCGTTGGTACGGACGCCCTGCCTTTCTTGGACGGGCATGCTGTTTCGTTCTTCTTTGCCGCTAATCCAAATCTTTCGTTTTCGAATGGATGCTCCGATCCATCCTGTTGCTCGCGGATTCGTCTGCTGCGCGGTGGAGTGGCGGTATCAGTTTGTTCTCCAAATTTTGTTGGGGCGTTCACTTGAAACCCAATGCCCCACGCTAAGCCCGCGCCTGGTAGTGGCGTGTAGCAAGCAACAAGATAAAGTCATTTCATTGCCAATCCAGTTTGTGAATTGTACTCTGTTTCTCTGTGGAAAAACATCCATCTTTATACCACAATGTTATCATTGTCAGCAACACGATCTTTCTTACAATGAAATGTTTACAGGTTTCTCCTGTAGGATATTCTTGCATGAACGATTTGATCAGAAATTGGTGCTAGCATGAACCCTGAACTGATACTGGTTTCTCCTGTAGGATCTGATCTTACCAGGACAATTTGATCACAAATTATGAGCATGAAGAGAGTGTCGTCGCGCGTCTCCCTTGCCTCGGAGGCAGAGATCAATCTTGATCTCTCGCGTTTGATTATCGACAAGCCGAGATTCACACTGGAGCGGAAGAGGTCGTTCGATGAGCAGTCGTGGAGCGAGCTCTCCCACCGGCAGAATGACGGCTTTGATAGCGTATTGCAATCGCCTGCATTCCCCTCTGGTTTTGACTCGCCGTTCTCAATGGGGACACATTTTGGTGGTCCGCACCCCCTTGTGAACGAAGCGTGGGAGGCACTAAGAAAATCAGTAGTGTATTTCCGCGGTCAACCGGTTGGTACAATTGCTGCTACAGATCATGCCTCTGAGGAGGTGCTCAATTATGATCAGGTAAAAATTCAGTTTCTGAAAGCAGAAGAACCTTAAATTTTTAGCATTCTGATTACTATTATTTAGACATGTTAGAAGTCACTACCCAAAATATGTCAGGTTACCTGGTGATTTCCCTCGTTAGGTCTCTATATAATACTCGACATGCTATACTTTGATCCAGTTGATGAAATCCACTAGATTTTCTTTTAGCTTCATAATGCCATGACCTTTCAGGCTATTATGTAACATGCATGTCATAATATTTTATCAAGAAATAAAATGCTTTCCCTCTATTGCCCCCTATATAAAGGTATTGTACTGTAACTAGCACTGAATAATACCTTTTTCATTTTGTCACTGGCATGATATGACCTCGTTGTCTTTACTAGCAATTGCAACAAGATTTTAACTTCTGTTCTGTATTTTCCGAGATGAATTGATAAAATGGCCTTCTTGTAATCTGTTGTCATGGGACATGATGGCTTTGGGATATTTGATTGCTTTCAATCTGGGATTCTCTTATATTTTTAATTCGTGATTATTTCTCCTTAAATGTTTAATATCTGATGCTGTGCTACTGTTGATTTTCCCCTTACAATTGCAGGTTTTTGTTAGGGATTTCGTTCCGAGTGCATTGGCTTTTCTAATGAACAACGAGACTGATATAGTGAAGAACTTTCTCTTAAAAACTCTTCACCTTCAGAGCTCAGAGAAAATGGTTGATCGGTTCAAGCTCGGAGCAGGAGCAATGCCTGCAAGTTTCAAGGTGGACCGTAATCGAAACAGAAACACTGAAACCTTAGTTGCTGATTTTGGTGAGAGTGCAATCGGCAGGGTGGCACCAGTGGACTCTGGATTTTGGTGGATTATTCTCCTTCGGGCATATACAAAGTATACCGGGGATGTTAGTTTGTCAGAATCACCTGACTGCCAGAAGTGCATGAGGTTGATACTGAATCTTTGCTTATCTGAGGGATTTGATACTTTTCCAACGCTGCTCTGCACAGATGGCTGCTCAATGATAGATCGTCGAATGGTAGGAGCATTTCATCTTGATCTGATTCGTATTTAGATGCATATCCTTTAAAGCAGTACAATTCGTATAAGGTAGTGATGGGATTGGGTGGTTCTGCATGTTCTGAGATGATTATGCGGTCACGCCTTGTTTTCAAACAAAAACTTTGAGAGGGATAGCATTATCTTGGTCAGCACAACCTGATCGGGTGGTAATGCATGGTTATCATAATTTTCAAATATGATGATTTTTAAGTTTTTTTAATGGTAGTATAGACTATAGATGCACACATTCTTCTACTACATAAAATCGAATTTAGAGACAATGGGGGCGAAGCAATCTGTAGAACTAGAAACAGATAGTACTGGAAAAAAGGCAATATGTAGTACAGTATTACAAGTTTTCTTGTTGCTTGTTTACTGTTGATTTACATTTTGATTGGAAATGAAGATTCCATAATTACACGATTATAGTTACATACCAAATTATTGCTATTTTCAGGGTATATATGGTTATCCCATTGAGATCCAAGCCCTATTCTATATGGCATTAAGATGTGCTCTCCAAATGCTTAAGCCAGATGGTGAAGGGAAGGAGTTCATAGAAAAGATAGGGCAACGGCTACATGCACTAACCTACCACATGAGGAATTACTTCTGGCTAGATTTTCACCAGCTGAATAACATATACAGATACAAAACAGAAGAATATTCCCACACTGCTGTTAATAAGTTTAATGTCATACCGGATTCAATCCCTGATTGGGTGTTTGATTTCATGCCATGCCGAGGAGGCTACTTTCTTGGTAATGTCAGCCCTGCTATGATGGACTTCCGGTGGTTTGCCCTTGGCAATTGCATTGCCATTATATCATCTCTAGCTACTCCAGAGCAATCAGTGGCTATAATGGATCTGATTGAGGAGCGGTGGGACGAGCTAGTAGGTGAGATGCCTCTGAAGATATGCTATCCTGCTATCGAGAATCACGAGTGGAGAATTGTTACTGGCTGCGACCCTAAGAACACCCGGTGGAGTTACCACAATGGTGGATCATGGCCAGGTATTGTTTTCCTTTGCAGTGTGTGTTTTTGAAGATTTGGGCTAGCAACCTTTACTATGAAAAATTCTCGAAAAAAGACTAGTCATCTCTACACTATGTGTTGCATAGTGATTCGATGAATGTCCTAGATCCTGACATATGTTACTTGATTTGTATTCCTGTTCAATTCTGGAGTGAATTATTTTTCCAGAATGAGAATTACAAGTCATCATAACATGATAAAAAATGTTTAAACTAAAGTTTATTGTGAAACTGACAACATAATGGTATTGTGTATTCAGCCCATCTGAAAACTTCTTTGGTCTAACAATCTTTGATAACCATGTCTTCTTCTATAAGATCCTTGTACTTGCCATGTTACTTCTAGAAAAGGCACTTGTAATTCTCTTAGAACAAGGTTGTCTGTGTAATTCTGAATTACTCTTTTTATGCTTTCGTCTAAATGAGCAGAGTGGGGAAAGTGTTTCACTGCTTCCTGATGCCTTTAGGAGTTGAGATGTGGCTATATACAAAATTACAAATGTGGATTTAATCTTTGTGCTGTTGCTAGCTGCAGCTACAACCAAACTCACAACTATTCTATTCGTCACAGCCTATGGATTTCACATTCACTTTATTTTTCATATGCAGTTCTTCTGTGGCTGCTGACAGCAGCCTGCATCAAGACTGGGCGGCCTCAGATGGCAAAACGTGCTATTGAGCTCACCGAGACAAGGTTGCTCAAGGACGGCTGGCCCGAGTACTACGATGGCAAGCTGGGAAGATACATAGGTAAGCAGGCCAGGAAGTTCCAGACCTGGTCCATTGCCGGTTACCTCGTAGCCCGCATGATGCTGGAGGACCCATCAACGCTCATGATGATCTCCATGGAGGAGGACCGTCCTGTAAAGCCGACGATGCGGCGGTCGGCATCATGGAATGCCTGAATGTGTGGGTAGTTTTTCTGAAGAAAATTCAGTGACAAAGGTTATACGAATGATTTGTGGTTTGTTCAGGGTACAAAAGTTCAGCGTTGATTGTAGTTATACTCTGTCAGTTAGGACAGAAGTGTATACCATAGATGATCATAGGAGGTACACAAGATTTTGCACTCCTTTTGGTTTTGTCCCAAAAACAATACCGAGGTTCTATTAAGTTAAAACCTTGATTTTGGAATAACAAATCACTGTTCTCAGTTCTCATGGAATGCGTATGTTTCTTTTCTGCATTAATATTATCTCTGATAAGTGCAAGTATATTGGTGCCGTATTATAGGTCTCCTCATGTATTTACAAGTCATCTTGAGATGATTTAATAGACAACTCTTACAGTGGGTTATCTTTTCCGCTGTCTTATAGTAATTCCACACCCTTTTAATTTGTGTATGGAACAAATAAATATTGTGAGTCACATAGCAATGACAACTAGTACAATGGTTTGGAGTAGTCTCATAATTTTAAATTTTAGCTTACGAGATGGTTGCTTCGCGAAACAATTCTAGCATGCAAGAGTGGCGCCGCCAATATGGAAGGTTGCACTTCAACCAAATGTAACAAATATTGACCACATATGCTGCCTAGGCTCGAATATATGGTAAAAAATATGAAAGTAACCAAAATGCCATATAAATATATGAACTATTTTTTCTTATAAAATTTGCACGACTTGTTGAGACGTGACTTTATATTCAAATGTTGTTTTCATCTTTGTTTCACAGCTATATGTTAGAGCTTTCTTATGGTTCTTAGTTTAATTTTACTACTCCCTCCATTTCAAGATATAGGGCACGGTTTGCCCCGATGCGGTCTCCAAAACCAAGCTTTGACCATAAATTTCTTTTATATTATATTATTTGTAGCAACAAAATTATAGCAATAGAAAAATACTTTCGAATACAAATCTAATAGTAGCATTTATGCATCACAAATCTTACATATTGGTAGACTATTGTTAGTTAAAGCTTACAAAGTTTGAATATTGAAATGTGTGCACCCCTTATATAAAGAAATGGAAGGAGTCTCTTTTAAAAAGGAGGTACCGACGGTAGAATTAGGAGGTACAATTAGTACAAAATTTGGTGCTTCCCAATGACTACGAAAAAGCTCTGAAATATGCATGGATGTTTGGGTAGGTGTTTCTGAACAACAATTGCATTGCCAAATGTTACAGAAATGATTTGTTGAGACTACAAAAGTTCACTTCAACTCTGCCAACTAGGACAGAAGTGTATAGCATAAATCGTTGAAGTTACACACCATTTTCCCACTCTTTTGGTTTTGTTTCCAAACATACCAAGGCTTCTGTAAGTTAAAACCTTGATTTTGTAATAACAAATCACAGCTCCCAATTCTCACGGGGAAGTCCTTCACGTACAACTCCGTTACAACCAGGTATTTTGATTATCCATTGATATCCTGGTTACAGAAGAGTTGTACAAATAGGTTGTACATATATTATCTTTAGCTAACAAATATGTTGTATGTGTAGCAGTACTCCACAGTATGCATGTTTATTATTGTTAAAGTATAAATGAAATGTACATCTTTTTTAATCATCTTAGGCTTTTTGGTGAACTGTTTAGTGTATATAGCTCAATATAGTATCAGGACCAGAGGTCTCGAGTTCGAGTACCAGCGGACGCAACTAAAAAAATTACAATCGACTTCTATTTTCACATCTAAGGACTGAGAAAGCCTCCCCGTGAGTAAGAGTGTTGAAGTATAAGTGAATTGCCTACTTTTTTCCATCAATTTAGGCTTTTAAGTGAACTGATTGATATATACAGCTCAATAACTATGTACTGATGACACCTCTTGTAGCATTCAACTGTCGAGAAATTTCTCCCCACCGCTGTGCGCCCTGCCGCCAACATGCCTGTGCCTTGAACTATATTAGTAGAGATAGAGAAGAAATTATCATAATGAACGAAATAGAAGGCACTATATTTTGACAGGCATTGCCGGAATTGCGATATATTATGTTGAGATCGATGTGGCTCCATGCAAATGTTTGAATGGTGAGGCTGTACACACGAAGAAACATTATGTAACCGACGGTGCCCACTGCCCAGCTGAGATTCCAAAAATTGCAAGTAACTAGCCGGAATTTCTTCAAAGAGTTTCTTTTGACTGACATGGACTTCCTACCAGGTGTTCACCGGTTAGCACTGAAGTTTCACCGGTAAATGAAAGCATGACTTCCATGGATCAGTGGTGCGCTGGACGACAGACAGCAGCTCCTTGCTCGTCATGTCGACCTGGATCATCCATACCTCCTGGTCCCCGTAGCTGACGAGGTGGTAATCGGAGACCATGAAGCAGACGACGTTGGGCACTCTAGATGCACGCACTACCGGAGACAGCTTCTTTGCCGAGTGCCTCAGGCACTCGGCAAAGGACGATATACACTCGGCAAAGGCTTTGCCGAGTGCTACACTCGGCAAAGGGCGCTCGGTAAAAAATTTGTCGGCAAAGACCTCTTTGCCGAGTGCACTTTATCGGGCACTCGGCAAAGGCTTTGCCGAGTGCTAAGCTGACACTCGGCAAAGGCCTCCGCTTTGCCGAGCGCCAGTGAATCAAACAATCGGCAAAGGTGGCCATCTGTGCCGAGTGCCACCTGGAGGACACTCGGCAAACAGGCCATCTTTGCCGAGTGCCTGGACCGTGGCTCTCGGCAAAGCATATTGTCACTTTGCCGAGTGTCATGGCCATTGCACTCGGCAAAGTGACTGAAAACAGCCTTTTTTATTTGTTTTTGACATCCCATCCAAACAAATAGATATATATATATAACAAACATCACCAACATCACATATATATCATCAACAGCACATATATATCACCAACAACACATATATATCACAAACATCACATGTCTCACAATATATCACAAATAAGTTCACAAGTAAGCCAAGTGCTCCATTATCTACAACCATAATTGCAAATAGAAGTACCATTAACAACCACAAGTATCATCACCAAGATGGTCAATGAAACTGATTTGGTGAAGGATTCGCTGAAGCATGAGGATCGTTCGATGCCGCCGATTGATTCTGCACAAAGGAGAAGAGATTGCATGTGTGAGACAAGATAAATATATACCATACATAAATAAAACTTTCATACTCCACTAGGTTTGACCGTAAGCATGAACATACAAACTAAAACATTTATACTCACAGGCTATACTGGGACTTTAAAGCCATTATGCGTCCAATGGCATCCAGTTGAGAAACCTTTGTCTGACCGTGAAGGGGTTTCTGTGCCGCGGCAAACATGTCGTAGAACGCCTTTGCGGTTGCCTCTGGCTCCTCCTCCGTACGTCCTTCAGCGAACTGTGCCTCGTGATAGTCATTTAACATGTTTGCTACCCCGGCATCAGCATCATAATCCTCGACGCGTGGTCTCACCACCTCCTCTCTCATACGATCGGCTTCACCATGGTAGACCCACCGGGTATAGTCCGCCGTAAATCCATTCTTCCAAAGATGTTCCCCCATGACCTTCTTCGTTTGTCTTTTCCTGTTTGCACATTTGCTGCAGGGACAGCAAATTTTACTCGCTCCTTTAGCAGCCACGCCAAATGCCCGTTCCAAGAAAGCATCGGTCTTGTCAATCCATTCATTGGTGACCTGACCCTGACTTGCGCGGCCCGTGTACATCCACTCACGGTCCTCCATCCTCTAACATATATAGCGGCGAGTAATATAAACATCAATTGCATCTACACGACGTTCCTACTATCTAATAGGTGAGGATAGGTCCTAATCCCACGCGAGGATCCGTAGATGAGGTTAGTTTCCATGCTCTACTCCTATTCGAGACAGAATTTCGGCAGCACCTCCCCGCTGTTCTCCAAATACACGTCCTGCTAGGGAGAGTGTGTATCCGGAGAACAACAGGGAGATGATGCCGAAACTCTGTCTCGGATCGGAGCAGACCATGGAAACTAACCCCACCTACGCATCCGCGGGCTGTCCAAAAAACGTGGACAATTCGAAACAGATACGGTTTTAGATATGGAAATATCTGCATATTTCCAACCGTATCTCTTTCGAACGGGAGACGCCTAACTGGGTTACGTGATCTACGACCATGATACGGAAAGAGGGGTTATACCTAGGGTGGCGGTGGAGTCAGGCTAGCGGGGCCGTGGCGGGTCGGTGCAGTGGCGAGGCGACGCGGTGCAGGCAGACCCGCAGCGGCAAGGAAGGCGATCGGGGTCGCCGAGGTACTCCGGCGCCGCTCCGACTGGCTCTTCTCTGCAAAAAAAGAAACATAAAACTGTCAATACAAAATTTCGGCAGCACCTCCCCTGCACGGTGAGGTTTCCAAAACCTGCAAGAAAACCAACGGCACGATGGCCGACATGCACATATATATGAACGGCACGATGGCCGACATGCACAAGTAATACCATCACTACAAATACCGCAACTACTAGTAATACTACTACGACGACGACGGATGGCATACCTAGTGGGCGTCGTAGGGCAGCGGTGGTGAAGGTGTCAGGGCGCCGGTGGACAAGGCGTCGGGGACGTGGCAACGGCGGCCGGGGCGCCTCCTCCTCCTTCTCCTTCTTCTTCCTCCTTCCTCCTTCTTTCTCCTTCCTCCTTCTTCCTCCTCTTCCTCCTTCTTCCTCCTCTCCTCCTCCTCCTCTCTTTCTCCTCCTCCTCCTCCTCCTCCTTCTTCTTCCTCCTTTCTCCTTCTTCCTCCTCCTCCTTCTCTTCCTCCTTCTTCCTCCTCTCCTCCTCCTCCTCTCTTTCTCCTCCTGCTCCGGCGGCGCTGGCCCGGGGGCGGCTGGCGCGGGCGGGCGCGGGCGGGCGCGGGCGGCGCGGTCGCGGGCGGGCGCGGTCGGCGCGGGCGCGGGCAGTCACGGGCGCGGGGGCGGCGCGGGCGCGGGGGCGGGGGCGGCTGGCGCGGGCGCGGTCGGTGGCGGGAGGTTTTGCGTGTGTGCGGTGCGTGGGCCGGCCGGGGGTTAAATCCCCCCTTTGCCGAGTGCCCCCGATCTGGCACTCGACAAAGAGGGGTTTTCTTTAAAAAAAATTAAAAATCTTTGCCGAGTGCCCCCGATCTGACACTCGACAAAGAGGGGTTTTTTTAAAAAAAATTGAAATTCTTTGCCGAGTGCCAGACGTCCTGGCACTCGGCAAAGAGGCTTCTTTAATTGTTTTTTCACTTTTGACCTCCAAACTTTTTCTGCAGTCCTCATACAATACCTGGTACTCCATGTTCCAATGTGGCACATTTCTCGGACTTTTTCTATATTTCTTTAATTTATTTCAATTAATTGATTTTTCTTGGATAATTCAAATTATAACTGCTAGTCATTCGAATAATGAAAAAAAATGAATGGAAAAATGATATTCATGTTATTTAGTATAATGTGAGGCCGTATCCAGGAACAGACCACAAATTGCGAACATCTTGTTCACGAAACATGACCACGAACTTGCGGGCGAGTTGTTTTTAAATTGTATAAAAAGCAAACGAAGTCCGAAAATCATGAAACTTGTCAAGATGTAATGATATCATATGTGGAGGCTGTGATAAAAATTTGAGAAGGTTTTGCGCAAGTTGTCACGTACGATGCTTGCAAACCGAAGAATCTCCGAAGAAATCTAGATAAACTTCTTCGGTTTGCAACGGTTACAAGCTTCGTACGTGACAACTTGCGCAAAACCTTCTCAAATTTTTATCACAGCCTCCACATATGATATCATTACATCTTGACAAGTTTCATGATTTTCGGACTTCGTTTGCTTTTTATACAATTTAAAAACAACTCGCCCGCAAGTTCGTGGTCATGTTTCGTGAACAAGATGTTCGCAATTTGTGGTCTGTTCCTGGATACGGCCTCACATTATACTAAATAACATGAATATCATTTTTCCATTCATTTTTTTTCATTATTCGAATGACTAGCAGTTATAATTTGAATTATCCAAGAAAAATCAATTAATTGAAATAAATTAAAGAAATATAGAAGAAGTCCGAGAAATGTGCCACATTGGAACATGGAGTACCAGGTATTGTATGAGGACTGCAGAAAAAGTTTGGAGGTCAAAAGTGAAAAAAACAATTAGGGTTTGCCGAGTGTCAAAAAATGACACTCGGCAAAGAAGCCTCTTTGCCGAGTTCTTTTTCTCTGGCACTCGGCAAATAGCCTCCACGAACTTGCTCAAAATTGAAAAAATAGGGTTTGCCGAGTGTCAACAAATGACACTCGGCAAAGGATCCTCTTTGCCGAGTTCTTTTTCTCTGGCACTCGGCAAATAGCCTCCACGAACTTGCTCAAAATTGAAAAAATAGGGTTTACCGAGTGTCAACAAATGACACTCGGCAAATTGCCTCTTTGCCGAGTTCTTTATCTGTGGCACTCGGCAAAGAGCCTCTTTGCCGAGTGCCAGCTGTTTGCCGAGTTCTTTCTCTCTGGCACTCGGCACAGAGGCTCTTTGCCGAGTGCCCGATAAAAAACACACGGCAAAGTCTGGGACACTCGGCAAAGAAGCCGTCTCCGGTAGTGACGCGCGGGAGGCCGTCGTAGCCCGGGAGCGCCCAGAGCTCCTCGCAGTCAAGCACGCCATCTTTCACCCACGTCAATGCGTGGCTCGTCCGTGCTGAGGTTCATCGTCCAGGTGTTCCTGCCGGGGCCACCGCAGCAGCAGTGGGGGTCGACGCCGACAAACCTCACTGCGCCAGCGCCGGCGGCGCCCTTGTTCTTGGGATACTTCATGGGAGGCTGCCGCAGGTCATAGTCGTCGCTGCAGCGGCTCACTACCTCAGGGGGCAGAGGTACGTACCGGAGCTTGGGGCTCACTGTAATAAGCACGATCGAGGGGGTTGGGAAGAGAAGGAGACAGGGATTTCAGATAGAAATGAGGTTTTGGGTTTAGACAAACGTGTTCTCTCTTGCCTCCCTTTCCTCTCGAGCATACAAATAGCTCTCTGCTAGCCTCTCACTCACACCGACTCTTTGTTGGGCTCCAAAGGCTATTGGGCCGTTTCACTCTCAGCCTGCACCGCAGCCTTACTTCCCCTTTCTCGGTAGCTGGTCCAAGCTTTGCCGTCCCATGAGCAGTCCCAACGACGGTGACATCCCCTCCCCTTCAGCTAGGCTGAAAAAAAAATTGAGATAAAAAACCGAACCCAGAATACTCGAGACTGAGACCGAAATACCCGATGACCAAAATTTTGGGTAGTATTTCAGGTATAGAGCTCAGATGACCAAATTTTTTTTATGTTGCTTCGATCTGGTTCCTTGGGTACTCGAAGTACCCAAAAGACCGAAATACCAGTTGCACTATTGGCCTACTGTGCCCCACATGCCTACATGGCCACACCCACCATCCCCACCACCAGTCCTGCAGGCTGCAGTCTACCACCAGACTCCACCCTAGCACCTCGCACCTACTCGGCCGGTGGTCGCACCTGCACAACATCACGCTACCACGCCCGCACTGGAACCCTAAGCATCGCCTGCCCATCTCAACACCTTCGCCTGACGGCGCGCTCTCGTCCGCCCGACAAGTCCACACCCACCACCGTCCACCAGTCATGCAGTCCACCACCAGACTCCAACCCAGCACCTCGCACTTGCTCGACCGACGGCCGCACCCGCACAGCCGCACGCCGCCACGCCCGCACGGGAACCCTAAGCGCCGCCTGCCCACCTCCGCCTGGCGACGCGCTCCCGTTCGCCCGACGATGTGCTCCCGCCCGCCCGATCCAACAACGACAGCTTCCCTCGAATCTTGCAATGTATGCCTTATTTTCATCACCTCTTCTAAAGTTCTAGCAGTATAGCAAAACATTGTATTTCCTCCCCATGTTTTTTGTCAATTTTGTAAGTAAGTTAGAGAAGGCTAGACTGAGCCTTTTCTTTTCTTTTCCTTGAGTTTTGCACAATTGTAAAATTGATGTTTTTGCTCATTTTATTTTGTAGATGTCCTATAAACCTGGTGTTGGTATTAGAGTGGGACATGGTGAGACTGAGGATGGTGCAGAAAAGAACAATGAGAATAAGGTGGTTCAAATTATTGAAGGAGAAGAGAAGGAGGGTGAAGGTGGCAATGAGAAAAATGCAAGGAAACCGATGGCTTCCCGATCAGAAATGTGGGAACATTTCATCAAGATAAAGGATGACAATGGTGTAGTGAAGAAGGAAAAGTGCAAGTATTGCCAGCGCCAAATAGCTGCTGATACAACCATCAATGGTACATCCTCAATGCGCATGCACTTTAATACTTGCAAGCGTAACCCCCATAAGTTCAACAAGGATCCGAAGCAAGGTACTTTGAAAGCAACTCATGGACAAGGTGTTAGCACATGGAAGTTTGATCCTGAGGCACTTAGGCAGGCTTTTGCTGAAATGGTCGTAGAAGATGAACTACCTTTTGTATTTGGTGAGAAGGCAGGATTTAAAAAGTTTATGTCTGTAGCTTGCCTATGTTTCAATTCACCATCTAGAAGGACATGCACCAAGGACATTGTTAGCTCTTATTTTCAAGAAAAAGCAAAGCTGAAGCAATTTTTCAAAGAGAATTGTGAAAGAGTTTGCCTAACCACTGATTGTTGGACTTCTCAACAACAAGATGGCTACATGACAGTGATGGCATATTTTATTGACAATGATTGGCAGCTTCACAAGAAGATCATTAGTTTCTTCTAGGTAAAGGGCCATAAGGGAGATGACATTGGGAAGAACTTGCATAGATGCTTAGTGGAATGGGGGTTGGATAAGGTTATGACAGTCACAGTTGATAATACTAGCTGTAATGATACTGGTTTAACTTACCTAAAGAAGCAATGGAATAATGCAAAGACTATCATACTTGGAGGCAAGTTTCTTCATATGAGATGTGCTGCACACATTGTCAATCTGATTGTTCAAGCTGGCCTTAAAGAAGTGGACACTTCGGTGAAGCGTGTTTGTGGTGCTATTAGATACATCAAGAATGGAGCATTTCTGTTGGTCAAATTCAAGGAGTTTGCTGAGGAAGAGAAGGTGGACAGCAAGGCATTCTTGAACCTAGACATATGCACTAGGTGGAACTCAACATATCTTATGTTGAAAGCTGCCATCACTTATGAGAAGGTGTTTGCAAGGTATTTGGATGAAGATCCGTACAATGAAATTGATTTGGATGAAGAGAACAAAGGCTTTGGGCATCCAGATGAAAGTGATTGGGAGAATGCAAAGAAGATGGCAGAATTCCTTGATCATTTTCATGATCTCACCCTCTGTGTTTCTTGTACTCTGCATATCACAATTCATAACTTCTTTTTTGAGATTGGTGAAGTCCATATCTTGATTAACAATTGGATGAGTAGTGCTGATTTTTTGCAAGCAAAAATGGGCAAGAGGATGAAAGATAAATATGATAAATATTGGGGAAATTGGCATGAAAGGGATGTGAATGAGAAGGAGAAGGGGAAGGGAAAGGAGAAGGAGAATATGAACTTGCTGATTTTTGTTGGTGCAACTCTTGATCCAAGATATAAGCTATCCAAGTACACTAAGTTAGGTATTGAGGAGATGTTCGGTGAGGAAATTGGAAAAAAAAAAGTGTGGGCTGTTGTTAAATCATGTGTTCGTGAGTTGTTTGATGAATACAAGAACCTATATGCTCCACCAGATGCAACAACACAAGTCAGTGACTCCCAACGAACAAAGGAAGCCCAAGGAGGTATGATGAAGTCCCTAATTGCAAAAAGGTTGAGGCTGACTAGTGGTGGAAGTGGCAATACCAAATCTGAACTTGACAAGTACCTTGCTGAAGATACTGAAGACCATGACAGAAAAATTGACATTCTAACATGGTGGAAGGCAAATTCATCAAGGTTGCCAATTTTGGCACGCTTGGCCCGTGATGTGCTAGCAATTCCTATATCGACGGTCGCTTCAGAATCAACATTTAGCACAAGTGGCCGAATCCTTGATGACTTCAGGACTTCACTTATTCTATTCATGCTGCAAGCACTTGTTTGTACACAAGACTGGCTGCGACGGACCACTCCCATTAATATCCAGGAGAACATGGAGCAATTAGCCGAACTAGAAAAAGGTAAACAATTTGGGGTTCCATGTCCTTTATGACTTTATTTCCCACTTGAAGAAATTGTTTAAGTTTATATTTTTTTTCCTTGCAATGGTTCCATTTTAGAGTTGATTGAAGAATATGGTGACAAGGGGAAAGGTAAGCGCAAGGTTGATGGTTCCACTTCCACGTCACAATCAGAGTCACAAGCAAGCAAGTCGAACAAGCTTACACCCTCGATTTCTTGAACTTGAAGTGCGATATGTGACTGTCATTTGTGTTATTGTGTTCTTATGATATGTGACTTTGTGAGACTAAAATTTCATGCACTTATGGTGTCATTTTGTTCTTTAATCTTGTCTGGTGTATTTGTGTGTTAAAATATGTTAAAATGTTGCTGAAATAATGTGTTTTAAGTGCTGAAATCATGTGTTTTAAGTGCTGGAATGTTGCTGAAATGCTGATATCTGCTTAGGCATGTATATGAGAAGTCATCACTTCACTTCATTGCCCCACTTGCCCTAATTTCCTTGGATAGCTTGGACGATGCCGGGCATCACTTTTTGTTGTCAATAGATATGTTTTATTCTTGCTCACACTTCAAATGTTTACCTAGTTAAACTCGCAACATTTCTTGAAACAATGTTTTGAGGTGCCTGTTCTATCCATGAAACAATGTTTTGCCATATTGCCTATCTCAGTATCTACCGTGATTTCCATATTATGGCAGCATCTTTGCATTGTAGTAGTGCTTGAGCTCTGTGAAAATTGGGACATATTTTGTTTAAACACTGACTTAAACAAATTGTGTTTGCAGTTTCATGCTACTCTCTATTCCCATTGCTGCTTGAACCAAGAGTACCTGATAAAGATTCTACTATTGCTGACCTACGCTAACCTCATGTGGGTAAGTTTTTTGTCCCATTTTGCTGTAAACTCTGCTCAGGAAGGAAAGAAAGTAAATCAATCAGGCAGCTCAGTGAAGAAAAATGGCTTCATTGGATGGATTGGTTTGAGCTATCGTTTGGGAATCGCAGTTATAGAATTGTGGTCTCAAGTATTTCACCACCGTGTATTCGGCGATAGACTTCCGTTCTTGCCTCTCATTATGGTGTCATTCTACTATGGCATTGGAATGATATACTCAAGGATCTGGCAAATCTCATGGATAGTCAGACACATTTGATACGATCTCTGGTGATCAATACAAGTACTCTCTCTTGACTTTTATGGGTTAAGACTAATTTAAATGACGTGCCACCTTGACTGTTGCATCAAACATCATTTTCATTTTTTAATTTCTCATTGTTTGAGTGAGAAATTTTGGAGTGAAACAACGTTGCTTGTTTCAGCCCTGTTTGCTGATTGCCTAATGCTTGGATCTGTTGCTATGCCGATCGGATATTTTGGGTATTTCGGGTACCCGAACCGAAATTTCGGGTACCCAAATTTTCGGTGACTGAATTTTTGAACCATATTTCGGGTACTAGTTTCAGAAGACCAAAATTCAAAAAACCCAAAATACCTGGACCAAATTTTCAGGTATACTAGGATGCCTAGGCCTACCTTCAGCAGAGGCTTATCCCCAAGCCGGCACATCAGAGAACCGATGCTTCAGGGCCGCAACATCCTCCCAGGTAGCAAGAGACTCTAGCAGTCCCGTACATCACACCAACGCTTGCGCAGACACTAAGGCTCCCTTCTTGTATAGGCAATGCTCCATGATCTCCTCTGGTACCTGACGGTTCTCTAATCCTTCTGGTGACTCTAGAAGCGGTCCAGCACACTTCTTCACCAGGTGCAGAGCCTTCTTCAGCTGAGACACATGGATCACCAGATGAATCTGGCTCTCGTCAGGTAGCTGCAACTTGTATGCCACCTTTCCCATGTGCTGGATCACCTGAAAAGGACCAAAGTATCGAAAGGCCAGTTTATGATCAGATCAACAGGCAACCAAGCTTTGAATGTAGGGCTGAATCTTTAGATACGTCAAATCTCCAATCTGGAACTCGCATTCTGAATGCCGCTGATCCGCTTGACACTTCATTCTCTATTGAGCCAGGGTGAGGTGTTGTCGCACAAGATCATTCATCAATTCCCTCTCTTGCATCCACTTGGCTAAATCTGGAACCAGGCAAACCTCCGAACTCATGATTAGGGCTAGAAATAAAGCTCGAGGCTCGTGAGCTAGCTCGAGCTCGAGTTGGCTCGGTGGCAAAATGAGCCGAGCCCAAGCCTCCTTCCTAGCTTGTTGGCCAACCGAGCCGAGCCTGAGCTAGTTAACGAGTGGCTCGATGGATCAGTAATTGGCCTAGCCCAACACATATCCACACCGAGTTAGGAGTCATCGGCCCAGCCCAGCTCACGTTTAGGTTTTCCTGAGTTGACTCTTGACCAAGTCTCCATTCTTTCACAGTTCACCACCCCCTGCCCGTGGCCCCTGACCCGTGTCCCCGTGAGTCTGTGACCCATGTTGACCGTCGCCTAGAGCCAGAGCCCTAGACACAGTGACTCCCCATCAGCTGTCATCCTCGACCCTAAGT